>NC_135791.1:10082500-10715833 GCF_051106095.1 Pogona vitticeps | reverse complement strand
TTGTCAAAGGAGGAAGGGACTACAGTTTGTTATGTAACGGCTGAAATACTGTTGCTCAGCATAGTAAGTCACACTACAGTAGGCCCACTGAGTCAGTGGGGACTTGATGAGTCAACTCCTACATAAATTCCATTGATTCAAATGGGCCAACTTTAGTTGCAACTTACTAAACTGAACTAAGTTGCAAGTAGAATAGCACATTTGACTCAATGGAGATGGAGTTGAAGCACCAAATTGCTACTGATTCAGTGGGCTATTCTAGTGTGTCATATTATGGTAAGCAATAGGATTTCAGCCACAATCTTCTTCTCCTTTATAACTATCAGAATCAAAATAACATGATTTAACTCGGAAAAATCTGAAAAAAAAGTTACACAAGTCTTACAAGCCAGCTTCACTTATATGAATCAAAGAGCAAATAATGTACAGAATAGTTTTTCTTGCCAAGTAATTCATTTACTTTGAGTCAGAAAAAAATGAACCTAAAGGAACTTGGCATGGAAAGCCCACTTTCAATTAGACAAAGCAAGACTAACATTTACTATCTAATCTTGTTAGTCCTAAATGCCTACATTTGCCAACATGATCTCTGACAAGTAAATAACAATAAAATGAAATGCAAGGCAAAAATGGGATAACTGTCAATTATATTCCCAGTATGTCCCGTGCTGATGCATCCTACATCTGGGGCATGACTACATTATTATTATTATTATTTGTCCTTCTAGGGCGATTTCTCTCACCATCTATGCACACATGATTCCTTCCCTTGAGATCTTGAACTATTTTTGAGATTAGGTTACTTTTTAAACTGGTGCTAAATACAGTTAGGTATACATTTTCGTGTTTGTGCAAAAGCAGCAAAAACAGGACAGGAAGTGAAAATAGCTGATTGTGGGAAATCTTAATTATTTCCCCCCAACACAAACACATCACCAAAGGGGAAGAGATACGTTACCAATGTTTAGATAGCTACATGGTTAGATCTGGATACCAAAAGGAGCAGGGCACAAGACTATAAGAGAAAACAAATGGGTGGAACAAGGGCCAGAACAACCTAGGATGCAAATCTCTAAATATATCTCGAAAAGCTAAATAAGGGACTCACATTTCATGACAAAATGACTAGAGATGTTGAACAGAACAGAACAGACAACACCATCTAGCAATCCATAGTGCAGGGAAAGGTACAAATCATGCCGGGCAACAGCTAGTGAAAAGGCATGACAATAACCTTAAGGAATATATTTAAAAGCAATGGTTCCCGTAAATAAAAGCGTAACAGTGCTGCATCTACAGTAGGATCTAACCTTTAAAAAGGATGCCTTCATTAGAATTATGGACTTCTTTCCAGAAGTCTTTTGAAAATATAGCCTCATCTTTTTTTTGTTCTTTCAAGACTGGTGCTTTAAGCTTTTTGTGTCAAAGAGTAAAACCCTGCAGAAGTACAAAGACTCAGTACTAAAGAAAGTCATACTCAAAATTGTCTTTCATAATAAATAAATAATTTTAAGTGCTATGGACTGCCTTTACATTTTTAAAAAAGGTTCGGCCTAAGATTCTCAGGATGTCTCTCTATGATTTTAATTTGTAGAAGCAAGGGGGGGGGCTACAGAAACCCTCTGAGTTGCATTTAGTCTAATCCTATGCTTATTTGTAAGCAAGTCCCAGTGTTTCCTGATGGGCTTTACTCCAAAGCACTGGATGGCAGCTTAAGCTTGCTGCGGCTGACAGTGCCCCAATGCACCCCGGCACAAAGCCGATCAAGTGGTCTTGAATTCTTCTTCCCCACAATTCTTCCAGCTCTAATTTTTTTCACACTGACTCCCTAATTAAAATGCACTTGAATCTGAAACAAAGTTACATGCAATATGACAACATAGATTAAAGATTGCCAGTCAAAGAGAGATCATGTTCACATTACTTAAATTCATTTAACAATGTGTGTATTTATAATCTTTTAACTTAAAATAACATAACCCATTCTATTCCACTTTTCATATGCTAGAATCTTGTGGCATGCTCAACATTATTTCAACTTCATACTTCTCTCAGAAATAGCTTTCAGAACAAAACAGAACATTCACAATAAAACTTCCGTGTGCTGCTGGAAGGAAACATCAGATTCACTGATTTTACTTTTGGCAGTGAGGCTGATTTTATTCACAAACTGCATGTTCCACATCAATCTGGAATGCCATTAGTTATCATGTAAGTGGCAAAAATGTTTATAAGGGGTACTATTTTCAATAAAAGTATCCCTACTGCTTATCCTTTGCATGAGTTCATTAAAAGTGTAATTTTAAAAAAATGATATGCAAGTTCTAAAACGTTTTCTATGCCCCATCTACAGAACTAACAATTGCTGCTCTTGATCAGATTATTGTTATTTTTTGCTATGTTTTGCTACAATGCAACATTTTCCAAAGAAGGTGCTGAAAACTACACCCAACCTTGAGTTCTGTTGTTTCATTCCAGCATGGCACTGAAGGAGCAATGGACTAAAGGACTGCTGCTTTTCACCCCCCCTCCATTCATTTTGCTAGAGTTTCATAGGGACACAATCCCACTGAAATGAAGGAAGGAGGCACAGCAGCAGTGCACTCTACAGTCTGCACCCAAGAAAAACTAATAAGACTATTATTATGACTTGCAAGGAATATTATATGATAGGAACAAGTAGAGTCACTCTCCACAAGGTCTATTTTTGAAACAGCAATCAATGGTAACAACCTACATATTGGAAAATGTCTTTGAAATTGTCTGCTTAAAAAGTACTGGCTAACAACACTGGACTGTCTCTGAAGGATGATTGAGACTCATATAGAATTGCTCTGATATGTTGCCAGTTGCCAAGTTAAACAGTGCTTAGAATATCCAGCATGATTTTAAAACTATGCTATCAAAAATTGAAACTCAAAATACAAATGACTAGGGGGAAAACTATTGCCAATTATGGCCTACTTCATAGCACTCAAGAGTTAATTCCCTCTTTAAACACACAGTTCTAGCAGGCTTAATTTAATGGAGGAAAAGGGGAAAAAATGGCAGATGGAGTTGATAAGAGATGTAGTATTCCAAAGAGTGTAAAAAAGAAAAAGGAACAGGATAGAGAGGGAGTGGAGAAAGACAAGATGCCCTGTCACTGTTCATTTAAAGGATTTAGAATTGATAATACAAAAGGTGAAATAACATCCATTGTTCCAGAACCTAAACAACTACTGAAATACTTCTGCAGGTACCACAATCTCCTGCTAGGTTCAAGCCTCTAGTGGCGGATAAATCCACAAAAGGAAAGTCCAGAGGCAAGGAGGGTGACACAGCTGTGCCTGTCTCACTTGGGAAAAAAGTTGTGATTGGGAAGCTGTGGACTTATTTCAGATTCATCACAAGAGGCAAGTCAAACATTGCATAACGCGATTTTCTGACTTTTCTTGTAGGAAGAAAAGTTAATGATAAGAGCCTCAACTAGGTCATTGACACCACCACACTATATAATGTGTTCAAAGGGTATATGGGAATGCAAGAGAAGGAGGAAAAGGAGAAAGAGGAAGTTGGAGGACAATGCAGTTTAAAAGGCAACCACTTTCAGTAAGCCCTACATGTTATTTTTGCATGGGCCTTTGACATCATAATACAGATCCAGAAAAAGTGGTGGGAAAGAGAATGCAAAAGAAAGAAAGAACCTGTAAAAAATTATTTCAGTACTGTGAAAATTATGGCATACTGTCAGTCACATATGTATATAAAAATAATCAAAAAAGGATCCACTGCATTAAGGAGAATCCCACGTAAACATCAAAAAGCACAACTTCCTAGTTATAAGTGATATAATGCTTGACTGAGAGTAACAGTGGCAAGTTTGAGGTCATGGTGCTCCAAGGTAGTTTCCTTGTAGTTTTGCTGGTATATCTTGGGTGGTCTTCACAGACTGAAACAGACATTGCCTAGGAAATATAAATTTATGCTGAGTTACTCAAGTAGCAAAAAAAAAAAAGAGGTCTGAAATTTCGCAACATTTGCAATAAATTGGTGACATAATTTTATAAATGAGACAGGATGCACAAGTAAATGAATAAACATGAGCATGAATGCATATCACTTTCAAAAATGGTAGCAGGTTTATATCTCTGGTACTTAAGGAAATGGAGCAAGGGTACTAATGCTCAGATGAGAATTAATTCAGGTCTATATCATCAAAACCAGCAACGTGTTGAAATATACTGGCAATCCTTCTTACCTTTTGTTTGCACAATGTGCAAGTGCTTAATAATGAATTTTAAAATGTCATCCTGTTTTTCATCACTTGCTTTACATCTTTTGACAGCTGTTTATATATTTTACCATACATACTCTTTTGTAATTACTTTAGACTTGTTAGTTATTTTGAGTGCATAATTGCAGAAAGACAAAGTAAATGTAAAGAAACAAGACTACATGCTTGAAAGAAATAGCTAACTCTCACATCAAACCATCTAAGGACTTACATGTTTATGGGTCATAAAAGGAGAATTCCTCTCCCAGATGATCTGTACAGAGACAGTTCTGCTGTAATAAATTTGCACAGTCCAGGAAAGTTTTCCATGGTTATCTTTCCCACAGGTAACACATACATGGAGCCTCAAATTATTGAACCATAGCATACTCTGTGAGAATATAAGCGGTCTCCCAGTTCCACTACAGCCACTTTATGCATTCAGCTAAAGCTTGGAGTGTATTAATGTAGAAAATCATTAAATCATAGTATCATAGAAAAGTAAATTTGGAAGGGGCCTACAAGGACATCAAGTCCAACCCCAAATATATGTGGGCTCTGAACAGGTAGCAGTTTGGGGGGAAAATTACTTTGTGACTACTGTTCCAGGCTTGGCCATGCTGGCTGGGAGATTCTGGGAGCTGTAGTGAAAAAGTAACTTTTCAAAATATAGTAATGCAATTGTATGTGAACTTCCATGGATGATAAAAGTTAAGTAAAATGCCATGTTTCCCTTTAAGTACAATACTTCTAGAAAATGAGCAGGTTTTCCTGGCAAAGAAGGAAGGCAGATGTTCCCAACAATACTGTCCAAATGTTCTTATGCCCTCTTCTCAAGGAAGATTCTTATCTTAATAGTAGAATATGACCTTTAGAGACAGGATAACTCTTATGTTTCTTTTACTTTTTCGCCCCATCGAGCACTAAGATGCAGTTCTGGCCTTAGACATCTTCTGTAACTGATTCCCTTCTAATTCAACCAATGAGTGCAAAGGAAATCTGGTCTGAACTGGAACAGGAATTGCAGAATCTAGAATTAGAGAAATCTAGAATCTCCAAACAAATGTTTATCAGGGACTTGAAATTTTAAAAAATGCATAAGGATTATAGATTATATCAATAGACTCCAGGACATATTGAAAAAGATTAAAGATTCTGGTATTCATTTTGATGAAGGAGTTATGCAATTTTGCATGGTCCTTAGACATATCTGGAAGGAGTCACTGACTTTTTGTGACAAAGACAAGGTGAAATTAAGTTGGAAAGTCTGAGTATAAAGATGAGAGACTTTCATGTTGTCCAAAACAACAATGGAAGTAACGGAGACTCCGTTCTTAATACTTCATCATATAACACTTTAGCTGGCACCGGAGAGACATTCTCTAGTCATTATGCAGCAACAAAGTGCACAGAAACGCAAATATGGGGACCCAAAGCAGGCACGCAGCCAGAGAATCCAAAGTAAACAAAGGAATGCAACCCCCCCAGAAACTAAACAGACAGATACAAGCCTAATTTAAATCAAATGTTATGTGTGTAATAACAAATGTAAATAAAGAATTCAAAAATGTGCATAAATCTTACGAATAGATGGCTGTTATTGATAGTGTGTGTTCAAACATGTATTTCAATAGTCTGGAATATTTTACTGAATTGGACCCTAGGAAATTAGAAATATACACTTCCAGTGGGGAAACATTAACTGTTTGGGGCAAATGAATGGCTAAACTGAGTTGTCTGTTATCAGTTATGTATTGGATTCCTACATATGCTTATTATGTCCCAGTCTTGCAAGATAGTTTGATCCCACATCAGAATGTGCAAAAGAAAGGTTACAGAACAGAGTCTGATGGAGAAGATTCTTTTGTTTTGGACCCAAATGGAAAATGTTTTGCAATGGCCTAATGAAAGAAAGTATACCATTCAACTTTACAATCATGCTCTACTTCCCAAAGTAATGCAAAGTAATAACAATACCATGATTCAGATGCAAAATAAAAACACTTGTATGAGGAATAAACTTTAAATTATGCAAAGAATCGGAGAACTGTGAAATGTTTACTCAAATCAAAGAAATTAGAAAGAGCTTTAAATTAGCTCAAATGAAAGCCACACAGCACCCTCTAGAGTTAATTCATAGTAATGTTTGATTTCAATCACAGAAAAAGAAATGAAGGTAATTTGTGAAATTTACAGATGAATTCTCACATTATGCCACGATTCATTGAAGTGATGAGGAGTACATTACCAGAGTGAAACATTAGTCTGAGTCCAACCCAAGGTCATTTGAACAGACCTAGTGGTGGCAAATTATGCAAACAGAGAAAAAGAAATCTTTCTGGGGCAGCTAGAAGTAACATACCAGAAAACTGTACTTCTTCCTCCAACACGAAATAATAGGACAGAAAGAAAAAATGGCTTCTTGTTACTAAATATCTGTTAGCAGACGCAGGTCTCCAAAATAAATTCTTAGGAGAAACCATTACGACAGCTGTAGAATAGATGATTCACAAAGGTCACAAAGAAAACACCTTGTACAAGACAGAATGGTTATACACCACACTTGAATCCTCTGAGAGTC
The DNA here is from genome assembly GCF_051106095.1 of Pogona vitticeps. Classification (NCBI taxonomy): domain Eukaryota; kingdom Metazoa; phylum Chordata; class Lepidosauria; order Squamata; family Agamidae; genus Pogona; species Pogona vitticeps. The sequence continues at coordinate 10,708,997 of NC_135791.1, read as the reverse complement.
TTTGGTAGACATTAGAAGTGAACTGGGATTTTTTTATTTTTTCGCTATCCAGCACAATGTGGTAGATAGAGCAATGGGTTATAGGACTCAGGAGACCTGGGATCACAGCCCTGCTTGGCCATGGAAACTCGGGGAGGTGATACTGGTAAAACTATTCCTTCAATATCTAACCATCCTTGAAAACCCTATTAGGGTTACTATGAAGTAGGATGCAACCTGTTGCCATATGACAGAAGTCTGGATACTAAAACTGCCAATGTGAGTGTGTATAACGTGGCATACTTTGCTGAAGAAGAAAGGCAGCGTAAAGACGGTTCTGATGTGGAGGGTGGTGCCAATGGTAAAGGAAGCACCATCAGAGAACAAACTTGAAGCCGTTCGGCTGAGGAAGGTGGCTGTGGTGCCTGATGTTGTGCTACTCGATTTGAAGCCTGGAGGATTTTCTCTCAGGAGGAGGTCTGGAGGAGAAGCGGTTGGTTGTGGAGCAAAGACTTCAACAAGTTTTGACAAATGGCGGCACTTCTTGACCATGTGGTAATAATCCAAGCAAAAAAGGCACTGTGGGATCCTGACACTACATTGTGTACTTTTCTTAAAGAACACTTTTGACGCCATGGTGCAAAGATGTTTAAGTGACGATTGGCACCATGTACAGGTGAGGGCTGAATTAGCAAGCAGATAAATCATCTGCTGTAGAGAAGATCCAAAGAACCATTGATGAGAACAGCAGAAGTCATTCACTGAGGAGTTAGTGCTCTAATTTATTTATTTTATTTATTTATTATTGAATTTTTATCCCGCCCTTCTAGACAGGAGTCTACTCAGGGTGGCTCACAATACAGTGGTGCCCCGCTTGACGATTACCCGGCTTACAAAAGCAAGGCTTTACTAAGGCTTACAAAAGCAAGCCTTAGGTAGACGACGAAATCGCTTGACAACGACGTTTTTGCGATCGCTATAGCGATCACAAAATGATGATTCAAATGGTTTTTGTTCGCTTTACGACAATCGGTTCCCTGCTTGAGGAACCAATTTTTTGCTTCACTATGATTTTAAAATAGCTGATCGGCGGCTCTCAAAATGGCTCCCCGCTGTTTTGCTGACCTCATTTCACAAGACAGGGAGCGGAAAATGGCCACCCTACAGAGGATCTTCGCTGCACGATCAGGTATTTCCCCCATTGGAAAGCACTGACTTTTTCAATGCATTTCAATGGTGTTTTTTTTTTTTGCTTGACGACAATTGCGCTGTACAGCGATTTTGCTGGAATGCATTGTTGTCAAGCGGGGCACCACTGCATATTATACACCAAACAGATTTTGTGTATAATATGTCCGAGATGTGAATGAAGTGGTGGACAACAGGATTTTGCCCACTATCTAAAATTAGACATTGCACACAGGTTTCACCCACAATTTGAATTTGTGGTCAGTATATTTTCCACTTCATCACAAAAGAAATTTAGCACAACTGAAAAATTCAGTTCAGTAGTGGGAATCAAAATGGTTAGACTAAGAGTGCAAAATTCAAATGAGTGTAAGAGTCATTTTATTACGTACTGTTAATAAATAGCCCATTCAAAATGCAGTGCTTGTGGTTCACATTAACTATTTATGGTAACAAAATCCAGGTTTCATGGGGTATTTCAGTTTACCTTAGCATCCATAGCACAAATCTACAGTGGATCATGGGGCAAAAATCTTAGCTTAAGCCCAGGACAGTGCTTTGAGTCTCTTAATTGTATACAAATTAGTTTCATTTGGTCACCTTGCAGCTACTGAATTGTGTATAACAGTGTGGGAGCAACTTGTAACAGGCCACAACACTGTGCTTACAGTTTAATGTTGTGTGGACCAAGTCTTATAAACTTTAAAGATTGCATGCCTAGTCTATCTGATGCTCAACCATTTAATGCCTTCATCCAAGAATAACTAACAGTAGGGAACTAAATTTCAAGCTGATCTGAAAACTTACCATATGGTTTATGATGGGGTCTAGTACTAGACTCCCTTCTTGACCGCAGAAACATACTCATTTCTATTGTGGCTGGCGTTTAAAAATGCAATAAAATTCAAATGGATCCTCTGCTCTACCTGTACATTCTTGTTAAAACAGTCAAAATATCTACTACACCCCAACATATTCTGAAAGAACTCTCCTTGCAAAAGCGTCCAACAATTAACCACTCGTGTTTATAGCTAACATTACATTCTACTGAACTCTATCAATACAGCGGGGCTAACGGAAACATTACCTGATATATATCAGGTGATTTTGCTGATTATTCTGCAATCTCTGTCTCCTGATGGACAACCACCTTGGTCACAGACATGTCTGGGTGTTGTTCTTTTGCTTCTTTGATGGCCTGTACAAGAACCTGAAAAGATGAAGTATGAAAAACAAGCTCTATTGAATTGTGCAATCACTGCACTTTACTGTAGCTTCACAATCTACTAGGGATGAGACATTTATTTAAAATCAGAACAATAAAGCATGAAAAGAGGTTCTTACTTTGGCTTTTAGGTTCTTTTGCAGACTTCTGAAAGAAATCCTCTTAAATACAAAGATTTGTTTAAACTAAAGAAGAGGATGTGAACATTTAATTTTTTTTCATGTTCACTCTTTTTGCAAAATTTGTCCTTCACTCTAATCGCCTAGGGAATTTTCCCGGAGGTAGATGCCCTACTCTTTCCTTCTGCTCTCCTGGCCCACTGTCACCACCACCACCATGTTCTTTATGGCATATTTTTGACTAGTGCCAGAAAAGCAAAGGGGGGGGGGGGAATTAAATTTACTTTTCATGGTAAATAAGAAGAGCGGTAAACAGAAAAAACAAAAGTGAACAAGACTTCTCCCCCAAAAAGCAAAACAAACAAATATTTCCACTATATATACTTCAACTACCTACTAATCTACAAATAATTAACAATGACTCAGAATTCTGAAGTCTTTTAACACCTTCTGCAGTCACCCTGACACATCTATATAATCTATCTAATTTTTCTGTCAAGTTTTATTTTGTCTATACAGTCATGTGATCAGAATAAAACAATTTCCTGATAAATGAAGACCTGCAAACTATAACTAAAGAAGAATTTTTAATTCAGTTTATGACAACAAGGATGTTTGCAGCTTCAAAAAAGAATTAGGAAATTGCCTTCAGAGTTTCTCTGTTATTGCATATGAATTCCCAAGCTGTTCCTGAGAAGAACTCCATATTCCTATGCCTTTTGAGCATTTGATCCATGAAATGTCCTGCTAATAAAAAGGCCTAGGAAAAAAGCCTGCAAATAGTAAAAAAAAAGGAAACTAAATTAAATCTCTTACTTTATCATGATCGATGTCTGCATCTCCTGTGATGACAATTCTTTTCTCAATTCGTGTCTCTGAAATACCACCCTTCACAGTCTGTTATATAAAAGAACAAACATTAACAGCAGCTCACAATTAAAATATAGACAGCAAAATCACATTTAAATGTGCAGCAATTAACACAGGCACCCAGAGAATTTTGATTGTTAATCGCAAAATCATAGAATAATGTAGTTGGAAAAGCTACAAGGCCACCCAACCCCCTGTTCAGTGCAGGAACCCAAAATCAAACTGTCTTTGACAGATTTGCTGTCTAATTTTCTCTTGACTGTATCCAGTGTTGGAGCGCTCACTACTCCTTGAGATAATTGGTTTCATTGTTGTACTGCTCTAACAATTAAGAGGTTTTTCCTGATATCCTGCACTCTGAGAAGAACAGATCCTGCCCCTCCTCTGCATGACCACCTTTCAAGTACAGTGGTGCCTCGCACAGCGAGGTTAATCCATTCCAGATTAACCCTCGCTGTGTGAAAGCATCGTTGAACAGGGCAAGAAAACCAATTGGAACGCATTAAACAGTGTTTAATGCGTTCCAATTGGGCTGAATACTCACCGTTCAACAATGCTGGCAGCCATTTTCGTGCCCTCCCCTCGCTGAACGAGGGCGCGAAAACGCTGCGATCAGCTGTCCGGCGGGTCCAAAATGGCCGCCGGAACAGCCGAAAGGGCCAGGCGCAGCGTTTTCGCGCCCTTGGTAAGTGAGGGGAGGGCGCGAAAACGCTGTGTGCAGCCATTTCGGCTGTTCCGGCAGCGTTTTCGCGCCCTCCCCTTGCTTACCAAGGGCGTGAAAACGCTGCGCCCAGCCCTTTCGGCTGTTCCGGCAGCCATTTTGAGGCAGCAGAACAGCTGATCGGCGGGTCGCAAAGCGAAGGTCGGTAAGCGAACCGCTTACTGACCTTCGCTCTGTGATTCCTGCCCTATCTAGGTGCCATTTTGCGATCGCTTTTGCGATCGCAAAAACAGCACTGTTGCGCGGATTTGTCGCTCTACGGAGCGACCGTTCTGCGAGGCACCACTGTATTTGAAAAGTGCTATCATATCTCCCCTTAAGTCTTCTCTTCTCAGGGCTAAGCATGACCAGTCCTTTTAGTCTTTCTTTATAGGGTTTTGGTTTCCAGTTCTCTTATTATCCTTGTTGCCCTCCTATCAACTTGTTCCATTTTGTCTGCATCCTTCTTAAAGTGCCATGTCTGGAACTGGGCACAGTACTCAAGACAAGGTCTAGCCAGTGCTGAATAGAAGGGAACAAGTACTTTTTGGGCTTGGAGACCGTTAATGCAGTCTAAAATATCATTTGCCTTTTTTGTAGCCATATCACACTATTCAGCTTGTGATCTACAACAATTCCAAAATCCTTCTTGCATATAGTATTACTTAGCTAAGTATCCCTAACTTGTAATTGTCATTGTTTTTACTTTTATACTGCCTTTTAGTGCTAAAGCACTCTTTGGGCAGTGTACAACACAAGTATGCAAACAATACTTTGCCACCCCCCCCAACCCCAGTGAGCTGAGTACCCAACCTCAGAAGGATGGAAAGCTAAGTCAACTTTGATCCAGCTACTACAATCCATCAGGATTGAACTCAGGTTGTGAGCAGAGGCTTGACTGCAGTACTGCAGTTTAACCACTGTGCCACGGGGCTCGTGTGCATTTGGTCTCCCCCTCCCCCAGCAGTAGAACTTTTCAATTTTTATAGAGACGACACAAGTAAAACTGATTCCAGTAAAATTAGCTAACATCACAAATGCCTCTGAAAGAAAAGTCGGCATGAAGCAGTTCATACAGTATTGTTAATACAATATATCTCTATATAATTAAGTGAAAATGCTATCATTAGGTGAAATTGTTTCATTATAAAGTGAAACAGCTTTAAAATAACATCTAATTTTCTATTAATGAGATTGTGCACTGACAGAAATATTTGGCCTGAGAAGCGGAGGGTGTTGTTTGAAGATCTACAATCACATTAAACTGGCATGATTTGTTAAGTTCTTACTATAGTTTATATAGATTATGCTCCTCGATAGGATATTCTGCTGTTCTTCACTATAGACTAAACTAGACTGCCTGCTGAGAGTTGTAGTAAAGCAACATCCAAGGAGTTACTATCTTCTCCAGCCCAGTATTAAGTTCTTAAAAGACGGAATCATAGATGGCTCTTCAGGCTTAAAATTTGTTTAACTATCATTCTATACTAGGTGCTGTGTTTACTAAACACATTATATACTATCATACTGAATTCTGTTTAACCTGAAAGCATTGGTCCTTGTGGGAACCCCATTTATACATGCCACTAGTAGGAATGAGGGCAACATCAGTGTCATTGTGTTATCAGAATAGCTGTTGTCCTGCTCTTTGTCTGCAGGTGAAAATGTAGAGAGACAATCCCTATGCATTTGTATTCTGCACTATAATGCTAAGTGACTGGTGTGTCCAAAGTCTGATTCAAGCACATGGTTTCTGTTAACTAAAATACTAATTTAACATCCATCATGGAACTTGGCTTCACTGTTAGTAAACTGAACTTTTGATGAGTTTTGACTCTTGGCCATTTATAAAAGCTTAACTCTTCTCCTTCAGATTAAGGTAGCTTTAGACCACCTAAAAATTCCACATACCGCAACTACTTTACAAGATAAAAGTACACAGAGATTTTCTTTCACAGCAGAATATCCATGTATACAAGTGATTTCACCATTGCATTATATAAAATATGCATTTTACAATGTACTCCTTTATCTACTCAGAACTGAACTACAACACAATGAAATGAAGCCTGAAAAAATGTGAAGCTATCATATTTTTTAAATGGGAAGTGAATGTACCAATATAGGATGAAACATGAGAAGATTTTTGAAGACATATTAAAATGTTTTTCTACAATCTATAGTTTCTAACATTAGCAAAACCCAGTTTGTTCCAAATGACATAGTATCAATTAAAGCTTCTACTTGCACAAAGCATTTGGGCTAAAATCCTATGCATATGACTGCAATCCTATGACTGTTCAAATCCTACTGAAGCCAATGAGACTCAAGTTAAATAACTATATATTTTCACACATCTTAGATCAGTTACAGCAGTAAAAACTTTTCCTAAGAAAAATGGTGGCAAAATGCTATCAGAAAATAAAAAGCAAAAATAAACTTCACTAACAGGAATGGAAAAGTCCAATGATCTATTTGCTTTCATGTGTTACAAGTCATCACACTGCATCAAAGGAAGAGTGTTCATTTGTATGTATCTGCCACTCCTGTTTACTAATAACACAATGGTCAAAATCCACTTAGTGTTATACTGGTATAAGAGAAATTACATCTCACAGCAACAAATTGCTGCTAATTAACAAGTCCCAGCTTGTATTCTTCATTCTCTGCCTGTCAGGCAACTTGCTATGCAATGAAGAATCCAAATTGGGACTTGTAATTAGTGGCAATTTGACACTGCAAGTTATGCCATTTCCTTTACTTTTTATTTATTTATTTGATTTATACCACGCCCATCTGGCCTAAAAGGCCACCTGGGTAAAGCTACACAACACAATTATGGCCAATAGGTTAATTTGGCTTAAGAAGAGTGTAAAAGCTGTGCAAAAGTGTCCAGTCTATGATGTCAAACCTATTTGGAATGGCACCACAAGGAAACAAAGTAGGCTCAATCTATGGGCTTTTTGCATATAATGCCAAATATTCGTGACATTTCATTTAAGCAACATGCTGAATCAGCTTTTAATTACCCACAAAATTCTGTGACTTGGTATTGCAAGTGCCCTCTTTTCATGGCTAGGTTGCTTCTTGGTGATTTCTTCCACTTGATATAGATTTCTAAAATACATCAGACCCTTTTATATGATTTAGTGCAAAAAGAACAAAATGCTGGCACAGAAGTGACATTTCTTTTTACACAGCATGCCCTGCTTATATTTGTGGCTTCAAATGAAAGTTGTGTCTTGCGCAATTTTAGCTGATGACATTTTTTCAAAATATCTGCCCATTTATTAGCTTAATGGCACAAGATATCCATGAGTAATTCCCAGGTGTAATGATACCTCTGTGTGAGCCACTCCACCGCCCCCTTCCATAATGAGAAGTTCAGTCTTTGCATGAGAAGGAGCTTTAGTAAAGGGAGACAACAACTTGCACCAAAAGACCTTTACAGAATCGGGTATGGCTTGACCCTGAATAGAAATAAGCCTTGGCAGACTCAGGCCCTGACATACAGCATGTACATGGTCCTTTGCAGACCCAGGACCTTCTGGGCCAATAATTAAAGAGTCCTTAGCAGGCTCAGGCCCCTCCAGGCTGGGCAGAACACAGTTACTGTGAGTATGGAGAACATATGGAGAACATCTTGTTACAAGGTACAGAAAGAATCTCAAAATAGTAGGGGAAAAACATCTTCCAGTATCTTGGCCAGTATTTGTCCAAGCTGAAACCTGTATAAAGCATTGGTGGTTCCTGTGTTCCATTGAGAGTACTGATAGAAGAAAGGAAGGAAGGAGATTCAAATTCTACAACTATTCACTGTGTACACTACCAATCCTATTAGAGCAAAATCACTCAACAGAGATCCAAAGAAACTATACTTACACTACTTATTCTCTGACACATAGACAGTGTATCAGTGAACTCATACTTGTTAGCATGATCTTTTTACCTTTGTAATCTGGGTAGTGGTAGTGCTGCTTGTGGTCTCTGAAGTGATGGTCTGGGCAGTTAGCAGAACTCCAGGGTCTAAATCCCCACTGCCATCATCGGTCTGTGGCAGAGATACACAGAAGTATAAATCATCTTCCTTACCAAGAGCAAGTAGGTTGTCTAATTAAGAACTCTACACAGATAAAGTGTAATGAGCCAGAATGCTGCCGTACTAATTTTGTAAGGATTTTCCTACATTCCTTAATACGTTAGTAGCTAGAGCTAGTGTTTGTGCTACCCTCCAACTCTTACACTTGATTCTCAGAATGTTTCAGAGGTTATCCCCCAAAATCTTCTCTTTCTGGATGTAATAATTTGTTGATGAACAAGATAAGCAACCTACTGAGCTAATGTCTGACTCTTCAAAGGCCAAATTTCTGCCACCAGAACCAGCTGGGGGGTTGCACCCTGTGGCTGCCATCAAATTTGCTGCTGTGATGGTAACAAAATTTTTAAAATAATCTTAAAAAGAAAAATCCTTTTGTGTTGAAAAATGGAAATACTTTGGATGTGTCCCTTTTTTGCAAGGCTAATTCTGTTCCATGCATATTCTGTACACCTTGTTTATAGTAAAAGCAGTGCTTCTGGAATCTGTTTTTCATCACATCTTGTTTTTTAAAAACAAAATAACTGGCAGAATGGTCATTCTTCAAGGGCACAAAATTAACAAGGAGGGCATGGATTTGAAAGATCTTCATTTTGCCATGCTCTGTTACCACACAGAAAAGCCAAAGCAAGGAAAAGTTTGCACATTCAGAGATGGCCAAGGGGAGGAAACAATATTTGTTTACAAACTTCACTATGTAAATATTTGTGCTCTGACCTGCCCTGTCTGCTCAAACAGAACTGTGATTCTGAGGCACATGAGATCACCTAAAAGAAGGAAATCTCTACCTGCATAACTGCCCAAAATTTAACATCAAGGTCTTTTCCTGTCAGCCTGCATCACCCAAAAATGGCTGAGATCCATTGTGCTAAACCCTGAAGGACTACTGCTCTTTAGGAAGCAATAGATCTTCAGGTCCAAGGAAAAAGTTATCAGGACAAAAGACAACCTTGCGAGGGAGCAAAATGGCTGGTAAACTATCAATATTATCGTCTCCATTCCATGTTTACTGAAACACATCCATTAATTATTCCTAGTGTGAATCTTATAAAATCTGAAGTACAAGGTTGTGTGCCTGATCAGGCCATTTGTCTATGTTAGGGGGCTCTTTATTAAGAGGAGGCAAAGGAATTGGTATATGAAGAGGTGGTAAGAAGGCAGTGGACTAGGGCTGTCCAGGCCACAGTGAGATCAACATGTAATTTGTTGCCTCTTTCTGAATTTTGACCGGTGTTATGGGAATCAGTTCGAATGGAGAGAATGCTGAAAGAAACTGATGTGATGAATTATGCAAGAACACATCCAACAAAGAGCTGGTTCCTACATACAGTATGATGCAATATGCCTTGCATTTCTAATTCAACACAGAAGCAAGCACTTCTAGTTACATGCCATCCACACTATGTGAAGAACTGTTTCCAAATGTGCACCCTTCAAATGTGCCGGGGCCCCAGGGCCATATGACTCCCATTAAGAATGGCTTCTCTAAAGGATTATTTTGAGGAACCAGAGCAAGGTGCACACTGACAGCAAGAAGGGGATGATGAGAGGTTGGAATGAAGTCTGGAACAGCCCTGTGATGCAATAGTTGCAGGTGATCTATCCAAAATTTCATCCTCAGAGTATGAACTAACACAGATTAACTCCATTATCAGAAGATCACTGAGTAGCCTTGATGTCAGTAGAAAAGGCATTATCAACCTCAGACTGTGATGATGCCAAAGGCTTTGAAGTCAACACCATTATTAGTTATAAAGTCGGCAGAACCAAAATCTGCATTGTCAAGAGTCATGAAGCTGACCATTAAAGAGACTGAAGTACTGAAGACCACTTCTTGAAACAGAGGTGGAGTCAATGTTAAGAGATCAATTTAAGGCCACATAGTCTACTGCTTTAAGGTAGTTTTCCGAGACAAACAAGCAGATCTTAGATTGCTGATTGCAAAGGGCCTGCTTCACAGACCTGGGACAGTTTTTGAAAGAACACACTGGGTTCTTTTAGTAAACAAAACAGACATTCTAAATAACAATTGGTTGGGGCAATGTTACCTTCACAGAGGGTTAAAATATTGAAAATGATGTTAAAAAGGTCTGATGCACTCCTTGTGGCATGGCAATAAACTAAAATTTTCTATTACAAAAAAAAAATCAAATTCCATAAAAACAAACAATTAACTAGCCATTTAGGATAATTATTCACAGAGGAAGAGCTACTCAGAATCTGGGGAAAAAGGAAAGATGATTCTTCAACTAAGGAACAATATTTTAAGTGCTGCTTTCATATCATAAAGAAAAGAACTGAGAAAAGGCACAAGGAACTCAACTGTGCACTTGCAGTAAGGATATGACAACAGGATTCCTGCTGAAAGTCTAGCCAGCTCTGCAAAGTCCTGACACCCTCTGCTCAGAGGAGAACACAAGTCTAGCATATGACAACCCACATGGGTAGGGCCGTTAACATGTTGGGACATGTCCAAGGAAGCCAGGGTTTCCAAGAACTCAAGAGCCAGACTGGAAACCTCCGCCTCTGTATGGATGTTGAAATCACCCAAGATGAGTAGCCTCAGGGATCCCAACAGAGTGGTGGAGACAAAGTCTGCCAGCTCCGGTAAAGAAATGGCTGGATTGTGGGGAGCACGGTATGCCAGCAAGATCCCAATATCGTCCCTGGCCCGAATCAACACGTGGAGGGCCTCCAGACCGGCACCGCTACAGCAGAGGGCCTAACAACCTACAGAGTGCTTCTATAAACAATGGCTACATACGCAACCATCCCCCTGGTCTACCCTGGTGTTGGACAGCATAACTGGGAGGACAGGCAAAGGCTAGAGGCATACCCCCATCACTGCCCATCCAAGTTTTGGTTATGCATGCCAGATCTACATCCTCCTCCAAAATAAGATCATAAATCAGCTGGGACTTATTGGATACAGATCTGGCATTCAACAACACCAGTTTTACGGTGGAGGGGCGACTGAGCCGGCTACCTTGAGCCTGACAAGTGGTCACAGAGCCAGAACAGTGGACAGCCTTTAAACATCTGTCCACCGTTCTTCTGGAATGAGTGGCTACTGTGCCAGCGCTATATCTCCCTCTACCTGTAATCACCCGGATATTTAAAGGACCCCCACAAGCCTTTCACTCCAGTCCAAAAAAAAAGAAGAAGGGAAAAACAAAAGAAACCTAATAAGTAATGAATGAACAAATTAATAAAAAGTAAGCAATACAATAATAACAGAGTTAAGAAAGTTAATCAAAAAGCATTAATAAATGATAAACAAAAAACAAGTTAAATTAGCAATTAAACAATTTAAACTGGTATACAATATAAGATTAATAAAAATAAATTAAAGAAAAACTAAAAAACAAAAAGAATGAAATCAGTCTCGCCCTCATCATAAGGGAACTCAAAGTGTCTGACCATCTTAAAATAATGTGATTATAAAAACTGTAAGTTAAACATTAAAAAACAATTAAACTATGTGCTAAATAAAATACAATTGAATAATTAAAAGTAAGTAAACCTTTAAAACTATCTTAACCTTAAGAAGGCATTCAGGGACTTAATCATGATTGTTAAAAGTCTGCCTGAAAAAAACGGGTCTTCAGATGTCAGCAGAAGGACAAGAGGGAGGGGGCCAGCTTGATCGCCTGAGGGAGAGCATTCCATGCGGTAACTGCCACAGAGAAGCCCTTCTCTTGTGTCTCCATCAGCTTTGCCCATGCTGGCAATGGGACCAAGAAGAGGACCTCCTCTGACAATCTTTAAAGTCAGGAAGGCTCAGATATAGTCCTTCAGGTAGCCTGGACCCAAGCTGTATAGGGCTTTACAGATAATGACCAGCACTTTGAATTGGGACTGGAAACAGATTGGTAACCACTATAGTTGTAGCTGGGGTGTTATATGCTCCCTATAACTGACCCCAGTCAGCAGTCTGGCTGCTGCATTTTGAACCAGCTTATCCAAACCATCTTCAAAGGCAGCCCAACACAGAGCATGTTATAGTAATCCAAGTGAGATATCATGCATCGCTATAGCCAAAAAAGACATCTCAAGGAATGGGTGCAGCTGGTGCACTGTTTTAATTTTGCAAAAGCAGTCCTGATGACAGCTGAAACCTGGGCATCTAGACCCAAAGACAAATCCAGGAGTGCTCCCAGGCTCCTAACCTGAGTTTTCAAGGGGAAAGTAACCCCACTGAACACAGGTTGTATCTCTACTACCTTATCTGCCTTCCAATTGACCAGCAACATCTCTGCCTTGTTTGGATTAAGTTTCAGTTTGTTTACCCTCATCCAACTGATTTTTATTTTCCTCTGTTGTGATGTTCATGAACACTGCAAGTATAATGGGCATGTTTTATATAAAGTAAAGGAAGCCTGACACATTATAGTTGTTGCAGAAAAAACTAGCATCACACTACTTTTCCCCACAGCAAATACATACATCTATTATTAACCAACATCCTATTGTGCAGCTGTATTTTGTGCAACTCGAGGTTGCATGAACGATACCAACACTAGCATTGAGGCGGAAACACTATCCCCAAAGTACTTTTGCCAGTTTACTATGCAATCGATTGTGCCAGGAAAACATGACTGCCTGCCTGCCTACATAATGCAACTCCTCTTTGCCAGATGTAACGTTCAACACATTTAGGCTGGCATAACTTTACGTTATGCTGACACGAACAGGATAATGGCTGCTATCATACACACATGAAGATAAATCTGCCAAAATAAGATTTCCTAGATGGCTGGATTGTTGATATTTTAAAATGTATATTTATACATTTAATATTTCACTGGCTGCAAGAAGTGCCAGTGAAATATTAGCATTTTTCACAGCACTTATTATCTTCAGAGTTGCCTGTAGATGAAATTAGCTTTTCCAATTTTCACTACAGCTAATTTTTTAAATAAAATTAGTTGAAACAGTTTATGAACAAAACCACCTCCTGTCTTCTATATAAAACAGTGCAGTAACACTGCATAATCAGAGAGCAACATCATACCTGTGCAGCTTCATATGTTATAGTTTTGGTCTCTGTATGGACTATAGGAACTTCTTTAGTTGGAATTTCACTCTTCACGTTACTGGACACATCAGAGATGGTAACTGTCTGAGTCTTCACAAGGGGTGGCTACAAAACAGAATTTTAAAAATGAGGCACATTTAGCACCATTATATGCCAACAATATTATCTATAACCATTCTAATACTGATCTGATAGAAGCACTATGGACCCATTCTATAAAGATAAAGCTGCTTGAACCTAAGGCTGATGATATTGTCAGCCACAGCTTTTTATCTTTAATTTAAAGTTTCCTATTCTCCCTTCCCATAGGCTGTGGCTCCCTAAGAATTCCTTTATGGAAGTCTATGGGGGCCATGAGATGAGGGGTAAGGGGAGCCTTTAGTGTCTGAAAATCATCAAGTGGATTTTGGCAAATGTCTGGTTAAAAATGCATTTCCCTACTTTTCTGAAAAAACAACATGACTATTTGTGCAAACCAAAATACAGAACCTAACTCACAGTTAAAAAAATAAGCTGAATTTAATACACAGATACAGACTTATAACAAGAGCTCATGACTATGCTTACACCTACTATGTGGGAAATCTGTAGAGGGAATGAAAACAACATTTGCAAGGTGAAATATATACAGTCCAATTATTTCTATTAAATCAGTATCAGTTCATCATTATGGATATTTAAGCTTCAAGAGTAAAAGGAAAAGACAAATCAGCTGTCCCACCACCTGGTAAGCAAAAATAATAATAATAAAAGGTCACAAATGTTAGTAGAAGAACCACAGGGCATATGCCTCTCAATTACACATATTCCCTTCACCCTTTCAAAGTTTGATTGTTATGCCCTTATTAGCAGATGAAGTATTAAAAGTATTTTAGCACAACAACACTGAAGCAGGCAAACACATATTATGTGTACATGTGTGTGCTGTGAAAGAGAAAGGTGTTTTCTATGGAGATTCCTGACTCTCATGACTACAGACCTGAAGGCATGTTTTCTCTGTTGTAAAAAATACTGAGTGTAAAATCAGAGGATACGTTTACTAATATTTTCAGCAGGCATTTTGCCCTATTAAATAAGACTCAGAGCCTGTCAAATCTGTCTTTCCTCTTTGCTGCTTCTTCATGCTTGCATCAAGAGAAAGTATTTTGCATCAAGAGAAAGTATTGCGCCCAGAGTGGTCGCAATGACCAGATAGGCGGGATATAAATAGAATAAATACATAAAATAAATAAAAATTATTTTTGTCTCTTTAACTGAAACACCTTTGTTATATATACAAGAGGTGCGGAGGAGAGGAATAATTTGTAGAGACTATGGGAAATTAAGTATTTCAGGCCATCTACACATAATCTTTCTATATGGATTTGTGCATATGCTTGCTGCAGTGTTTGCAGATTGATTAAAAAAAAAAAAACCCGTAGCCAAGAAGACTGCAAAAGATATTACATATTCTGAGTTTACATTTACTACCTGGAAACAACGAATGAGGGCAGGGAATTCATTAACAGTATCTGAGGTGTGACTTTCTCCATTTATGTCTCTAAGCGGCTTGCTTGTTAATTTTTCTCCTTCAACCTCACAGGCTTCCTCCTCTTGCTCATGGAGGTGTAGTGGAACAGGAATTGTACAGATTTCCACCTCAGCCTGCTTTGAATCCTCAGCCTCCTTTTCCACATCTGAGCAAAATCCCTGCTCATAACTCAAGTCTTCAGTGCTCTCAAGGAGAGCATGGGCACCCTCTTCCTCCTGCTCTTTGCTGCTTATGGAAGAAGTGTCAGATTCCTGAGTTTGTGCCGATTCCTGTGCTGTTGACACTTGGTTCTCACTAAAGCCTACTGAGGGCTCCAAGACCTCCAATTCAAAATGAGAAGTCATATTTTCCCCCTCTGCCACCTTTGTGCCGGCATCCTCTTTGAAGGGAGAATCACACATATTCTAAAAAGAAATGAATGCACAAAAAAGGCCAGAAAAGGTTAGCAAAAAGGGTGTGTTACATTGAGAAATGCAGCAAAGTTGAGCACACACCTCATGAGAGGTCCATATGCAAACCACTGTAACCAGAGTGACAGCTGAAGACCAGCACTCAAAGTTCATTTAAAATATGGAAAGTACAAGTAGCCTGATGCAATGTGAATCAAAAGCACTGCACAGATAGTAAGTCTTCCATGAACAGGATGGAACAGCTTATCTCTCCTTCTCTGTCAGAGAAGCATGCCATTGATGTGGACAGGGTCACTTCAACTCTGTTCTGTAGCAATAGTCACTTTGACAGCACTTGTGCCACTGACAAACTGGGGGACTGGATGTCACTGGACCTCTCAAGCTACTTGGCTGCATCTCTTTCTTTCTAGCCGCAGGACAATAACACTGTTATTAGGTTAGGTTAGGCATCCTTCAGTCTCGAGAGACTATGGTAACATGCTCTGTATGAGTGTTCTCTCCAGAGCACGAACCCTGGGTAAAATAATATGGAAAACAGCATTGCATACACCTGGGGGGCAGGAAAGTTCTAGGGGTCAGATCATATTTCCACACTCTTAGGGAGCAGGCCGGGTAGGTGGGGCTCATCAGCCTTGGAAGGCAGCCCATCTAGGAGAAGGAAAACTCCGATTTCAAACCTCCACTGCCTTGTGGCTATATCCACTGATGGAAAAGGCTTCAGGAGTTAACCTAGAGGCAAAATCTGGAGCCGGAGTCCCAGAGGCAGTTCGTGTCGTTCTGGCAACTCCTGTGACGTCACTGGAACCAGTTGTATTGGCTATTGCCTTTCCATTGGACTATTTCAGTGGCATTAAGAGGGGGCATTTGCTGCTTGGGTAACACTGTTATTGGAGGCTATATATTCAGAACTCACTGCTGGTGCCTTTGGAGATCAAGAACTTCAGTACCAGACTGATGTGATTTTATCTCCTCTTGGGACTTTTAAGACTTAAAAGGAACCACAGGGGCTTCAAACTGGATCTTGGATTTTAATCCTGGGGGAGTGTCTGTTAACACTCTCTTCCAAAGCACATTCTCCAAAACTCTTAGTTGCAGAGGCAAAAGAAAGAGTGGTACTTATAATGCTACTTATCTTCCCACTACCATCAATTCCATGCAACTAATAGCAGTTTGCGGTATGGGAGTTATACTTCGGAAAATAGTATAAGAGAAAAAGGTCAGCAGAATCACAGTCCCAATTTATTCTTCACAGCTGTTTGTAAGCCCTAAAAAGCACCACATCTCGCTCGGTCCTCACAGGCAAAGGAACTGTACCACATTCTTTGCACTTGGATTAAATCTATTTCTAAATTAGGAAATCCTCCTACAAAAATGAAAATAGGCAAAAGTACATTTTCTGAGTCAAGAACAATTCTTGCTTTAAAAAGTCTTTTCACAAGGAAAGAGAAAACAACAAACATCTGGATTCTCACCAAAATGTATTTTGGAAGCAATTCACATTTCTTATGGCCAAGTTCTGATGAGTTAAGATACACATTTGTATGTACAACTCTAGGAGCCACCTTGGTTGGTAAAGTTCCTAGCGTATTAGAACAGACCTAACTTTACAAAATACTGTACAGCACTGCTTTGTAAGAAACGTGACCTCACAGATTTTATACCAAAATAAGTCCAACCAAATCAAATTTCAAACTCAAAAATCACACTATAGCATCAGCAAGACACAATCCCACCTGTTCGCGTCATTATTTGACTATCTGTTTATCTGAATATCACATCTGACTGCAGAAATGCTAGAATTTTCAAGTGGTAAACCCCTTGCAATACCAGATTTTTAATCTACTGAATGTTTACCACAAGGTCTGCAACAATATAAAGATAATGTGAAACAAAGCAATCCAGACTCCCTAAAAGAAAGCAAGTGTGTCTGTAGCACCTGAAATACTTTGGAAGACTGTGCCAAGCCAGAGGATTTAACCAAGGCTGGTGTTATTCTGTCTTCCATCGAGCGCCTGTTAGATAGTTCTCAACTAGGTCTTCATACATCTCTGCGAGCCCTCTAGCTAGAATTTGAAGGAAAGGGACAGTAACAGAAGAAAAGACAAGAGTTAAAAACATGCAGAAGACCATCAAACGTGCACAGCATTAGGCTACCCCAACTGAACGTTGGATAGGAAAAGGTGAAGATGGGAGACTCACAAATCCAAAGTTTGGACTTCAGTTATAAAAGATTATTTTGTTTTTTCTGTTGAGAGCAAAGATTTGTTGATAGAGGCAATCAATGGAATTAATAGTGGTTAAGTTCACAGTGGAGGGTTATATAGCAGCAAACTATAAAACAGCGGTTCTTCATTTTACCTTATTAAATGAGCAATGTGAAAAACTGCGAGATAAACTACTATCCAAATTAGGAAAGCACCATTCCTTTCTGACATGAATAGTATAGGTTATTTGCTTCTTTGCTATCTGTAAATGTGTGTGGACTACCCAAAGATATGCAAGGAATGCGCCTGCACATGGGTGCACATCTGATTCATTGTTTCTTAGGTACAACTATTACATCTCAGAGTCACCTGGAACACCATGTCAACTTTTGTTTTTCTTATTGGCTATTATTTGCAAGAAGGGGGGCTATATTTAGACCTTATATACACTTACTTGGAAATAAATGCTATTGGATTTGGAGAAATGTTTACTCTGTATGTTTATTTAGAATATTTATAGGGTCGGGTCTTTTGTCTTTAAAAAAAGACTTCAAGGTGGCTTAGAAAAAATAAACAGCATGAGAACATGGGTTGCCCATGTTCTTGGGCAATCGATTCCCTAAGTTAAAAATTCTTTCATAAAACAGCAATTTATTTTATGGGCACTCCAAGGTTGTCTAATTTTTTTAACTATACATAAATCATAGAACAAATCAGGAGACAATCCTCCAAAACAGGAATTCCAGTATAGACAGTACTCTCTGCTCAACAACTCCACAGGCACAAAAGGGACATTACCGCTGCTTTTAATTAAAGCTTTCCTGCTTCGATTTCAGGCTGCACATGTCTCATTGCAGGCAAGTCACAGGCAACCCTAAATCTAAACAGGAACACATCAACTAGCAGCAGCCTGCAACTGATGTTATTCCTGTTGTGCTATCAGAGCTACAGAACAGAATATTGGCCTATAATAACCAAATCACATGACTACCAAATGAATAGTAAATTGCAATTGGTACTGACAGTACTACCCCTCTCTCTGGCTAATATACTGTATATCCCCGATTGTTTTAAAACAGAAGAAACTAAAGAAAACTTGGGAGTTACAAGTCACTAGGCAGAAAAAAAACTATTCAGAACTGCCTTGATTTAAATATCAGTATATTGTGAGCTGCCCGTTTTGTGCTGAACATTTAGGTAATCTCCTTCATCCTCCATGTTATAGCTTCTGATATGCAAATATATGTATTTTAGAAGTATAGGATTTTCATATAACACTCTTTATACTATCTAGCAGTCCTCCTCATAACAACCTTTCATACCATGGCATACTAGTTGTGAGCTATACCATAACTGTTCTCTGTCTTGGTTTTACAATATAAATTTTCTGACTTCCACTGCTAGTCATGCCCTAGTCAAGGTGTCACCTGAATCAATACTAAGAATTCTAAACCTAATTCTCGCTCTGACTTTTGAATGAAGTAGGTAGATTCTTTGGGAATAATGGTGGACATTTGCTAATGGACTGACTCTGTTGCTTTAATCAGCAATAAATCAGATATTGAAAGTATTGAACACACTGACTTCAGGAGAAGGGACTAAAACCTTATTTTCCTTTTTTAAAAGAACTGAAGAATGTTCATATTTCTTGTGTTCTGATTGCATAAGATCCCTTTATGAAAGAGAACTTGGGAAATATTCTACACCTTTGCTGTCCTCTCTTAGCTCATGAAAAACTCTTGAGCCACAAAACCAAAATATTTAAACAGCATGAGGTTCAATTATCTTGAACAGCAGCCAGCAGCAACAAATTTAGCACCTGCTACAGAGAAATAAGGATTTTTATCTTCTAATAGTATAGGGACAAGGTTTCCAGAGAATGGTGTTTCCAATAAATCAAAGATTTTAAAAAGTTTCTCGCCATTGCATAAAAACGGCAGGACACAGGATATGTGAAGTATTCAGGCTAGTGCTGTCACATGGACAAACTCTCTCAAGAGTATGATTCTGCACCACAATGTAATTTAGCCTGGGAATGATGGCTGACATATACATAGTAAAGTGACATATATAAATCAAAACTATTATGAACGTTTTGTATATTTTATGCCTAGAGATGTCATTTACAATTTTCAGGAGACTGCGGAAATCTTTAATGTATGGATCGCATTTAGACCACACAATATAATCTCTTTTTTTGTACCAACGCATCCGTATTCGTACTTGAACTGAAAATATATGATCCTAATGAGCTTTCAATGAAAAATAGTGGATGGAATCCTGTTTATCTAGGCACAACATAATGTTATGCTTTAGTAAATGTGTCTGGCCATGAGAACTGCCTAATTCAATTGTGTAGTCAGTCATGTGTTTCCTGTTTTGACTGAATGTACCTGTAGCAATGCTTTGTGAATAGCGCTTCTGTATTTACACAATGTGCACTATCACTTGTGTAATGATGAGTTATGCAAGAGCAGTTACTCAACAGGATTTGAGCCACTGGGACACAAAAAACTCCAAACACTAAAAGCAGTCAAACCCAATATGCTCTTAATACTTTTAGATGCTGAAAATATAAGATTCATTATGTAGATACCTCTAAGATATCATATCACTGGTTTCTGACACACATCAGCAAATAACATTGCTGTAGTTTTCCTAAACCCACATGCATATACAGCAAGATGCAGTGTTTAGATATCTCTGGAAGCCACAGCCTGTAGGCAAATGAATAATGCCAAACAGTTTGTCTATTACTGGCCAGAATCCTGTTCATTTTGGGGTAAATTTACACATTGTGGCTAATAGATGAGTTCTTGAAGCATACTCTGGTTACATGGCTGGTCCTGTACCTGGCTGCACAACGAAGACAGACCCTGGTACCTTGTCAGTTATCTACAATTGATGGCTGCATTGTTTTGCAATCCTTAGACGAATACTAATAGGATTCTAAATCATATTAAAAACTTAACATATTCCTGAGCTACAGCCAATGATCATACTGAGATCACGAGTCTGGAAGGGCTTCTGAATTAATTGAAACTGAATCTGTACATTGTTGTTCGGTATATGGAAAGTCTTTGATACTGCAATGAATTTGAAGCAATTTCTGATGGGCTTTAAAATCAGGCAAAGAGCATACTAAAAAGTAGAACCAGAATAAAACATACAGATAGGGGATAAACTAATATTATATAATGTCATAAAGGCAGGAATTGATCCTTCTTTATTATACCTAAAATGGCCTTGCCCAGCCATATAGATTTTAATTATACACAAATCTGACATGTTCCAAAAGGAACCTCTAAAAATGCAGCAGCTTGAAGATGCATTATTCTATCTGATAAAATTCTTAAACAAAATATTTCAGCCAAAATATTAAAAATCTACTAGGAAACGTACAAATCCAGTTCATGCTATGCACTATTAGGTTATCCCCAATACTGAAACTCTGTCCAGAATCAGTGACATTGAAAAATTACTTAAAAGTGCACAACTAAAAATTAGGAGTGAACATTATAATGCACCACACTCACCAGCAAGAATTCCCCAGACCAACTGATGAAAAACATCCAGTCTCAACAGAGCTGTCAAGGTACTTGATCAAGTATTATTATGAAACATAACATTAAAATCTTTAATTTAACTCAGGTTCTCATTCTTTCATTTTTACAGAAAAAGGAAACACAGGCCCTTGAAGCGATAACTTCAAAAGCTACCATTAATTTGCTATCATTCATTCAGTAGTAAATCTAGAACCTTTGGATTTAAAAATTGCAAACAAATTTCACTGTCAGATAGATTTGTCTGTCTGAATAGACCAGGCAGTCAATTTTTAAAATGGAGATAATTTTAAGTTTAAAAAAATGTGTGTGGGGGGAGGGTATTTAATTTTTAATAGAATTTGCTGAATGGACTAAAAGACACCCACCAAAAAAACTGATGGCAATACCAAAGCTCATTTGTGCAGATCTGTAAACAAGTTATCAAATGGATACTGAAATTATTTTGGAATGACATTAATTTCCTTTAGCTTTTATGCTACATTTAACTTTCAAAATGTTAAACCATTTGAAATGGTTTATAATCAAGCTATCTGAATATCAATGATCTACTCCAAAACACAGCAACAACAACTGCAACTATACTAATTTACTACACACAGGATGAAAACATATCTAATAAGAAATTACAGAACACTCATTTCATCCAGAAGAGCAGATATCTATGATAAAAGTTATTAGTTTATTGTTATCAGTTTATCAGTTTGATAGCTGTAAAATCCATAAGGAGCTACTATGCCAGAAAATGTCATTGAACTCTGACATAACAAAATGTCACAACCATTTTCAATTATAAATAATAAAAAGCAAAACAATGGATTTCTGAAATGAGATTTGGATTCTGAGACAAGCCAAACAAGGTGCTACCAGTGACTTTTTAAATTTCCAAATTAGGTTTTTTAACTGTACCACCTAATAATAGCCACAAAACTAAGCATACATCTCTGATTAGAGTTCCAAGGAAGGATGCTAGCACTGAGAAGGCACTTTTCCTTGTTATCGGTCATCTCAATTCAGAGAATGATAGTACATACAAGGGCTTTGGGTGATAATTTCAGTACATGTGAATTTTTGTTTGGTTGCAATTGGGGTGCTAAATCATATAACACTTAACCAAGGGATTGGATATAGCAGTCCCTTTAGGGTATGCACTTCCTCTGCTAGGGTCAGTGCAAACCCAACCAGAAAAGGTATCTTAAGACAAATAAGCTACCATTGGTATATCATATCTTGTCTGGACTGAGCTTCAGTTTATTGGCCCACATCTGGTCTACTACTGTACTCAAACAATATTTTAGCACTGATGATGCCCCATGCTAAATCTACAGAACTTCCCAGCAGTTGTATGTAGCATGTGGGACAGAAAAGAATCCTGTGGATAACCACAGCATGCAATAATGGTCAAAGCAATACTATTGCAGCACTATCCTAAGGAATTAGCCATTTAAAGCAAGGATGCAACTGTTCCACCACCGTTGGTCCAAAGGAATACCACGGTGAACAGTAAAGAAAGCAGACAAGAGATCTAGGATTTAGCAGTCATAGTCCCTTTCTCCATTCAGGATGATCAAGGCAGTTTCCATTTTTCCAATTATAGCCAAGATGAAAACTAGACTGAAATGGATTAAAAGAATGGGTGTAATTTAGTTGCTGCTTGGGCAGCTTGTCTAAAAGGTGAATAATACTGACGATACAACTGTCTTTAAATTAGCTGAATCCACTCATTTTTGTAAGAAAGCACTTACTGTTTTGCGGACCTAGCCAGGACTTAGATGAATGTTGTGCAAGATGATAAGAGCCAGAAGACCATAAAAGTTTGCAAACAGGAAGATTCTGCTCCTCAAATGACTTTGTTGACATTCTTATGCTTCAACAATTGAAATCCATCTGATAAAACTGAACTACTTCAGTTACGTCTACTAACTGAGCTGCAGAACCCATGACACTCATACTGAAGCAGATAAAAACCACTTTATCATCAATGTGTTCAGCATGTAAGTGGCCAAGGGTTCTATGAAATAACTTGAACCACTTTGGACAATTCTTCTAAAACGATGCTGAACAGCAACAACAGCAGTGAAAATCTATCACTTTTAATGTCACCACAACCACTACCAAGAATGTTCAAAAATTATTTACTTAAATTTGGTAAGATTTAGTGGCTGAAATCCTATTACGTCATAAGGCAAAGAGCAGAACTTTTAGAGGCAAAGTGCCACAAATTAAGAACTCTCCATGGACATTATCTGTTGCACACCGAGTTGCATGACTCAATATGCAACAGATAATGCCTACAGAGATTTCTTAATCCATAGCAATTTGCTTCCAAAAGTTATACTCTTTGCCTAACTATGCAACAGGATTTAAGCTTTTGAATGCTGTCTATTTGTGTTCAAGCTATCATTTCCATCTGCTCCACCACCCCAATCAACAGGGGAGTCAAATATCAGAAGACAGAATTTTATATTCCATGGAGTAATTAAGGACGTGATAAGACTGCTGCAACAGGAAATCCCCTGACTTAGATCCTTCAGTTCTCTCCTGTCGCTTGATAATTAATTCTTCAATGAGAAAAAAGTAAAAATGAAAACAATGACCACTGAGAAGCATTTTCAGATATTTTCACCATCTTATTTCCGTTCCGTATTTCCACAGCTTCAATATCCCTCACTGTTCCTTACTTCCGCAGCTAATCCTACGATCCACAGTGACAGTATCTTACATATTTATGCCCTCCAAGCCCCCTATCCTACCCTTTTCCTCCAGTTCCTGCAGTCCATATAGAAAACGGTAGACCACAAAAACAGGTAAGCCTTAAGCTGTTTTTAATCAGGATTTCTATGGATAAAAACCTTATTTATTTTTTTCTGCCTTATAAGCCTTATTTTTCAAGACTAATGGGCAGAAGCACTTCTCAAGCATAGCATGAACTTTTTTTCAATTGTATAAAGGAATGCACTATTTGTTACAGTACGTATTATGAAGTTCAAAAGGAAATGCTTGCAAGGCAATGTATGTGTTGATATGCCTGTAATAGTAAATTAAAAGGATCAAAAAGCTACCAAAGCAGCCTATATACTGTATGTGATGAGATACCCTACACAATTCAAGCAAAATTCATAGACATTTTTATGGATAAGCCATCTGTCACTGGTTGATTTTTTTTCTCAACCACGTTTCAGAAAACAGATGATTATCTGTATGCTTTCATCTGCACAAACCACTACAGTAAAATTAATTTATTACTCACTTTTGGCATAGATAGAAAGATATACATGTATCTTTTGGTGCCATTTTTCCTTTCCTCCCCATTTCCTCTGTACATTTTCTCATTTTCCTGTACATCTTCACAATTAGCTGTATACAAATGTGGTTTCCCAAATGTGTATTCTGTCTACAAATTCATATCAAAGAATACACACACTGTTTTCTAGTGGAATATCTCTAGCTTATTTCTCTTCAACACTGTCATTCTGTTAATAAATTGCTTGCACAGTATATGAAGCCAGTTATGATTACACTGTCCTTTAAATCTCTCAGTTCTAACTGCTACGCTTAGTTGAGCACATGTGTGTTCAAGAAATTTTCAACATTTTCTATGGGTTTAAGATCCTTCCCTCTGTATTAGCACAACACATCCCTGAACAGCCAAACTTTGAATTTCATGTTTTAAAATACTATAAATGGAATAGATATGAAATAAATACCTATACATTTATAAACAACTGGATACAGCAAAAGTTAAGCAACATGCACAGTTTTAAACAAACAGTTAACTGTTAAGAGTTACAGTCTAAGCAAATGCCCTATTACATGTTTAGATCAACTTAACAGCAAATGCTATGAAAATAAACATACAAAGAAGACAGCACACTTACGAATATATTACTTTCATACAGATAGCTGTTAACAGTAAAAGAGAAACAATTCAGTAAATATGATAGACAAAAGAGATAAGGCATAGCAAGAGCTGAAGTTTTCAGAAGAGACTAATCTAGGCTTGCAGTTAAAAAGAATTGCTTCTAGTAAAGTTACTGGTGTTCTGCTATCCTAATCCCACATCAGGGAGATATCAGAAACTATAATATTTTCATTTTGTGTAACACAGATAAGAAAGATAACAGATGCATATAAGTGTATTGTTTTGTATATAAGACAGCTGGAGAAAGAAAAAAAACACTCTAACCATCTATATTGACTATGATATGCATTAGCTTTATGTATTGTGAATGCTGCTTCCAGCATCTGAACTTGCCCTATGACGTTAAGTAGGACAAAATTCCTTAATGAAAGTCTTCACACTTGATGTATGAAAAGTATTCAGTAGTGAGATACAAAATACACTTCAGATTACATTAAAGAAATTATTGTAACACAGTTCTCTATACTGTACCACATGGACCAAATACCACTATATTCTTCTTGCAGAGCTGTGTTTAATTATAGATGGCAGTAATATGCTTATTTTGCTCCCTTGGAATAAATTCTATAATAAATGAACTTTGCACTGAACACTAGTAAAACTGAAACAGATTTTGCAATTAAATCCGCTTCCCCTTTCATTTCCAAAGTGTACCGCAAGACAGGGAGCGGAGACTTTAAGAAAATCATCGTGATTTTTGTTTCAACAAGCTGATTAATTCAGAAGTTAACTATGAAATAAAAATACATACTGAGTGCATGAAAACATAATTTAGAAATTTACCAGACATGTATATTCTTGACAAAGTTTTGTGTTATTTGAAGACTGCAAAATCTCAACATATGCCATAGTTCAGCTTGCCTGATGATCCATTGTACCACTTTCAAACTAAGTGCCGAACAATAGTAAGAGGGATTGTGGGTCTCTGTTTATGTGTTACAAAGGAGTTTCAAATGTTTCAAACACGACTCCCTGAAAGAATTAAACTACAGAGCTTCAGCCAAGAGTTGACAAGCTTGATGTTGTTTCAAATAAGCCCTTCCATTTCCAAAATCACAGGAAAACGAGCCACCACACAGTCAGTGCAAGGATCACCAAAAAAGACATCATAAAAGGAATGCGTGAAGAAGGAAAAACTCTAGAGTACAGATGGCACATTTTGAGCGATTTCTGCTCCTCAGGAACTGGGATAGAAATTTTTGCCTGGATTTCTTCATTGACTTGCTGGAGCAAAGTTCCCTCAGTAGGTTTCTCTTGCTTTTTAATATTTTCTTCATACTGCACTAATAGAGGATGTTCCTGTGTCTGCTTTCGTGGTAGAAGATCAAGAAAGACAGAGAGATGAACAAAATGACAGATGGAAAGTGCTAAAAAATGATACTTGGGGATGTGCAAGGACAAAAGTTACGGACATTGCCGCAGAGTGAAGGACAATCAAGACATGTGCTGCTGGTGCATACAACACAATCTTCTAATAATCCTGTACATGGGGACTCGGTCGTATGCAAAACAACGTACTGTACCTTCTAACTTAGTAAAAATTCTTAGTTACCCATAATTCTCTATGTATAATCCCACATTAACTCTGCCTCTGTGTCAAGATATATATATTTGTAAGAATTAAAACTACAGCAAAAAAAATAAAATTGTTGTAGTACATGTAAATGGAAATCCTGCATAGAAAGGGAAATATTCTTATATAAAAATAACTCATAAGTTTCTATGCTATATTGCTCAAAATGGTATTATCTGTTAGACTTAATACTGAAATTTCAGTGAAAATACAATTATTTGAGTTTTGTAGAATGAATGCCGTGGAAGACAGTATCAAAATTTCCACTTGAAAATCATGTTGCAAAGATGCAAAATGTTTAATATCTTGAAAATCAAGAAAATCATTTTTATTAGCATTATTACAAACAATGTAGTTTCGTTTAACCGGGTTTTCTTTACCCATGTGTACAGAATGTAAAACACGATTGCAGTTTTATGTGAAAAGTGAGCGGAGATTGGAAAATCTGTGAGAAATTTTTGCTTTAATCAGTTAAAAATATATATATATTTATCATTTTACTGTTTCTATGTATGATAATGCGCTATCTAGGATAGGAAAAATTTGGCTCTAAGCTCTCTCAGTTGAGCCAGTCTCTTTTGACCCTCCTGGTATTTTGGGATAGGGTCTTTGCACACCCCTAAGTGACGGGTATCTGGGAGAAAGTAGCTGGGGGGCTGGTCAGCAAAAAAGGAATGATAGAATAACATGAGAGTAACATGAGGGTTAAAACAAAAAGGAAAAAATAACAGGAAAAAGAGAGGAAGACAACATAAAAAGAACAGGGTACAGTTAAACTTTCATCTTTGCTCTTTCTCTCCAAATATATGGCAACATCTTCATGCAACTTTATCAACTGGCCATGCGCTTAAAAAAAAGCTACCAGAAAGCTGCAAAAGCTTGCAGCCGTGCAAATTCTTTTGTTGTGTTAAGATTAGGGGGCTGTGAGAGATGAAATTGCTTTAAAAGGCAGCCAAAAATAATAATAATAAAAATGAAATGCCACTCAGCAACTGCTGTTGAGGGCTGTTGTTTTGCTCAGTGCCATTACAACAGCAGAAGTCTGCTTCAGAAGCATATGCCAAAACAGCAGCTTTACCTCTGGCCTACCAACCTGTCTCTCACAGGACTGAAATGTGGCTTTCTTGACCTGGACGTGCACAAAGTATGGAAAGTTCAGTTGTCTTGTGATACAACAACAGCAGCAACAACAACAATACCCCAATTTACATCACACAAATATTACTGGAATAGTTAAATAAAATGCACAGCCTCCAAAGGCGGTCAATTATAGGGCATTTCTCCTTCTTTGTAAGGCAGCAGTGTAACAAGCACAATACAGATGCCCAGCGATGCTTTTTGTTACAGTTGTTAATTAAGTTTTACTGAGAACTCTGTCAGTCTAATGAAGCACTTGCACAGATCATGAGGGCCAGGGGGAGAGAAAACACCTGAAAAATGAATAAACTCTGACCTCAAATTATTACTACTGTCAATGATGTATTTAAAAATTAAAAACGAACACTACCCTCAAATCCACAATAACCACTGTTACATGAGGGGACATACAAATAATTCCCCTTGGAAGCAAGCAGTACTTTACGATTCTACTCAATAACATTCAGCAGAAATGTGGCTCTGATCAGAACTGCAGGAACCAAGAACAAAGAGTTTTGGACGCAGTTTCATTGTCATTAACAAAGATTCATTATTCTGTTCTTTGAGTAAAACTGAACTTAAAATCAAATTCCACCACTACCTCTTCTCATTAACTAATCATCACACAGTAGTATTTCTACATACTGAATGATTCCTGAATATTGAATTAGAATTAGATGCATCATTTCTTGCAAATAAAAATACCATATAAGCATGATATTAAATGACACACTGAAAATATTGGGTTGGATCCCAAGAACCATAAACAATCGGAAAACAGCTGCTAGCACAGTTCTACATGCTTGTTTAGTAGCACTGCACGCTGGATCCAATCTAACGTAATTACAATTAGCAAAGATTAAAATTATGTTTGGTACTTACATCGGAAATACACTCAAGCTATTTTTATCAGTAATAGAACGCATTGTCAATTACATGGGGAGTTGAGATAGTTGACCTCTAATGACAGTAACTGATGACTGACACATACACCTATGGATTATAATGGAATTATCATCTACAGGGGGAGTCTTGCTTGCTAGAAATGATTTAAACAGAGGACTTAATGAAGTGTTCTACTATGACTTTTAAATCACTATACTTCTGTAGTAGTGTCACAGATATGAGAAAAATTGCTTCAGTTCGAAAATTGTAAGCTAGGGTATGAATACTGAATATACAGAGAATGAGTACATAACAAAGCCATAAATGTTCTTGCTTTATCTTTGGGTTTTTCTGTTTTTAAATTTAAAAACATTTCCTGGAGGAACTAAAATTTAGTTTCATTCAGAAGGGCAAAGCCAGATAATCATCAGTTCCATGGTATGTGAGTACTCACTCCTTCAACTCCTGTAGGGATCTGTCCATTAATGTTAAGAGTCCTGAAGGGAGAATGAGTAGAGAGACGCTTATCCCATTCACTGGGCCGTGGCTCAGGGACAGATTCCATGAAGTTTTTCTTCAGCTCACTTATGTTAGCATGATGCTTCTTTATCTCCTCTTGAGTTTTATCTAGATCCTATAATTTAAAGGGGTGGGAGAGTAAAAAAAACAAGAAACCACAAAATATTTTATTTAAAAATGTATTCACACTTTCCCTTTCCCTCAAATTTGCTGCACTATGTGGTTCAATCACCACTTATTTATACATATAAGCTGGACTAAAATGCATTGGGAACATCACCTTTCTCTTTCATCTTACCTCAGACACAACGGAACAGATTTTCCTACTGAATGAAATCCATCCCTAACAAACCTAGAAATAGTTTTCAATTAAA
Organism: Pogona vitticeps; assembly: GCF_051106095.1. Taxonomy (NCBI): domain Eukaryota; kingdom Metazoa; phylum Chordata; class Lepidosauria; order Squamata; family Agamidae; genus Pogona; species Pogona vitticeps. Next base: position 10,679,664 of record NC_135791.1, on the reverse strand, counting down.
AATCTCATCAGAAAACTAACTTCACAATTATAAATTGAAGTTTTAAAATACTCTTCTTTTTAAAAGGCAACTAACTCCCCAATGCACAACAAATACAATTAGCATCTTTCTAATCCTATACAGTACCTGAGAGTAAGCCATACTGAACTCAGTAGGAATTACCTCTGAATAGCCATGTATAGGACTACGTTGTAAGAAGCTAGTTCCAGTATCTGTTTTTTCCTATGTTGCACAGGATTCCTATGCTGACATACTAATAAGCATGACAAAGCAGCTTATTAACACTGTTTTTGCAAAGCATTAGCGTAAAATGGCTTAAGATACACAAAATTATTTTTTGAAATCAGTAAGAGAGCCATTGGCGAACCTGAACACTAACATTACAATACTTAACATTTGTATTTTTCACTCTAATGTTATTTATTTGTATTGATGACTTGATTTGTTATTTTTCGGGCGGGGGGGGCGACTGCTGGGAGTACATTACTTCAGAATACAGAAAGGGGCATGTAATGTTTGAGTGTTCAGCATTCTGGTGAAAAACTAAACATATATGGGACTGGAGAAATGTTTTCCATCTCTTTCTCTGTGCCAGAAAGTGGTGTGAAAGAGGAAGCATGCACACATGCTCATGTGGAAATAACTAACTGCAATAAATTAACTCCTTTTCTAATTACCAAGTTATAACCACATTACAATCACATTTTAGTGAGGGATAATCTAATTCCTTCTCATAACTATAACATTCTAGTAATTTGTACAGTCAACTTGGTACTATTATGGCAATTAAATTACTTTTAGAAAGTAACTTATGTTCTGGTGAGTGGGATTTGGTGCCTATATTTGTATTCCTAAGACCAGCTTGGCAGATAAGACTATACTAGTGAGAAGGCAGAGGCACAACCCGCAGGACTAAAAATAACTATAGACAGACATGATTTAAAACTTGATCTGAATTCTGGTAGCCTCTTGTGTGCCAAATGGCTAGTGTAGCTCTCCTCCTCCTCCAATTCAGCTTCAGACAAAAAGAAATATCAAAAGGTAATCATTTGGTTTGGAGCCTTGCACTGTGATAATTAGAACAATAGAATAATAGAGTTGGAAGGGGCCTATAATTTATTTATATGAAATATATTTATTTGAAATATTTATTTGAAACCTTACCTTTCTCCTTAAAAAAGTGGTTATCATCATTAAAAGATAATATTTAAAACTAAAAACTGTCTAATTTTCTTAAATGCCTCCAATGTCAGAGTGCTCAACACCTCCCAAATAGGTTCTATTGATGTAATCCTCTGTTAGGAAGTTTTTCTGATATTCAATCAAAATCTGTAACTTGAGCCCATTATTACATGTCTTGCACTCTGAGTTGACTGAGAACAGATCCTGTCTCTCCTCTGTATATGTTTAAAGATTTTGAAAAGGACTATCATACCTTCCCTCAATCTTTTTTTCCCCTCAAGGCTAAACATGCCCAGTTCTTTCAGTCTTTCCTTATAGGGCTTGGCTTCCATTACGGTTACTATGTTTCCTTTATAAGACTGGGACTTTATAGAGAAAATATATCTTTGGTTGGCCATGAATTAGTCTGAATTGCTGGTTACTGGCAGCATGCACCAAACACTTTCTGCCTTAGGGAAGTCTACGGGTTAGTCCCTTTTGGACTGCATTTTCCCCTTCCTATTTACATGACATCCTCATCCTCTTCTGTTATAAGATCAATATCCAAAATCTGGGACATAAGAATTCTGAGTGATATAAACTGATTCTTTGATAAATTTATATTGCTACTTAATAGCAATCACCCTTTCATTTTGCTTGTGCCAATGATCTAGGATGCAAGATCTAAAGTCACCGACTTGTTGCCCAAGTGTTATACACAAAAGACTACTGAGAAAATTAATGGTACACAGTCAGGCATGTGTATTGCTAAGAAAAGTTGTTGACGATCGGGTATTCAGGGGACGATCAACAACATTCAGACAGTACTGGCAGCCATTGAATTTAAAAGGGAGTTGTAGTACACATTAAGAGCCCAAGTAAAAAGGTTTTATATGTACAAGGTATATAGAAAAAATGTTATCCAATTTTTGTTTTTTCTAAGGCAGTTTTAAAAAAACCTAGACCTAAAAACAGCCTATAAAAATAGTCACAAATAGTGCACAATAAAGAAAAAGAAGTGTCAAAGAGAGAGGGAAAAAGTTCTTTATCAACTGTGAAACCACCTTGGGAAGGCTGCATGGTATCTTAAACTTAAGATGAACAGAGGAACTTGAAAATGGAATCAGACATGTCATAATGTTTCATTGTGTCTAGCATTTTAAAAAATATCTATTGTGCTCACCTCACGGATTTGCTTTGCTTAGCACTTTAACTTATTAGTTCTTTATACTAGATTTCTTTGCTAAATACAACCAAATGGAGCACATCTTACTTCTACATTGCCAAAATGAAAAATAAAAAAAGTATATGAAACAATAGTACCCATATTCTTATTAGCCATTTTTTGTTGATAACCTGAGAACACCTGCAACAAAAAGTTAAGGGTCAAATTCAGTGTTTGAAAATTAGTAGTAGGTTGTTTCACATATGCTATGGGACAGAGCCTTGAGAGGCAATGGGACAGTACTGCAAAGAGACAAGTACATCAAGTTAAAAACCTCTACTAGGAGGAGATAGTAGATTAAACAATCAGTTTAAGAACAGACTAAAAAATCATGGGTAAAATCTTCATAGTCTCTTGCCAGATGATCTCCTGTTGACTGGGTTACAGACCATTTTACAGATGAGCAAATGCTCTGCAGTGTAGCACTCAAATCCAAAAGCTGCAAAGCACTAAATTAAGATTTTCAAAAAATTGTTAGTGCATTAAAAGGAGGTACTATTCAAGAAACTCCTATTAGCTGCTGTTTCTGTAACTGAGGGTAAAACACATAACACATAAAAACAGAGTCAGTATAAGAAGCCACACATTCTCCAGTATCATGAATATATGATTGGAATGTTCAGTATGATCAAGACCCTCATAGGTATGAAGTACAAATATAATAACACTTGCATGCTGTAAGGCTAGACACCCAAGACCAAAACATGTACGCAAAGTAATTTAGTGTCTCTAGAATTACAATTATAGAATTGTAATAAAATTGATAGCTAAATCTGTAGAAACTATGTGAATGCCACTGTTCAATGAAAAGAAAATGCCTCTAGTCTATGGACACAGCTCTGTATTTCTTAAAATATGCATTCAGAGAAGAATCTGTTTTGATGGCATTTTATGGTTTGTTTTCACAATGGTTTGGAAATTTAAGAGATGAAGTTTCTATCAGCTATAATTTTTAAATACTAATGAAGATCTGGATACCTCTGGGGGGAAAGGAAACATCATATATAAGGGAGAAAACAGGAAGTAAATCAGTAGTAGAATGCATGATTTTGCAGCAAAAGGTCCCAGATTCAGTATATGCCATCTCCAAGTAAGGCTGCTGTCCTAATCTCTACAAAGCTGATGTCAGTTGCTGAAGACAAACTCTGAGCTAGATGGGTTAATGACTTGCTGTGAAGCAGCTTCCTATTATAGCTCCTTTCTATATCATTATTATGACTATTGAATTACTATTATAACAGTCCCAGTGTCACTCTTTTTAAAAATAAGACCTGAAATAGAAATAGAGAAAGTAAAGAAAAAAAACTGCAAGTAGCTACAGTTATAGTGAAAGTTAGAATATGCAGAGTATGTCTAGTTCATTTAGACTCTCCTAGAGGTTTTTTTCCCCTCTGTTTGTGAGAAGTTTTTTTTTTTGCACTTTCTGTTGCTGTGGGTCGCAAAAAGATAAATGTCCATGAAGACTTGTGAGGATAGCCTCCATTAGTGGGCTAATGTCCTTCTGCTGAGGAGCTCAGCTTTCTGGTTGTCCTTTCCCTCTATATGAATGGAAATCGGAAAAATATGTCCTTGCAGGCACCACTCCCATAAAAGTACTGTGAATTATAGGAGGGACATGGAAGGCATTCCTCCTTGTTTGTTTACGTAGTACATAGTGGCTGTGCTGTCTGTAACATCTTGTACTACATTGCAGATGACAGGTTTCTTGAATTCTTGGAATGCTTTTATGCGAGCCAGCATCTCTACCTTGTTATGTTCAGCTGGCTTTTGTATGTATACCTCCACCCTTTGGGGGGATAATAAAGTAATAGGAGTTGAAACCATTATCCTGCGATTCTGTATGACACATTTTTGAAGACGTGATGCCACTTCCCCAGAAGATGGTGATGTAGTTCTGTAGTGTCACATGAGTGGGCAAGATGTGAACTCTATGGCATTGCTATGTTGGACTAAGGCTAAGACCCAATTGCTGCTGGTACCGGTGTGCCAGGTGTTGATGAATGACACTGAATTACTGTTGCATGGCACTGGAGAAAAGATGCTGGGATGGACAATCGGGTGTGAATAGATCTCAGCCAATTGGAAGTCAAAGCTTTAACCTTCTATTAGAGTGTTTGGAAATGTGGGTAGATCTCTGCTTTTTGAATAGAATGTAGAAGGTACTGAGAGGAGGATGCTGTAGGAAGCCTTAATATGTCTATGGGGTACCTAATGGACAATGTGAGGTAGGGGTGTTTCCAATACTGATGACAGGGTCTGCTGTGTGTGTATGTCGCTGAGGGTATTTTGTCAGAAAAGTCAGATTGTGAATGATCAGAATCTATTGAAGTACAGTACTGGTGATTATTTCTTTTTCTTTTTATTCAGGTATATGGTGACACTTGGATGTGGATCAAGACGTAAGCTTTTTTGTCAATTGTCTAGAAGAAGGAGGGTCATGTATTACTGGAGAGAATGAAGATCATTGGATTCAGAGAATGTTTGTATTTGGATGAATGAGAATTTATCTCTCACTTTGATTTGATTTGATTATGGAAGGTCATGGTGATGGAGATTATGAGACTGATGAGGGTATGTATGTAGGTCATTGACTAGGATCTATCAGAACTTATGGAATCAGATCCATTGAGCATCTAAGCTTTATATATTGAGTTTGGCCAGATTTCCTGTATTTGTCTGATGAAGCCATGGTTTATGGTGGCCAGTTGTCAAAACCAGAGACTTTGATACTGATTGCAATGAGCGGTTTGAGTTCTCAGGACAATCCTGAGGATTAACAGCAGATGCTAAGATGGAATGTCACAAAATAAGGAATTGTGGCATTTCCCTCAGTTGATCTGGAATGTTTGTTCAGTTCCAACAGCTTGAAATTAAAGTAGAGTGTGAAAGGCGTGGTGCACTAGGTACAGAGGGCACATTTCCATGTTTGCACCTTGGTTGTGGCGATCCAGAATATGAAGGCTCTTGAGATCGACTACGAGCATGTGGGGTTGGTACATTACAGTTCCCCAATATTACTCATTACCAGAGCATCCTTCTACTGCCCATCATTTATCAAAGGCATTTGTCAAGAGGAAGAAAAATGTGTTTCAAACTAACAGGCATTGCTACCCAATCTAGCTTCTATTGATTTTTTATCTAGTTGGTTGAAACTAACTCTGGAGTGGCATCACAAGATACAATTCTGAAATCCTTGCTCCTTTTGTAGTATGACTCATTCCTGTAGGTTTTGACTTTAATATTGCTCTTTATAGATAATTGTGTATTCAGTTTACTGAAATTTTGAAAATATACTTAACTACGGAACTATCCCAATCATATATTTTCAGGTAAACACAACAGAAAAAAATCTAAAAGGTAGAAAAATGATTGCATAGTGTAATGTTTGTTGCAAACATGCAAAAGCCTATTTTTAACATCTCCATGCAAGAGCGTGCAAAAAAACAAAAAACACAAATGTAGCAGCAGAGGAGGAAAAAGAGTTCAGCAAGAATGCAGAAGGTCCAGGCAAACGCAACTGAAAGAAGCTTCAAATTCATACAAACCTCCAACATTAAATTGCTATGTCTTATATAAATGTTTTCACCATCTAGTCTCTTTGATCTTTTCTGTGAAAGTGAAAGAAAGGGGAGGAAAAACAAACAAAAAAACCACAAAAAAATTAAAAAGGTTGTTCTTGCAGGAATTTGCAAATTGGAAAATGAAAAAAGGTTAAATTAACATCTGAAGAGCCATGGAATGCCAATGGGGTGTAGAGTATGGAGCTAGAAGTTCATACGAATAATCTGAGGGAAATTGGGGGGGGGGACACTTGCTCATGAATTGTGGAAGAATGGAATGCGTTCCCTTTAAAAAGACAGTCCCCTGAGCTTCTCTGGTCAATTTACATTGCGACTTTTCCCTCTGTAAAGAAAAGTTCAAAATACTTTCTCTTTTAGAGTAGTTTAGTTGGGCAGGACATTAAAAGTATGCTCTTGGCTCTTCCATATGCCAATCACAGTTTTAAAACTAGGATTTATCAGTTTTATACACTTATACATACACAATCTTAAAATCCACCGTAATTTAAACTCTCTTTTTGTTTATGTTACTTCTGCAGGCATACATCTTTTGAGTTACTGAATCCTGACCTTTCACAGCTGTGATGAAAGGGATCATTAGATTTTTATAAAGAACTGGGAGATATAGGAAATATGGTATGCTTCTATGCAGAATATTTTAAAAATGTTGTTCAATTAATTTTGGGCAAAGTTTGCTATTTTACAGTGAGCAACTGATACTAATTAAATTAAAAAGAAATGAAGCTGAAGCACTGTCTTTTTAAATATATAATGTATGCATGAATATTATGATAGCTTTGCTTTAATGGAAGTGAAAAAACAGCTAACCTTCCTCATTCTTATCGGGTCTTCCTCTTTTTCTGCACGCTGCTGTTTTGTAATAATTTAGAAAAAAGACAAAAAGTGGTTTTATTTATTTTGAAGTGTTCATATTTTAGCCTTTCCCCTCTCTTTTTTTGAAAGAAAGAATGTAAGTAACCTAACCAGACAATTTTGGTTACCATTTGTGGTGGGTACTGATACTTCGATATGCACTTTCCCCACCTATATTAAAAAATAAAGTGGTAAAAACATTTTTGTTTTGTTAGTACGGTTTCAGAGACAGCTTTGTTTCAAAAACAGGTATTTGTTTTTGAAACATGCATAAACATGCATTAACCCACATGCAGTCTTTTGAAAGGGTACAAATGACACCATATTTGACAGTGACAATTTGTTAGTTCAACACCATTTTTTAAAAAGTTAGGTTAAAAAATTTAAAGTTTTTTCAAAGTTTTTTTGAACTTTCTTCCCAAGTATTTTGTAACAAGTATTTGTCTCAGGAAATATATTTCAGTGTCATTACACAGCAACATACTTGAAAATGTATCTTGAATGTTTTGGGTTCACAGTTGCATCAAAAATGAAAACGTAACCAGGAGTGTTAAAAACGTATACTACGTAGCATATATACAAGTAAAAGATCTGATACTAATTAGCTGAACTGATTCAGGAACCAGAGCACAAAGCAGTTTGCATCCTGCATTCTGAGAAAGAAAAGAAATGTTGTCAGTTGGACTGGTAAACAACCCAGCTCAAAATAGGCTTAGGTAAGACATCCTTGAGACATAGGACACTTATGCAAGGAGGCTGAAAGAATGGGGCAGGGCAGACAAGGAATGAATCGAATTGAGAACGTGAACTAATCAGAAAATATGTTTTTAGGAAATAAGCTGTCGAAACAAGGAATCAAAGCTATTCAGAATGGGGAGTTATGAAAAAATTGCTGTGTATAAGGAGAGGACAAGCTGTATACTACAGGAATTGGGTTTGGAAAGATGATTATTAGGTAAGGTGGTCTAGAAACAGAGTAGCTGACTGAAAAAAAAATCAAAACAAATAATGGACTAAATGCAGGAATCTGAGGAAAGAATGCATATTTCAAATGTACTTTTGTATCCAAAACAATGAGAATTAAAATAGTCAAACATACCCTTCTCCAACCACTTAGAAAAGGAGATGCAGCTCCCTTCAGCTGGTGAGACAGGGGAGCTAGAGAGTTGTAGCCTGCTAGGCAGAGTTGTCAAGTGGGAGAAGACAAATGCCTTAGGGAGGATATGGCTGTAAGCCTCAGATTTAGAGTACAAAAGGGGAAGGTAATAGACACAGGAAAAGAGTTGAGAAATGTCCAAGGTGGGAATTTTTGCCAATGAGGACAAATCTGTGGAATGCTGGGGTGTTAGCTTTCTCTTCCTGTATCAGGAGATGGTTAAAAAAAAAAAAAAAAAGAGCTGGGTAAGTGCTGTAATTTGTCTTCCATTGCTAATATGAGGCCAAAATATCAAAGAACTGCAAAGTGAGGACAGCCTTTTCCCAATAAACCAAAGGAATATTTTCTCAAGGCACCAATGGAAACAAGATGACATAAGAGTGGTCCTGATAAGGATCAAATCCCAGACAACAAAGGCCACTTCACAATTAAACAAACCAGCAATAGTCTGGCATACCTGGACTCCTTCAAGAGTCTCTGTTTTGCCCTTCTCTGGTACAGTTTCTTCACATTTTGCTTCTTTTCTCACAGTTTCTTTCTCACTTTTAGTGATTTCTGGTTCCTTGCTCTCAGGTAAAGCCGGCGGGGTTGGTTCGGTTATATGGCTTTGAGCAATAGCTGGTGCAGATGTAGGGCGTGGACTTCGGTCAGGTGTAACCACTGCAACTGCTGCACAGAAATAGTTTGAGTATTTTTAAAATCAAGAGTTAGAATTCAAAATCCCACCACCACCACCAAAGAAAGAAAAGAAGAGGAAGAAAGTATTTTCAAGTCACAGCACTGCAAAAGAAAGATATGCAAAGCAGATGATACATTTAGTGTATAAACGTAATATTTGCTTTTAACAGGAACTTACGGGGGAAAAAATTAGATACTGCCGAATTGTGTCTTTGTAATAAACAGCTAATTGTAGGTGGATAATAACCTATACTATATCAGTTAATTACTGCCAATAATCCCATGATAACAGAACAAAACAAAAAATCCAGTCCTTGGAAAACAGAAACTTTGATGATCAAAAACATATTATACAACTTTCCTGTTCAGCTGAAAACCAGTTGGTTCCTCTCAGAAAACTACCTTGGATTCAACACAGATGTAATTTTCCTGCAGCACCTTCCTACGCTGCAAAGTAATGCTATAATTCTGAGGTTACACAAGAAGAATCTTTGACATGGTTTCTTCCTGCTCAATGTTTACCTCTCCTGGAAGGTGAGGCAATGGCCACAGAAGGTGCCACAGCACGGAGTCTTCCCACATCAGCTGAGGCTTCTGACACAATGCTTGCAGAGCAAACAGGAACTAACTTGTAACACCTCCCACACTGCAACAATAATTCCAGCAGAATCACTACAAGACTGTTGAGTCAGCTAGAAAGTGAGCAGTAGCAGCATTTCCTGCCACATAAATGATTAATACCAGCTTATACCCAACTAGCATTTAGAAATTCACAACTCAAAATATTGTATGATTGCGCAAAAAGCTTCTCCTTCCACTGAAAGTTCAACTTACTCCTTATACCCACACTAATCATGCAATTGTCCTAGAACCAAAATGTACAGACAGCAATCCAGCAAAATATGAGTACCGGAGAGCATGCTGCATCCAATACATCAGAGCTCCTGTTTCTGCTCCCTAATTTCTCACACTATCATATGGCATAAAAAGAATTGCAGTCATTTAAACTCGTCCATAAAGCAGTACAATATCAAATTCTTGGTAGGTTTTTTTTTCTAAAATTCTCAGATTCTCATTTGGTGGGAACGCCATACTATTTGCAGGAAATACTTCAAGAAAGGTTGTTCTGTTTGTTTGCCTGAAAATGAATCTATACCCCTAACTCACAAGACACCTCACCACAAGCATCGACATTCCTGATCCTCAAGAAAGCCATTTTTAAAAAAGAAGTGAGTTAGGTATACATGATCAAAAACTTCTTTGGATTTTCAGCATAGATAAGTGACCAAAACAAAACCAGAAATAAAAATTAAAAGCAAATTATTGCAGTGCCTCAAACACTTGTTTTTATTTTTTTTAACATGGTAGGTTGTGCAGGGGAACACCTTAGCTTGATTTGCTTGCTGCCTCCCCCCCTCCCTCACTACCTTATCTGTGAGATAAGAGTAATGCTCAAAGTGAGAGGTCTTTTAATAAACTGAGGCATAGTTGAGAGCTGAAAACAAAACATCTCTTGGGCAGCTCCATATACAAAAATGGGCAAACCTTTGAACAGGCTGTTAATTATAATTATCTATCTAAAATGGGAGTTCTGCATGTGAGAGGGAGGCTCTAGATAACGACTGCCTTTCCTTAGGCAAAATCTCCACGGAAAGAAAATAGCTGTTGTGTAAGTAAAAGCATCTTTCTCCAGCAGGAAGCAGATCTTTGCAGTCTAGATTTTTACAAGCTTGGACAAGCTACTAACAAATCTTACAAATGAGGATGATTGATCCTTGCATTTCATTAACCAGCAGTGTAGCCTTGCTTTTTTGAATTGGCTAGCTATGTTTCCTCAACTCACACTAGCTCTGGAAAAGGAGAAATACTGGATAATTGTGTATTCTCTCATTTGCACTATCAATTTTGCAAGAGAAATAGAGGAAACAGAATTAGTTACTCTAACAGGAAATATTAAGTCACACTAAAGTGAGAACTTTTCACACACCTGGCTGTTTTTTTAAAGACCCACTAATTTTATTTCTTGAAAAGGAACTTTAAACACTTCCAACTTCAGCTGCTCCTTAGCCACTATTTGTTTTGCAATATTCTCAACTGTGTCTTTTGCTAAAAGAATTGTGAAATTAATATACCAATAGCAGGACTTTCGTAAAGAAATCCCTATCTCTTTTATGTTGAAAATTCAATACTGACAATCAGGCAGCACCATCTACAATGTCACAAAACCTCAAACAATACTTCAAGTTCTTCAAAAACCTGCATCAGGCTAAATGATGAACAGGCAGAGGATAGGAAAATGGAGAGAGGAATACAAAAAAATAGGTGAGATAACACAGTCATCCATCTAATCTCAGTTTTCCTGAAGTCTGTCTGAGTCAGCCAAAGTTTCTTCATTCCCTAGGTGTAACCTGAACAGAAGCACCTAGCAGAGACAAAGTCACTTAATTGTCTTGTAAGTGGGATCAAAAGTTAGACTATAACCTCTAGCCTAATTTTTGCACTATTCTGCTTTCTCACTTTTGCCAACCATGGGCTTTCAGAACCACACAGGCTGAAGAAAAGTTCTGGAAAACTAATTTCCTTTACTTTCTATAATGTGGGAGTTAAATACTTAGAAGGACACAAGCTCTTTCAAATACTTATCTTCAGTGTTAGAATATATAGTGTTAATTCCACATTCAGAAAATGACTCTCCAATGGTCAATTATAAATACAGTACCAGAATTACAAGAAGAATGCATATAGAAGGTTATGCAAACTGATGAGGCTATTTTAACAAATAATTCCAACAACTTAAAGATTCAGTCTGAGTGAGCAGAATGCTTTGACACAATCCTCCTGTTAAGAACATGTACAGAATAGAAGAGTAATAGAGAGAAACAGAATTAAGATCTGGTTCAAGACTCCTTAGTAAAACAACACGCTCAGCTGCTATAATATATATATAGACACCATCAAATATGTACCATAGACTATGCTTCATTTCTTTGAAAATGAGAGGAAAAATGCTGAATTTTTGCGAAGAAAATTATTAAGACCCCGTGAACAGTAAAACTTATCAAAAAAGTAAAGTCATTTATTTCAACGGAGAGACTAAATATAACCACAGAATTGCAAATATAACATTTTCTGGCACAGCAATTATAAATCTCTTAAAAGTCGAGAAGATAACTATAAGAGCTTTGCTTCTTTTGCAAAATATGGAAAACACAATCAGATAGTTCTGATTCAGTTAGCTAGCAACTGACTCGAGATATTAAAATTTTCCCCACAAGCCTCTGAAGTCCCAGTTTTGCTGCTGATAGCTTTCAGAACAAAAACACAGACGCCACCAACAGAGTTCTGACTACTAAAGTCTCATTTCATTTATTTGGAAAAAGCGCAGGGCAGAACATGTGAAGCATTTCAGAATCAGCTTATGAAAGGATAGAAAAGGCACTGCAGGCTGAGATGAAGAGACAGAGAATCAGAGCAAGCCACAGTGATACCTGGCTTCTCCTGAAACTGTTCCATAGGTTCTGACTCCGGAAACCCAACCAACACCACATGCTCCTGCTTCTCCTCCTCTACAGGTCTGAATTCAATTTTTTGAGAGCCACGTTTAGCTGAAGAAGTTGTGCACATGTTACAGAAAATACAGAATACAGTATATAAGGTCGCAGATTTCAGCTTGGATACAATTATTGGCTCAAATCCTGCCACGTAGTTCCGCAAAAGCCATAATTTTCAATGATGAAATTCTGCAAATTAAGAAACCTCCATAGATCTTCTTTACTGCACACAGGGTTGCCTGACTTGGTATGCAACATATAATGCCAATGGAGATTTATTAACTTATGGCAGATCACCAGAAAATGTTACATCTCTTCCCTAACTGTGCCCCAGGATTTCAGCCATTATTTGCTCTTGTTCTTTGATGCTTATTTCTCAATTTCCACTTTCAGCTGAGCAGTAAGGAAAATAAATCTTTGCCTCAGTTACAAAATTGCTACATGCAGTTCTAAAAGCCTTTTATGATTCTGTATCACAAAGCATACTGTTGTTGATTATAATTACCACAGTGCACTATAAATAACAGGATATATACACACCCAGAGGAGAGATTAGTAAACCTTAAATATAAATATTTTTGAACTCCAGGATCCAATTATTATATTTTCCAACTCAGAGCTTAGAAACAGTACATTAAAACTAAAGTGTTAACATTAAATTTATTATTTTTTGGATTTGCACCAGAAATTCAAATTTTAACTTCCAAAATTTAACATTTGAGAAGTAATACTAGGAGCCTTGTGGCACAGTGGTTAAACTACAGTCTTGCAGTCAAAATTCTGCTCACAACATGCAGAGGATTCAAGTAGCCAGCTTAATGTTGACTCAGCCTTCTGTTCTTCTGAGGTCAGCAAACTGAGTATCCAGCTTGCGAGGTGTGGTACTAGAATGTGTAGAGTGCATAATTAAATTGTAAACTTCCCAGAGAGTGCTTTAAGCACTATTGGGTGATATATAAGCACTATATTTTGCTTTGCTTTTTAAACAATTGTTTTGGAAGTTAAAAATGTTACTTTCGTATGTAATTTTATAAGGGAGAATAAGCCTTCTTCCTCTTAGAGAATGGATTATTTTATTTATTCATTTATTTAACTTATATGCTGCCCATACTACCCAAAGGTCTCTGGGCAACTTACAACAATTTGAATACAATAAAAAGATTAACACAGGTCTTCTACTGAGGGGTACGCCAACTAACATTAAAACACAAACACATTAATAACGGTAATTTAATTAATTAAACATTTTTTAATTTCAATGCTAGCAGAAACAGGTTATTTTCCTACTTAAGGAGAGACATAAATTCATGATTTCAATTAAACTTTAAGTAATTAATGTTTAAGCCTAAAGTTCCAAGCTTTGACCCCATCATCAATGGAGCCATTACATGGCTACTCCTCTTAAACTCTCTTCGTGTTGTCTAGAAGAATCTTACACTGTAATTTGTTCCAGCTCTTCAAAATCTATTCCAAAGTTTTGCAAGTGTTTTGCACCCACCCACCCAAAGATGCTAAAATCAGAGTTCCTAGTTAACATCTCCCAAAATAGTATTAATCAATCAAAATGGCAATAACCAATTACCTGCAGCATGCACATTGTAAGGACCTACTGAGCACCTCAAAAGCAACACTGTCCATTTTGCCCAAAACGTTTGACAGGTTTAGCAGTTATTTATATACTGCATGTGTTCACTAACTGTAATATTTCTTCTTCAAGCTATTGTCGATAAATTCACACTAATGTGTCTGCACTTGTGCAGAACCACCACTTTGAAAATTTTTTGGAAGTTTTGGCAGTAGCCCTGTCCCTTCACTATATCACATATGAACGGGGCGGTATATAAGTAGCATGCTTTGATTTGCTTTTGGTGTTCAATCTCTCACTTCTATAAATTCAGATAACACAGTAGCAATAATGAATTAACTGCAGATGCCAAATGTGGGAGAAAGGGCAGGACATGCAAATACTTACATACAGGAGCCCTTGAAGAAGAAATGTTACAAAGGAATCTGCTTCTCTTTGACGTGGTATGCATGTATTAACAATAATGAGTGAAGACAAGCAAGCTTACCTTTAAAAAAAGACAGAAGCAGGAGGGCAGACACCTTTGCTCACTGAAGCACTGGGGAGTACACAGCTCTCTAAAAAGTAGGGTGTCTTTTGAGACCTGGTTAACATTTAGTAATTTTGATCAAACAATCGGGACCAAGCTGCAGCTTGACTGAAGTTGGTAGGAAGGCCCTTTTAAAGAATTCCAATAGTACCGATAGCCCTAGCGAAATGGCACTTGACTAGCTCTGGCAAATTTATTTTAGCCAGTTGATATGGCTGCTTTACGAGGGGGTGCTGATAATTATTGAGCCTTTCCCAGAAAAAAACTAGGAAACTATAAATTGCAGGATGTATTGGCCAATTTGTCTGTATTCAATGGTGCAAAAATCAACTACCTATGATTTTAACTTATCTTTCATGTACAGGTCCAAAGTGAACATGGCGGCACCTCCAGAAAAGTTCAATGTGGAAGAGTATAGGACCATAATCAAGTTCCTGTTTCTCCAAGGGAAAGGTGTAAAGCAGATCCATGATGAAATGTCACAAACTATGGGTGACAGTGGCACTTCATATGCAACAGTTAAACGTTGGGTTGTCAATTTTAAAACTGGCCATTTCGGTGTTGGAACGCCTGTTTCTGTCTCTGTGCCTGCAAATGTGAAAGCCATCCATGACATGATCAGCCAAAAGTATTCCGATATATCTGAGAATATCATGTGAGAGAGTTGGTGACATTATCCACAATGACTTGGAAATGAGAAAGCTGGCAGCAAAGTGGATCACCAAACTTTTGACAATCGAACAAAAGAGGAAACGTATGGAGTCACTGGTGGCTGTTTTGGAACATTTTGCAAAAAAGTAGTCAGATTTCCTGGGCAAACTGGTAACTGGTGATGAGACATGGATCTACTGTTATGATCCTGAGACAAAGGAACAGTCTAAGGAATGGAGCATTTCCAATGACTTGGGCATTAATAAGAGAGGCAAGATGTTCCTGGACATCGCCAGATATCATTGAAAATACTAATTTTTTATTTGCCAATGCAAATTGGCAATGAATAATATTCACATTTTCCCCCTGCAGGATATCAATTGTATCTGGCTGAGGAATACTGTTTGGACTGATGTGTAGCTGGATGCTGCTTGGAGAAATATTGCTGAGATCAAACTTACAATGTTGAAATCCATACGTCTGGGATGACACAGCTGCTTGTGTATCTTCTTGAATTTCACCCTGAACAGGTGTTTCAAAGGAGACATTGGCTGAAAGAGGCCATGCTTCATGTGCCTGCAAGATTTCATTCTGCGGTTCACTTGAAATGACCTATACCTCCTGTGTGGTTGAAGCATATTCCACTTTTTTCTTTTTCAGTTGCTCAGATCAGTCTGCCGTTTTGGTTTTGCCCATCTTTGCATTCAGTATCAAGGAGTCAACACCAAGGATGAGCTGACATGACAGGTGCTGATAATGAGGTCAGGACCTGCTGTGTTGGCTCTGCCAACAAGGACAGCATGGTGGCAGGATTGACAAAAGCTGAAGGAGTCTTCAGGTGACTTGAAGACACACAACATCTGTGCTACCAAACATGCAACGAAGACTGCCTTTTCAAAAACAAGAAGATTTTAACTAGGCACTCTGGTTTCTCTGCATATAGCTCAAAAAGGTCCCCCTCCTGAAAAAAAAATTACAGGAGGAATTGTGCCTTCCTCGTCAGAAAATGCACTTTTCATGCAGATCTGCAAGGGAAATTGCCAAAACTCTCTCCAAACAGGAGGCTCTGCATAGGTGTAGACCATAACTCTGAATCCGTAGATACCATGGTTAAGAATCCCACTTCTCTTTCAACAAGTGTGAATGAAAGGTTTGACAGGAGTAGCTGATTTTTAATGTATACAGAAATCTGAATGCAAAAAAAGGTATTTTCCCCCCTGTTTCACACTGCTTTTTTCTCCTGTCTCTTTCTGTACCTGAAGCTTTCTTCGGTGCTAGAAGCAAACTTAGTCACTATAAAATAAAATCTGAGTAAGAAATAATTTTTTAACTTTTTTCCATTTACGTCTGTTGGAAATGTGATATACAGCATATAAAAAACTACTGAAATTTTGGCATACGTTTCAAGTGAAACAGACAATAGCTTCCAATGTGCTCACTAGGCATCCATGCTGTGTATGCTAGTTACACCAATTGAGGGGGGCGTACACTGCAAAATGACCACAACGCTTTGAGGCAAGTTCAACCAAATGTTGCCATTCATAGTTAACAGACCTGTTTGTCCTCATATCAGCATTAATCCTCTTATACAATTACTCACATTATGGAGCAGTGTGAGGAGGAAGGAGCTGAAGTGATTCCCTTTGACCCAGAGTAAGGTTAATTACTGAGTCTAGTTTACATTCTTTCATTCTCTATGCCATGTAGATTTAAGCACTTCGCGAAACTAATTCATTAAAGGAGTTAGAAGTAAATTAGTAAAGGACAATTTTAACAGATTTATAAATATATGAAAAACAACTTAGACTAAAAGTCTAAGCTCTGTAACTACAGGATAAGACTGGTGTAGGGGAATAGCAAAATGGGAAACATTTAGATATTCACCGCCATCGAGGCTTCTAGATGCCCTCTTGCTTGCTGTTCGTTCAAACTGTGGTGCAGGTCTGTCAATCAGGGCACTAGCTTGTCTGGTTTGAGCCTGTGTTCGACCACTGTAGCGAAATTTAGAGCCCAGCACTAGGAACCTGCTCTTCGGGATTGCTTCAGTGGATGTTAACCTAAAAAGTATATGCATGTATGAATTTTACTTCTAACCAAAGAACCAATAACGCCCAATCAAATAAATTTATCAAATGTTTCCACATAATAACAGCTATCCGGTCAATACAAATTAGCAAAAACAACCACACAAGAGTCATATGACTGGTGATCAGCACTATCCCAGCAGTATTTACATCTTGAGTATCATACAGTTATGTGGATAAATTGCTGAAACTATAATACAGGAACAAAATACAAAATCCACAATATTCAAGATCAATTGATCTGGGCTCCACTGACAGCGACCCAAAGAGAAAATGAAGTGAATTATTGTACACAGAAAGATATTATGAACCTTCCTCTGCATATCCTTGATAAATAGAGCTCTTTCTCAACTGCTTTAAACTTCTGTGCACAAACACAAAATAACACTTACATTTAACTGAATACGTTATCATCAATACATTAGCTAAGATGACTTTTTTCATATATGGCCATCCCTCAATCCAAATTGGCAAGGAAAGGAAAGATTATAGGAAGAAAAAAAAACTCAATTCATTACAAATTCTTATTTTTAGATAACGGTAGTTGGGAATGTGAGCAACATCTTTTCAGCAGATGGCTGGCTTTGATGCTTATACTGTATACTGTACTGGGTAATGATGTGCCTTTTTTTAATGCCAACTCTCCAGATTCTCCAATAATTTCCCATGCAGAATACCAGGAGTTCACACCCACACCTATAGACACTGACATTTCTCTCACCTGGAGATGGACTTTCTCTGAGACTGCATGGCTTCCTCCTGTCTGTACTTCCTGTTGATAACGTTAGAAAGGGAAGCTGCCATGGTGCTTCCTGTGGGGTAGAAATCCTTCAGGAGGCACCACCCTCTATAAAGCCTAAAAGGTAGCAAAACTAGAACTCCCAGGAAAAACCATGGGAGGTATATTTTCATCCCCCTCCCAAATTACTAACAGGACGTAGAGGCAGGATGAGGCTACACAGGTTTAGAGAAGGCCCAATCCATGTGACTGAAATATAGGCATGGGAACTCCCAGAATTCTGCCTGGAGTAGTTTTGGAGACTTCTGTGAGTTGGAATCAAAAAGGAAAAAGGAAAAAACAAATGGCACATCCCTAGGGTCTAAAGAATATAATTATTTTGTTTTATCTTATTTCCTCTTTCTTCTATACATTTCGGTATGTTTGGATTTGCATGTTGTTTTTTGGATCTAAGCAACTAATATTCAAGGTCACAAAGAATCCAGTACTACTACCCTGGCAATATATGCCAGCAACAGGGAAAAAACACTTTGTCACAACATAAACAGCTGGAATGGCCATTTAGTTTTGCTATAAAACAAAGATACTTACCTGAAAAATGTATGATGCTCAACACAGACTTTCCAGAGTTTCTTAGCTGCCCGGTAACTAGAAAGTTTGAATCCAATTGTACTTTCATATTGTTCCTGCTACAGAGAATAGTAGTACAGAATAAATCTCCACTATATTGTATTTTGGCACAGAAAATGTACAGTGGATTTAGCCTGATTTGGATGATATTGATATAACCTATACTCCAGAAGGTAAGTTTTTCTATAGCAAACTATTCAATTATTCTGTTTAACCTTTGAAAATTGGTGTGTACGATATCACTATTAGTGCTGTACTAAAAACATCTCCCACAAGAAATTTCAGTATTCTTATTCATTTTGCTAGAAAAGAAATTCTCTTTGTTAATAATATGGAAGGATGAGAAGTTCTGGGGAACATGTCATCCAGGATTCTTTGGTTTCCTCACTTACAAGGTGGCTGACAGGCATGTCTGCATATCTTTCACTATATGCTCTTCTCTGCAGCTGCTGATAGACCCTGATATACACACATCCCACTGCACAGGTTCCCACACTTCAATATTAGAAAATACAGGCATGCAGGGAATATGCAAAATGATGATCAGATATGTAACAGAAAGGAAAAACTGATGCAGCGCTCTTGACCATCTTGCCATGAGGCATGTAAAAACTTATACATTTTGTTCTTGTGCTACAATAAGGAAGCATACACACACATACAAATCTCCTTGCCACAAGACAGCAAGATTTTTCAGTTTCAATCTCAAAGACAATTTGTGTTTTGGATTTTTTTAACAATGTGCAATATAAAACTACAATAGCTGCTGCCTTGTTGTTAAAAGCAGAAATACTAGGTGGGTTCCCTTCATCTTTTCTTCAGATTGCTCTTGTGTGTTATGCTCTATTTCATAAAGGAAAAGGCACCAGAATCATCTTGTATACATTGTGCTAATCACAACCAATTTTTTTTAAAAAGAAGCACAAGACGGTAGGATGTTTTGCCATGTTAATACAGCTGTCTTTCCTACAAGTAAGACAGTGGCAAAATTTCTTCATGTCTTTACTTGCAGTGTTATGTGAAAGTGCAGAAAAATGGGAAATTATTTCATAGGGGAAAAAATGTTAGGAAACTGGAAGACAGTTTATAGCACTGCACCAATGTCATCATTTTTCTGGAGCTGGACACCATCCTGTTCCATGCTGTACCAGGTAAAGGGCTAACAGAAATTGAGCTGTATAATAATCACTTGGAGGAGTAACAAAGCACCTATATAAACTACAATGTGTCTACATCAAAATGTAACATCTGGAGGACCCTGAAGTGCTGAGCCAGAATTTACCTGAAAAATATATGATGCTCAACACAGACTGAGCCAGAATTGAACTTGAAACATATTCTGCCATCACCACTACCTGCCAGAATAACACGAGGTAGAAGCACTCTGGGGAGTAGCAGAATGGTTGTCAAGATATCAAACTTTTGCTTCTTTGTAGCAAAAAGCACCTTTTGAAGGAAAGGAATCATCTCATGCCACAACTACTGCTAACTGTGAGTCCTACCTCTTGTATGAATTTAGGCAGGGTAAGTCAAAGCAGAGGTAGGGACAGTCACTATTTTTTTTCTTTCTTTTAATTTTCTAATGACTGCTGCTGACTCTTACAGTGGACCCTCTACTTAAGGAATTAATCCATATTGGAATGGTGGCTGCAAGTCGAAAAGTCTGTAAGTCGAATCTCCATTGACCTACAATGCACTGAAAACCAATTAATCCCATAACCAGTGGTTTTTATTCTATTTTTATTCCATTTTCATTTTTTTCTGGTCTGTAAGTCGATTCTCTGGCTGCAAGTCGAATCTAAATTTTGCAGCCAGAGAAGTCTGTAACTCGAGCCGTCTGTAAGTCGAGGGTCCACTGTACTTGTAAAACCACTTTTTTTCTTGCTGTGGGTGCCTCTGTATGTTCCAAAGCGGGTAGGGATCAAATGTGGACTACTCTAGGCTACGCAGTGAGTGGGCACACATTGATAAGTCAGAGTGGGACTGGGAACACTATGTGGAAATCTTCCACATTCCCAACACATACTTAAAGGAAGAAAGCAAGCTGATAGGGGCTTTACTTACAAACTGAAGGTCCACCACATTCCCAAAGAAGGTGGTGCTGCACAGAGCCCTCCATTACAGGGCACACTCTTGTATTTTCCAGTTTTTAACTTTTTTTCACCTAATTTGTGAACATACATATGCCTAGAAATGCTTTCAGAAACATGAACACAAATCATTCCAGAGCCCCCTGCATTAGTTTGGGGGAGACTGGTCCCTAACTGTATGGAAAACATTTTGGATACAAATCAGATTGAACTGGATTTGCACACACCTTCTGGCTCTGTCCACTGTCCAAACTACGTCACCATCTGCAGAACAGTTCACTTACTCTCACTCAATATTTTTCTGAGATAGAAGCTAAATGAGGAAAGCAAGACCCAAAATAGTATCTGAGTCCACAACATACCTCGCCAGGCCGAATTTTGATGAAAAAGCTGCTGCGTTTATAAGAAATCTTCAACACTTTGGGCCAAGGGAAACGATTGATTCTCAGTTTATCTTTATAGACAAGAAGGCCACTGGAACAGACACCTAAAGTGATATCCACACCTTCCAAATCCTACAGAAAAGAGATTGAAACACATTTTAGAGATCCTTTCAGATCCTCATTGAACATAGAAAATATTTGGCTTCTATGTCACCTGAATCTTTTTCAAGCTCATGAACTCATACAGTAACTGGCTTTTCTGTCACTTGATTTTTACATACTACCGGGTCAGTCTCCTCCCTTTTCATATGCCAATTATCTTCACTGGATATTCTGAAATTGCTCTCTATGTGGCTTTCTGACAAGAGTGCTGGTTCCGACAACATATTCTGCTCTGACACATTTTATTCAAAAGCATTTAATTCAACATCCATAGTTTATATTGCATTTTATCTATACTAAGCAAGATCCAATAAGAGAAAAATCAATCTCAGTAACATTTATTGTACAGATTCAGTCACACAAATAAATCCTGTGGGGATTTTACATACATAAAAATGGAACTGTGTAAACTGACAAGATTCCAGGCACATGCCAGTCATGCACCCAGCCACATTCCTGACTGTGCATCCAGCACTGGCTGGGCATCTTGCCAATTAGCCACAGCAAACTGTGTGATTCCTTTCATATGCATGTAAAATCCCAAGAGAATTTTGGCCACTGGATAATAAATATCTTCACAGTCAAATCACTGATTCAATCTTCTTTATGATAGTTTGAATTGAAGAAGAAATCTAGGTGATTCTTGAATTCCACTGAAGAGCAATACTTCTGCATGACTTGGAAAGATAGGTGTGCAGCAATAGATATTGTGTGACAGCTCAATTCAGCATTCCATAGGTCAACTTAAAAAAATAGGGGTACCCTAAATAAAAAATTGTAACTCAGAAACTGGAACTCGGATCAGCACCAAATTTGGGCAAAGCATTTTTGAGTTATGGTTTTTTTAAAATAAAAAAGGGACTAGACTATCATGCTCTGTAAAGGGTGCCTCTTAGTAAACTACCATGTCTTACAGTTCTCATAGAGCTTTGCTCAGTCCAGTCACCTCTTCCATTTTCATGAAGACCCACCACATCCACCTTCTGGCTGGGGGGAATCTCCTTCAGAGTTCTGGAGGCTATAATCCCCAAAAATATGGAAGTTCCACACCTGAATGTAGCAATTATGTCTGCAGTGCACCTGTAATAATGCTTTCAGTATACAGTACAATGTTTTAAAATGTTGCGCTATATATTTGGACTATAATCTTCTCTAGTGTAAATTCCCTACATTGAATCCATCCTGTATGGACATGACAGTCTTAAGTGCTGGGCTGCAGCCCTATTAGCCTTTTAATTAGGTACACTGAGGAACCTCTTCACATTGATCTTGGTTGCACTTCTCTGTGATAAACATAACACCTTCTCACAGTCACCATGCTGCTTTTTAATATGGGAGAATTAGCTCAAGGAAAAGAACACAAATATGAAACTTTTAACAGATGAAATGCAATATAATCTAAGAAAATAACTATTCTACCTTGGCTTGATGAAGATCAACACCATACATAGACAGCTTCTTAGCATTCTCAAGAAATTCGAGATCAGCTTGTGCTGGAGTCATAGATCTACAGAAACATAATGGAAACGATACACTGGGCTCAGTATCTGCTTACTTTACATGCATGCTATGTATTTTTGTACATCATAATTTTGTGACTACCTCTAATGCTATAGTACATCTATTCAACAAAAAAGCCTAAGGCTAAATAGACTTTATTCAACCATGAGACACAATGGGAAACTGAACTTGACCCCTGGCTCCACAGCCAGGGACTCCAACTCACTCAACCAGGATGCAAAGGGATTTTTAAAAAATATAATTACACTACATTCTAGGAGTCTCTAATTGTGCTAATTCACCAATGGGAGAGAACTTGGTTGCAAAAATATGGACAACAAACCAAACAAGGCAGAAAAATATGGTCACAATTCATATGATCCAAACACAGGAAGTTTTGTTTCTCCAAGCCTGGATAAACTGGTCTGGACAATGACAGATTAGATAATTACGGACAGGACTGTGCTGCAAATCTGCTGTTTGTAGATGCTGACACTAGCAGAGTTTTTATTTCATTTCCGTTCCTTCACACAACTAGCAATCAACTGAATTTGGACAGGACTTTCAGGGTAACCTGAATGGGGAAAAATATAAAAGAGGCAGCTTCCCTTATTTTTGGAGTCTTTCATTAATTTCTCATAGAGAGCCTTCGAAACAATGTATTTAGATTTTGAAAAGAGAGGGTAACAAAAATATCAGATTTATATCAGATTCAATGCAAAAGATTACCTACATGCACATAAAAGTGCCTCCTTGATATGCCAGCAAATACAGTGGTGCCTCGCTTAGCAATCACTCCGTTTTACGGCGAAATCACTTAGCGATGGACTTTTTGCCATCGCCAGAGCGATCGCTTAGCGATAGCCCCTATGGGTAAAAATCGCTTTGCAATGATCGCTTAGCAATTAAATCATTTAGTGACGGTTTTTCCTGCACGGATTAACGTCACTAAATGAGGCACCACTGTAGTGT
The DNA here is from genome assembly GCF_051106095.1 of Pogona vitticeps. Lineage (NCBI taxonomy): Eukaryota > Metazoa > Chordata > Lepidosauria > Squamata > Agamidae > Pogona > Pogona vitticeps. The sequence continues at coordinate 10,656,135 of NC_135791.1, read as the reverse complement.
CACAAGTCTCATATCAAGCGCTGTCTGCTTCCAATTAGAATTCAGGGAAGACCCTGGAAGGGAATGGGTACTGGGAGTTTGAAAAAGGCCCTGGAAGATAGAGATGCCTACATTTTGCTGCTGATTCCTTGTGTGATTTTGCTGTACAAGCACCTTGGCTTGCCTCCATTTTGAACTGGATTGGATTATTGCCACAATTTGGATTATTGGATTGCTTTTTAAAAATTCTTTCATTCTGAATTTGATTGGATTGCCATTGCTTTTTAATTCACTTGATTGTGAATTTCTCTTTTTAATTTCTTATTTTTCCCCCTTGGAGTCCTCCAATTTTTAATCCATTTTATTTATTTTTGTGGAGAAATTTCTCCAATTCCTGAAGCATTTTTACTGTGAACTGCATGGTTGCCTTGCGACATCTTGCTGCTGGTCTAAGGCATTAATTTGGTGATGGGGAGTAATCCTCAACCCCACATTCCAGTGGCTGAGGGCTGACTTGACTTATTTATTTCTTGCCCTTGAGTTCATTTGCATATATTTCCAGTTTATTCTATATATTTTCACTTCTGCTCCTTAATTTGGAATTTTGCTACATTGCTGTTACTGCCTAGCTTCTGAAGATGACTGATTTATGTTTCTCGCAGTGCTGTTTTTTCCTGCTTTTGCTGTAGTTGATTTTTTTATTTATTTTATTTATTTATTGGACTTATATACCGCCCCATAGCGCTACAAGCACTCTCCGGGCGGTTTACAATTTTTGTTACTGTCTCCCTTTTTAGTAGTTTTGAGTGCTTTGCAGGGTTTAATTTAGGCCAGCACCAGAAACCTGAATGAGAAAGGGGGAAAAAAAACCCCACACACATACAAAACCAGATAGCCCAAAGGGACCGGCACACCTGAATGACTTGAAACTAATAAGGGAGCCTCCCCACAATAAAACCAGAAATGAATGCAATCTCAAAGTTTTCCCCATGGTCATCCTTACTATGTACATAAGAAGTGGGGTAGCTAGTGCAATCATGCTGTAGTGTTTACTTGGGGTGAAAATTAAGGTGCAAGAGTGTATCAATGTGCTCATGTTTTTTGTAAAGGGCAGACTGATCTTTAAACAAATAAACAATGCAAAGCAAACAGCAGCAATATACCTTGTTGAATTTATTAACGTCTCCCCCCCCCCCGCTAATACGTAAACCTCTTATGAAACCACACCTAGTTAGAAAAACAGAAGGAACTGCCATTTAAGCCTGTCTCTTGAGGATCATGCATATCGTTTCTCCATGAACAAATGTGCTGTTCAAAGTTTTTAGCAAGAAACAAATTCCAGGATCACACATGTTCTGCTAAAAACTAGTCCTACCCAAGAGGCATGGATCTGAAATCTTAATTTTCTCTTCATTCTTGTCACTGAAAATTTCCCATTTGCGTAACAGGTACAAACAGTGTTACAGGTATGGATGGATGGATGCTCAGGTGGTAGAGCCTACACAGGTTTAATTTCTACTGCTGCAAGATTTTCAACTTCCAGGGATGCACTAAGACTGAGTCAGAAAACTTTGCATCCATTGTTATTCCTTGTTGGAAATTCAAACCCAAATCCTATGAAAATCTACACATAGCAGAGTTCCCAGTATAAGTGATATTTCACCAATGCAATGTTTTGAACCAGGTACCACAAAACTGGTGCCCTCAAAGTGTTAGCATTACAGTGGAACCTCTACTTACGAACGTCTCTACCTATGAACAATCCACTTACGAACAGCTCCGTTTGCACAATTTTGCTTCTACTTGCGAACGGAGCTTCAACATATGAACGAAAAAAGGCAGGGGGAAAGGGCGGGAAATTTAAATTTGCTAACCACTGGTGGTGGAGAGGCTGCTTCTTTGTAGCTTTTTTGCCCCAACGTTTAGGAAAAGGGAGGCTCAGTCTCCCAGGCTTCCACCGTTGCTGCCACCGCTGCCAGGAGGCAAGCCACCAGACCATCCTGGCTGGCCTCAGCCTCCTGGGGTTCCAGCGCCGCTACTGCTGGCTTTCCTGAGGCTTGCTGCAAGCGCCACCTTTCTCCCCCGCTGCATGGCTTCTCTGCCACCATGGGAGGTTTTCCTGGGGCTGCCAGGAGGTCTCCCAGGCTCCAGCAACCGCTGCCGGGCCAGGGCTTCTCTGCCGCCATCGGAGGCTTTCCCCAGGTGGAGCAGCGGCTGGAGCCCAGGAGACCTCTTGGCAACCCTGGGAAAGCCTCCCAGAGAAACCACGCAGCAGGGGAGAAAGGCCTCCTGGCAGCGGTGGTCACGGCGATGGAGGTGCTGCTTTCTGCTTTTTTAAACTTTTTTTTGTCTTATGGAGGGTGGGATCGAGCTGGTGGTGTTATATTTCTGTTTATTTTTGGATTTGTTTTGTTTTTTGCAGCCCCAGGGGCTTGCAGTGTTTCATTTTTTATTGGGGGGGGTATTTTTTTCCTTCAGCCAGACCGGATCACTCAGTTTTCAATGCATTCCTATGGGAAATGGAGCTTCTACTTATGAACGTTTCAACTAACGAACATCGTCTGGGACGGATTAAGTTCTTAAGTAGAGGTTCCACTGTATGTTTCTCAAGCCTCAACACTTACCATAGTAGCTATAGCTAGTCCACAACAACTAGACAGCGCCAGGATTAGAAAGGCAGATACAGACCAAGGTAGGAAATGTGTGATGCTCCAGTTATTGTTGAACTTCCATCCCCCCCCACCTATACTGTTCAAGGATTATGAGAATTGCTTTTCCATAACATCTGGAGAGCCACACGTTCCCCAGCCCTGTTTTAATAAAATGATCTATGATATAGAGGGAGATACACCATTATATGTGAAGGCAGCATATTATTTTCTGTATATCCCTTGAGGCTATTCTGATTTATTCAACAAACTTGCATTGTATCTGACTGTTCAACAGACTTATAAGTCATCAAACATGAATGGATAAATCAGCAAGGATACCTTTTTAGAAACTGTTTTTGCAAAGCTCAGGAGACAACTGCCTCCTGAAACCTGTGGTAATCCCAAAGGTAGTCACCATGCTCAGATTTTTATCTGCCATTGCTTACTAGGCAGTGGAGTTTTATACCTCCAATACAAATGACCATATTTTCCATTACACAGACCACTTCTATTAAGAATATACTATATTCTTTACTTTATCATTGACAAATATTACAGTCACCTGTATGTTTTGTGTAGTTCCATGACCTTGTCTTCCAGTTCCTTTGTCTGGTTTGGGGCTAACTTGAATTCAGTAACATAATCTGCACTATGTAGATCTGGATCATAGTCTCCAAGCTCAGACTGGATTGTGTAGGAACCAAGCAAAGCCAACGTAGCAAAAGAGCAAGGAAGCCGCCCACTGATTATGTCTTTTCTCAGCTGAAGACATAAGTAATACCTGTAGAGGACAGGGGGAAAAAAGCACAAAATAGGGACTTCAAAGGTCTAATGACAGAATAACTTTCTCCATAAACACCTGGAACTGCAATCAAGTCCCTTATTATTAAGAACAACCTCTCCATTAGCAGTTGTCTTAATTATACTTTCCTTTCACTGGAAACTGGTTTAGGACAAATGAACAGAGAACTTTGATTAGATTAACTATTGTTTCAATCATACTGTGATGAAATTGTAAATAATCTGGAATACTGTATCTTGATTATTTTTATGTAGCATAATTCTCACTTCTCTTTTTTTCTTTTATTATTTACCACCGAGGAACTGGTAGCTAAAAAAATAACTCTCTGACATAAAAAAGGGGCACAGAGCATGTATAGTGAGTACAAAGCTATGTCCAATAAAATGGAGAAAGGGATGTAGATGTGTCCACCTGTACAAATAGACACAGAGCCACCTGCTGCTCTGTGATTATGACTTGAGCACATTTTCCTCTATTCCTTGTGGAACAGCAATTACACTGTATGCCTCATATGCTAATATGTGAAGTAGCCAATACCAAAGATTCAAAAACATATGTGTCGCGTCCCCCTTGTTTATTTTCCCCAAACACAGGTCCACCCTCAGGATGCGTTGCCTCTTTTTACACTGCCACCAGTGGATCTAGTCCACAATATACCACCTATATCTCCCTGTGGGACAGCAATTATACTGATACCTCATATGCTAATATGTTAAGTAACCAATACCAAATATACAAAAACATATGTTCAGCATTTCAGGCATTAATAAAACAAAACAAAATAGTTAAAACTGAAGCCAGAATATGACAATAAAACCAAGGCATGCTTAAGAACTTGTGTGCACCCAACTAAACTTCTTCCTTTAAACTAAGGCAGACAACATACATCCCTACAGAACACCTTCAAAACATTTGGTAAAAGTTGATTTTAAAATCCCCATTTCTACCTCTGGAATCTCCTCACTTGGTAATGTTTTAAAAAAACTGAAAAGCCCTGTCTGGAAACATCTGTTTACACAGATGATCACTCAAAAAAAATCATAATCATACACTTTATAATCAGCTCCAGAATTTTCTCTGGGATTGATGTCACGCTGACTGGTGTGTAATAAACAATTTAAACATACTTGCATCTAAACAGGTATGTAACAAGTTCTCATTTGTCTATAGTTTCTTATTTATGATGTTGCACTTAAAGGTTGCTCTCATGACCCTTTCAAAAATACAAGTATCAATTGTTAGAAAGACATGACAAACCTCGTTATATCCTCTGTCAGTTGTGCTGGGTCCGGAGGATAAAACTTGACATTAAAAGTGAAATTCCATGAGCCTCCTGAAATTAAAAACAGATTTGTTGTGAGTCTTCATTTTACAGTATAAATGGGCCTGTAGCACCCTAGAAGTTGATGGACTGCAACTCCCATGATCCCTCTTCATTTGCTGTGCTATCTAGAATTGATGGGAAATTGAGACCACCAACGAGAAGATCACACCGATCCATCCCCACTGCTTTATACCACTGCTTTCAAGTATATGTTGTAAGAGGTACTGTGTTTCCCTGAAAATAAGACAAGGATAGTAAATTTTGCTCCAAAAACATGTTAGGGCTTATTTTGAGGGGATGTTTTTTTTTCATGTACAACCATCTACATTTATTCAAATACAGTCATGTCATCATCTTCTAGCTGCTGCACAATGGTGGAGGGTGGGCTTTCACTTAACTAGGGCTTATTTTTGGGGCAGGGCTTATATTACAAGCATCCTGAAAAATCCTACTGGAGTTTATTTTCAGGTTAGGTCTTATTTTTGGGAAAACATGGTATTAGGTAATTTAGGCTAGTGTCTATTGGCTTACTTGATTTCCTCCTCCTGGTCTGTGTTTTTCCCTCAATATAAAAACCACAAATTAAAAATAAAGACACAGGATTATGGCCCAACAAGATTTTGATTTATAGGAATACCAAAATTAAGACAAATAGTAACATATCCCAAATACTTTCCATCATGTAGCAGCTCAGATGTGTAGTTCTCAATTCATCTGCAGTCAGTGCTTGATATTTTTTATTGACACTATCCTAAAACCACCGCTTTCAGCAGCATGCATATCCATTGTGCCTCTCCATGCACATTTTGGTACAACCGAAACTTGATCACTTAATGTTTACATTTGTTATTAAATGCACTGAGATTAAAAATGTGGTCAAGGAAAATACCTCCTGTTAATATACTATTTTGGCCTTCTCATATAAGTAAAAATAGCTTTTTAAAAGATCCAAGTTCCATACACCTATAGTGCTGCAAAGAGATTTTTAATCTCCAGCAAGGTGGTATTCTATCAATGCTTTTATTTTTCAGTTTATAATATACAGCATGATTTTACACAACCAAAGGTTATATGCAAAAACTACAGATAAAATGCAAAAACAAAACGAAGATGTATTTATAGCATTTTTAGCTTATCTCATATAAAGTATGTGCCTAGACTGAGCATACTACGAAATCAAATGCTAGAATACTTCCCTTCTCCTTTCTTACAACTGACCTGTCTAGCCATTACTACTTCCTTTCCCCTATCTCTCTATTACAAAACAATGAACAGCATATTTGGTTGGCTGGGACAGAGATATCTGGCCCACATCTACCTCAGGCAACTAGTCCTACAGAGATTTCTTTTCACTGTCCTCAGCTCCTCCTTTGTTATCTTTGCTGTCTCTTCTTTCTGGAAGAGAAGACACTCCACAGACAAATGCCTAAGAAATAACAACTGGGACTTTAAGTCACCTCCTCTTTCTTTCTTTCTTTCTTTCTTTCTTTCTTTCTTTCTTTTGTTTGCTTGTGGGTTTTTAAAAGGACTTTTGCTAGTTTGTGCAGCTGTTAGGGAGACCTAGTCCAAGGGCAGAAAACACTGATCTGCAAAAGTTGACCAAGCCTGTTCTAGTGGAGGTCTCCAGAATGCCATATTTATTAAATTTAGAGGACTTGAAATGTTTTGACAGTGTTTTAATCCTTGGTTTTAATATTGAGAAATTATTTTTAATGGAGTTTTATAGTATTTTTAAAACTGTATCATTGCATGTTTTTAATTGTTGTGAACCACCATGGATACCCTACAGGGAGAAAAATGGCATATAAATAAAAATAAATAAATAAACATGAACCCAGCAACTTTGTCTTCTGAATAATTGGTATAAAAATCCACTTATACATCAGGAGTGGTAGCTTCCAGGGGTCCAAGGCTGAATATACCCAGTCCTCATCCTTGGGGAACCACATTACAGATGTTACGATTTCACAAAAAGTTTTTTTAATGGAAAGGTACCACTCATATCCTCTAATAATTATCCTAAAACATTTTTTAGAAAAATTAGACGAGTATAGGGGACTGAGGATTCTGCAACCCCAGGACATGGAAAAAAGGCATTTAAAAAAAAATAAACTTAATTTTGCAGTGTGTAGAGAAGATCAGCTCTGGAGGTACTGGGAAGGCATATTTGGGCTCTCCAAGAACCACAGGTGGCCCATGGTCACACTCTGCCCATCCCAACATACAGCAGTATGGTTATCCTTAAAATGAAATAATTCAATATTTTAAAGTGGTATTGAAGTTATTAATAGCAATGAATGGAAGAAATAGTTTTCCTAGGAACACAAAACACAGTACATGATAAACTTCAAAACAGAGAGATCACATGATGAGCTGATTTCTTCCACATTCCTTAAGTGAACTCTAGAGATTGAATGACAAAGCTATAAATATCTGCACTTTCAAACAGAAAAATAAAAACAGAACAACAAAAAAACTTGACCTACTTACCATGAACTTGTTTCTTTATTTCTTTGGCAGCATCCAGCCATGTCTGTAAGAAAATTGTACAAACTAGTTCTTAGAAAGTTTGAAAAGTGTTACAAAGAATGTTAAATGAAAATATGTGTCACTGCGTTAAACTGGAGTAATTACTGGATGCCAACTGGGTTATTTTAATCTGTAACAATGATATACAGAGGTAGCATGTGCACTCTTGTGTAAATAAACTCAAGTTACATCATACAACTAAATACAGTGGTGCCTCGCTTAATGGGTGCTCCGTTTAGCGACGAAATCGCTTAGCGACTACTTTTTCAGAGCGTTTTTGAGCTTTGTTTAGCGATGGTCCCTATGGGCGATTTTTGCTTAGCGATGGTTGGGACCATGCATCGCATAGCAATTAAATTTTGGGTCCCCTGTTTCGCTTAATGATGGTTTAAACAGCCTCATGTTTGCTGTTTTTAAAATGTTTTTCTGTTATTTATAAAGTTAAAGTTTACTGTTTAAAATGTTTGAAATCATAAAGTGCACTTAATAAACCCTTTGTTAACCAAATTTGACTTTGCTCTGACTCTTTTAATTTGTTGTTGTATTTTTTCCCCCACTGAGATGCACTGAATAGTTTTCAATGCATTTCAATTGGGGAACCGCGTTTCATTTAGCGATGTTTCCTATGGCGATTTTCGCTGAAGGATGGCAATTTGTTCCTATTGGAATGGATTATCCGGTTTTCAATGCATTTCAATGGGAAACCGCATTTTGCTTAGCGATGAAATCGCTTAGCAGCGATTTTTTCGGAACGAATTAACATTGCTAAGCGAGGCACCACTGTAAGTGAAATCAGGCTTTTTGAGCTTTAAGCTTAAGCTTTTATTTATTGCATTTTTTTGCTGTCTTTCACTTAAGAAAAAGCTATAAACTACAGTCAAATAATTTGACTTTAAAGGTATCTTTGCATTTCAAAGTACTGTACATCTTTTTGTTTTGAAACATGCCTTTGCCCAGGACCAATAATTATTGGGAGTACAATACAAAGGCCTTTCCTTCTGTGGTGTTAGGTGGGGCCGGGGGAACACTCTTCTGAAGTTGTTATTTCATTGGAAGGAAAGCCCCTATTGGCACCTATGAGAAAATTTCTCCCAAAGCAAATACAAATTAGAAAGGACTGGTTTTCATCAGGACCACAGCAAGGAAAAAACAATTAAATATTTCTTCTCTGCCCACTGAAATTCTAACAATTAAGAGTTTCCCAACAGCTGTAGTATTGCATTTGCTGCCATCCTAAGCGTATTTACTCAAAATGAAAATTCACTGATCATGTTTCAACAGGGCATTTTAGCATTTACATCTAGAACAGTATATATGGCTCCTCCAAGCAATAAGGCTGTTCAAATTAGAACCTAAAACTTGCAAATGTTATTTCAATTGCTGTCTTTGAAAACAGTTCAATTTTGTTTTCTCCACCTATAATGAGTTCACCTAATAAAATTTGAAAGAAGAAGAGATACAGACAGTATAATTTCTACTGAATTTTAAAATAAGTGCTACAGATTTCAGCTGAATTTTCTCTCATGTAAGAAAGTGCAAGATAAGAGATAAACTCCAAAGAAGAACTTTTCTGTGCATATCAGTCACACAAACCAATAGACTTGTACATTTTGATGGACTGTACTACAATCCTCAAATTCATTCTGCACAAAAGCAAGATATTGCTTTTGCATTTATTTGTTTGTTTGTTTGTTTTGCGCAATCATTTATCAAAGCTGTGTACAGGATACAAAATGAGGTTACCTGGTTTGTATTCATGTGACTTAAGCAGGATTTAGAAACCAGGTCTACTAAGGTGAAAGAATAGCCCACTTATCCCATTGAGCCTCTTAAGCTCATCTTTCTTAGCCTACACAACATTTTGCTCTACATGTTATTGGTCCAGCTATAGTTAGGTTTAATATTTATTTATTTATTTATTTATTATTTATTTATTTGATTTATTAACAACTTTAAGATGCCTACCAACAGCATTCTACTAGACTGATCTAGATCAGTGGTTCTTAACCTTTGTTACTCAGATGCTTTTGAACTGCAACTCCCAGAAACCCCAGTCAGGACAGCTGGTGGTGAAGGCTTCTGGGAGTTGCAGTCCAAAACTCCTGAGTAACCCAAGGTTAAGAACCAGTGATCTAGATCACTGGTTCCCACCATTAAGTAAACAAGGTGTTCTTGGACTGCAATGCCCAAAAACCCTGGCCAGAAGGTTTCTGGGAACTGCAGTGCAAGAAAACCTGTGTTACCTAACGTTGGGAACCACTGATCTAGAGCTACATAATCCATGCAGCTGGACACAAAAGGCCACCCACATTAACTGCCGTAGATCTTTAATTCTGCAAGTCAAGCAGTTTAAAAAAATACATATATGCTGACATTGCAAGTATAAGTTTTCCATAGTGAAAGGAACCATCCAAACACATCCTTATTGGCTGTGAATGCAATCATGTGTTCTCAGACCACATCCCATTTGACTTATCTGAAAGACAATGAGGAGACTGAACAAATAACAATGCTTTTATCCTGACATGTCACAAATTGGTGAGAAACAAATTTCATAGTGAAGCATGAAATTCTAAATAAACTTTTTGCTTAACTGATATTCAATTTAACATTTGCTTTGTGCTGGTGTGAGGGCGTCCCAGAAAGATCTGCTGTCAGGCCATCCCCATGTCTTCCACGCCAATAGTTCCCCACGGGATTTCTCTTGGAACACACTACTACTGGAATGAGGCCACACTAACACCTGTGGAGTTACCAATCCTGTCAGAATCCCCAAGAAAAAGGGAAAAGGAAAAGGGACCTGTCTAGAAGATTCAGAAGGCAGTGAACCTTTCAGAAAGGACTGAAAGCCAAGAAGGAGAGGCACAGTCCAAAGTATCTAGAAGAGAGGACGGTGGTCCAGAGGTTAGAAGGGGGAGACAAAAGGAAACGGAAAAGAAAAAAGAAGGTACCTGGATGGATGCACCAGAGTGAGCCCAACACAACCCACCCAAGGAAGTGATAGAGTCATCAACAACTCATAAGAATGTGACAAAACAAATAATGACTCAATGAAAAAGGCACATGTTAACAATGAAGATAAGAGTATATACTCTATGAACTACTTGGTAGCTCAGCTGTCTGGCTGCAGAACCAAAGGATGATAGTTCAATTTCCCACTGGAACAGGGGTCGGCTTAATGATCCATAGGGTCCCTTCCAGCTCTGCAGTTCTAAGAGAGGATTGTGTTTATTAAATATGATCAGAGTGTAGAAATCAACCTAAGATCCAGCAGTACATGGACATTTATACTTTTACCTCAACATTTATTTTGCAAATTCAGAAAACATGATACCCATTGACTCATTTATGCATATGCCTTGGGTCTCAGGCAAAATTTACTTCTACGCACCTAAGCAAATCCAACATGTTTTGCCAAGAAATCCTTTTAGAAAAATAAATGTTACATAAACTATCAATAACTTTTAAAATCCCCGCAAAATGATCATACATATGTTTTAATTGGTCCCTTCAGATGTATTCATCAAAAGGAAACTACAAGTGCTCTGTGTGCCTCACTCGCATCCCAAAGTATCTCCTTCCTTCTACTGTTTTCACTCAGTAATTAAATGCACACGGAGCAGCCATTTTTAAATCTATCTTCCCACAATGACCAAATAAAAAATTTCAAATAACATTAATTTCTGATGCACAGGCATAATGAGCGAAGAGCTTCCATTACAAAACTGCTCCTCAAAAGTGCATTTCATTAAACTAAAACAAACAAAAAAGGTGACATTATAAGAAGGGAAGTCAGAAATAACATTGAAATGTCATGCACAGTACTGATCTGTAAATGAAGCCTATAATAGTATACAGTTTTTCCAAACTAATACCTTCCATCAAAGAGACAATTTCTGCAAACTTTTAGCAATACTTAATCAGTTTAGAACCCTTCATGGATTGCTGCCTTGTCATGGCGAAGGGGCTTGAGTAATTCAGAGAAGCTTTGGGCTATGCCGTGCAGGGACACCAAGACGGACAGGTCATAGTGGAGAGTTCTACCTAAATGCGATACAACTGGAGGAGGAACTGGCAAGCCACTCCAGTATCTTTGCCAAGAATACCCCATGAACAGAAACAAAAGGCTAAAAGATATGATGCTGGAAGATGAGCCCCTCAGGACAGAAGGCGTCCAACATGCTACTGAGGAAGAGCAGAGGACACATACAAGTAGCTCCCATCACCTCCTGGCAAATAGAAGGGGAAGATATGGAGGCAGTGACAGATTTTATTTTCTTGGGCTCCATGATCACTGCAGATGGTGATAGCAGCCACAAAATTATAAGACGCCTGCTTCTTGGGACAAAAGCGATGGCAAACCTAGACAGCATCCTTTTCCAGTAGCGATGTATGGAGGTGAGAGCTGGACCATAAAGAAGGCTGACCGCCAAAGAACTGATGCTTTAGAATTGTGGTGCTGAAGAGGCTCTTGAGAGTCCCCTGGACTGCAAAGAGAACAAACCTATCCATTTTGAAGGAAATCAACCCTGAGTGCTCACTGGAAGGATAGATCCTGAAGCTGAGGCTCAAATACTTTGGCCATCTCATGAGAAGAGAAGACTCTCTGGAAAAGACCCTGATGTTGGGAAAATGTGAAGGCAAGAGGAGAAGGGGATGACAGAGGACGAGAGAGGACGAGAGAGGACGACAGAGGACGAGATGGCTGGACAATGTCACCGAAGCTACGAACATGAATCTGACCAAAATCCGGGAGGCAGTGGAAGACAGGAGGGCCTGGTGTGCTCTGGTCCATGAAGCCATGAAGAGTCATGACTTAACGATTAAACAACAACAACAACGCAGGCTTATTCTTAAAAAAAACTTTTTCCCCTTTTCTTTCTACCTTTGAGTTTGGAGTGTCCCATATGGCAAGTCCGAAGTAGTCTTCTTCCAAAAGATTGAGGTGATCACAAACTTTCTTTAGAAGATCCTGCCCTTTAGCATGTTTCTACAAACAAAAATACAGACAAACTGAATATACTTTGTTTCCAATCTACTTACAATTATTTTAAGAAATCTTGGCATTATAAAAGACAATTAATATCAATAATTTTTATACAGATATTTTCATCAGGATGATTCCCTTAAACGCTACAGGATTAAAGAGGACTCAGACTGCTCAGCAGAATCTTTCCAAATTGCTTGGTTTTACCTTGGCAAATACAGGTTCTTCAGACTATGTTTGCCATGATAAAGCAAATGACAGAGCACATGTTGGTGGGGAATACTTCCTACAAATCTCCCATTTACAAGCCTTAGTTCTAGACTGAGTTCCTGACAGAAAGAGCTGTAAAACTGACAGAATGATTTGGAGAAGATGCTTAAGCACTGCTAATTCTCTTACAATTATATGTATTTGATACACAAACTTTACTTATGAAATCAAAAAGTAATGGAAATCTAGTGTTAACTTCTTAATACATTTTGCCAGAAATATCCATTTATCTTTGTTTGATGAGACAGGAAATTAAAGCAAAGCGTGCTGCTTATATACCACCCCATAGTGCTTCAAGCACTCTCTGGGCGGTTTATAAGTTAATTATGCAGGCTACACATTGCCCCCCCCCCCAGTGAGCTGGGTACTCATTTTACCAACCTCGGAAGGATAGAAGGCTGAGTCAACCTTGAGCTGGCTACCTGGGATTGAACCCCAGGTCATGAGCACAGTTTTGGCTGCAGTACAGCAGTTTAACCACTGCGCCACGAGGCAAGTAATTAAGAAATACTTGGTGGTGAAGAATCAGTTCAGCGAACACAACCACCACCAAATGCATTATAACTTTTTTGGGATTTGCATTTTTTTTCAGATCTTTGTACACAGGGGTTGGTTAAAAGCCCAATCAACACTTTTCCTGGAAGCCTCAAACATATAAATCAGCATAGGAACACCCCATGAACCCTAGATGCATAAAAGAAGTCCTCCCTTTTACCTTCTTCTCTTTTGGCAAGACTTCCATACTTAAGCATTCCACCCTCCAAAAATGGCAACAAACAAAACAGCATGAAGAACTGATTTATACTGCAACAAAATTGATTATTCTGATTACAGCTGTTCATCGGGATTTCATCCTGGATCTTCTGATTAAAAATATTAGGAAATATACATGGTGAGCATGTGTTCTACCACTGACATATGGTTTCTTTGCAGATGAAAAACAAAAACTCTTACTATAATGGACCAAAACCAGTTCAGTGTTCTGCACACACAATAAGAATGTAAACATTTCTAAAACAGTACACCATATATGTGAAGTCAATGCAAAGCAAAGCAAAGCATGCTGCTTATATACCGCACCATAGTGCTTCAAGCATTCTCTGGGGGGTTTACAAGTTAATTATGCAGGCTACACATTGCCCCCCAGCAAGCTGGGTACTCATTTTACCAACCTCGGAAGGATAGAAGCACAGTTTTGGCTGTAGTACAGCAGTTTAACCACTGCGCCACAAGGCTCTCAATGCTATACTAATATTAGCTGATAGCTCCAATAATGTTGGAGACAGATTTGTGGTCCAATTTGTAAAAGATAAAGTAATGGAACTATATTGCTCAAGCATCAATGAAAACCCAGTGAGGATACATTTTCGCACCCAGATTCAACCACAGTAGTTGAGATGCAGAAAATAATTTGAGATAAGGAAAATGCTGAAAAAGCATGCTTACTATATTTTCAAGCATGGAAATGGAAATAAAGTTTTTATAACTCCACTTTAGCCTTTTATAATCTTACAGAAAATGATAGTGACCATCCTGAAATCAGACTGGCTAAGAATCTAAATACTGCTATTCTCAGTATTTTCTCTGCACTTCCATGTCTGTGCAGTTTATGCTAAAACTATGTTTACTGAAGGATACTGTATATTCTCCCACCGTTAATGTTAAATAGTGAGATTAGTATTTTAATAAGATCTAGAGAGGCAACAGAAACATGTTTTCAAATTAACATTTAATTTTGCCCTGGAAAACTCCACTGTATGCTTTTACTGCATCCTACCATATACAATGACTGTACAACAGAGGAAAAAAGCAGAAAACTGGCATGCCACAATGGTATAACAGCTTATATTTTCATCAGTAATAAATTTTCAATAGTTGGTTTGAAAAGGACAATAAGCACAGTAGTGCCTTGTACCTAGTATGATGGGTACCTGAAATACATTCGGTAGCTGAATAAATGGGAAAAAACAAGATAATACATATAAAGTATGTTGTTTCTGTCATTTGGGAAGTACAGTTCTAACATCTCTTGGAAGACTTCTTACATTAAGCACCCCAGAAAATTTTAAATATAGTCCTATCAATAAAGCTTAGCAGTAAATCTTAGTTCCTCCCCAAAGGACCCTTGGTGACAATAAAGCAGGAGGAGAAATTCTTCATGAGAAGTCAGGTATTCCTAGCCCAAAAGAGCATAGCTCTTTGGTCAATTTAGAGGACCATAACCTAAATATAGTGAGTGAAGTGATGGACAGTCTTAGATAGTAAGCCATGATTCTGTCACCGTATCCCAAGTTTGGGACAGTCCCATTCTACCTTCCTTCTCTATACCTATGTCAGGAAAAAAGAAGACAGAAGAATGGAAAGAAAAGATAACCACAGAAAGAGAACGTTTAGTTATACAGTATTAGGGAAAACACGTATTATACTTACATCTACAGAACACTCAAAAATTGTGTCATCCAGCAAAGTAATCTTGCAATGCATGCTGTTTCTTGGTCTTTTTACTGCTTTTTGACCACCTTTTACTTCTTTGTCTGTCTTTGCCCTGGAGCTTTCTTTTTTTTCCTCTGTGTTGGCACACTCCTCCACTTGCTCTTCTTCTTCCTTAGCTTCAAGGTCTCTATTCTCTGGATCTTGATCTTCTCTCCTATCTTCTTGAGCAGGCTTAAATCATAGGTTAACACATTTTAGTTCTTTATTTTAAAAAAGCAATGTATTCTTTTATAGCAATTAACAGTCAGGAGTACTAGATTTGTACAATATTTTGCACATTAATGGTTTTATGAAGTCTGAACATGAAATGGCTCATGGTATCAAGTACTTTTAATGAACAAGATTCTATACTGCTTGGAAATATCTAATTCATTTTATTTTAACAGTTGGAAGAATGAGGCTCAGAGTGATTCTTAGAATACACACACACACAGAGAGGCACAGGCACAGGCACACACACACACACACACACACACAGACATCCTGTGACCAAATTTTAAACCAAACATGGAACATCAGGATAAAAGCCTGAATCATCTACAGTTATGCCATTTTTTGAGTACAGAATGAAAACAAAGTCAGAAATAATATTAGTGCTATAACATTTGTCTAGGTTGTCAGCTTTCGCAAAAGTGCATGGAATAAGGTTGGCTGCGCAACCAACCAACTTCTCACAGTAGATTAAAACTCCACTCATTCGTCAAACTGGTAAAATACTATAAGTTCACTGCCTACTGTTTGATAATAATGGGTATTTTGTGAAGCTAAGAATGAGCGGAGGACAAGTACAAGTAGCCCCAGAGCTAATGAAGTGGTTGGGCCAAAGGTGAAAGGATGCTCAGCTGTGGACGTGCCAGGAAGTGAAAGGAAAGTCCGATACTGCAAAGAAAAATACTGCATAGGGACCTTGAATGTAAGATCTATGAACCTTGGGAAGCTGGATGTGGTCATACAGGAGATGGCAAGAATAAACATTGACATCCTTGGCATCAGTGAACTAAAATGGACGGAAAGGGGCAAATTCAATTCAGACGATTATCATATCTACTACTGTGAACACGAATCCTACAGAAGAAATGGAGTAGCCCTCATAGTCAACAAAAGAGTGGGAAAAGCTGTACCGGGATATAATCTCAAAAATGATAGAATAATTTCAATACAAATCCAAGGCAGAACATTCAACATCAGTCATCCAAATTTATGCACCAACCACCAATACTGAAGAGGCTGAAACTGATCAATTCTATGAAGACTTACAACACCTTCTAGAACTGACACCAAAGAAAGATGTTCTTCTCATTCTAGGGGATTGGAATGCTAAAGTAGGGAGTCAAGAGATAAAAGGAACAACAGGTAAGTTTAGACTTGGAGTTCAAAACGAAGCAGGGCAAAGGCTAATACAGTTTTGCCAAGAGAATAAGCTGGTCATCACACTCTTTTCCAACAACACAAGAGGTGACTTTACACATGGACATCACCAGATGGGCAATACCGAAATCAGATTGATTATATTCTCTGTAGCCAAACATGGAGAAGCTCTATACAGTCAGCAAAAACAAGACTTGGAGCTGATTGTGGCTCTGATCATTAGCTTCTTATAGCAAAACTCAATATTAAACTGAAGAAAGTAGGAAAAAACACTGGGCTAGTCGCTGCGGGCTAAACCGCAGAAGCCTGTGCTGCAGGGTCAGAAGACCAAGCAGATTGAATCCACACGACGGAGTGAGCGCCCGTCGCTTGTCCCAGCTCCCGCCTACCTAGCGGTTCGAAAGCATGCAAATGCAAGTAGATAAATAGGGACCACCTCGGTGGGAAGGTAACAGCATTCCATGTCTAAGTCGCACTGCCCACGTGACCATGGAAACTGTCTACAAACGCTGGCTCTATGGCTTGGAAACGGGGATGAGCACCGCCCCCTAGAGTCGAACACGACTGGACAAAAATTGTCAAGGGGAACCTTTACCTTTACCTTTAGTCAGGTATAATCTAAACCAAATCCCTTATGAATACACGGTGGAAGTGAAGAATAGATTTAAGGAATGTAATTAGGTGGACAGAGTCCCCGAAGAACCATAGCTGGAGGCTCGTAACATTGTACAGGAGGCAGCAACAAAAACCATCCCAAAGAAAAGGAAATGCAAGAAAGCAAAGTGGCCGTCCAATGAGGCCTTACAAATAGTAGAGAGGAGAAGGGAAAAATGCAAGGGAGATAGGGAAAGCTACAGAAAACTGAATGCAGACTTCCAAAGAATAGCAAGAATAGACAAGAGGGCCTTCTTAAATGAACAGTGCAAAGAAAAAGAGGAAAATAATAGAAAGGGGGGGGAAAAGAGATCTGTTCAAGAAAATTGTAGATGTTAAAGAAACATTTTGTGCAAAGATGGACATGATAAAGGACAAAAATGGTAGGGACCTAACAGAAGCAGAAGACATCAAGAAGAGGTGGCAAGAATACACAGAGGAATTATACCAGAAATATCTGGATGTCCCGGACAACGCAGACAATGTGGTTGCTGACCTTGCTAGACATCCTGGAGAGTGAAATCAAGTGGGCCTTAGAAAGCATGGCTAACAACAAGGCCAGTGGAGGTGATGGCATTCCAGTTGAACTATTAAAATTCTTAAAAGACAATGCTGCTAAAGTGCTACACTCAATATGCAGCAAGTTTGGAAAACTCAGCAGTGGCCAGAGGATTGGAAAAGATCAGTCTACATCCCAATCCTAAAGAAGGGCAGTGCCAAAGAATGCTCCAACTACCGTACAATTGCACTCAGTTCACACGCTAGCCTCCTTCAAGTCTTGATTTTCCTCTAACCACACATTATATGAGTTCCAGATTAAAGTAAAGACCACAGTTTGAATGGATTTTGCTAAGCCTGGGTTGGAGGCAATATTTAGTAATAGTTGCAAGGAGGGTAAAAGGATGAAACCGAAGACAGGAGGAAGTATGAAATTCCATAATACATGTTGAAATGCTGGATTTGAGATATCTGAAATGAAGCAGAGGATTAAAAAATTATTGAAAAAAGTATGAACAGAGGCAAGTCCAATCTTGCATTTCCCATAAGCATAATTTTTACACTACTGACCCTCTTATCTCTGCTCTGATTTGAATTAAAATGGTGGAGAAAAAAGGACTATATTATCAAAAACCTTCCAGTCTATAGCAGAAGAGTTTCATCTGGTAGATGCATGGAGAAGCATCACATAAAAGAAAAAGATTATACATTCTACTCAAATTCACATAAGACATGGTCTAGAATAGATGCATGCTGGATTCCAATAAACTGGATAAAAGTGACAAAGACCATAGATATACTACCAAGATGTGAATACATACTGATCATAGTCCAGTTATTTCACAACTGAATATACAAAACACAATATTGATTTGGAGAATGAACACCTACCAAAGCTCGTTTTCCTCTTTCAGACAGTTCCCATAAAGTGGTGCCCCGCATGACGACAATAATCCATTCCAGGAAAATCGCTGTTAAGCGAAATCGTCATCATGTGAAAAACATTTCCCCATTGGAATGCAGTGAAACCCATTTAATGTGTTCCAATGGGGAAATTACCTTGTCGTCCAGCGAACATTGCCATAGGGGAAGCCATTTTCCAAGCGCCGATCAGCTGTTAAAATGGCTGCCCTGCGAAGCATGAGTCCGGAAAACACAGGGCAGCCATTTTAGGAACCCGATGATCAGCTGTAAAGATTGTCGTCTTGCGAATAACCGGTCTGCGAAGCACGGACCTAATTGACCAGCGGAATTCCCCCTTGGGAATGACTGTTTTGCGAATCGCTATAGCGATTGCAAAAAGTCACTGTCCTGTGGATTCATCGTATAGTAGGGTCGTCACCTAGCGAGGTACCACTGTATTATTAAAACAAGATTTTTTAAAAGAACTGAATAAGATAATGACCAAGTTTGTTTGGGATGGGAAAAAAACAGGAATAAAACTTAAGGCTCTTCAGGACAATAAACAAAGAGAAGGGCTTGGCCTACCAGATTGGATGAATTATTACAGAGCAGTGGCTCTGTCCTGGGTGAGGGAATGGATTATTCTGCAAAATTGGAGACTTTTAAAAATTGAGGGGTATGATTTAAGACTGGGCTGGCATGCCTACCTATGGTACCAAGATGATAATCAATGCAAAACATTTAATTTACATTTGATCAGGAGAGCTGTATTATGGGTCTGGAAGACAGTTAAGGTACAACATTACAGAAAGATACCATTATGGGTAGTTCTATTAGAAGCGTTCTCTGATCCCGCAAGAACACCTCAAGGGACAAATGGGAGATATGCCAAGATATTAGATAGTGATTTTAATCTAGAAAACAAAGATGAACTGGCAGAACAAGGTATTATTTTAGACTGCTGGTCGATAAACTTGTTGAAACCAAGATATGTAAAAGATAAAGCTATAGGTTTTCAGAAAGATAAAATACCTTTGGATAAGGGGTTGCTGGATTCAGATGAAAAATTGATTAAAGGTTTATATAATACGTATTTTAATGGAGCAAAAAATGGAAGATGAAATTGTGAAGAATTGCATGGTAAAGTGGGTTCAAAATACAGGACATAACACGGAATTAAGTGCCTGGTCACAAATTTGGGACAAACTATTAAAATGACTAAATCTATAAATCTAAAACAAAATATATGCAAAATGCTTTCTAGATGGTATGTAACACCAGAGAAATTAACAAAATTGTATAAAAATGTTTTTAATAAGTGCTGGAAATGTGAAAAGAATGTAGGGAGCTTCTATCATATGTGGTGGACGTGCAATAAGGCCAAGGACTTTTGGGAAATGATTCATGAAGAGAGAAAATTTTAGGGGTTAAAATTGCTTTGACACCAGAAAGCTTCTTATTGCAGTGGTCTCCAACCTTGGGCCTCCAGATGTTCTTGGACTTCAACTCCCAGAAATCCTGGCCAGCAGAGGTGGTGGTGAAGGCTTCTGGGAGTTGCAGTTCAAGAACATCTGGAGGCCCAAGGTTGGGGATCACTGTCTTATTGAATATATTACCAGCTACACTCGAAAAAAGCAAGACTTGCTTGACCGTACACCTCATAATGGCAGCTAGAATTGTATATGCAAGCGGAAGACGACAAAGGTGCCGACAAAGAAGGAATTTATTGAGAAGATTTTGGAACTAGCAGAAATTGATATTTTGACAGATACACTAAATGACTGGATAATAATAAATGGGAACCTCTTTATACCTAGATGAAATACACTGATTTAAGTAGAACTGATTAGATTAATATTATGCTAGAGAGTATAAGACAAGATGAAACGAATGGAATATATTGTAATAAATCACTCTGGTTGCAACGGATAGAAAAGTAGAAAAAATACAATGAAAATATTTATTTAAAAATGAATTAAAATGGTGAAAGTGTTATCTATTAAAATATCTATAATAAAATCCCACAGCACAGTATCATGGCTGCAGTTTCACTTAACTTACCTGTGAATACCTGCACAAATAACACAGATACACAGATATAAACATATGTACATACACAGATCTGGGCAAAAATCTTCTTAATTTGTTAAGCAAATAAGAAAACTAGCTTGTGTCATATTTACCTGTGTTTCTGCGCTGCTAAGTGAATGAAGATCTAAAGATGGATCAGTCTTGAGTTCGGGTTCAGGAGCTGCTATTGGAGCTTTCAGCAGAATCTCTTCATTGAGATCAATACCTATATCTACTTCTTTCTGCTCCCCTTCACCATGTTCCTTTGTTTCTGCCTCGTTACCTTCTTCCTCGGAGACCTGAGATTTGGGTCTCTTGAGGAATGATGAAAACAGGCGTGACAGGCCCCGACTTTCAGATGTACGCTCTTTGTTCTTGCTCTGATCCTCTCGTGTAGGTGTGTCACCATTGGACGCTTTTTGCTTCTTCTTTGATTGATTATCGCCCTCAGGTACTTTCTCCAAGGAAGGTTCCTGTGTTCCCTTTTGTGCAGCTACCTCCTCTTCTTTTGATGGAGGCTGCTTTGGGGTTTCAGCCTCTGCTGTTAAACCCTTTTCAGTCGTCATGATGTTTCTGTTTGCAGAAATCAAGAAATAGTACATGAGCACAAAACTACTTCAAGTCAACCCTAACACCACAAAGGTGACACTGATTCCTCATCAGGTGCTTCCTGTGACAGCTATGCTTTAAGCAGCAGCAGCTATCTTATTTTTACATGTTTACATTACATGCAAGTGTATATGTTTACAATAGAAGTCTAGATGCCATCTTTAGTAAGTGGGATCAAAGAAAGTAGTACAAAGGCAAAAATACTAGTTCTGCTGACAAGGAGCTAAATGTAATTTCTTTTATCCTTCATGTCAGTACATCATCACAGATGTTGTATTACAAGACATTTGTTCATAACATTATTTACAAGTTCCATTTTAGCACAAAAGCAGGTCCCCAGGGAATTATCACTTTAATCTCTGAAACCCTATAATATAACCAAATCAATAACATGGAACAGTATGCCAGTATTATAACTAGGCTAACCATTCAGCAGATGTTGATATTATGTTTTTTCTGCCAAATGCTCAATATCTTAGAAGTACAAAAGTGCGCAAGTATCAGACATTCACCCACACCCAACTTTATTTTATTTATTTATTTAAAATATTTTATCCCACTTTTCGCCTTAAAAAGAACCCAAGGTAGCCAAAAGAACCCAAAGCAGCCACACCACATTGTACCTCCCCTAAAACACAACACAGAATATAAGTCTATAGTATTCACATGCTTCTTTAAACACAAACATACACATGTGCATGCATACACACAGAGGTGATTGTTTTATTCAGAAAAACAATAAAGAATGTATGGAAGCAGCCTCCACTGGACCTATTACCCCATGCACCCTTGCAAGTCCAAGAGAATTCTTGTGACTCACAAAGCTGCATTGGAGCAAACTGCAGAGGATGAAGTGGCGCAGAAAGGGAGTGGAGGTAAGAGGACCGTTTTACCTCCTGCCACTTGACAGCTCCCTGTCCCATAGTTCAGCATTAGGAGTTCTTGCCAAATTAAGGGACTGGAATTATTACTTTCCAAAAGTCCCAGCCCTAGTTATTACTGCTGTATGACAGATTCAATTCTTCAAAACAACAACAATAAACCACAGTTCGATTTATGAATGTCTGATATTGTGCTTCTGTATCCACGATTTTAAAGCCAGGAATGGCCTGATATTGCTGCACAATATCATGCCCTTGTTACAAGCAGGAAAAAGAATACCAAGCTTTCCATAGTGAAGGGCAACCTCAATGTGTGAACAGTAGTGAGTACAAGAGAGTATTCCATAGACCAGTGGTCCCCAACCTTGGGCCTCCAGATGTTCTTAGACTATAACTCCCAGAAGCCTTCACCACCTCTGCTGGCCAGGATTTCTGGGAGTTGAAGTCCAAGAACATTTGGAGGCCAAAGGTTGGGAACCACTGCTGTAGACCATCTTGACTCCTGTCACTGCTGTCACCCTTTGCTATGTAAAGAGTAACACAATTTCCAACAGAAGCTTCCTTCATGTAGAATTATCCAGTGCTAGAAATTCCTAGAAGATGATCACATAATCTGTAATGCAGTCACTCAGGAAGGGAAGAAGCAAGAATAGCTAAGATATGGCTATAGTCTCTCTGTGCCAAAATATTTTGAAGGGTTCTTTTGGACTTAATGAAATGGTGAAGTGAAGGTGTAAGTGCAACATAGAAAACAGAGAAACATACACACACTCTAACCTTTCAAGTAAACTAAGGTTACCATGTCCACTCTGCAGAATACAGACTAGAAAGCTATCTTCCAAATTCCAAACTGTTTCCTTGGTATAGGCAATGTGAGGAAGAAAAGTTGTCTGTTCAAAAAGCTCTATGAAAGTGCTGGGTGCATGTTTTCAAATATATGCCCCCTCACCTTTTGAAATATAAAAAGGGGAGGGATTGCAGGAGAAGTATAAGGAGGTATATCAGCATGTCCATATTTTGAGTGAGGATTGATTTGCATTCTGAATTTCCTTATTTTGGAAATTCTGGAAAACCTTTCCCCTTCTTTTGGAAATCTAAGTTGCAACCATTTATTTATTGTTAAATCTGTCACTGCTACTATGCACAGTAAAAACAGTATTTACTACCATAGACTTTTCCAGCTGAAACTCTAATACGGACAGTTCCTTCAATTACTCCTGGAGAAACACATCTGAAATGGAACCTCTCTATGGATTTCATGGATTTCACATTATAAATTAAACATAGAAATACTGCTTCAAACCCAAACTCCTGAAATTGGAAAAGCACCACGACTGAAGTGCAATTCACACATATAGAAGGCATGGGAACAAGAAATGTCATTTTCCAGGAGAGAAGCTAGAAGTCCCACATTGTCAGTGGTTCAAAGAACTTGGGCATCAACAGCAAAAGAACTACTGACAGTGACCAGGCAAGGATATGAGGAAGAACTTGTGCAATAAAACTCTGGAGACGCTTCACAGATATCTTCACCAAGGGCTTAACAAACAGTAAAGAAGCATACAGTATAGTGAAGCAGAGCAGTGTAATATATCTTAACAGAACAAAAGGAAAATCCCATCTTTGAGCAAGAAATTGGAGAAACTGTAAGCCATCAAATATGAAGCGCTGTTAAGATTGATTGTAACACATGTTAGTAGGGAGCTCTCTGGAAGCCTGGAAGAAGAAGAAGGTCTGGGTGGTGAACACATTGTCAACACTGAGAAAGGAAGTCTAGTTAAAGTGGAACACAGGAGTCAAAGGCAGTTGAACCAACCGAGACCCCTTCCTGGAGGAGGCAGACTACAGTAGTAGATCTTGGCTTGGTGGGATTGATGAAAGGAAACGAAAGAGATGAAATGTGTTGAAAAGGGGACGAAGAAGAAGGAACTGAAAATTTGTCCCTTTGTTTTTTAATTTAATTTAATTTATTTATTTACTAATTATTTCAACAACACCATAGTGCACACATTCTTCTGGGCAGTTCACAACATACTGAAGTAACTTATAATTAGAAAAACCAAAATACCATAAAATAAAAACCATAAATAGATAACTTCCTGTCCTTAACTAAAACCTATCTTTAAACAGAATTAAACAAATTAACAGCCAAACATCTCAGATAGAAAAAAGCACTAGTAAAAGGAAGCTTTAAGAGATCTACTGGTATCATCAAGGAGTCAAGGTCCTAATGGATGATTTCAATATTGGATCTAAATTGGGCTCTCAGTCAGCTGCAGTTCTCCATACGTGGGTGTAAAGATTGTTTTTGTCTGGAAGAAATAAGGCCATGGAAACAGAAAAGTTCCACCTGCTGATTAGAAGTTGCCTCAACCAGATGAGAATAGTAGCTTCTTTTAGTGGCCTTAAGTTTGTTCTGATATCTTCCAGATGCTTCCCTTACAGCCATCAGGTTGAACTCCATGGGAGTTTTCTGCTACCTGCTCTCTAGAATTCTGTTGTTGCTTCCTCATCCACAACTGCTCTGTAAACCAAGGAGAAGGCTTTGCAGCAAAGAGGGTGTTTACAAGCAAGGTTCCCACTAAGCTGGGTGTGTGCATGCACACACACACAAACAACTCTGCTTCCCTCCACATAGCTATATTCCTCATCCGTACAGTGATCGTATTAGGTTACGGTCACAATGGAAACCAGCGCGCAGGGGACACAGTTGCATGCACACGCAGGGGCAAAGCTACGTGCACGAGAGGTAGAGCCCCACCCAGTGGCACTGAAAATTAGAGGGTACATTGTTTAGGAGTGATCCTGTGTACAGCTTGAGTCACCTTGACAATTGACAACAACACTGACAGGAGTGCCATCATATCAGCCAGAAAGCTCCCTAAGACATTTTGGAAACCAATAAGGTTCATCAGTCTTTGGGGAGGACCATATTAATAGGTCCCTCATCCCCATGGAGGGGTACAGTTGTCCAGAGTCCAAATCTCAGCAAGAGATAACCTAATTATTGCAAAGGAGAAGACTCAAGGTTCACCACTTTCAGCTTACCCTCTCCCTGCCTTGAAGTGAACACCACGTCTAGAGTGTGACCTGCAGCATGAATAGACCCAGAGGAATGCAGGCCAGGCCCATGGCTGCCATGGCATCCATAAACTGCAGAGCTGCCCCAGACAACTGTGTCTCAGCATGCATGTTGAAGTTTCCCAGAAGCACATGTCTGGAGGACCTCAACATGAAAGCAGAGACATCTTCTGTCAGCTCTAGCAGGACATGTGTTAGGTCACAGGGGAGCAGTCCCATTCTGTTCCAATGGTTCAGCATGAGGTAAAGACACATGTTTTTGAAACTCACCTTGATACTGCCCTCCCACATTAACTGTTCCTTCAATTTATGCACCAATTGTTATGGACAAAAATAACCAAAGATGCAAGCTATTGTGATAACTGCAACCATTCTTGGCCACTGTTGGAAAAACCACCCTAAGTGTAAAACTGGAAAATCGATTAACCTGTTACTAATATTCCCTTCCTGGGCAAGATAACTAAGAAGATATTTGTTGCACAACTCCTGAGCTTCTTGGGTAGGACTGCTTATCTTTGTTAATTTCAGTCAGTTTTCACACCTGGTATCAGTGTGTAGAGGCTGCCTTAAATTGCCTAATGGTTGAGCTGTACTAGTAACGAGAAGAAATAATGCAACTGTATTCAGCTTTACTATTTTTTCAGCACCAGGCCAAAATATTTTGATTTTCACAGGCCTCCTGTTGAAAATGACTTTTATTACTCTTTACATGCTGTTTATTTTCCGATATTTACTTTCTCATACTGTTCTATGCTTATCTGATAGTATCCTTGTTTTTTGTTGTGCAACACTGCCCTAAATACTAATTTTAAAGTACTGTATGAGAAATAAACCTTTTAATAAGTGTATCTTTGGAAGTCCTTAAATTAAAATATGATACATTGGAAGATCTCAACAAAGTGTATATGTACGCATTTTCATCTGAACATAAGGAGAAAAAAACACACTAAGAACAAAAACAACAGAATCCCTTGGCACACTTAATACTGACAAACAGATGTGCTGAAATAACTTGTCACATTGCAAGAGAAAACATTACCCAATTTTCTCATTCAAGTATATGTTAATTCAGGTCCAGTAACAGCATGGGGAAAACTCCTAATCCACGTGGACAAGAGGTATACACAGATGGCTTCCTGCACTGAAACTGATGCCAAAGGAACTGATTTCAAATTATTTTCATTTAGTACACACAATGAATACACAAGTCCAGACCATTATGCCTTTCAGGGAGCCTAAACAGGAATCAGACCAACTGGAATACTTCATTCACATAGCCTTGAGGTATTAATGCTCATTTTGCTCCATTCTCTTCCTCAATGACTCTAGCTTTTCACCCCCACCATCAAAAGCCTTCATTTCATGGAACTCCCACTATAAAAATACAGACTGTTGCCCCAATTAGAACGCTATACACAGCCACTCTTGTTATTCAGTAAAACAGAGGCAGTGGGCTCAACTTTATTTCTTAATTATACAAAGGAAACTGATGCAACAGGGTTTCAACTTCATTTACATTCCCAATAATATTACAGTTCTAAAATGCAGTGCTGGAAAACTGACAGAACTCCCAATATTCAGCATTTTTAATTCTACGTATTTACATGTTGTAATTTATACTTCTGAATCCTTTTCAATCACAAAACAACTTATAACAATTTAATGGGAAAAATATATCTGCCAGATTTACATGGATGTCTGATTGCAACATATGGTGAAACTCCCTAAAAGCTCATTGGGTTCATGGTCCTAAATAATTTTATAAAAACTACCTTGCAATTATATGTAATATAATACAATAAATTCATTTCTTACTACAAATGTCTTTTAAGGTTTTCTAAAGAGTATACATTCTACTTGGAGCACTTTCAGAGTTACAGTGGGGTCCTGACTTGAGAACTTAATCCGTATTTGAAGGCAGTTCTCAAGTCAAAAAGTCTGTAAGTCAAGTCTCCATTGACCTACAGTGCATTGAAAACCGATTAATCCCGTAACAGGCCGTTTTTGTTCCATTTCGGTTTTTTTCTGGTCTGTAAGTCAAATCTCAGTCTGCAAGTCAAATCTAAATTTTGCAGCCAGAGAAGTCTGTAACTCAAAAAGTCTGTAAGTCAAGCCGTCTGTAAGTCAAGGGTCCACTGTACCTGATCTTAGGATGCTGGTTAAGTCTTAGAAAACTGCTACACTTCTCTGAGTCTGCAAGTAGTTACAGATCACAGAGCAAGAAATACAGGAAAAGAAACAGAAGTATTTTATGAGAGAGATGGCTTTTATCTCCATCTCTTTGCAGCTCATGCCAAGGCTCACAGCAAACCAACAGTTACTACAAGAAATTGTTACAACATGCTGCCCCAAGCTGTAACAAAAAAACAAAAACCCAAACCCATTATTTCATATATTTGTGCTTAATATTTACTGCTCTTTTATGTAAGAGACTTGCAGGAACAGGTATTATACACTCTTACATTATTACACTATAGCTCACTGTGAAGAATATGCACACTTTCAGGCAAAATTGTTCTGATATGCTTTGACTTCAATGCTACACTGTATTTGATACAGGTCCTGTGAATGTAACTATGGCCTCTGCTTGTCCTGTGTTAAAGGTCGGGTTTCAGTTTCTGCAGTCTGAGGCCAGGGACAGGACTTTGGATGAAGAGTAAGTAGGTGAAGGCTACAACATGCCTACTGGACCCTTTAAAAAGCTGCCAGAAATGGACTGGCCGAGAGGGTAAGAGTGGAGGCAAATGCCTCCTTGCAGCAGGGTAGGATTCCAGCATGCTTAAAAGAGACAATAGTAAGATGATTGCTGAAAATGCCCTCTATTTGATCCCACAATACTAAATAACTACCAACCAGTCTCTAGTATCCCATTCTTGGGCAAGGTGCTAATGTAGATTGTGGCTTCTCAGCTTCTGGGGTTCCTGGATGAGACTGATTATGCAGATCCATTTCAATCTGGCTTCAGGCCTGGTTGTGAAATGGAGATTGCTTTGGTCACCTTGGTGGATGACTTACTCCAGGAACTGGACAGTGTGTGTCCCTGTTGATTCTGCTGGATCTCTCAGTGGCTTTCAATACCATCTACCATGGTATCTTT
Organism: Pogona vitticeps; assembly: GCF_051106095.1. Classification (NCBI taxonomy): domain Eukaryota; kingdom Metazoa; phylum Chordata; class Lepidosauria; order Squamata; family Agamidae; genus Pogona; species Pogona vitticeps. Next base: position 10,627,939 of record NC_135791.1, on the reverse strand, counting down.
CTGGCCCATCTCTTCTAGATGACTCTCAGCTCTATCTCTACTTGCCATCTAAATCTGAAGAAGCTGTTTTGGCTGGTGACATCCATGTCCGGTGTCAATAATGGACTGGATGAGAGTGAATAAACTGAAACTGAGTCTGGACAAAGTAGATGTGCTTCTGGTCTCTCAAAAGGCAGATCAAGGAATAGGAATACAGCTTGTGCTGGATAGGATTACACTCCCTCTGAAAAGACAGGTGCACAGCTTGAGGATGCTCCTCAATTCATCTCTGAGCCTGAATAGCCAGGTTTCAGCAGTGGCCAGGAGTGCACTTGCACAATTAAAGCCAGTGTGCCAGCTGAGTCCATTCCTGGAAAGGTCTGATCTGGCTACAATGACATACTGTCTTAGTTACATCTCAGCTGGATTACCATCATATGCTGTATGTGGAGCTGCCTCTGGTAAGTGTCTGGAAACTTCAAGAGGTCCAAAACATGGCAGCCAGATTGTTAACTGGAGTTGGTTACAGGAATCACACAATCTCCCTCTTACAGCAGCTCCACTAGCTGCCAATCCATTTCTGGGCACAATTCAAAGTGCTGGTTCTAACCTATAAAGCCCTAAACAGTTTAGGTCCAAGCTATCTCAAGGACCACCGCTCCCTTTATGAGTCTGCTTGGGTGTTAAGATAATCAGGACAGGCCTTTCTCTTGGTCCCTCCACCTTCAGACATGCATTTGGTGGGGAGACAGCCTTTCTTCTCTGTTGCTGCCCCCAGACTTTGGAAATTTCACAACACCTGTTTGGCTGGTAAATGAACCAGCACAAACAGCCAAACTGGCTATTCATGCTAATCTCTATATGTAACATCACACCAGGAATAAAAATAAGTCATACTGTAATTTTATACTTCATCTTCTGTCAAGCTTCTTTTAAGAGTCTAAAATTCTATGTTTTACAAGCTTGTTTAGCTACTCTGCATTATACTGGCTATTTACACCAGTGAAAAGGCAATGGTGTAAATTAGTAAAACTCCCAGAAGCCCTCACCACTAGCTGTGCTGGCAGGATTTCTGGGAATAATCCTCCAAGAACATCTGGGGAGCCAAAGTTGGGAACCACTGGTATAAATCATGCAGATAATTGCCACTAGTTAACCAGTGATCAATTGTATTCCTGGCATAATTAGCACTAGAGAAGGAGTACAAGCAGCATATTAGCACAATTCACTGCACTTTCCTCAGCTTAACTAACAAATAGGATTCTGGCATTCAATAAACTATTTCAACCATATGCATATCCTCATTTATGATGTAAACAATGACTTTAAAAAACAAAATTTAAAAAGCATGATACATATATCCATATAAAGATCAGGATGAATGTAAATAGTATGAAAGGCGAACTCTCCTAAAATTTGAAATCAATAACTACTTTTACTGTACTGTGTAAATTAGCATATTCAGTCCACAGCTTACAATTGCATCAATATAATGCTTCAGTTGAGAATGCATTCTAATCTCAGATAATACTGCGTAACTAATCTGTGTACTGTATCTGTGTTTAGCAAGAACTTTGTTAGTCTAGACCTCTATCTTTCAGACATTACCTCTCTCACCATGCTGCATAAATGTCTTTCCTTTTTCTTTGTACTTACTATTAATTCTGTACTTCCCTTTTTCTTCCATTCAGAACTTATTTCCTAATACTGGTAAAGCTGATGAAAATTTCCCCAATCCTTGGTCCCCACCAGCTGCCCTATTAAGCTTCTGATGTATTAAAAATACCCAACTGGGAAATGCTTAATGTTGCTGCCATTTAGGGGAGCCTAAACCACAGATGCTGCCAGTCATACAAGGGGATCATATGCTATGAGAATGCAGACCAAACTAGAGGCAAGTTTGTGATTTTTCTATCCCTCTCTTGTACTAAAAGCAGGTTTTCTTCAGAATTCTTAAAACAGGAAACTACTGCTACCCTGCAGGGATTTTTTTCCTCTCTCGTTGCAACTCAAGTGTCAAGGGAATATGTGACCTTTTTATTTTAACTGATATTGTTTCTCTCTTTTTCTCTAAGAACTTATGCATTACAGGGTAGAATCACACAACAGCTTCCCTAGTTCATTATATTCTATTTTACTTATGAGATTTATAAGAAGAGACAATTTTGAAGAAAAAAAAACCAATGGTAAAAGGGCCATTTTCTACACTCAACCTTCAAGGCCCATATATTTTCCCTTACAATGGAGTAGCAGTTTGCATGCTGATTTTGATACAGGAAATACTTCCATCCACTTAATTCAAATGATTTAATTCCTCCACTGAGTTTCACATGATTTTATATGCTTTTATTTTGCATTAGCCACAACAGAACTGGTAGTATCTCATTATAGCAACTGCGTCTTTGTGCCTTCAGTGTACTTAAGAATAATAAATCATGTCATATCTACACACACATATATATTTTTTCTGAATCAATCCACTTTTCACAACACAAACCAAAACAGTGGGCTCACAAGGTTTTTTAAATCAATGTAAAAAATGCTGTGAAGAATTCCAGAAGAACTTGAAATCTTTGAACAGTTTCTTCACCATTCCAGTTATCATATAAATCTATGTTCCTGATCTTGTAGGTTGTCACAAAAAAACATAGCTTTTACAAACCTTTTTATGAACCAGAACCACCTCTGTTGCTTCTTTTGCATAAATGAAATTAATATTTGTTCTCGTTGCTACATGTCATCAAGTCAGCTCCAACCTATGCCAACCCTATGAATGTGCAATCTCCAGAATGTTCTGTCAACAACAGCCCACAAATCTGTGGCTTCTTTTAGGGAGTCAATCCACCTTGTATTTGGTCTTCTTTTTCTGATGCCCTCAACCTTGAAGGTTGGCAATTTCTTTTTTCAGTTTCACTAAAAGACATTTCAAATCATTGCTGCTTTCTTCTAGTAAGTATAGCTGAAAAATGGTTACGCTTCAATTTGTACAGTTTAAAATTGCATCCACTATGCTGCACTCAGATAAAAAATCAATCCAAATGTTGAAGTTACAATGCCAGACAAATTACTTGTTTCAGTATGTTGCTGCACACTGAACTTCCATACTGAAGTGCCATATACAACATGAGTATGTAACAGCATCAGCATCAATGAGAAAGCATTGGCTGATGTCCTCTTACACACCTAGCATATGTAAGCTGAAGTTGTGTAAGTTGCTTAGAAACATGCACCAAGACACAAGACTTATCCAGGTAGCAATTCTTTAGGCACATTTGTATGATCAAGTGCATGGTTAATTGCAGAGTTTATTGTGCAATCAGACAAGCAGCCTGCTTGGGCATACATAACTCCCTGTGAACTTCCGCAGCTTTAACTTTACACTACAACAAGTGCAATAGGATTTCAGCTATTGTCAAAGTTCACATTCATAGATAAAAAAAATAAAATGCCACACAAATCCTCTTTTTTGCATACACACTTATTACCATTGTTAGACTTAAAACCATCATGAGGTAGCCCTTTCAAAACAATCTAGTGTGAAGCAGCAACTGGAGACCAAAAAGCTGTCTGTGATGATAATCAATTCCAGTCAGATGAATGGCATGTACTTTTGCCTATACAGTAATAACACATTAATATTACTGTATCTAGATTTTCTTAGAAACAAATTGTTACAACTTTGTCAAACTATTATACGAACTAGGATTTCACAAGCACCTTCACAGAATAACAATTGTGGAATTGAAACAAAACATTTAAATGGTCTCTGATAAGAGTTTTGCTGAATAATGTACTAATATTCTAAATGCACTGTAACATAGTAGACATTACTGTACTACTACAGGTACATGTTCATGTGATGTACTGCAGTAACCAAGGCCTACTGTGCTTTTTGTTTCACATTGGCTTATAGTTCAACACAGGAAAGGAGCTTGTTCAGCAGACTAAATCAGTAAGACTGCAGTCCTAAGCACACACTTTCTTAAAATGTAAATCCCAGATAACTCAACACTGCTTACATCAAACTAAATATACTAAGATTCATCCTGCAGGTCTAAAAACCTGATAATATATTTAATCAACAAGTAATTCAGCTGAAAGTATTCCCAATTAAATATGTACAAGACTGTTGTCTTAATTATGTCACAAAAAGTTAAGTGTGATCAACATGTTAGGAGGTACAGCAATACAGTGGTGCCTTGCTTAACGAGCACCTCGCTGAGCGATGAAATCGCTTAACGAGGCGCTCTGGGCCATCGCTGGAGCATTCGCTCAGCGATGGCCCCTATGGCGATTTTTCGCTTTGCGATATTCGCTAAGCGATTCGCTTAGCGAATATCGCATAACGAAGCGGGGGAGAACAGCTGATCGGCGGTTCCAAAATGGCCGCCGGAAGGTCTGCGCCGCATTTTCGCGCCCTGCCCTCGCTTACCGAGGGCGCGAAAATGGCGGCGCTATGGAAGAACCTCGCACAGCGGTGAGTTTTCAAGCCATTCTATGGCTTTTTTATTTCCGCACAGCGATGTTTCGCTATAGCGAAGGTTAATCCAGAACGGATTAACCTCGCTATGCGAGGCACCACTGTAATTATTCTGCAATTCAACAGATACAAGCATCCTAGAAAATAATTACAAACTAACATAGATTAAAATATAGTAAGTTACATCATTAAAATTCAGTACAGTACCATCATACTGAAACAACCACTGAATGCAAACATGTCAAAAACCATTTTAAGCCATATCATAAAACAATAAAAATGAAAAGCCACAGCAAAACCAAATGAAAAGAGATCAAGTAAGTTAATTTAATTCCAGAGTCCCAGCAACTAAACTAACAACAAGCACAACAAAATCTGGCAGCTTTCTAGACACATTCATTACTGGGTCAGAACACCAGCCCCATTCGCCACACCATTTCACAAACTCTCCACATTCCAGTTCAAAAAAGTTTTTAATATAATGTTGTTATGTGCCCTCAAGTCAGAACAGACTTATAGCAACCCTAACAGGGTTTTCAAGGTAAGTGAGATATTTAAGGAGTGTTCTTACCAGTTTCACACCCCCAGTAAGTTTCCATGGCTGAGTGGAGATCCAAATGCAGGCTTCCTGAGTCCTAGTCCATTAGTCAAACCAGTATACCACACTTAGTATATTTAATACAGCATTAATGTCTATAGTATCTAAGAAACAGAGTCTAAAACTTCCATGAGACCATTAACACCTGCATAATTTGTAAAATACATCTATGTACATACACTTGCACTCCCCCCCCCACTACAGCTGATCTGTTTTGCTTTAGAATTTAGATGTTAGCTGCCAAAAAACTCTTACTGGTATAGTGTCTGGAAACAACTTTTGTTGCATGTTACAAAATTTATGCAGACATTATCTTTGTGTACAAGTTATGCACTCAGCATCCAACAAGTGCAGTCGACATTGACTCTGTAACTTGAAACAATATTTTGTCAAAAGTTACACCATTATTCTACACTGGCAATACGATTTGGTCAAATATATTTCTTTCTTACTGCAGACAATAAGCCATTAATCAGTACAATAGTGAAATAAGACCAATAGGAAACGAGAGCCTCCACAAACCTAGGAGATACCCTAATATCTATTTCCCAGTATCCCCCCCAAAAAGCTGAAGGAATAAATACTAATAGCCTAACAGCTATCCCTAATATCCAAGGAAAGGAATACTAAATGGAAAGACCATGTTATAAGGAAAAGGCATAAAAGAAAGGGAGGGCAAGGATGAGACTGGATGAGATATAAAATGATAGAACATACATCCCAAATCTCAAACCTTTAATCTGTACAGAGGCATTCCTTCTTTGCAAGTTAAAGGGGCCACTGGAAATGGCTAGTAGTGGTCAGAGAAGAAATTACTATTTCTAATTAAAAATTACCTGTACCTTCCTAACTTTATCTGCAAAGAAAGCAGACTGCATCACTAGTAGTGTAAAGAATCTTGAGTGTGTGAATTGGTGGTTGGCGTGTGTTCCTCAACCATAATTCTGTCAAAGTCTTTCACAGGCTATCTTACTCCATGTGCCATATCAAGATAGTCCAGGGTGGATTGGAAGAAAAAAAAGGAAAGTTCCCACTATTTATCTCCTTAATATGATTCCTAACTGGTTCCCTATTTACTACCTTTAATATGTTTTTAAATGCAGTTTGCAAAGTGACATTCTATATTAATTGTGTTGTTTCATGTTACATTAATACTGAAGTACTTCTGACAGAACAGAAAGTAGCTCTCCCATATGCCTTGCCTCTTAGGTAAATAAAATCCTAGGTGTATGTATTTATTTCCTCAAGTCTTAACTACAAAGAAATGATTGCAAGTATTTGAGATGTGTGAAACACGCATTGATTTGATTTTCCCACTACGCATTGATTTAATATTGTTTTCATGCTTTAAAATGCTTACCTACTGTATAGTCAAATTCACACAATTAAAAAGAAAAACTGTTAAGAAAACTGTGGCAAACTGTCAGGAATACTTTACAAATGAATCCTTAAAAATGAATAAAAGCAGATGAAATTTTACACACTATAAACACAGTTAACTTGGGCACAAGACATTCCTGAAAGTTTTGAAAGAGATTTGATTCAAAGGATGTTGTTCACTTTGAGCCTTACTGAAAGTGTTCTGAAGTTGTATCAAAACAATATACTGTATAACTCTAGATGTATATTTATAATACATTTATATTACTGGAAATGCCCCCCATCTCCCAAAAAACCACCACACAGATGGTGATTTTGAATATTTGGCAGATGTTCTTCATCTAAAAGAGACCCATTTTGGAGCAGAGAACTTGGGTTAAACATAAGATCTATATAGACCGATAATGTACTGTACAGTATTTGTCACACATAAAAGTTGTAGTCTATCATAATGATGCTGAGTGTTTTTCTTTCTCTATAAGAAAGAAAATCATTTCCATATATAGTGGTACCTTGACCTACGAACACCCTGACTTATGAACAATTTGATTTACGGACAGCTCAGCCGCAAAACTTTGCTTTGACTTGCGGCTGGAGCTTTGCCTTACGAAAGGAAAAAGGCAGGGAAAAGGGGTGGGAAATTCAAATTGTTGGTGGCTAAGAGGCTGTTTCTTTGTAGCTCTTTCACCTCAATGGTTTGGGAAAGGGATGCAGCGCGGGCAGTGGGGGTGGCCCGGTGTCGGGAGGCTTGAGCCTGGCCAGGGTGCTTCGACCGCTCGCCTCCCGCTCGCTCTTCACCACCCTCCATGGACCGATGCCGCAGCTGGTGCCCGCCGCCGGCTCCAGCTCTGGAACTGGCACCAGCAGCTGCTCGCCAGGGGAGCGCCACCTTCAGCACAAGGTAAGACGCCGGGATGGCTGGCGAAGGGAGAGAGGGAGACGGTGCAGCACAGAGGCTCCTTGCCAACCTGCCTGCCTGCACTCGGGGGGGGGGGGGCGCAGGGGGGGGCATCTTGCCTTTTTTGACCTGGCCCAGGAGACTGGGATTGCTGGGTTAGGGTGGGTCTTTAGTGGGAAAAGTACTGCTCGTGAGGAGCTCAGGTCCCATCACAGCCACGCACGCATGCAAGGGGCTGGCTTTGCCCAGGCAGCCTGCAAGCAGGACCTGAGCTCCTCGTGCTCCACCGAAGGTGAGGCAAGGCAAGCCAGGCAGCCAAGCGTCCCCTCTGGCCTTTGTCCTTGTCTCTTCTCCCCGACCGGCAAGGGCAACGCGCTCTGCTCCTGGCCAAAAGGGACCGGCCCGCCTTCTTTCCTTGGCTTACCCTGCACTGGGGCTCCCGCCTCCACTCCCGCAGCCAGCCAGGCAGAAGGCACTCATGGGTCTCGGGGAAGAAGGTTGGCGCTCCTCTTCCTCATCTCAGGAGGTAAGGCTCCTGCTTTCCCTTTCTTCTTTCCGATGCAGGGAGCCAGAGTCCAGTGGGGAGGCCATTTGAATTTCCCGGCTCCCGCCGCAAGGTCGGTCAGCACTGCCCGCTTTCCAGCCAGACTCTGGAAGGGAGAGCCTGGATGGAAAGCCAGCAGCATGTCGGGACCCTGTGGTGGGAGGCAGAGACCAGGAAATTCAAATGGCCTCCTGGCCGGGCTCTCCCACCCTCAGCCTGCGGAGAGCGCTGAGGAGCGCCAAGAGTCAACACGGCCGCCCCAGCGAGTACCACTGGTGCCAGTTCCGGAGGCCTCCCAGCAACAGCGGTGGAAGCGCGGGAGGCCTCCCGGCCATGGCAGTTGCAGCGGTGGTGGAAGCCCGAGAAGCTGAGGAGGCTGCAGACCGGTAAGGTGCTGTGTTTTCCCTTTTTAAAAAAACTGTTCTGGGTGGGGTTTGAAGGGTGGGTTTGGAGTGGGGGGTTATGTTTCTGTGCTGTGTTGTTTTGTTTTTGGATTTTTGTTTGTTTTTTCAGTCCCAGCGTGGGACTTGCTGTGTTTATTTTTCTTCTCTCTTTCTCAGTATTTTTTTCTTCAGCCAGATTGGATTAATCAGTTTTCAATGCATTCATATGGGAAATAGTGCTTTGACTTATGAACGTTTTGACTTACAGCCACCGTTCCAATACAGATTAAGTTCATAAGTCAAGGCACCACTGTACTGTATTTTCCCATTTATAAGACAACCCAATGTATAAGATGACCCCCCTTTTCTAATGCCAAATTAGAAAAAGCAGGGATCAAAGGGCTCCCTTTTTGCTAAGTCCCGTGCCTTGGCAAAAGTCAAGGAAAGCAGCTATCAAAGTGATTGTTGTTTTTCCTTGCCTTTTTAGTAGGCAAAGAGCTTAGCAAAAAGTAAGGGAGCAATGCCTCCCCTTCCTTTTTGCTAAGCCCAGTGCGCCCTTGGCTTTTGAGAAGGCATGGGGCTTAGCAAAAAGGAAGGGAGGCAGCGCGCCCTTCCTTTTTGCTTAGCCCTGTGCCTCTGCAAAAGGCAGTGGTAAGGAGCTGCCTTCCATATATTAAATGACCCTCAATTTTTTTCTCAATTATTTAAGGAAAAAGTGTTGTTTTATACGGTAAACCTATTTTACTTGAAAATCCATTGTAGGGTCCAATATTAATAATTAATTCTAAAAGAAAACAATAAAATTTCAATTACAAAGGCAGAGAAAAAGGTTATTCAAATTAAAATGTCTGGATAAAATTTAAAGGACTGTACATCAAAACTTGGTCCTGGAGAGGGAGATAATTAGATATAAGACCCCACTTTTTGGAAAGGCCACTGAAAAGCTGGATGTCATCAGAAAGTTATATGGTCTCTGCAATAAAACTTATCTTTCGGAAAATACCGGGGGGCAATCTGTATATACAAGAGAAAGTAGGGGAATATTCTCAGGGACTGGCTCTCACAGCCCAATTACCAAATTACAGAGCAATCTAAAAGAAGGAGCCAGAAGTCAATTGAGATACAACCCATTACATCCAAAGCCTTCTTAACTCACTTTGGCATTTTTTTTCTAATGGAGATTTTTTTTTACTGTCCAAATACTGCCCCCATACATTTCAGGTGAACTAACTAAACCAGGACTAAGCTGATGTAACTAAAGGGTGCATGCTGGAGCTCTTCAGTGAAATAAAGACCTTGTGATCCAATGTTCTCTCAGACATGCCCAAGAGATATCTCATTCTGAAGCCTTCCAGAAGCGATAATCTATCTATACATGCTAAGCCTGCATAACCATCTGTGGGATGGAATAGCCCTAAATTTGAACCAGAATAAAAGATAAATGGAATGGATTTACCAGGAACTGTAAACATTTTATTAATTTCTGGGAAACTATTGAATACTGTGTTTCCCCAAAAATAAGACAGGGTCTTATATTAATTTTTGCTCCAAAAAAACACATTAGGGCTTATTTTCAGAGGATTTCCCCCCCCCCATGTATAACAATCTACATTTATTCAAATACTGTACAGACATGTCGTATTCTTCTGGCTGCTGCACAATAGTGGAGGGTGGACTTCCACAACTGGAGCTTATTTTGGGGGTAGGGCTTATATAAGCATCCTGAAAAATCATATTAGGGGTTGGTTTCAGGTTAGGTATTATTTTCGGGGAAACAGTATATTTGTTGGATTTTCCTACCTTACTCTATATGGAAAACCACTACCACTAGACAAACATTGGCTATACATGTACTGATTGAGGTTCAGCTACGATTGTACAACCTGCTGCAGCTAATTAGGAACCAAATGATAAAGTAGCAGAAATCTGTTGAACATCTGGTCATGCTACTATCGCACGCACACACATCAACCCAGAGATATTAACAAGGAAGTGATATTTCTCATATATTTTAGTTACTATATTTTTCTGTGTATACAACCCCCCAATGTATAAAATGACCCCCTAATTTTGACCCTTGACAGAGACGGAGGAGCAGTTAATGGGCAACTGTTCCTCCACCTTCATCTACTGCTGCCTCCGCTGCTCGGCCAATCACCTCCTCCAGTGCAACTGCCGGGGCTCATCTCCAGCTCAAGTCACCACCTTGTCCCCTGCCCTAAAGAGACAATTGCTGGAGGAGGTGATCGGCCACCGCCGGCAACAGGAAGAGGCGCCCAAGCGTGTACGAGTGCTTGTTTGCCTCTGTCTGCTGCTGAGTCCCATCACTCCCACTGGAGGTGATTGGGCGGGCAGGGGAGGCAGCAGCAAGAGGTGCCTGAACGCGTGTGACTGCTCCTTCACCTCCATCTCCACCTCCTCCTGCTGCTACTTCAGCCACTGGAGGTGACAAGCCGTGAGCTCTGGAAGAGGCAATTGGGCAGCAGCGGCAGCAAAAGGTGCCCGAGTGCTATGTGACTGCCTCTTTCCATGTATAAAACGACCCTCAATTTTTCCTCTAATTATTTTAGAGGAAAAAGTGTTGTTTTATACATGGAAAAATACAGTAATTTTAAAGAGATTTTGCATCACGTTCTGCTGTGCTTCTCTCTTCATTGTTAAGAGCTCTGACATGACCCTACTACAAGGGACCTACAATATAGAACAAACACTGGGTAAAACAGAGAAACAAAAAAGAAGATGGAGAAAATGGAGTTCTAAATAAACATATTTTTCAACAACAAATAAAGCTGATAACAAATCTTCTCAAGCACTCTATGCTTGGCTTTCACATTCTGAGTCAGAAAGATAACAGGTTTGAGATGGATCCCACTTATGATTCATCTGAAATTTCAAAAATAGCATTTTGTGCTTCCTGGGACATGTGACAACATAGGAAAGCTTACACAAACGAATATAGACTTTCCTTACATTCATAAAAAATGTTAGTTCATAAGCTGACTCTATTAGCAGCACTTTCAGAGAATTTCCATAATATTGCACCACTCTTATTTCCTCAACAACAGATGGGAGAAACCACTCTTTGTAACACATGTAAAGGAGGCAAGTACAAAACATCATAAGATGAAAATAAATGCACAGTTTCAAGCAGGGTAGATCTAATTTAAATCACAATTTAAAATAAAAATTGATGTTTTATTATTTAAATTTAAATTTAAAAACTGATTTCTTAACATTTAAATTGTGAATTTGATGGTTTCAAGCACAGATACTTTCACCATGAACACAAGAACAAAAGCCTATGCATTACACTCCTCAAGTTTTACCTTTGTTTCTTCCAATTTCAAAAGGTTTATAGATTTAAAAAAGAATATAATCACAATATAAAATAGTTCATTAAATGAAAACTACAACTGCATGGGTTAATATCTGAAAGCTTGATGTGGAACTAACACTCACAAGGTTAAATAGCACAAACAACTAATAATATTATGTGGATTAACCACAAGTCACAAATATTCCTATTTAATATATTTAATAAACAAACCCAAATCTGTCTCAATTTCATTGTACAACTCCCTGAAAAGTTAAAAACTGTATAATTTCATTACAATGCCTTTAGAAAGCCCTCTTCACACTGATCTGTCAACCAAAGAAGATTCAAATTACTCAAAACACATTCTCAAGTGTTACAGAGTAAATGGCAGGTGGCATTAGGAAGCCAATGGTGCTTTGTATTCTATGACACACTCAGCTCACAGGTGCACTAGCCAAACATTCTGAAACTCACCACTATTCTTCATTCCATTTACTGACGCCTAACAGAGCACAGCAGAGGAATTAAAAGTGAGACAGGCCCAGAGAATGACCAAATAAACAGTTTGGTAGCAGAATTCTGGGGAGAGGCCTCTAAAACAATTATTGTTTCTGCATATACTTACATGTTACTGAACTTTGCCAGTATCCTTCAAGACAGACAAGATAAAGCAAAAGGCACTTACATGCAAATAAAAGGAAGTAAAAAGCTAACAGGAATTTTAGAGAGAAATTTGTACCCTGCAAAATATGTGCAATGTTTGTCAGAGAACAACATGGTATACAAATGCAAACTTGACACTGTTTCCAAACTGTCAGAAGAAAACTGGGAGAAGTGGAGAAGTGAGTCACCATAGTTAAAGGCACAGACAGAACTCTTGAGCAGGAAAAATCATGGGAGGCACTGAAGATGGAAGAACAGCAAGAGAAAGAGCAGTGGAGAATGCTGAGAAGAGAATAAACATAGTGAAGGAAACACCATGGGAAACATTTACAGTTAGGAGGGAAGAAGAGACAACCTGCAGAGGAAGATGTACAAGAGACCCTGTATGACAATATGAGAAAGGCTCAAGCTCAGCCAAGTGGAAACATTGAATCTACAACCGACAAAAAGAAAATGAGACAATCAGCTATACTAGGAGACTCCCTACTGTTTGGGATTGAAACTGAAATACCATGTACCTGGAAGATCTTTGGACGCACCAGGTATGCCATTTCTCTTGAGGACGGATTAGAGATGGGAAGGATTGCCATTGTTCATAAAACCCTGATGCTTATCTCTCAGCCATGTGAGAACAAATAACACAGTAAAAACAAAACTATGAAGAAACTGCATCTGATTCTGAAGTTCTGAAAAGGAAACTCAAGGCCTTGGGGCCCAGATAGTCTTCTCGTCCATCCACCAGTACTCAGAAGAGGAACAAAAAGGAAAATATTCCAGGTGAACAACTGGCTAGAAAGATGATGTTGATTTGATAACAATATTCACAAACATGTCGAAAGGAAACAGGGAAACAGGGTAATAGGAATAACTTAATTGATGGAATTACTGTAGGAAATTAGTGGTAGAGGTGGGGAAATAACACATTATACTACCCTTACTTTAGCTCTGACTTCTCCCAAAAGACAGCCTATGACCCTCACGGGAAATGTCAAGTACAAGTGGAGGGGACAGGACTGATGAACAAGTAGTCAAGGAATACTTCATTACTTTGAACAAATCTCTAGGGCCTGATAAACTGCATCCAAAAGCTTTGCAGCAATGGGCTAAAGAACTCTCAGAACCATGGTCTATTATTTTCTTTATAGGATAGGTGAAGTGCCAGATGACTGGAGAAGGGTTAATGCCGTCCCTATCTTTAAAAAAGGCAAAAAGGCAGAACAGCAAACATCAGGATAACATCAAACTAAGCAAAAATTCTGGAACAGATTGTAAGACTCAGTCTGTAAGCACCTTGAAACAATGCAGTTATAACTAGAAGCCAACAAATATTTCGCAAGACTAAATCCTGCCAGACTAATCTTATTTTTAAACTGTGTGACTTCCCTGGTAGAAGGTGGGAATGTTATGAATGTAATATATCCTTACTTAAGCCAATCATTTCACAAAGTGCCCATGATATTCTCATTAGCAAGCTAAGTGTGGACTTGACAAAGCAGCTATCATATGGCTATACAGTTGGTTAAAGAACTGTACTCAGAGAGCTTTATCAGTGGCTCTCTCAAACTGGTAAGAGGTAATAATGCAACACAGCTGCAAAAAAGGCAAATGCTATTTTCCGCTGCATTAACAACCTAATATAGCATTTGCTTTAAGAGGAGCATAATCTCCACTTCATGTGAAGCTCTATTTCCCCTCTATTGAGCACTAGTTAGGCCTCATTTTGAATACTTCTGGTCATCACGCTTTGAGAAGGATGGAGACAAGCAGGAACAGGTTCAAAGGAAAACAACGATGATCAAGTGACTGGGAATCCAGCTTTACGAGAAAAGACTGAAGGTACTGGGCATTACAGCCTTAAGAAAAAAAGACTTGATAGTCCTCTTTAAATACTTGAGAGGTTATCATACAGAGGAAGAGCAGGATCAGTTCTCAAACATTCCAGACTGCAGGACACATAATAATGTGCTCAAGTTTCAGGAAAAGCCAGATTTTGGCTAAATATCAGGAAAAATCTCCTAAACATTAAAGCAGTACAACAATGGAACCAATTATATTGGAAACTGGTGAGTAATCCAAAACTGGAAACATTCAAGAGAAAGTTAGACAGCCATATGACAGATATACTTTAACTTAGATTCTGTACTGTGCAGGGGCTTGGACTCAATGGCTTTATAAGCCCTTTCCAAATGCATTATTCTGTGATACTACAAATCGTATTCAGAATGTTCCTCTTTAGAGAATGCTCTATGGATTTACTGATCAAAATCCTGTGGGTGAAATTTTATGCTGGTGTAACCCATACTGGACACCAGAAATGTTCAATTTAGACTGATGTAAATCTTCGTATTCCTTCCCCCTTTGCATTACACGGCTTCCTAAGGTTTTCTTTTGCCCTGGGAAAGCTTCTGGAAGCCTTGAGATGGTTGGGAAGCCTTCAATAGTGAAAAATCACCATCAGACATCCCATAGCAGTCCCTATCCCTGCAGGGTTTTTTTACTATTACAGCACACACACACACAATTTTAAGGCTCCTAAAGACTTTCCCAGGGCAAAAGGAGCCTTGGGGAGCCTTGGAACCTGAAAGGGGGAGATAGGTTGTTTTTGATTAGTTTAAGTTAAATATTTCTGGTGCCTCATATGGAATAAATTAAGATGGAATAAATTTACCCAATAAGATTTTGCCCACCATGTGGATCTATAAAGCACAACTTCATAACAAATATGCTGTATTTCTTCAGACTGAGTTACAAGTCACATATATAAAAGTCAAGCAGTCAACATTTGCATACCCCAGCCTTGCCTGAGACTGCTAAAATTAAGAGGGTTGCAACAAATACCATGTTTCCCCAGAAATAAGACAGGGTCTTATATTAATTTTTGCTCCAAAAGACATAAGGCTTATTTTTAGGGGATGCTTTATTTTACAGTCATATCATCTTCTTCTGGTTGCTGCACAATGGTGGAGGGTGGGGTTTCACTTAACTGGGGCTTATTTTGGGGGTTGTTGATCTTTAGTCATTAAGTTGTGTCCAACTCTTCGTGACCTCATGGACCAGAGCACACCAGGCCCTCCTGTCTTCCACTGCCTCCTAGAGTTGGGTCAAATTCATGTTGGTAGCTTCCATGACACTGTCCAACCATCTCGTCCTCTATCGTCCCCTTCTCCTCCTGCCTTCAAACTTTCCCAACATCAGGGTCTTTTCCAGGGAGTCTTCTCTTTTCGTGAAATGGCCAAATTATTGGAGCCTCAGCTTCAGGATCTGTCCTTCCAGTGAGCACTCAGGGTTGATTTCCTTCAAAATGGACAGGTTTGTTCTCTTTGCAGTCCAGGGAACTCACAAGAGTCTCCTCCAGAACCACAATTCAAAAGCATTAATTCTTCGGCAGTCAGCCTTCTTTATGGTCCAGCTCTCACTTCCATACATAGCTACTGGAAAAACCATAGCTTTGACTATGCAGACCTTTGTAGGCAAGGTGATGTCTCTGCTTTTTAAGATGCCGTCTAGATTTGTCATTGCTTTCCTCCCAAGAAACAGGTGTTCATTTGGGGGTAGGGCTTACATTATGAGCATCCTGAAAAATCATACTAAGGCTTATTTTCAGGTTAGGTCTTATTTTCGGAGAAACTGGGTATGAATGAAATTAAAGAGCTCATGGACTTCCACAGTCTAGGGAATGCTATAGCCAGTCTATGAGGAACACACTGCTTCAATACATTCAGCAGCTGGAATTCTTTTATTAACTCAGGATTACATCATTAGACAAAACTCTGACAGCTGGCACAACTGATAAAGCTGGCAGTGGACTCAAGATAAAGTGGAGAAGGGAGGAAAGGAATTACAAGTTAAAACATTTTCATTTTGGAACCTATATTTAATTTCTTGGTATTGCAGTGTTTCCTCACTGAAGGTATGTACAGTGGTGCCTCGCTTGACGAGGATAATCCGTTCCAGAACGAAATCGTCATCAAGCGAAAGTAAAAAACCCATTGAAATGCACTGAAAACCGGTTCAATGCGTTCCAATGGGTGAAATACCTCAGCGTCCCAGCGAAGATCCTCCATAGGGTGACTATTTTCCGGTGCCTGTATAGCAAGGAATCCGTCCTAAACCACAGCGGAGAGCCATTTTGCACAGTGGGTGGCCATTTTGAAAACCCAACGATCAGCTGTTTTGATCGTCATTAAGCGAAAAATCAGTTCCTGAAGCAGGGAACCGATCGTCGTTAAATGAAAAAAACCCATACAAACATCATTTTGCGATTGCTATAGCGATCACAAAATACTCATCGTTAAGCGATTTCCTCATCTAACGAGGTAATCGTCAAGCGGGGCACCACTGTAATCTTTTTTGTTGTTATGTGCTGTCAAGTCACATTTGACTTATGACAACCCTAATAAATACATGGGCTACTTAAGAAGCAGTTTTACTAGTGTCAAGATGGCTGGATTGCTCAATAGATTATGTATCTAGTTATAGAGTCCAAGGTTTGAGAGTATGATTCCCCACTCTGCTTCCAGGGAGAAGAGCCAGCCTGTGTAGGCATGGGTAAGCTGCATAGTCCTAGGACACCCCCAGAAAAAGGGAGCAGTAAACCACTTCTGTGTACTTACCTAGAAAACCCTGGAAAAAGTCAACTTAAGTCAGAATCAGCTTGACAGCACACTACAGTACTATTATTAATCAGTGTCACCTCTAAGTGGGTTTCCATGGCTGAGTGGAGAGCTGAACCCAGTCATCCTAAGCCCCATTACACACTTTACTAGCTTATACTAAAAACTTAAAGGACACAATTTATTGGAAGGTCTACAGATACAAGAAATTAGATTTTCAACTTATAGATTTTATTTTTAATAATTTTTAAAATAAAATATGGGATATAAATATATCACACCATACATGCTTAGTATTTTGAGAGGAATTGCTCTGCTAGCAGCAAAAATTAGATTACTTTAGCACCTGGGCAGCCTAAGTTTGTATGTGCCAAAGCCCATTACAGCAGATTTATGCAACCATGTTCACCACGTATATTGCTTGCATCTAATTGCATTTAGCATATCTATAGTTGAATTAATACTTATGGCTTTTTTTAAATGTGTACAATAATACACATGAAACTGATCAGTTTCTGCTAAATCTGAAAATTCTAAAATAAAAGTCTCAAAATTTTTAAAAAAGTGCCATTCATCAAAAAGCGTTCTAAAATAAAAACAAGTGTTAACTCATTCGTGGTCATCATGGTCCAAGTCTGGGAGTCTGCTATCTTAATATGCCAGGAAGGTCACAAGCCACTAGTGGTTCCCTTTACAAATTTAACTCAAAGTTTGTAGAAACGGATTTGCCTTTAGGAAAAAGAATCACCCAATCCAGCTTCCACTGATGGAAAAGCAAGAACGATTGAGCTGTCCGATTTTTACTGTCTCATTAAAAGTCAATTAGTTCAAACATTTATGTAATCTTACTTCTGAAAATCTAACATGAAGAATTACGACCACTAGGTTTCTCTCGATTTCAAACCAAGTTGCTCCCCAAAACCGATTTCTGCTACCTGCACAGGACACTTTAAAAAGAGAAGCAAGCAAAAATCAAGAGAAACACTTCTTTAACTATATAAACAGTGTAAAATGAGAAACTGCTGTACAGTAACTCTGATAGATACCGAAACATATCTGAAACATATGTCTACCTAAATGTTTGCAGCAATAAAGCCTGACCATGGTCCAGTGCATAACAATGCTCTCTGTGGGCAGGAGGAGACCCAGGGAGAACCGCTTTGGCTACAACCACTGCATGGACTCCATCTCATTGTACAAAGCAGCTTCTTTACCTGAGCTGCTTTGTTTCTCTCCCTCCTCCTCCTCCTCCTCCTCCAAACGCTTATACAACCGCAGAGGGTCCTCCTCGGCTTTCCAAACAAACGCCATGTCTTTCTGCCCACCACCATCCTCTCCCGCCACCCCCCCCCAACGCTCCTATCCGTACAACAACAACAACAACAAAACACAGGAGGTTAAAAAACTGGAGGGGGGAGAGAGAGGGAGAGCGCTCAGTCCCCCTGATCCATCCCTCCACAAGCAAATCTCCAGGGCTAAAGGGGAGGGAGGGAGAGTGGGATACTAAATGGATGCCATCTCCGAGGCTAACCCGCCATCTCGCCTTTTAATCTCCAATCCCACCCATCCCTCTCTGCCCCCCCTCCCCAACCCAATGCGATCTTCTTACTGAATCCCTATCTCCCATCCCATAATTCTCCCCAGCCCCTACGAGCGATGCGAAAACGCGCGCAGTTTTCTAGACCAGATCCTGTTGCAACCGATAAACGTGTTTTTTTTTCTAGAAAGCCAAGAGGGACCCCCCCCTCTCCCTGCGGTCCCCCTTTTCCCTGCGCCACATCCTGATAGGCAGGCGGGCGGGCGCGCGCGCGAAAACGGAACACAGGATTCGCCTCGCACCTCAGGAAAGGGGGAGGGGAGCTCGCCCTCGCGCCAGCCTCACGCAAGCAAGCAAGCAAGCACGGCCCCTCGACGCAGCCCAATTCCCCCGGGCGAACACGCCGGTCGCCTCGCCTCGCCCCGCCGGGGGAGGGGTGGTGGAAGGAGGTCCTTTTCCCTCAGCGCTCCCCGCCGCCGCCGCCGCCGCCACACGGCCCTCTTTCCCCCGTCCCCACAAACAGAGCCACGCACACCTCACAGAAACCAACGGCAGCAGGAGAGAAACGGCGCGCCGCGGGGGCTCCCTTCTTGACTCCGGTCGCCTCCCTCTCTGTCAGCCCCTGAGGAGAAGGACTCCGCGGCGGCGCAGAAGGAGGAGGAGGGAAGACGGCCCAGGTCGCTTTGGCTCGCTCTCAATCTACCTCCCGCAAACGTCTCTTCTCGATTCCCCCCCCACACACACAGACACACACATACCCCGCCCCATAACATAGTAGTAAGTTTCTATTGGTGGAAAGAGGAAGGCGGAGCTGCAGCGCCCCTCAGCCATTCGCTACCGCGCGCGGAGGTGGTGGTGGGGGGAAAGAAAGAGGAGAAACGGAGGGCAGCGAAACGGGGAAAGGAAGGGGAGGGGGGGAAACGCGCCGAGCGCGCGCGGCACGCGAAGGGGAGGCGGCTTCGTTTGAGGCGAATGAGATGGGGGGGGGAGAGAGAAGCAAGCGCGCGAGCGCCAGAACGGGGTATTTGGGGGGGGGAGTGTGAGGGACCGGGGGGGGGATTCTGTGGAGACTCACGGCCGAAAAAAATAAATAAAACCCACCTCAACGGCCATCTGGGTCAGCGGGGGGGGGGGCGATGTGTGTGTGTTTGTGTGTATGAGGGCGCGCGTGCTCGCTCGTTCTTTCTCTCGCTGGTATTAATCTTGTTAGTCGGGGGGGGGGGGCGGAAGGCTGCCTTCGGTTTCAGCGGGAGAGCTTTCCCCCCCCCCACGCAAAAACAGAGGAAGAAAAGCGGGGACGGCACCTAGGAGATGATGGATCGTCACATTCATAACTATAATAGCACTTCTTCCGCTGACTTTCCTCAAAGAGCGGGGTGTAGCAAAAAACAACAACCCAAAGCGGTAACCGTGTTAAGGACGGAGTGATAACGCAAGCAAAAGGGTCTGTGCCCCCCCCATCATCTTTTCCTCAAGTGTACAAGGGGCCAACCAGATGGTCTAGAAAGCAGGCTTTCTCTGCTTATCCGAGGCATCGGATCTATAGAGCCTTTGGAGATGGAGCTTCCATATAACCCTGAAACCTTAATGGGCTGCCATCATTGACAGAGCTTTCCTGCATGGATACATCTGCCTAATCCCTTTCTAATGTCATCGAGGAAGGGGCGGCCCTGACCGCTGAGGCACAGCAAGGCTGGTGGCCTGAGGCAGTAGATGCTCACAGCCCCGACCTGAGGTCTTGGGAGGACCGTACTTTTTCAGCAGGCCCTCAGCCCCCGACATCTGACTTGGCCTGATCTGGATAGTAAAGCAAGGCACTGTCTTGTCCTGTGAACGACAAGCCCCAGAGTTTTGAGATCTCTGCCCAAAACCCATGCCAAGGTTTTGCAAACGAAACGTCCTGTTTTGCAGTGCCTTTGCAGTGTAACTAACATATACATGTGCAACTGACTAAAAAGAAGGTAAAAGGGAATTCACCTTTTATTTTGTGCATGAGCAGGAATTCCAGGTAAAACTGGTTTTTCCCTAGCACTAAGGAGAAGTTCTACTGCAGAAATAGATGGAAAAGAAAGCAATCAGGAAGTAATGCAATACTGTAGAACACAT
The DNA here is from genome assembly GCF_051106095.1 of Pogona vitticeps. Taxonomy (NCBI): domain Eukaryota; kingdom Metazoa; phylum Chordata; class Lepidosauria; order Squamata; family Agamidae; genus Pogona; species Pogona vitticeps. The sequence goes on along the minus strand of NC_135791.1, from coordinate 10,607,442 downwards.
TTTTCTTCACCCAGCTTTTATTCTGTGTTTCCCCGAAAATAAGACAGGGGCTTATATTAATTTTTGCTCCAGAAAACACAGTAGGGCTTGTTTTCAGGGGATGTTATATTTTTTCATGTGCAACAATCTACATTTATTCAATTACAGTCATGTCATCTTATTCTGGTTGCTGCACAATGGTGGAGGGCGGGCTTTCACTTAACTAGGGTTTATTTTGGGGGGTAGGGCTTATATTTCAAACATCCTGAAAAATTATACTAGTGCTTATTTTCGGGGAAAACAGGGTATAAGGGACAAGTGTTCCTCTCCATATATCGAGAAAGGGGAAAAATGGAAGTCACACGACACTGCTTTATCAATAGCAGTTCTTGGAACATTACAGACCACATGAAACTCTCAATAGATAATTCTGTTTTTCAAATAAATTCACCTTTTCAATTTTTCCTTGTCATGGTAGCCCATGCATTTGAAAATGAAGATTATATAGTAGTCATTGAATCACATGACCATTATATGAACAGGGTATTATATAATATTTACTCAGCTGTGTATGTAAATATGTACAACGTAAAAAAAAACCACTTAAAACTTTGGCATAAGTTTAAAATGAAATGGACAATGATGGATCTGAAGTGCTCAATAAGCCCCCATACTGGCTGAAATCCTGTTGCTTAGTGTAGCAAGTTGTACTACAGAATGAGATAGTGTAGCAAGTTGTACTAAACCCACTGAATTAGTGGGGATTTTGTGAGTCAACTCCTTCATATGCTCCACTAACTAATTCAAATGGTCCTACTCTACTTAACATAAGTTGTAACTAGAGTAGGCCTATTTGAATCACTTGAATTTACAGAGGAGTTGGCTTATTAAATCCCCACTGATTCAATCGGCCTACTCTAGTGTGACTTAGTACACTAAGCAATAGGATTTCAGTAACTGTATGCTAGTTGCACCATTTTGGGGGAATTACACTGTAAAGGTTTGTCAGTCAAAGGTTATGACTGACCAGGGAATCCAGACTTGATCCACCAGTTATAGTATTTGGGATTGCTGCAAAAACTGGGTTTGTGCTGCAAATTTACTGCAGTATTTTGGCATAAATTTGGAGAGGATCCAAAATTTAGAGATTCTTAGTTAACACAGGTACACAGTATCCCTTTGCTAGTGCAATAATAAGATTGAATTGCTAGCCCAGTCAGCTTCTGTATGCTTAAGAGGGCCTTATCTCATTCTTTATGTCAGCAGCAAAACTGTCCTGGTTTTAGACAGCAACCATGAGTATGTGAGTAATAATGATATGTTAAATTATTACAATAATTAGTAACCATTAAACCAGGAAACAATTGCATTGTTCCTATTTAAATTTATTGTGTATGTGTTTTTAAATCTTAATTTGAAAATACACCAATTTGTTCAATTTGGGTCTGATGAAAGAAGTTGTAATGTTTTTTTTCTTTTAGAGACTGTAATCCTGATGACAAGGATTGGCCAATTATTATACTGTAAGACACTCTGGGAGTTTTTTGGCTGAAAAATCTAGTTTAAATGTAATTCATTATCATCAGATGGAATCTCTGAATAAGAAAGGAACAATTGCTACCAAATGTTTGTAGTAAAATGAAGTATATATTCATGGGAACAACAAACAGCATTCTGACACTTTAAAGACAAAACATTTTAAAAAAAGACAAACTTTTGTGGACATTATCAAATACAGAAAAGCTTACATCAAATAAAATCACTTGATTTTTAACTATATTATTATGACCATACTTCAACTATGTTAAATACACAAGAAGAAACAGGACAGAACATGTCGTATTTACACTCAAAATAAAGGAAACATAAATTTAGATTACAATTTAGTGTTATTAATCTAGCTAATAGTGTGATTTGGTTATCTGTTTCTTTGTTGCACATGCTGCTGTACAAAATTTTGCAATCTTGACTGGAATTTCACTTGAGGAATCCGAGAGAAGGTAAATATAAAATTTGTGAGTCTACGTGGATAATGTTTTAAAATTGGGGAATTGAGTAGACTGTGGAATCCTTATAGAATGTGCAGTACAACAGAACATGTGCCGTGCCAGACTGACAGGAGAAAAACAATGGTCATAAGGAACATGCAAATATCTTCCTTCTAAAGAAGGTTGATGACAGAAATGAGTTAAGGTAAAAACTCTAGGTCTTTAGAACGCAATGTCTAGCTTGTAAACCATAATGATAATCCATGGGGGGGGGAAATACCTTTCTGTGATTTCTGGCCTCGGTTTTTAAAGTGCTGCAAGACTATTATTTTTCCAGCAACAGATTGACATAGTTTTCCTCAACCCCCAGAAATATATCGAGTCAGGAGTTTAGAACTTATTTTGGACTCTACGTGGATATGTTTCATTCTCTCCTACATAGAATATGTATTGGTTCTGCTAGCTAGGTACAGCAATGAAAGGTGAGGCATATCTGAGATTTTAAAATTCATTTGGTATTTCTTATAATATTTTCTTATTTCTGAGGAGTTCTAGTACATGAGAGGAATGTGTTCCCTAAATAAAAGACTTCATATTGATAGAAACATGAGTCTGGGACTTGTTTACCAAATCACACTGTAGTGCAGCCTTGAACCTAACAGTTCATTCCAGGTGGTGATCATAAGGGTTCCTCTATTAGGTGTCACTGTTGGCTATGCTGGTTTAGGATAATGACAGTTGAAGACCGTAACATCTGGATGACTGTATATTCTCCATTATATAGCCAGAAAACGCATAGGGTTAGGGTTAGAGTTATTCTCTTCATTGGCATTTTACAAATACATATCTGTTGCTTAAGCAGCATGCAAAAGCATTCCTGACTGTGTAAGTGGAATTGCTACTCTTCCACCAGTACAACTAGTTTGCTGAAGTATAAGAAAAGAATAGAAGTTCTTAAGATAGAAGAGAACTTCATATCAGTACAAAAATAGTTTTAGGTTTGTGTGAATGTTCCCTTCCATTCCTGTTGCCCCAAAAAGGATCGTGGAGATATCACCATCATCAAAGCACAGCATAGTATTTAGAGCAGTCCAGGGTTCTTGTTACTCTTAGAGAATGGGTGAGTTAAAATGTGATTAAATCTATTTGTCTAGCACTGTATTTCTATTCCAACAGTGACTAAGTGCTGGATGGGAAGTAATGGTTATTTGTAGAGGTTTTTAATAGGATTAAAAGCAATTTGTATACTATCTCCATGATCCTTACAACAAGCCTGTAAGCTTCATTATCATCTTCATGTTACAGACTGGGACTGAATTAGCAGACATGAGACTGGTGTGCCTATAAACACACCTTGTGTAGAAATGAAGAACATGTGTCCCTTCCATGTCATTGAACTATTAGTGTTAATGCTTCAAGCATTACATTTAGGAATCTGAAACAGATACTTGCTCACAGTGTAAGCTGAAAAGCAGTTCTAAGACTCTGCTAAAGTAGACACAAAGTGGGTTTAGATGTGATAAGAGAATCCACCATGTTAGGTTACAATTCAGATATTTTTGCTTGAAGCCATTCCAAATCTCTACTGATTCAGACCTTGATATTCCTTTTATTGAAATTCAAGTTCTAATTACAAATCCATCTATAATGTTCTCACAATAAGCAGAAATGGCCAACTACATGGGACTGTTCCATTTTGAATACTGATCTCTGTCAAGATTAACTGCTTGCCTCCATTAATGTTGAGAAAAAAGTACCTTAAACATAAAAAGAAGGAAGATTTCCATTATATAAAAAGTACAGCTTGTTTCAAGATCATCCATTCTTGGGGCTTGAAAGATAGTGAGGAAGAGGGATACTTTCTTCCATTGGAATATCTTGTTAATGATATATCAAATTTATTTTAATTAAGCTGTGGGGAGGGAAATGATTGCCAAGCTGAGCAGTATGGCTAAGTGATCAATAGTTTGTGGACAAGTGAAAAAGTTATCTGTTGTGAACATATTTATGTGCACACACAAGTATATAATATATCCCTAAATCTTCTACTTCCATATGAACCTGTTGAGAAACAGGGATTTAATGGGTTAATGCTATACTTTTATGAGTTTTTAGATGTGTTAGAAACACACTGTTGTTTAATTATGTTTTAGTATTATAACTTTATTTGAATTTTTTACCTGTTGCTTGTTTGCACACGTTCTTACATGTTCTCACCTATGCCAAGTTTAATCTTAATTTTAAACTGCCCGGAGTTCTGAGATACAGTAAATGTGTAATATACGTCAAACAAAGATGATGATAATAACAATAATAAATGCTAGGGGACTCTCCAGAATATTGTGAGAGGTGGTCCTGAGGGCTGCAGAGGGAAGAAGGGATCAGCAATAATCACACACATACTAGCCTAAGTTGCTCCAGGGAATGCTCAGAGAGGAAGGAGATATACTGAGACTGATTTTTAGACTGTTGTGTATTTTTCTGCAATGGTTACACTATTTCTCCTTCAGTTATTCTATCACAAAGGTGGGAAACTGCTATCTCAGTTACCCCTCTGCCACTAAGTACTTTTGGGATGGAGAGGGATCCTGGCAATATGGATATAACTTTATCTACATTTTCATTTAGATCCTTCAAACAAACAAAAAACCCTTATAAAATACTATTATTTGTATGTATTAGTAGCAAAGCTCATTTGCTACTAATATCTGCAAGCATATACTTTTTTCCTAGGAGGAAGAGAAAGGACAGAAAACCCAAAGTGGTCCAAATGAAACTCCTTTCCTTTCCCCTTCATTTGTATGAAAGCCAGCTGGCTGCAAATCTGCATTCAGGGAATTTCAAAACATTTCCCCTTCTCTCTCGGGGCTCCATGTCATAGACAGCACACCAGGAGATGGTAGCAGCTTAACAATAGATTGTGCCGTGTGTTGCTGAACACCACACAGATGCCGCTCCCCACGTGCTAAAAGCCTTTTATGGAAAAAATGTTTCTGGTCATGCATATTAATAATGATGCCCTACTAGAAATATTTCCTAAAATAAAGACATTTAACTACATTAAACAGAGTCAGTGGTTGACAGTTTCTTGAATGGGTGCCATTTCAGGAGGCGTAGCTACCGAAGCCTAGATTTTTTCAACTTGTCATCCCACACAAAAACAAACATCGGTCATTAAGTGAGGGGTTGAAATGACATCATTAGAACAGCTATTTCTCCTAGGGCTAATAGTTAAGAGGATAGAGAGGTGAAGTGATTATAGTAAAAGAAAGAGCAGTCAAGCAAAGAGAGATCAGAGAAGTTTATTGATGCAAAAGATACAATGCAGAAGGGGAAAACACAGATGCTGCTATCAAGGTGGGAAGAAAAAAGGCTAAGGGAAAAATGAATGTTATGCTAGATGGTTACTGTGCAAAACTTCATTTCAAAGGAAGAAGGGGTAAATCTCAGAAGTATGAAGTTCCCATTTTGATAATTTTTTGTTATATTTTTAAACAGTGTTTTGCTTCAGCCACAGTTCAGAAAAAATTGTGGAAGTATTTCATGATAAATTAACATGTGAATTAAAAGTCAGGAATAGAATATTGAAAGTAAATTATTTTAAAGATATATGGAACGAACCTATTTTTAGAATATGTGTTTGGAAAAGGTAAAGGAAATACTCCAGGGCAAGATTTGCTTTATTTTCAGAAAGAAATGGTGCATAATTTAGGAAGTAAAAACTTTGACTATATATTGGAGGTTCAGGGGTGCAATTGATGCTAATTGTATTGTGTATTTTGAATTTAAAATATGCATTTTTCTTTTTCTCTGAACTTTTTAATATTAAAAAGGAAGTTCAGAGCTTTGTCCATATTTTGCTTTCTACATATGTATAAGTCTAAAGAGACCTGAATATGCCCAGAGACAGAAAACACACATATAGTATATCAATTTGCCTCATACTTTATGTTTATCTAGAATCTCTTTTATCAATTAAAGGGAAGATGTTCACGTATTCCACTTCAGCTGAACCTGCTACACTGACCCCCAGTTCACTTTCACTTGGACAAATTATAACCTTTAGGCTATTTAAACCAAGATAGAACATTTATTCGTGATTATTCTAAAAGTTATTGTATAGAGCAGAGGAGTAACAAAAACCTATGTTACATTGGTTTCAACATTTGGGACAAAGAAAAGACTGGCCCAAGTGATTTTTGCTGACTGCATCAAAAGGCAACACGTCTCCCCCATTCCTGATTCCACATACACGAATAGACGGCACCAAAAACAAAATCTTACTTCAGCGCAGGTGAGGGACTAATCTTCTCTGGCACAGACAATCACACACAGAGAGCTTTCTCTTCTAATAAGTGACCTCTGTCATTTGTTATCTGCTGCCGGAAGCAGTTGCCTCGCTTTGCTTAACGACAGAACTGTTCCAGAACATATCAACAATTTCAGTGACATGCACCACTAAGTAAGTGGTTTTTGAACTCATCAGTAGAAGGCATACATAGAAATATTTCATTCAGTAATATTTTTTTCTAGTGTAGTATTAAACACTTAAAGCCATCAGCGTGCCTTCCGGCGGTGTTTATTACCTAGCACAGTACTGAGATTCTGAACCCTATATCTAGTACACTCAAGACACAAACCTACAGTGTCTGAAGCAGTTTGGGTTTAGACAGTTCAGTCTACATGATGTTCTCCAGCCTGAGCTTCTCAATAAGCAAGATCTTTGTAGAACGTCTGGTTTATTATTTTTAAAAAACTAACTCTCATAGTCCTAGTATGGATTTCCAGTGTGATGTAGCGGATAGAGTGATGAACTAGGACTCTGGAGAACAGGGTTCAAAACCCTGATCAGCCATGGAAACTGTGGAACTGGTAAAACTACTCCTTAAGTATCTCACTTACCTTGAAAGCCCTATTAGGGTCACTGTAACTTGATTTCAGCTTGACAGCACAGAATATACCAACATACACACATATTCATATTAAAGCCATAGGTGCACAGCAGAACCTTGTCAATATTGGCACTGCAATTCAATCCTTAGAAAGTCCCACTATGTTGATGTCACTGTGTACTTTGAGAAGCTCACTTCTTTCAAATACTTCTTTCAAGTTATGGAGGTCTTAAGCTTTCTTTGGCTCCTTCATGGTGTCAGAGTATGTCTAGATGTACCACTGAAGGGCCTCATGCCTTCATTTTTTACATCTCTCACATCCCCTAATCAATGCAAGGAGACATTATGGAACTGTCCTCCTTAAGAATGGGTAGGTCAGGTTTAGAGCAGGAAACTGCTCAATGTTTCATGGCTCAGTGGGTACAAGAATATGGATCTCCAAAGAATAATTTGCTTTAAAAAGATTCAGACTTCAGTTGAGTACAGCTCATAAGTCTTTCCCATTCACACACTTCAATGAATATTAATATTTTTTTTTCATATTTTATTATAAGGATGGATGGTTTCTGGGGTGCTGAGGGCCAGTTTTCAGACTAGTCAGGAGCCAGAGGCCTGCACTCCCTCAAGGGTGGGTTTTAAAAGAAAGAACATGACCATAAATTCTAATTTTCATATTGTTAATATTTTACATTTTTCTTTAAATGCTATATTTCACAAAGATTGATACAGTTGATCAACTTTTAACTTAGGAATATTTGAAATATTCCCCTTAATTAAAATAATAAGAAATTTTTAAAAGTCAAAAGGAAGATAATCCCCACCCATAATCTTCTTTCAATGTACTTTACAAATTCCCAAGGCCTTTAAATATTAACTATTTTCTCCTCAATAAAAACATAATGGAAGTAAAACAAATTTTAACCAAGTTAAAAGAATATCTGTAACTTCAAGGCCTTTTATAAAATGTATTTTAAATATTCTCACAATTTGCATTTACTTATTTATTTACTTATTTATTTACTTATTTATTTACTTACTTATTTACTTACTTATTTATTTATTTATTTATTTATTTATTTATTTATTGGACTTATATACCGCCCCATAGCGCTACAAGCACTCTCCGGGCGGTTTACAATTTTTAATTATACAGGCTACACATTGCCCCCCCCCCCCCAGCAAGCTGGGTACTCATTTTACCAACCTCGGAAGGCTGAGTCAACCTTGAGCCGGCTACCTGGGATTTGAACCCCAGGTCGTGAGCACAGTTTTAGCTTGCAGTACAGCGTTTTAACCACTGTGGCACGAGGCCACAAGGAAAAAAAATAGCATGGCACCAACAATAGAGAACTGCAGCTCTGTGATTCTTTGTTGCCCACATACCTAACTACTACTGAGATACAAAGGATATAAAAGAACAGATAGTTGGCTATTGAGAGAGACAATAGCAAGGCAAGGCCAAGATACAGAAGCTACAGGAAATCAAACAAAAGCCAGGAAGATTGCAAAAGCTACTGTGAAACCACACCACCAATTTTCAGTATGCTTTTAAAAAATAACATCCTTAGTGGGATGACTTGGAGGCCAAGAAAGTATAAAACAAACAGCTAACCATTTCTTGTTTGGCATCTATTTTCTACTTGCTTTCATCTTCAGTGTGTTTTTCCTTATTTTTGTCACTATCTATGGCAGCAATGGAGCAAATGTAAATGGTTCTTCCTAGTAACCACCACAAAATTCTTCCAGAATGCCTGGAATTATGGGATGGGGGGGATGAAATGGTGTCTGTCATGAGCAGCCATCAAAATAGTCCTTGTTCATTAAGAAGATTAAAACCATGCTCTTGCATGAAATAGAGGCTTGCCCGCTGCATTATCTTAGGAAGGAAATGAAAATGGAACCAAGGATGACCAATTTGTTCCAAAATAATGTTTAATCCTAAAGTGGGGTGTGTGCTCAGTTCATGAGAAACATCCCACCGTATAGTACTCAACAGCCTTCCCATGGATGTTGGAAGGATATGCAAAGCAATTGCTCTGCCTTACTATTGGTGTCCTTTACAACACTATAGCCTCATTACAAGAAAAGCCTAATAGCATCTACTTTATTTTTTAAAAGTAAGCTTCAATTATGGTTTCTATATATAGCCAGATCTGAAGGACTCTGTCATTAGAGATGCTCAGCCTTACTTCCTTCTTCACCGAAAATGCATTTCAGCAGTCAATGTATGGACATGAGGTGAAATTCTATGCTAGCAGGAAGGAGACATAATAAAAAATTAATAAAGGGACTCTTTGCATTGCTTAGTTTCTCCCCTCCCTTTTCTACCTATTTTTCTATTTTGACAAAGTTTAACTGCAAAGCAATCAAACCTTAGTAACAGCATCAAGATGCTAATAACTCTTATATCTGCACAGCATTCATCATTACTGGAACAAATATTTCAGACTGGGAGATCTCTGTATCATTTCCACTGCAAAAATGCTGCCCTTTCCATTATAAATACACTGCATTCCTTTTGCATTGGGTAAAATGTGAGTTGGGATATATGATGCACAATATGAGTTGCAGTCCGCTGTTTAAAAAAATGAGTCTAAGAAAACTGCAACCCTCCAGATGTTGCTGGATTCCAACAATCATCAGCTCCCCACAATGGCCAATGGTTAGATATTTTAGCAACTATAGTCTAGTAACTTCTCTAGGGCCATATCCATGCCTTGGTTTACAACTTTTCCTGTTACTGAAGGAAAAGGGACTGCATGGATGTCATTAGGGCCTATTGCTATTGGCTCTTCCCGTCTGAAGAATATTGTAAGCAGTTCCCATGGTAACAACATTCTTTTATTTCTCTCGTCCCTCCCTGTCCCCATTGGTATATGTTCAGGAATTCCCACAGGTATTTATAGCTTTTCTTGTGTCACTAATGCGGCTTCCCTACACTTTTTTTGTGGTCTGCGGTTAATAGCTATGCTTTTCCTATGGTCACATGAAATAAAAAGTGGCAACAGGAAGAGCTAAATCCTTACGTTCTACTCCATCGCATATACAAGTACTGTATCTATTCAGGGACTTCATGGCACAGAACACCCAGATGACAGGGTGCACCTACAGGGGTACCTCGGTTTATGAAATTAATGCATTCTCCAGGACGTGTCGTAATGCGAAAAAATTGCAAAGCGAAACGTGGTTTCCCATAGGAATGCATGCATGGGGGTGGCTCTATAAACCTCCCAGGCACCATGAAAACTTGCTTCGTATTGTGGAAAAACCGAGGCATTATTTTCAATGGATTTTCATTCATAAACCAAAAATTATGTTAACCGAGGCATTCATAAACCAAAGTACAGTACCACTGTATACTGCTTAGCTTGGCCTCCAATTCTGGAGGCCAACATGATGCCCTCCAGAATTGCACTCTTGAATCCTTACCTCAAGTGCAGTCTCTCAGGTTTGAGGCTAACTGAGGGGAATTTGGTTGCCTTTGAGTGTGTATATTACAGAACCTGAACAAAAATCTTTTACCAGTATAATACCAATTCTTCTAATTGCACCAGTTTAGACAGAGCTAGTGTTGTGTTGCTGTTAGGGTGCTGAACTGTAGCTTAAAAGATCCCATTTCAATTCCTCATCTTTATATGAGGAATTGTATATGGACCTTGTATACGAACATACGAACATATACAAGGGGTAACCTTGGACTTGTCGCCCTCTTGGCATCTGAATTATCTCACAATGTTGTTAAGATAAAATGGGGTAAGCCATGTATGTCATCTTGAACCTACTGGAGGAAGCCCATGAGAAAAATGCAACTAATAAATATATAAAAATATAAGTACTGTACCAGAAGAGTTCTATACTGTACGTCATACTTTCCTTGATTTTTACACCTGTCCTTTTCTCTCTATGGGCAACACATGAGCACAGCATGCCTCTTCCCCTCAAAATTTTGGAGTAAAGCATCCCTGCTCAATCCACAGAAGTGAGTCACTGCCAGCATGAAGAATATGTTAGTGTGATGATAAGGCTCTTTGATGACACACCAAACAAGTAAATGTGCCCTTGCTAGACCTCTATAAATTAAACTGGAGCTAGCTTAGTTCTTCCTTGAACTTACTTCTATGCAAGCTTCCCCCACAAACCTAGTTTTAGTCTCATTTAGTTTTATGTATTATTTCATTAAAAAAATGAATATGTTTTCAGAAGTGCTTCTTTTTTTGCCCAGGAATAACAAACCACCCTCTGAAGCTGGCCTAGAATGCATTTTAGCAGCTGAGATTTCTTTTGGTGCAGGGGGAATACTGCAGACAGAGTTCATGACAAAATAATGAGAATTGAATCTGGCTGCCTCTTGTGGTCTGGAACATGAAAAGCAAAAGGATTTTATTTTGAAGCTATAAATAACTCTTGCCATTTACATTCAAAGACCAGCCATGGAAAATCACAGCCCCCAAAGGATAACGACGTAGAGACTGCTGTGATTTCTAAAGGTATAGGAGCTCTTGAGAAAATATTTTCTAATTCTAAGCAAGGTAATTTCTATCAGGTCAAAATACTCTTCTCTGCCTGCATGTATATTATTTTCCAGGAATGTAATTAAGATTGTTAGCAGCAGGCACCACCACACCACCAAGATTTACATAGCTGTAGCATCACTGTATCATCCTTATATCAAGTTGTATACAACAAACCCTCTCCTGGTAGGTTATTGCCTTTTCAAAGCTGTCACAACTGTCCTTTATGTACAACTCACACTCTATATTCACTCTGATCTTTCTGGTATGTTTCCTGATCGTTTATGTTGATGCTTTCTATTTCCACTCCTCCTCATCTAATCCATTATATTCATAAAACCAGCGAAGGAAAAGCACACTTTCCTGGAGGCAACATTTCACACTTTACAAAATACCATTTTAGCCATTTCTTTACAGGAAGTAAACAGCTCTTTAGGAAACATCTGGGCAGGTGTTAACAGATTCCTTCGAGAAAGGCTGTGGTGCTCCCTCGGTTCAATTAGATGTTGGCTTTTAAATATATTTCTCACTCTTCACCCAACCAGTGATTTAGCAATTTGTGGTTTACAAAGCCATACATTGGGAAGGAATGGCAGGCGAAGGGTTAGGTGGCAGGGAGGGAGGGAGGAATATGTGATTATTGCAGCAAAAGGGGTGACAAACGTGGGCCCTCCTGCTGCTCGCTTCAGCCTTGCCAACAACTGGTCCCTGGCAGACTACCGTGAAAAAATATAGCCTTTTACAGGAAGATGTCCCTCCTCATCGAGTGGTCCTGAGGGACTAGATAGGCGGGATATACTGTAAATAAAATAAATAAATAAATAAAATAAATAAATATAAGTAAGAGAACTGGGAGGGTGCCAACTACTTATTCAACCTCAAAGCAGGAGAATATATTTGGATTTGTTTGGGTTTATATCTATATTCAGCCATAATGTCGGACAAAGGGAAGGATAGTGTTATGTCTGCCACCAAACAGAAAGGTAAGGGGTACTGTCTCACACAAAGAACGTCCCTTACTCCAGACTAGATTTATAATGTGTAGGTGGCCTAGTTTTTTTCACCTATTTTGTTGACACTGTTGCCTTTCAGTTGTAACCCTCATGGATTTTCTAAAACAAACTCTGCTGAAGTTCATTAAACAGTTTCAAGAGCATTCAATGGTCTTATTCAATGGAGCCCAATTTAAAACTAAAAATAGAAATTAAGGAAGGAGGCCTACCTGTCAAAGGTTAGGAGTTAAGGCCTTGTCTAGCTACAAAATATGTAAGCTGTGAGACTGAAGGCAACAGAAGTGAGCTAACAAATGCTCTGCTGGCGTGCAACACAATAACAGCTCATGTGATAAATGCCAATTTTAAAAAAGATGTAGTGAAATTTACAGATTACCCCCAACAAAGCATCTATTCAAACTGTATTAAACGTATTGGATGGTACAGTACAAGGTCACCTTCCTCTCTACAGAAGTTAAGAAAATCTTTCCCAGTTCTTGCGCACATGGTCATGCGTACTTCAAAAAGACCTTGTGCGAGCAGTACCTGTCCCCACCTCTGCACCAATGCATTTGATCACCACGAACACATCAATCACTCCTCTGTCCAAGATGGAGCAACAGCACTGCTCTCAGTTTACACCCAACAGACTTGTGCAGCTGGCACGTCAACTCTTGTTCCACTCATAAGAAGGGAATCCTCTTCAAATATTTGACCTGCAAATAAATATTTGACCTGCAAATATTTGACCCATCAAGCCTGAACAATACCATAGGGCTGCAGGAGTTGTAATCCAGAACAAGATGTAGTCCTTTCCTCCACATGCAGTGCTTTGGCATGAACATCAATGAGTGAGAAAAACATTATCACACTCAAAAACAAAATGCTTGCATAAAAGAACCCAACGTAATCTCAATAAACAATGGAAGCAGTTGCGGAAGCTAGTAAAAGGACGCCACCTTCTTGGCTCTAATCCAGTGCATACAGACTAGTGTTAATTGTTTTTAAAAGCTCAGAAAAACAGGACAGACCACGAATCCAGCGAAATATCCTAAAGAGGAAATCTCAGAGTTGGGACACTGAGCACAAACTGCTACTAACAGAGCTTGGAAAAGTTATATTTTGACCACAACTCTCAGAGTCCTACAGCCAACCTAGAATTATAAATGTGTGTTGTCGAAATGTTTCTAGTTTATGACAACCCTGCTCAGGATTTTCTAGATATACAGTGCATATAAGTGTCCTACCCTCCTTTCTTCTTGGGGGGCACTGCGCAGCTGGCCCAAAGCCACACAGGCTGCCTCTTTTCCCAGGAGACACAGGGGAGAACTGAAGTCCCAAACCCTGATTTAACAACAAGGTACCTATCATGAGCTATCTGGCACACTATTATAATTATGTGCCATCAATTTATCTCTGATGTACGACAACTCTCTCCAGGGTTTCCTATGTTCAGAACACTCACAAGCAGTTTACTGCCCCCCAGGGTCACTGGAATTCTGGAGTTGAAGCATAGAAAAATAAATGCTTCCAAGCTCTGCTTAATACCCACCCTCTTAACTGCCAAAAATGAAGTGCCAATGGAAGAACTGGCATCATATAGCTGCAATCCTAAAAAAAAAAATTCCTAACATGGAACAAAACTTCAAAAATCAAGCCATCTAACTTCTGAATAAACACATTTAGCATGTAGGAGTAGACTTCAATCTAGATGGGTGGGGTATAAATTTAATAAATAAATAAATAAATTAAATAGGACCAGTTTCACAGTCTTTGCTAAGCAGAACCTTGTGAATGTTTTTTTTTTACTTTCAGAGCCATAGAAAATAAAAATTAAGAGTGATGGTGCAGAAGAGTTCCAAGAAGCTCTCACATCATCAACTTGCGGAATAGTTTAGCTTGAGTTTCAAATGCTGCTGCAATCTTTCTGCTTTTTTCCCCCTGCTCCTATTTTTCCTGGAAGGTTTTATCCATTATTTTGGTTCTAAGAAAAAGAGGACTACCAAATCAGGCCAGTGGTCCACTTAGTGCAGTGTCCACTTTCTCATTATAGCAAACCAGGGGCATTTGGGAGCCTGGACACAAGACCTGAAAGTACTGGCCCCTTCCCTTTGTTCCTCCAAGCAGTGTACTCTGAGGCACACTGCCTTCAAACATGAGGGCGCCCGTAACCAGCAGTTATTGAAACACTCAGCCTTCATTCATTTCCATACTCTTCTTTAAAAATCTTTAAGCTGACAGTAAAATTTAAACTGCACTCCCTTACTTTTCACCTTTTTATTTTGAAATAGGAGAATTTCCTGTGAAAAATCAATTCAACAATTGATTGCCATTCTTCTGGCTTGAGTTTGTACAAATATTATTCAGGTTACAAGCAAAAGACAAAACAAATATTAATATTTCTATCACGGCATAGAAACATTTCTTCCACTGTTCTAAAATCCAAATCTCAGTGGTGAAATAGCACCTTGAAATAAAAAAAAAACACAATCCCTGATAATGGAACATATTGAGAATATTGAACAATCTGTCAGACATATTGACTTCACTCCCTTCCTTAGACAATGAATAAATAAAAATGTGTTTTTCAATTGCATTAGTAGTGTTGACGGATAAAAACCGGAGGAATTGGATTAAAGAGAAGGAAAGGACAATACCAGCGATAAGGTACTCTTTACGCTCATAAGTGATGCAATGGAAGACATACTCACCGAAAAAGGAGCCCAGTCAGAGGAATGCCACGGATGAGCCAGCAGAATCCATCAGACCAAGAAGGCATATATGGAAGAAGAGTGAGAGAGGGAACACAATTATTAGCCAAGCATCGTAGCTTTTAAAAACAGCCACAATTGTAAGCATCTTTCATCCACAAAGCTGAGAGTCCATACCTACAGATTTCCATCTTCCTAAAATACAGCAAAACTTTTCTTTAAGTTATCCTGGAGAGTAAGGGACTGCTAAACCAGTCAGAGAGCCATATCCAGCTTTTATGTATAAATATATATATATTTCTGTCCTAGATCAGCCAGATGTCAACCCTCCCAGACACCAAGAGCTTTGGAATGTCAGACTACAACTCCCAGAATCTCTCATTTTTAAAGCTCTGCTACAACATCAGTATTAGGACTACAATATGGTTTTACAGCAGAGACAGATTTCAATTAGTGTGGCAGATGTTGCTTGGCTTCTGGTTTGATATGGAAGTTCCATGTCATGCTGCTGCTGGAAGGTAAATGAACTTGCAAAAATGATTCTTAGTTTATTTAACACAATTATCAGCCAGGGTAGAAACAATACAAAAGCCTATCTTGAGTTCTGCTTTGGAAAGGAGAAAACGCCAAAACACAGTCACACTAGACTCCTGGATTTCTCCATTGTTCTCTAGGACCAGCTGTCTCCTTTACCTCCAAGAGAAGGGGGGAGGCAAGGGAATCAAAATTAACCAGGAAATCTGGTCTCCAGATCATGGAAATTTAACTAATAAGTTGTATGGCCAGCTGAACCAAGGTCATGGTCTCCCCGGAACTGCTTTTTGTCTACCAACCTAAGAGATGGACAGAAATTCTAAATGAGCTGAGAGACATGGCTGGTCCCATCTGTATTGCACCTGCTACCTTCAGCATTTGTCGGGGCTGAATTGTGGGCAGCAAACTGTGATAATCCAGGCATCTGTAAATGTGAGTGATGAAGTACTGTACTTGGAAGAAGCAAAGGGTACCAGGAGCAGGGTCAGCCTCTACATTAGGCAGAAAGAGCCAGCTGCCTAGTACCAGCAAGTTGCGAGCATCTTAGGGCAGTACACTATTGCTCATTTAATTTTTTGCAAGTGTGTTTTTAAGTGCTGAAATAGAGGAGAGGCTCTTGTTCGTTCGATACCGAAATAACCCTATGAGACACCTTAACTCAGAGGGCCACATACGGCCCACGAGCTGCTCCTGTCCAGCCCGCGGACAGTTCTGAACATCAAAACCATTTATAGCTTTTTGTCTAAAGTTTATCAGTTGCTTATCTTTAAAATACCGCAAAAAAAAACTCTTTAGTATTTGTGAAGATTAATAAGTTTAAAATAAAAACAATCATAACATCACTGTTTCATTTTATTTTTAAGTAAAGTTGGTTCGGCCCCCAAACACAGTTCAGATTTTTCATGTGCCCCCCCCATAGAAATTAATTGCCCACCCCTGCCTTAACTTGAGAGACGTGGAAGGCATTTGCTTTTTTGTCTTAAACAGGAAGACATATTGAGCCAGCAGTAACCAGGAAGCAGAATAAAAGAGGAAAGCAAAGGTCAAGATCAAACAGCAATCCAGAAGACAAGACTGTGAAACAAAATAGAACTCAGGAACACCCCCCCAAAAAAAAAACACCCAAATAGCAACCAAAGAGCAAACTAGGAGATTAAATTTAGAAGCAAACCAGAAATCACTGAAAACCACAGAATATAAAAAGCAGACCAGAGCTCAGGAAGATCATGTTGCTCAACCATGTTGCTTAACTGGAACAGAAAATCCTCTTCTAGTCCAATGGCCACCCTTGGATGGAGTCAGGGCAGGTTGTGGAGATGCTAAGCTACCAAGCAGATGCTCCAACACATAGTTCAATGACTCACCGCATGGGTCAACCAACCCAAAGCTTCCCAGTCTGAAACTAAGTGGTACCTGACAGAACTTGACCATATTTCTATTTTGTATGGTCAACGTATGCACCATCTGAGCATATGAAAAAAAGGCAAGCAGTAAGACTGTCACAGGCTTGTCAAAATGAACAAAAAAACCTAGCTCTTGATCACATTCTGTTTTATCACAACTACTGTGTCAAATATCCCTCCAGCATTAAAAGGGGATGCAAATGCATGCTGTAAAATGGGGAGGAGAGATGAGATTTTGGAGACAGACCATAATGGCCCATCCCCAGAGAAGAGTCTGATTCTATGACATCCTTGCTGAAGCAGAGTAGTTCTCCTGCTTAGATGATCCCCTGCAATCCCCTATGCCCGCTGTCTTCTACAACGTGAAAGAAAGGTGTCTCCATTGTGAAAAGGTGACAGAGGTTTAAACAACAGCTTGTGGGAATTCTGAATTGCCGCCACCACACTCAAGGCAAGACGGCAGTGCTCCAGTTCTCCTCATCCACTTTATTTTTACAAAAATTCTGTGAGATGGGTGGAGCAAAAAGGGAGAATAAGTGGCCCAAGGTCACCTAGGAAGTTCCATCCTCAAGTAGAAATGAGAATCTAAATTTCACAGATCCTCAAGATCAACACATGCCTGAGCAAAGAAGAGCAGCATGGCTGACTCGTGCACAAGGTCCATCTCACCCTGCTTCTCATGATGGCCAGCAAGGCGTCCTCAGCAGAAGGCTTGAAAGCCCAGAGGAAATAAACGTTTCACCTTCTAGGTGCCCTAAACTTCAACCCCTAGAAGTTCTAGCCATCGTGGCTAATGTAAAGTATTATGGGAGTTGTAGTCCAAAATTCCAAGCTCTGGAACAGCCCTCTTCTGCTGTTACACTCAGCCATTGAGAGCAGGCGGCAAAATTCCTCTAAACATGATCGTTCCCTTTAGCACAAGGAATCAGTTCGCCCAGTTTTGTTTTTGGTGGGCCAAGCTCAATGAAGACAAAGAACTGTAATGCCTAGGACTGGACAAGGAGCACTAAATACATCCCCGCTTTTGTGATTTAAACATGATTTATCTGCCTTGGTGCTTTACTAAGCACAGGGCTCCTTGCCTAGATGAGATCCGGCTCAGCAGCTATTTCAAAAGCAAACAAAACTGTCCTGCTTTGACCTAGGGATGTTATCTGGGCAGCCAGTGAAATAAACAGTCCTCTTGACGTTCACCTTCTGGAATAAATCCAAAGAGCTTTTTGGCCTCCCCAGCCTAGGCAGGGGCACAGATGGTCCTAGGGATTATAACATATAGGGAATTAAACATGGCTACACAAATGAGCTTCCTCATTCAACCTTCCTGGGGTTGCCAGGTGTTCCTGGAGGCTAGTGCTGAGCCGTGTTCATTACAAATTGTTTACCTCTGGTACCCTGCTAGGCAATGCACAAATGAAGCATGGCATACAAAAGGTTTTTTTTTAGGGATCAGAAAGAAAAGAGAGGAGAGGGATGCAAGCTGGAAAGTGGAAGGGCCAGTTGCCTACTGCGATGGCAACATTTGCCATTACATATTCTACTTCTTCAATGTTTTTAATAGTGTCTTGAGAATGATTAGTGTTTGGGTGGCAGCACTGTGCATCCAAGCTACTGTAAGTGAAAGCTTAGCAGCTGGGATCATGCTGGGGAGAAAAAAGGGACCTCAGCCATTTTGCTTGCAAAAAAAAGAGGAGGCAATCATGCATGCTCCAGCAACCGTAAAGCCTTGATCCAACATTAAAAGATAAAACAGGATTAGAAATTATGCTGTGTTTGTATTCTTGATGTCACCGTATTCATGCCACTGCTGGTGTAAAAACAGACCTGAGATTAACTACTTAGGGCCTTGAGCACAGACCAAAACAAAAAGGCAGGAATGAACACACACACACTGAAAATGTACACAAGGCTACAATGCCAAGGCATACTTGCCTATTTAGTAGAACCCAGTGAACTATGTTTGAGCAAAATATTTAAAAGGAGTGAAATGTAAAGGTGCCACTTGATCTCCTAACTCAGTAATATAAATCTCACCAATGAAGCAAGTCTTATGATCCCATAATTAGACATGGGCACCACAGATGTGAATGTTGTAACTCAGTGTAAGATAAATCACTGGTTCTTAACCTTGGGTTACTCAGGAGTTTTGGACTGCAACTCCCAGAAGCCTTCACCACCAGCTGTCCTGACTGGGGTTTCTGGGAGTTGCAGTTCAAAAACATCCGAGTAACAAAGGTTAAGAACCACTGAGATAAATGACTATGAAGTTAGCCTGAGAACAGATATTTTTGACACATTGCAGACATCTGAAAGCCAATTCCTGCAGCCATAAAGAAGCTGAAAATAGAGACAAGCCATCTTTCAGGTGTTCTGTTCACTGAAGAACCTCCAGCTTGCGTTTCAAAGATCTAGGGCTCACTAAAAATAATTTCAAGGCTACAAACAGGTCTGTTTATTTGACAGTATTTGATACTTGGTAGAACATTATTTTTAATCTCATTCTATTGAAGTGATAACATACACACTTGAGTGATGAGAAGTTAAGAGCAATGCTGCAGTTTGGTGGTACAGTATTGCTCATGACTCAGTCTGCAATAGGAAATGTTTATCCTGACATCTTAATTTATGGAAGGTCACCACTGAAAGTTCTACTGGGGAAACGGGCAACAGAATTTTTATAACCACTGATAGCAAGCAAACTTCTCTAGCAGGGAGCACATTTCTGCATTTAATTCACCAAAGGATGTGACTGTTTCTCCTTCTTATCTAGTCCTATTTACTCTGAGTGGTAATAGCTTTGAAGGGTCTCAAGAAGGAGTTGCTCCATCACCTAGTATCACCTGATCCTCTTAGCTAGTGGTGCCCAAGACTGAACCTTTGACCTTTTGTGAGCAAAATATGCACTTGACACTATTGAGCTATAATACCTCTACTCCCCCTAGTATTTATCTAGGAGCATTTTCAATCACTACCAGTTATGGAAGCAAAACAGAACAAAAAGCCGATAACTTTCAAATTGTTCTCGTCTCTCTCTGCCCTTGTCCTCTACAAACACAGGGGCAGTCTCTGACCTCAAACCCCACCTGTTACTTGAAGGAAGTCTTCTAATCTTTTGCTCTCATCAAGGAAATGTCAAGTGACAAACAATGTGTCTAAGCCAAAATACGCCAAACTCTTATGTGATCTGCCAGGACACTTAGGGAGTCTCAGATAAACTCTACAAGTACTGTAGTAAGAAATGGTATTTAACATCTGACATGATTTGGCAGAGAACAGAAAACAGCAATTCCTGCAAGCAGAGCCAGCCTGTGAACCCATGGGCAAGCTGCACAGTCCCAAGGCATCCCGGGGTGGCGGGGGGAGAACAGCAAACCACTTCTGAGTACTCTGTAATGGAAAAACCCTGGAAAGGATCGCCATTAAGTCAGAATTTACTTGGCGCCACATGCATGATGAATCAGTGATGTGACAGCTTATGATGTCGGATGGGGGGGCTTCAGGCATCATATAATCAGATGACCATCAAGTTGTCTGGATAGGACCATCTACCAATGAGAACTGGACTTAAAGACCACCTAGATAATGAAAATGACCTTTTTGTGACCCCAGTACTTTGTGACCTCCTAAATCCCATTTTTTAAAAAAATGAAGAAAAAGATGAGAATAAGATACAAATATCCATGTGCTGTTTAAAGACATAACATACATATTTTTTCCCAAAACTGAAATGTACTTCCAGCATCTTCTAATTCTTTTCCATGTGTGTGTGTGCATGTGTGTGTTTTGTTTTTCTGTTTTTTTTTTCTTTTAGGTATTTTTGGTGGGCTGTATACATCTCAGAGGATCTAGCAAACAGACAGTTAGCTCTTAGATCTGCCATAGGCCCACACATTATATAGAAGCTCTAAATAGAAACATACAAAGAAAGTTAGCACACACATGTTGTGATGCTGGATCTCTGGTGCAATTTAGCAGGATTTTGCTTATGTCGTTTTTGTGATCACTTAGTTGCACACCTGTCTTGCAGCCTCAGATGCCCCAAGCACGTATCAGACCCACAACAGTGCAGTTCTTAAAAAGGCATCTATTACCCAAATGACATACAACAACCCAAAAGTCATGACATCATACCCATGACTTTTGGGTATTTCACATGTTAACTTCCTATCTACAGCATAGTACTGCATCACTGGATAAAGATTGTTGTTGTTGTTTAGTCGTTTAGTCATGTCCGACTCTTCGTGACGCCATGGACCAGAGCACGGCAGGCCCTCCTGTCTTCCACTGCCTCCCGGAGTTGGGTTAAATTCATGTTGGTCACTTCGATGACACTGTCCAACCATCTCATCCTCTGTCGTCCCCTCCTCCTCTTGCCTTCACACTTTCATAACATCAGGGTCAGGATAAAGATTAGTATAGAGCAAAAGATAGCTATTTATATATGGAAAAAAAATAGTGACCCACTAAAAGGATCACTTGCCCTTGCTTTCGTACCTGTGAATGACTTTTTCCAGACAAGCAAGGGCACCTCTGAGGTTGTAGCAGAGCTGTGCATCTCATTGGTCACAAAACATAAGCAGAAATTACACCAGAGATTCAGCATTATTGGCGCACAGCCTGCTGAAGATTACTACAGACTGAAAGCTAGCCTTTAAAAAAATATACTGGTCCAATGGAGGCATCACCTGCTATTGTTTTTGTATGGACCACATGGTTTTGTTAGTTTCCATTCAATGGCATTTCTGCAACTGGAAGCACATCCATGGGCAAAACAGCAGAAGAACTTGTTCAAGCACAGCATTCTCTTCTGTTTTTCTGCACTGTACCAGCTCTCCAAGCAGCAGCCGTGACCCCACCCCATCTGCCGGCCTTTAGAAATCGGGCTACTTGCAGGGTTACAGATTGCACGAGGACAAGCTCCCGCATCTATGAGAGGTTTACCTTCACGTCACAAACACGTGCACTTACCACACAATGTCAACAACGCGGGGGGGGGGGGGAGGAGAGTCACGTTACAGCACAACGTGGAGAGCAAGCGGAGGGGAGGGGAGCGGAGGCAAGCAAGTGGGTCACATTTCACCGTTCCTGATGCCTAATGCCGTAATTAAGATCACTTCCACTGGAGAGCAGCAGCTCTGAATCAGATGTTTACTACTTCAAATGAAGACTGTCCTCAAAGCATTAAGATGGGTGGGAGTACATCAACACAGATGTGGAAATAAATACGTTGCTACCCACAATTTGTGTTGCTTTTTACTCACAATCTGTGTTGCTTTTAATCTATTTCTGGTAGCAGCAGCACATAGATAGATATTTGCTACAAGCTTTATTGAGGCTTCATCGAACAATAGGTTTGCAAACTGCTCTTAATTACCAATGGATTAATTTATTTATTTTGAAAAATGTTTTTTTCTTCTTCCCCATCCCACTTCCTTGATTCTTGTCCTCCTTTCTCTCTGTCCCCTTAGTATGATCTAGTTCAGGAATAGGGAGCCTTCCGCTCTCCAGATGCTAGAGAACAATTCTGACTCTTTCAGAACACTGGCCTTGCTCACTAGGGCAGAGGGAGTACAATCCATCAATTTGGTTCCTCTCCGTTCCTCATTTTCTCAGTCTCACATTCCTTTTGTCCCCCTGGCACCAGAGGTTGCCGTTGTGTTTTTAAAGGCTGGCACAAAAACGTGCATACATTTCTGTGTGCATTTCCCCTCATATACTTTATGTGTTTATGTAATTTTGCCATGCATATACAATCAGCAAGCAATTTCCCCTAATACAGTGCATTTCTGTTTATTGTATTACATGAATATACACATTTTGTGTGCATTTTTCTCTACCTATTCTTTTTTTCTGATCTCTGTTCATTTGGAAAGGGCAAATTGCAGATACCTATGTTTCAGATCTCATATTAATTAAAGAACTGTACATCAGATAGGTTGCTGGAGTGTCTTCTTCCAGGCTCTTGATTCAAAAGGGAGCCAGCTTGAATCTCCTCTCTATCACCTTTTCATTTAGGCAAGAATTTGACAAATGACTTTGCTTGCTACAGGACTGCCTTTGAACCATGCATTTGCCTCATTTTTCCGTGTTACTGATGTGTCAAAATATTTGTAACTACATTTTCAGTTGTTCCAACATTTTAATTAATATGCATTTTTACTTTAGTTTGATCTTTTTGTGAGCCACTACAAGTTCCATTTATATGAGAAAGTTGAGTAACTAGACATCTGGGCTGATTTATTTTTCACTGGCTTGGACTCCTGATTTATTATAGTGAAGTGCTTGTTATATTTATTAATGCTATTAATTCCATTCCATGTCTTGGAACCACAGCTGGAAAACATACTTTTGGAGGTTACAATGACTAGAATTTCAAAGCCAGGAAATTATATTCCAAAAAGTAACTTTTCCAGGCTCTGAAATCAGATTTGGGATCGCTACCTTAATATATACTAGAATCCACTACAAGAATGTGTAGGAACCTAGAGGCAAAGGGAGGAAGTTGGTTCACAAAAACAGACATCACCTGAAATGATAAACTGATTATATACAGCATTTAAGTGAGATCTGTAAATAAAATGTTGCAGTCTGAGCGCTGCTATCCAGTATTGGCAGAGTATGGAAATTTCTTGGCTTAAAAATCTCTAGCCACACAGCAGATAAAAGTTCAGAGGCCTGCAGAGCAAAATTAACTTCACATCTCCCACAGTAGACCACTCCTTATTTTTAGTTCTTATCAACTG
Source organism: Pogona vitticeps (assembly GCF_051106095.1). Taxonomy (NCBI): domain Eukaryota; kingdom Metazoa; phylum Chordata; class Lepidosauria; order Squamata; family Agamidae; genus Pogona; species Pogona vitticeps. The sequence goes on along the minus strand of NC_135791.1, from coordinate 10,583,692 downwards.
GCACTTAGATAAAGGTAAAGGTTCTCCTTGACATTTAGTCCAGTTGTGTCCAACTCTAGGGGGCGGTGCTCATCCCCGTTTCCAAGCCGTAGAGCCAGCTTTCATAGACAGTTTCCCATGACCAACACAACTAGACATGGAACGCCGTTACCTTCCCACCATGGTGGTACCTGTTTATCTACTCACATTTGCATGCTTTTGAACTGCTAGGTTGGCAGGAGCTGGGACAAGCGACGGGAACTCATTCCATCGCATGGATTCGATCTTACGACTGCTGGTCTTCTGACCTTGCAGCACAAAGGTTTCTGCGGTTTAACCCACAGCGCCACCACGTCCCTAAACTGGCACTTACTGTCTCAATAACTCACTGAGAGATATTGGTAAGAGGCAAAAAACAGAGTGGATAAAAACCAATAATTTCAAATTAATTTTTAATTTTAAATCATTTTTAAAAAGTTAATTTAAAAAATTAAATCAAATCCACTGTGGGGGGGGAAGTCCATTTTACTCACAGTTCTTCATAGATCAAAAACAAACAGCGTTCTGTAGAAAAATATTAACTGGTTACATTAACAGAGTTTAACTGGTTAACTAGTTTCATGATGATCCACTACATGACTTGCTGACTGAGTAAAATACATTGCTCTTGCTGTCTTCAGACTGTCTGACTGGAAAATGGTGGGAGAAGAACTCTTGAGCAAAGAGATGTGGCTCTCTTCAAAATTCTGAGGCAAGAGAGGGAATACTTGGCTGCTACTAGATTTATTGACCTTCACCCCAATCTGAAAAGTCAAAAGGCAAACACACGAGGGTGCAATAATTCCAACATTCAGAGTCCCAGCCAGGCAGCCAAAGTTCTGTGCCTATGCAGTATATTACATCTTTTGATCTACCCCCACCAACCTGCATTTAATGCCTGTTGTGCTTGAACTCCTTGTCAAAGAGTACCACAAATGTCTCACTTCCTTGCAGGGAAAGGAGAATAATTTTGAGTCTTCCCCATCTTTACAGATAAGGATGGCACAAGAAACGGTTTGCTTCCTTATTACAGAGGTTTAAAAACTTCCTGCTCCCATAAACGGAAAAGAGAAACGTTTGTTGTTGCCAATGTATTTCCCAAATTTGGCAGTGGTGGAAAGCAACCCACCTTGCCTTGGCATCTTCCCATAACATTATTCCCACTGAATCAACAGTGTGTGGGGGGGAAGGACAGCACCTGCTCAATCACAGCGATAGAGGTGGCAATTCAGCACCTCATAGGTTTGGATGGCAATCCGGTGCATCCTTCCCATGGGTGGAAGTTGCTGGCTCCTCTTCTGCAGATCTACATGGCTGTAATTCTAATTTTGGATATCTAGGGTGGTGCAATGAACAGACTGAAGGACAAGGACTCAGGAAACCTGGGTTCAATTCCCGGTTAATGGGAGACAACGACCGGATGTCCAGAGGCCACCCACACAACCTCTGGACTTCGATGGGCCACTTTTGCCCTTGCCCCCAAAAACTTCCATTTCTTTTTTAAAATTATTATTATTTATTTATTTAAAAGAGATCCATGCGCCCTCCAAGAAACACGGGGGGGGGGGATTTCACCACATTGTACAACATCCAACCGACCCATTTGAGGCCAGCAGGGGATTTTACTGCAAAAGTAGAAGTCCCTAAAAGTCTTTTTGTTGGGGGTGGGGGGAGTAATGGGGCATGGGGTGATGGGAGCTCACTCAAGGTGCCATGGACCATACTTTGCCCAAACCTAGATTAGATTGTGGTTTCACCCCTGAAGACAGTCCGTACATAGCAAGTAACTCAAAATTCAACTGTAAGATTGCTGAGAGTTAGCAATATGACCTTACCCCTTGCTAAGGAGACCCGGTTTTACAGAGTACCGCCCTCTGCTTAGAGGCATCCCCCCATCTAAAATCTGGTTTCAATTTTTACAAGAGCCCATTTAAAAGATAAAAAGAAAAACTTTAGAAGGGACTGCACAGGCTTTGAAGCTGCCCATCATCGGTCAGCACCTGGGCAGTGAACTGAATCGCAGGCACTCACATCACTGGGTGTGAAGGTGATCAAGAGAGTGTGCCGTCCTCCGTTAAAAAGGAAGATGTAGAGGAAGGCGGATGTGTGGAAGGGGTGCTGATAGAACTGGACCAAACGGAGGTGGTGTCTGAGAGGGCTGAAGAGGTGTGTCTTGTGGAAGAAGGAGGGGAGGAGGTGGATCTAATTATGTGGGAGGAGATAAAAGAAGGAGGAGGCGCGCGGGACTTTAGAACTTGGACGGACTTAAACGTGGACAGACCAAGACACCGAGGGGTCCAGACTGAGCCCATTCTCGACCCAAGTCAAGCGTCTGGAGCAACATCGGGGTTCCCTAATCTGATGACCGGAGGGGGACTACTGCCGGATCCACCATTCCTGGGAGCCAAAAACAGAGGTATTGAGCCCCTGGAATGGAAGGTTTCAGTTTTCCCCCTGAACTATCCTGGGGGAGGGAGGCGTGTGATCCAGCCTGGGCCAGAATATCAGAAGAGACCTTTAGAGGGAGATTGGGCCCGCCACCCTTGCTGCGGCACGGTGTGTGCACTGAGGAGCGCGCCCTTGCGTCAGATGACAGACAGGGAGAAGTTTGGGCCAGCTCCCTTCTAGGAGAACAAACCGCGGTTCCTACTGTTCGTCCTAAGAAGTACCATTTGTTGAATGATCGGTTGTTGCAAGATCCGTTTGATCCTTTAGAGTTGGAAGCTGTTTACAATAAAGTGTTTAATAATGAACCCCGTGATGAGCCTCCGTGTCTGTTTCCCGCCTTCACTACAAGTGCCCCCCCCCCCGCTGGAGAAGGACCTTCTTACACTGGGTCACCTACCCAAAAGTTTAGATGCTTTGTGGAGATCCTGCTCCACGTGCCACCACTCCTGCTCTAAAAATCCTTTGCTCCAACCCAGAGCTCTGTTAGACTACAACTCCCATAATCTCCAACAAGCATGATCACTGTTGGGCTGAGCATGGTACACCAGAGGACTACACATCTGGGAGGCATCAGGTTGGTGGGGCTGGTCTAAAGCTATAGGAGGACAGAGCTGTTATTTCATTCCTCCAGTCAAAATAAACATCTGCCACCCACTGATTTCTGTGGGTTTTGTTTTCTCCAGCAAATTAAGCCAGCATCTCACGTGCATAAAACATATAGCAAAGCCAATACAGCAAAGCATCCTGATTTTTGAAGGCAATGGTACGTCCCCTGTGCTAGCTCATCCTTCTTTCTCCTCAAATGTCACTCCCCACCTCTCTCCCCATTCCTGCACTGGCTGATCAATGTCCATGTCCATTATCCCTCCACATCAGGCCACCGAGAAGTCTCCAAGACATGGAAAATCCATTAATCCTACAGCCAAGAAATGCTTTAAAAGTCAGCCTGGTGTTTCTACCCCTACATCAAAGTGATCAAATCATCCACAAACAGTAAGCACAGATATCATGCATTCAGGGCTAGCCTGCAGACATTATGTAGAGTTTCCATTAAAAAGCCCAGGAATGCTGTTAGAAGTCACATCCATTCACAAGGCAGAGTAGCTTCAAATGGCATCAAAGGCCAGCTGCCATTTTAACAACACTACCTCCCCAGAACATTTCTCAGAACAACACTATACCATGAGTTAGTACGGGAAGGCAACTGTGCATCCTCCAGTTATTTTGGACTACAAATCCCACCAGCCCTTATCATTAGCCACGCTGGCCGGGGCATGTAGCAGTTATAGTGCTAAGCATCTGGAGAATACCAGGTGGCTTACCCTCAAATTGTTTTATGGTGGAGTGTAGTTTGGATGGATATTCAGAGGTAAAGAATGAGAGCATGTGCTACCTCCACCACCAAGCCAGATGCAAACAAAAGGAGAGAGAAAATGTTCCAGTCCAGCTCTAATAACCCATTCCTTGCTATCTTGCAAAGACTCAATGGCTTTAGCCCATGCTGGGGTGCTTTGTGTAATATATATGACTTCAGATTTGTGAAGAAAAAGAAGAATCTTGGCAGGAGATCACAACCTGGAAAAAACTGGGTGATCTAGATGCTAGAACTGCATTGGTTAGGATTATCATAATTACCATGATATAAATATACCATTCATTTTATCACAGTTGGGAAGAATCTCACTGGGTGTCCGGTGTGCTTGCCCAGTCTGCTGTTCAGATGCTACATGTTGATGGGCAACCTCAAGAATCCTGCATTCTCTGCTCCACAATAGCAATATGAATTGTGGGCTAAACCGCAGAAGCCTGTGCTGCAGGGTCAGAAGACCAGCAGTTGTAATATTGAATCCACGCGACAGAGTGAGCTCCTGTTGCTTTGTCCCAGCTCCTCGCCAACCTAGCAGTTCGAAAGCATGCAAATGAGAGTAGATAAATAGGTACCACCTCGGTGGGAAGGTAAAACGGCGTTCCCTAGTCACGCTGGCCATGTGGCAATGGAAACTGTCTTCGGTTACAAGCGCTGGCTCTATGGCTTGAAAACGGGATGAGCACCGCCCCCTAGAGTGGGACACGACTGGACTAAAAATGTCAAGGGGAACCTTTACCTTTAAGATGATGGCCATTCTTCCCCAATTTGCCTCTAGTCATGCATACTTTATGCATATCTGCATTGTCTGCATTTATGGCAATACCTGGCCTCCTTTACAACCACCTTAGCGATGAAGACATCTCTCAAGCTTTAACCCAGCTTGGACTGTGGCACTTGTGAATGCTCCATCCATACACCAGTTTGATACCTGAAATCCCAGTCCTAGAGAAGATCCGCTTCTAACTATATACCAGTACCTCCCTGAGACCACCTCATTAACCTCCGAAGTGATGATGTTTCCTACAAAGTCTCCTGAAACATCCTGAGGAATGCTGTGGGGAGATAAAGGCCTCTTTAGTTATCTTTTCCAAACAAAAGCTGGAAGTGAACCTTGAATTAAAGACACCAACCAAGGAATGTATCTCATTGCTTTCCAATAGACCACACCCTGTCTTGCCCGGGTTGTTTTTCTTTTTCCCCCCAAGTAAGACCTATTCATGACATGGAATAGACTTCTTGTGCATCTCTAGTACAAGTGTGCCTTTCTTGCTACATAGCTGAGGATTGTTGTCCCAGAAATGTGAGCAAATCCTCTTCTTAGAAGTGATTTGCATTTCATTTTGGCTGGGTCTCCAGAGAGTAATTTCTTCTGGCCACAACTGACCTCAGCTAGACCTGAGCAGGAGATCTAGAAAAGGAATGTGCGCCGTGTGTGTGTGTGTGTGTGTGTGTGCGCGCGCGCCGTGTGTGTGTGTGTGTGTGTGTGTGTGCGCGCGCGCCGTGTGTGTGTGTGTGTGTGTGTGTGTGTGTGTGTGTGTGTGTGTGTGTGTGTGTGTATTTTCTTAGTAGTTCTATGAGATGTTTGCTCCTGTCAAATGCAGTGCAAACAATCCTCTTCTCAACTTGGTGCCTTCCTATTGTGTTAATCGCCATCCTAAATCTGTCTGCTCAGAAATAACTTGACAGAGTTCAGTACGACTAACCCTGTGCTAAATGAGTTTAGGCTACAGATTTTAGAAGTGTGCAGATTTGTTGTTGCGTACAATTTCAAAAACACAGAACTCCATATACCTCTAGTAGACTTACTAGGATTAGGAACACAGAAAGATAAGAAGCTGTCTTAGACTAAGTCAGACCCTTGGTCTTTCTAAGCAGCATTGTTAATATTGATTGGCAGCCTCTCTCCAGCATTTTAAGGAAGATTCTTTCCAGTCCCGCGTGGACTGAAGCTCAGACTTCCTGAAGGCAAAGCACAGGCTGCACTACGCAGATCGGCCCCTGTTGTTCTTTGCTTTCTAGTAGATGCTAAGAGGTTTCAAGTTGCACTGCAAATAGTGAGGCTCTAGATTTGCAGGTTGTCCATCTCTGGTGCTCCAGATTTCTTTAAAGTAGTTGAATTTAAGGACATACAGTGGTGCCTCGCATTACGACATTAATTCGTTCCAGCGAAATTGCTGTAAAACGAAAACGTAATGCAAAAAGAAAAAAACCCACTGAAACGCATTAAAACTCATTTAATGCGTTCCAAAGGGCTATAAACTCACTGTCCAGCGAAGATCCTCCATAGGGCGGCCATTTCCGTCCCAGAAAACAGCAGAGGGGCATTTTGTTTACCCAGCGGCCATTTTGAAACTGCCAATCAGCTGTTGAAAAATCGTCGTTTTGCGAAGAATCGGTTCCTAAAGCAGGGAACTGATCATCGCAAACCAAAATTCCCCCATAGGAAACATCGTTTTGCGATCGCAAAAGTGATTGCAAAAAGTTCATCGTAATGCGCTTTTGACGTTAAATGGGGCGATCGTAAAGCGAGGCACCACTGTATAAGAGGACACACACGTCTGTCATTTTCACTCTTACCTTGTATTCTTCAGCTCTTCTGCATACACACCCACTATATTCAGTATTCTTCACACTCCTAGAACACTAGGCACCACCTGTGGCACTTATGATACATCAACCAGTTTACCTGCAGCAGCAAGAGAGAGAGAAAAAAAGAAGTGTTACCATCCCAAGAGACTCTGAAGTGACATGGCCACTCCTGTCATACCAGGTTCAATATTAAAGAGCCCCTGTTAACTGTGGAGAATTTTCCCTGAGAGGATTTTTCTCAAGGCTCTGACCCCATAATTAGGAAAATCCACCACCGATCCCTCCAGTGTCTCTACCACTGCTGTTCAGAGGCCTTCCCTTCTCCCTCTCAACTCCTCTCCAAAGCCAAAGTAGGTTTGTGTGTGTGTGTGTGTGTGATCTTTGGCAAAATCCCTTAGTCCCATATAACACTCAGCAGTGCGCTGGTACATTTTAAAGCTCATCAGGAAATCTCTCCTAGCCATCCCCTAGCCAAGAAAACACCAAAATACATTTTGATTCACACCAAGAAATAAATTCTAGTATTTTCTTCTTTACTGGGAGCAGTATTTTGTAGAGAGATTTTGTTCTTTTGCCCATTCAAGCACAAACCACCTCAAAATGCTTCACTGGGAAAAAGTGATATAGCGTGGATCGATTGATTGATTGATTATGTGTCATCAAGTCAATTCCAGGTTCAGGGTATTTAGAAGGGGTTTAGCATTCCTTCTGAACGGGGCTCTACAGCTTGCCCAAGGCTACACAGGCTGGCTTTTCTCCCTGGATGTACGCTGGGGAATTGAACTCTCAATCTCCACCTAACACACTGAGCTATATAGCCAGCTGCAGTGCGGATACCTTAGAACAATGCATGACTGCTGAGAAAACCCATACTCTACCCAGCTACGAGGAAGACTTCAGATAAACTTGGAGAGGCAGGAGAGCTCATAATCACAAACACATTGGCGCTTCAAACTTTCAGGCCCAGGGACCACACTTCCACTGATTAAGATATGACATGTTACAAGGCTAAGGAAGATGCAACTGAAAGAAAGATGCAGGGTTGGCTGGACTAGCCAGCCAGAAACACAAATATCAAAATCCATTTCGCAGCAATCCTTTTATTGGTCCAACTAAAAAGGCACACTCTGCACAGTTTCCCACGATCACAGGTCTCCAGGCACTACATTAGGAAAAGCAGGCGGGGGCTTGATGTTAAAGCCCTGTACTCCGCCTGCTGTCTTGATATGTAATGGAGAAGACGCTGCAGACACTTAAACAGGGCTCATTGAGAGTTCACTATCATTCTACATCGCCTCTAGGTTTCCTGAGTATGTAAAAAGCTATACAAAGCAATCAACTTTGAATTTCCATTTTGAACATACAGTACAAACAATTTTCTTGAAACCCCAAACAATCTCCATGTCAGGACCTTGAAGCTTATACAGTATTTCCCTTTGAAGGAAGAAAGTGTAAATGTTTTCAAGACTGGAAATGATTTTTGATGCTTAATTGATAAAGCAATTAAAGTAGCTTTGCTTTGGGTTCTGCGGAATGAAGCCCCAGGGATTGCAGTCCCAGTCTAGGGGGCAGGGAATCCTCTTCCTCCAGGGCAGAGGGGAAAACTGATGGAGGCTATGATGACACACTTCAAATACCTGAAAGCGTTTCCACAAAGACTTGTTCTTTGTAGCCCTTCACATAATGGACTGAAATAAATGGAGGGAAAATTAGAATTAATTCTTTCATAGTGAAAGGAGTTTAACAATGAGACCAATAATTATTGGGGTGTGTGTGGAGAGTGGACTCTCCATCACGTGAAATCTTAAAGTAATGGCTAGACTGCCATCTATTGGAGATGCTCTTGCCATGGATCCGCTACATCAAGCAGGAAATCAGACCTACAGATGACCTATAGAACTCCTCCCGGTTAGACAGAATCCATCTTCTTTACCTCTGCCTCCACTTCATTTCCCTTCATGCCAGAATAAGCCCAAGACATCTTGCTGCCTGAGGTGAAATACCGGGTGGCTCCCTGTTCCAGGTTGAAAACCCAATCAGACTGGAAGTTGGATGTTGCCTGGGCAACATTCCAAAATGTAGCTTTTCCAAACTACGGGTACAAAGCACATTCACATTACAAACACAAACTATCCTCATTGTCCTTCCCTTCCTTCCTCACATCTGATTACACCTGTAGCTGTTTTAAGAGGTTCTGTTTATCTTGAAAGGCAGAAGCACATGTTATGCACAGAAGGGGCTCTTCCAGATAGACAAAAGGACCCACAAACTTGACTGTGCTTGCTCCTGGTTCATTGCAAAGGGGAGGGTGGCTGACTAGAACTCTCATCCAGACATTACTGGATGAGAATCCTACATAGTCAAAACCAATTAATTCCACAAAATATGTTTCTCCCCTGGAAATCTTTGAAATACTTTTCCAAAAACCCCTTTGAACTCTCTGGTGTACCTTTGCTTCTAGATCCACTTATTTGTTTGCTTAACAGTTGTAAAGCAATCAAAACATCCCAAAACATTTCCAGTAGAAAGTGCCATAGCACATCACGTATAGAACAAATCAGATCAAACCCCTGAAACAAGATAAGCTATGCCCTGGAGAAGTGATCCAACAAAACAACAACAACAACAACAACAACAACAACAACAACAACAAAACAACAACAACAACAACAACAACAACAACAACACAGAGAAAGAACAGAAAGATATAGAGGAATTCACTGATGTAACCACATCAGGTCTTTTACTGTCTGAATGGTGGGAAAGGGGGAGGGAGGTATGTACGGAGCGCAGAACCCAGCACATTTAGAGGCACTTTTTTGCTGTCTGGAAAAACCCAATGTTATGTACACAATGAATCCATTACCCTGCTATTTCAGAATTCTCTAATACAGATCAGAACAGCTGGAGAGAGAAATGCCGCCACCACGCTTAAGGGGGAAACCTCACTGCCCTGGAACAAGCCTTACTAAGTGAGAAGAGACTGCCAAGAAACTCTGATAAAGCAAGAAAACAGTTTCTCTGCAGTAGAATTAGGCCAACGGCCGCCCACATGCAAACAAATGATGACTGAGAAGTTTGTCTCCCTCGCTTTGCAGTCCAGAGAGCCGACTGGCAAGTCAGGCCAAGAATCTAGGAAGTTTACTCAACTCTGGACAGTGGACAATAGGAAACAAGCCTTTCCAGGCACAACAACCAATTTTCAAGCCCCGGATTATGTAAAACTACCCCAAATCCATTGTGAAAAAGGAAACTGCAGTCTGTTTTCGCTCTCAGCCAGCTGGCAAAGATGTAACTAAGGCTGTGAACCAGCTGGAAGAGAAAATGATTTAAGCAGAACAAGTTGCATGACTAGGCCACAAAGCAGTGCAGGACAGCTGAGAGTCATGCAATGGCAGGACAGTATAGAATCCTGTACGAATGGCATGTGATTTTCTTTACCTAGCAGGTAGTTCTCAAAGGGCCTTCTATAGCCACAACCTAAAAACTGCAGTTTAAAGGATGCAGATGTTGTACTAAAAAGCAAGCATTCCTTGTTTTGTTGTTGTTGTTGTTTTTAAGAGTAATATTCCTGCAAACAGAAGAACAGCGGGCAACACTACTGCAGTCCTCTGCATGGCCCTGGGGTAGGATCCGTTATGAGCAATGCGGCAGCAGTATTAATTACTACCTATGTTGTTGCATGCACACTAGCCATAATTAAGGAGATTGTGTTTTGTACATTACAGACCCTTCTATTTCAGTGGTTCTCAACTTTTCACCCTCTAAATGTTTTGGACTTTAATTCTCAGACCCTGCAACTGGCATGACCAGCAATTCAGGATTATCACAGTTGAAGTTCAGATCTAGAGGTTGAGAACTATTGATCTACTTCTAGTGATACCATGTTTCCCCGAAAATAAGACAGGGTCTTATGTTAATTTTTGCTCCAAAAAAACACAATAGGGCTTATTTTCAGGGGATTTTTTTTTCATGTACAACAATCTACATTTATTCAAATACAGTCATGTTACCTTCTGGTTGCTGCACAATGGTAGAGGTTTCACTTAACTAGGGCTTATTCTTGAGGTAGGGCTTATATTATGAGCATCCTGAAAAATCATACTAGGGCTTATTTTCAGATTAGGTCTTATTTTTGGGGCAACAGGGTAGGATGTATTACATTTCTAACTTAATTATCCTTATTTTCAAGTATACATCAATATGTGCATAATTAATGCAAATGTGTATGCTCTTTTGGAGAGAGGCATTAAGTGACCACCTGGAACAGACCAAGTAAACACTGAAGCTGTTGTAAGAAGCTATTTTTTATTCTCCCTCTAACCTGCTACAGCCAGAAGAGTCTAGTTGTAGCTTTCTGGACTTGCTCAAATTTTCCAAGCAGTTTCTAAAGCATCTCCATGTAAAGGACATTACAGTTTTCCACATGCATGTTTAACTAAGCCATGTGTCACAGTGCCAAGATAAGACATCTGAGATACGAATAGTTGGGGCACTAGTTTTAAAACATACTTCTAGCAACTATCAGAATCTGGGTATCAGTCAACTCATGGATGACTCTTAACAGGATCTTCAAGCTGTTCTCCAGAGTCTTGAAGGGATCCATCCAGCACAAGTTGGACTGTATTCCCTGTTCTGCCTTTCAAATGACCAGTTCTATTTTGTCTTAATTCAGACACTCAATTGTGTTTTCGTTTATTCAACCTTAGCTTATCCACTACTAACAGGAGGCATCAGTTTAGAAACAAGACAACTCCCCAGATGGAAAGGAGAAACAGAACTAGATGTCATCCACATACTGACAGATCCCAATGCCCAACCTCCAAGCAGCCTCACCCAGTGTTCTATATATGTTAAACTAGGACATGTGCCATTAAAACTCCACAGGGCAACAGCTAGGACACCTGTCCATACTTGGAATCCACAAGCACTACCTTCTAAGCTCACCCTTCCAGGAATGACCAGAGACACCTCAAGACAATGCCCCCAAAACTGACCCTGGAGAGATGAACCAGAACAATACCGTATTTGATGCTACTGAAAGCTAGTGAGAGTTCCAACAGAACCAACAGGGACACCCATCCCGTCTCATGTCTGATTCCCAGCACAGATCATCTGGCCAGGTGTCTCTGCCCAAAGCCAACTCTAAAGCTAGACTGAAACAGATCTTAAAAAGCCATCTCATCCAGGAACTCCTGGAGTTCAGAAGCCACCACACACCAGAACCTTGTTCAACAGTGGAACGCTTGAGACTTGCTAATACAGGGAGAATCAGGGAGACGTGGGGTTTTTTTAACCCTTACTACTATCTCTTTTAAGCAGGATGGAACTCTGCCTTGTTCCAGGAAGGCAGTTACCACTCCCTTAGCCACTCTGCCAGCCTCTCTGGCTGACAGTAAGGGCAAAAGATCGAGCACACACAGGATGGTTGTCATCTCTTCAAGGATCCTGTCCTCAAGCTGCACAAACTTCAACTTATCCATCAAGGCAGGGCAGGGCAGGCACATGGCGAAGTTATATCCGAAGGACCTGTGTCACGTCATACAGCATCCCTGTTAGAGCAGATCCAAGCAATTTTATCTGCAAAGCACGGAGCAGATTCTTCACAGCAAGCTGACAAGTGGTCCAAATTATCTTTTGGTGGGCCACAGTGTGATAGGCCTTGTTGGCCAATTCTCTGAAGCAATATGATTTCATCATCTCTGCTAGAAGCCAATGAAGGCAGAAAAAGAGGATTTTCTTGCTGCTGCTGCTGTTGCTGCCACTGCCACAGAGAGACCTTCCAATAGGCTCTAGCCTGTGATCTGCACAGCTTACTACAGGTTTCCACCACAGTCAATTAGCTCCCTAATAAAGAAAGAGTCGGGTTTGCATCCACTAGGTGGGAGAGGATGCATAGGAAAAAAATCATGTCCTCCACCATTCGAGAGATAAATCAAGAAGTTAACAAACAACCCCCAAAGTAACAGAAAACTCACCAGGAATTGTCAATAAGCCATTTGGATCTATCAGCCTCCTGGAATGAACCATCTTCATTGCCCCTTTGCTCCTGGAGATGCTCTGAGTTCAAGTGAGTACAAATCCCACCAGGTAATAATCTGTCCATGCCACTAAAACTATAGAGTGTTCTTGGACACCAGTGAACCAACATCCCACTAGTACAAAAACAAGATCCAGAATGCACCCTGCAGCCTCCCTGTGGCCAGACTCCACTGGAAATTGGTCCATGGTTGACACAGAGGACATGAAATCCTGAGTCTCTGCTGACAAAGCTAGCATGTCGACATTGAAGACTCCTCCTCTGAGATGTCACTGGGAATCTTGTTTCAATCTTCTGTTGGAACAAGGATGTCTCTGCCTTCCCAAAATTGATTACACATTTTCTGCCCTTATGGCAGCCTGTCTTGGGCTACTGGGCCACTCTCTCCAGATGGAAAGCAAAGCAGAGGAGGGGGGGGGGAATGAAAAGCAATATGATCTCCTCAGCTCTGCTTCATTGGACCTCATTCCTTCAAGGTACAAACACATATAACAAAAGATGGGGGAAATGTTAAGTTTCCCATTAGCCACGCACCTGAAAATAAAGGGCCGTCTTCTAGGCAAGTACATTTCATTTTTATTTTTGGACTCCAAGTCCCAAATTTTCCAAGATCCATACCTACAGGCAACTATATTTCACTCACCTGGACCAGGTCCTATCTCTAAGGCTACCTGTCTGTCTCAGGCCCTGCTTCCTGTTGTTAATGTACAAGGAAGGAAGCTGCCATTGGAGCTTCCTGAAAGATGTACTCCCGCTGCCTTTTCTATACAAGGCACCTCTCAAAGAATTATGATCCCCATGAAGTACAGTGGTGCCTCACTTAACGATGTTAATTCGTTCCAGCGAAATTGCTGTAGAGTGAAAACGTCGTAAAGCGAAAATAAAAAAACCTATTGAAACGCATTAAAAACTGGTTAATACATTCCAATGGGCTAAAAACTCACCGTCCAGCGAAGATCCTCCATACGGCAGCCATTTTCTGTGCCTGTATAGCGAGGAATCCGTCCCTAAGCACAGTGGAGAGCCATTTTGAGCACCCGGTGGCCATTTTGAAAACCCGACAATCAGCTGTTTTGATTGTCGTAATGCGAAGAATCAGTCTTCGCAAAGCAAAAAAAAAAACACAATTTTAAACATCGTTTTTTGATCGCAATTGCTATCGCAAAAACATCGTCATGAAGCTGATTCATCGTAATGCAGAGTAATCGTTAAGCGGGGTACTGCCACAGCTTCCTTTTTTTGTACCTTACAATCTCAGAGACAGAGTCCATGCAAATAAAATGTAGGTGTCTGTAGGTCTGAGTCTGCGGGCTGGAACTCCCAGATTTCTGCCTGGGGAATTCTTGGAGAATTCTGGGACTTGAAGTCCAAAGAAACCAAAGCTATAACAAATGGCACACTAGCCACTAGCAATATTATTTATATGCCACTTCTCTCTCCATAGCAGATTCAAGGCGGCTCGCGACCATGAAAACTGTATAGAGTAAGAAGTTCAAAATGCTATACAAAACTATAATTAAAAGAATCAAACATTAATCAAGATTGAAAAGAAACTTTAAACAGTTAAAAAATGCTAAAATATCTAAACGTCATAAATGGAGCGTTTCCTAGGCACCCACTTATTGCTTTAAAGCCTGCCTGATGATAGAAGGCCAGGAGGGAGGGGGGGCAGCTTGGATTCTCGGGGCAGCGCATTCCAAAGCCTGGGAGCAACTCCTGAGAAAACCTTCTCGTGTCCTCACCAAACAAGACCAAGAAAGTGTTGGAACCAAGAGAAGGGCCTCCCAGATGCTCTTCAAAGCCGAGCAGGCTCACCTAGGATGATACAACCCTTCAAATAGCCTTGACCCAAGCCACAAGGGGTTCATAGATAATAACCAGCATTTTGTATTGAGCCCAGAAACAGACTGGCAACCAGTGAAGATAAGGGAGTTACATGTTCCCTAAAACCAGCAACATTCAGCAGTCTGGCTGCAGCTTTTTGAAGCAGAACAAGCTTCTGGACGCTCTTCAAAGACAGCCCCAAGCAGAGTATATTGCAGTAATCTAGACAAGATGTAACAGGTAGGCATGTGTCACTGTGACCAGACTGGAAATCTCAAGGAACAGGTGCAGCTCACCCTCCAGCTTTAACTGTGCAAAGGCATTCCTGGCCACCGCTAAGACCTATGCATCCAAGGGCTGGGCTGAGTTCAGGAGCACACCCAACCTGTGAACCTGGCTTTCGATAAGGGTATGGCGAGATGGCTCTGTGCAGGTGGCAGAGAAGAATGGATACCACAGAATAGGCTTCCCAATCAGCTCAGGCCACGTCCAACTGGACCTGCTCCAAACTTTCCACCATCGTTGCTCTAGTTTCCATCCTACTCATTTCATCATCCCTAGGAAACCAAGGAGCTAGTTTGGCGACACTACGTGGGAGGAGGCGCCTAGCAGCAATCGTGCCAACAGTCCTGGACACCTGTGCATTCCAGAGATCTGCCAAGGCCTTGACAAGATCGCCTGCCAAGAAAGCTGGAATCCCCACCCCTGCAGAGAGCCTCAGAGTTCCAATAAGCCTCAATCCTACCAGGCTGTGATCTGTCCATGACAAAAGAACTAGTGAGAGTTCCTCCACACACACAGATTATCCCCATCCTGCCCAGGAGAGAAAAGAAGGTCAAGAGTGTGCCCTGCAGTGGTGCCAGGGACCAGTTTTCACAGCCCCACAGTCATCACAGTAGACAGGAAGTCCTGAGCCGCTCTTGTTAAACCAGTCTCTGCATGGATGCTGACGTCCCCCAGCACAACAAGCTACACCATACCTGGGACCAGCTCAGCTAGCTCAGGCAGGGAAGTGTTGTACAGTGGGCTGGGCTGTATACCAACAGAAATCCTATGCCGTCTCAGGTACATGCACTCAAACCCAGCAGTCTGTGGGGCAGGGCATTTGGTGAGGGTGATTGAGCTTCAACCAACTATTGCAACTCCTCTTCCCCCTGCCCCCCCCCAAGTCTGGCCTGCTGCTGGGAAAAGAATCCAGGTGGACAAAGCGGAAAGGGCCATCTCCCCCCCCCCCCATTCCCCAGCTTTCTCCCACCAGTAATGAAAGCCAAGTCAGCACATTCATCCAGGATCACAGCCTGGATCTTAGCTGTCTCAACTTCCACTGATCTGGCATTTAGCAACAGCATCTGCAACCCAGGGGGACTGATTTGGGAGACTCTTTGGGATGGGGAGACAGAACAACCAGCACTCTATTTTCTACCCTCCCCTCATGTTGTTGCCAATGTCTCCTGACTCTGTCTCTCCCACTGCCCTCTGCAATTGTCATGGCGCTCCCTGCTCCCCTCAACATCACAAGACACCAGTGAACCAACATCCCACTAGTAGAAAAACAAGATCCACAGACAAGGATCTCACAACAGTAGACAGGCACTGGACATGTTAGACGAACCCTCTCAAAAACATGACACACAAAAAAGTGTCCTATACACTCCACCTCCAAATAAGTGATTAAAAAACAAAAGAAGAAAGAGAGAAGAAAGCAAAGCTGCTGCTTCGTAATCCAGCAGCGCAGAGGGCTTGATCCTGCTGAGAAGCCAAGAAGCCACAAGATGACAGAGGGGAAGTGGAGGGGAAGTGGAAGGACACCACAGCAGAGGCTCCCCGGCCCACACACACCCCTGCCCTGGCAGACAATGCACACAACTCTCTTCTTCTCCACTCATGAATGCTGACAATACAATAAACTGCTTCCCCTAGACATTTTCCTCCTATACCGTAAGAGAGCTAGATTCTATAAATCTTGACTGTACTGCCTAGAAATGTCAAGGATTTTCTCAGCTCTGAGATGCCCACGTTAATAGGTGGCAATCTAACTCACTGGTTCTTAACCTTGGGTTACTCAGGAGTTTTAGACTGCAACTCCCAGAAGCCTTCAGCACCAGCTGTCCTGACTAGGGTTTCTGGGAGTTGCAGTTCAAAAACATCCGAGTAACAAAGGTTAAGAACCATTGATTCTAACTCACACAGTGAAAGGCAGGCCTAGCAAGATTCCTTGTGTCTACTGTACTCCAGGGTTTGGAAAGACACCATGGCCTAGAGGGATCCCAAATGACATGCAAAATCCTGCTATTACTATTTCACACTGTCAGCCTCAGATCTGTGAAAGCAGGTCAGTTTCATCAAGGCCTCCTTAGATTACAAAGTTCCTGTTTCTAACAAGGTAGTTATGTTGGTCTGTTTCAGTATGTACAGTACAGCAAAAATAAAAACAAAACAGTTCCGGCACCTGAAACTGCTTTATTTCAGAGTGAGCTTCTGTGGAACACAATGCACTTCCTCAGACAGAAGGGCCAAAATCGTTTTCTGCGGGTCCTCTCGGCACAATGGGAATGATGTCAGCAGCAGCGGAGTGTTGCTGATTAAAGACTTTTGTTTTCTATTTTCAAGTTAAAGTGAGATCACATGCAAATAATGTGAATGCGAGCTGTGCACATCTAACATTGAAAAGGGAAGCCAAACTGTTGCTGCTATGGCGGGCATCACTTCCATTACACAGGCAGAGCTACACAACAGGATCTTAGTCATGGAGCATAATAGCGAGGCCAAAAGTTTATACACATATAACATAGTGTGGGAAGGGAGCCAGGTGAGATCAGAAAGAGGATGGCAATTACATGGGTAATCAACTTTTGGAATGACTATAGCCCAGGAACAGTCAGACAAACTGCATTCTACTTGAGAGGACAATCTCTATGCAAGAAAACAAAGGGGCACAGACAGGACATAAGAAAGGGTAATAGACAAAAAACAGAAGATGGAGTGAGGAGCCACTTCAAGCAGAAGATTAGGTGTGTCGTACTTTGACAGTTAGTGATGGCATCAAAACATCTTGGGGCAGTCTTTCAAATATATGCTCCCCAGGGTTTCTTGCTTTATGGTTTCCAGGTTTTGTTGATTCATACTTTTCATGTTCCACTTGTAAGTGTTATATAGCATCAGACTTTCCTTTCACTTCTGTACACAATGGCTACTAGACATCTTTTCAGCTTTAATCTAGTTGCGCCATTAGTGACAGGGCTATTTGTTCTTGTCTTCTCCTCTTCCCCAATAGTTGATTTCAGTGCTTACCAAACAGGGAGACTCATCTTTTAGCACTATCTCTTGTTTCTTGGCAGGCTAGAACACTGGAAGCAAGCACATCACACTACAACATTTTGTTGCAGTTCCTGCTTTTAAAAAGGTTCAACAAAATTGCTTCTTTCTTTAAAAATTGGCAGATACACAGCAAGGGTGGAATCGTTTGCTTCTGGTAAAGGTAAAGGTAAAGGTTCCCCTTGACAATTTTTGTCCAGTCGTGTTCGACTCTAGGGGGCGGTGCTCATCCCCGTTTCCAAGCCACAGAGCCAGCGTTTTGTCCGAAGACAATCTTCCGTGGTCACATGGCCAGTGCGACTTAGACACGGAACGCTGTTGCCTTCCCACCAAGGTGGTCCCTATTTATCTACTTGCATTTGCATGCTTTCAAACTGCTAGGTTGGCGGGAGCTGGGACAAGCGACGGACGCTCACTGCGTCGCATGGATTCGATCTTACGACTGCTTGGTCTTCTGATCCTGCAGCACAGGCTTCTGTGGTTTAGCCCGCAGCGCCACCCTTTGCTTCTGATTTTGTTCTAATTTTGTTGTTCCATCAACCAGGATTGTGTTTTATTTACCAGCGTCTGCCACAACACTTGTGCCTTGGCAAATAGCCACGCTGCATTTTCTAGGCAGCTCCTGTGTCTTGCTGGACTCTTTCCCAAACGGCTTGTTGCAGCACAGTATCCTGGCGATGATGAAAGTACAGATGAGGAAGCATTTCTTGAGCCAAGGTTGAGGTTTCAGGAATCTTCTAGAAAAGTGGCCCCTTTCAGCCATACATTGTTCATTACCTAGCTGAAATGTTAGTGGGACTTTTCAGAATCAGTTCTTTTTCCACAAAGAAGCCCTTCTTCTTGGCACTGCATCACATAGCAGGGGTGGGCAAGTTGCAGACTTATTATTATTTATTTGTTACTTTGATTTATATAACACCCCATTAGTGCCGAAGCACCATTCTGGGCAGTTTACAAACAGTTAAAACAAGCTCGTTCGTTTAGTCGTTAAGTTGTGTCCGACTCTTTGTGACCCCATGGACCAGAGCACGCCAGGCCCTCCTATCTTCCACTGCCTCCCGGAGTTGGGTCAAATTCATGTTGGTCACTTCGATGACACTGTCCAACCATCTCGTCCTCTGTCATCCCCTTCTCCTCTTGCCTTCACGCTTTCCCAGCATCAGGGTCTTTTCCAGGGAGTCTTCTGTTCTCATGAGATGGCCAAAGTATTGGAGCCTCAGCTTCAGGATCTGTCCTTCCAGTGAGCACTCAGGGTTGATTTCCTTTAGAATGGATAGGTTTGTTCTCCTTGCAGTCCAGGGGGCTCTCAAGAGCCTCCTCCAGCACCACAATTCCAAAGCATCAATTCTTCGGCAGTCAGCTTTCTTTATGGTCCAGCTCTCAGTTCCATACATCACTACAGGGAAAACCATAGATTTGACTATGCGGACTTTTGTTGGCAAGGTGATGTCTCTGCTTTTTAAGATGCTGTCAGGTTTGTCATCGCTTTCCTCCCAAGAAACAGGCGTCTTTTAATTTCGTGGCTGCTGTCTCCATCTGCAGTGATCATGGAGCCCAGGAAAGTAAAATCTGTCACTGCCTCCATATATTCCCCTTCTAACAAACTACACAGAAGTACAAATATCACATAAATAAGACAAACATAGTCAAAAAACTTAAACAATGTTGCAACGGTAAGGCATTCAACCAGGGTTGATGTGAAAGGGCTCCCTGAATAGCAGTGTTTGTAACTGCCTCCTAAATGGATACAGGGAGTTGATTCCATCACGTAAGTGCCATCCCCGAGAAGGCCCTACCTCCAGTAGAAGACTTTTAGGCCTCTCTTAGGGTGGCTACACGGAGGAGCCTGGCCTGAGGAGATCTGGTGGCTGAAGCTGATGACATTGGGGAATGATGCTCCGGCAGGTAACATGGTCTCAAACCATGAAGGGCTTTATACATGAATGTCAGGATCTTGAATCTGATCCAGGACACAACAGGTAAAGCTGGGCAGCACTGGGATGACATGATCAACTCTGCTCACACCAGCAACCTGTCTAGCCAGCACATTCTGGACCCACTGTGGTCTCTGAGTCAAGTCTCAAGGGAAACCCCGCTTAGACAGCTTTGCAGTAGTCTATCCAGGAGATGACCAGTGCCTGCACCAATGTCCTGCCAGAGCCCTCGTCTAGGTAGGGGTGAAGTTGGGCGATAAGCCTAAACCGATTAAAAGCCAATCTGGACACGGCTGCAATCTGTGAATCTCAAGAAAGAGCCAGGTCCAAATTACAACTTGATCCCTAAACGGGAGGGCAGCGCCATCCAGTCTAGGAATAATTCCCCCCCCCCGATCTTTCAGAGGTTGAGAATGGCCGCTCTAGAGCACCAAAACAAACTAGACATCATCCTATTCTCTACTGACAACCCCTTTGGCCTCTTTGGGATTTTGATAGCACTTCATTTCCTATGCTTTGTCATTGCCATTTGATAAGTGGACAGGAAGTTATGTACAGAAGATAATCTAGGCAGAAATAAGCAAACAATGAAATATATTTGCAGGCAATTTAAATAACTTATATAACAAGAAGCAGGAGGAAATGAAATTTACTTGTTTGAGTCTAATTCTCTGAATCAGCCAGAAAGAAACATAGGCACTGGCTAGGCTAGTAGATTCTGGAAATGGTGGTAAAAAAAAAGTAACTGTCCAAGCTTTGGGAGGAATACATAACATATTTGATGAACAATGTATTCACTGTTTACAAGGTTCAAGGTCCAGAGGTTAAATAGTTAAGTCTAAAAACCTATTAATTGTCAGCACTGTTATAACACTGAATACATATTTCAACATTTAGTAAAGAATGTTGCACCCATTATTCCTATCTGCAATATCAAAGATCCACAGTGCACTCAGGAACAAGAGAAAAACTATCTTGTTTCCTATGCTTTGTCATTGCCATTTGATAAGTGGACAGGAAGTTATGTATAGAAGATAATCTAGGCAGAAATAAGCAAACAATGAAATATATTTGCAGGCAATTTAAAGAATTTATATAACACATCTCCACAAAACTTCTATCTTCCACCGTGTATAAATACATATATGCAGTAAATGTAAAAATGATTAGTGAGAAGAAACAAGTATATAGCAGGCTCAGCACCTGCTGTACTTGTTCAGGTGTTCAGTGCGGAAAGCAACATCAGGACTCATGCCCTCCGTTATGGGGGTTCTTTTTCTTACAAGTAGACCTGGACTAAACAGTCCCCTTCTCCTTTCTAATGATGGGATCAGTGGAATGAAACGAGGACGCAAAAGAAAGGCCAATGGGTGGGTGAATGAAAGTAGACGCAGCGTTGCTAAAGAGCACCTGCTAAATCTCTGAAGGCAACCAATTTATCACAGAACACCAGAAATGGAGAGAGAGAGAGAGAGAGAGAGAGAGAGAGAGATATCACCTAACAGTAGACCATGGCTGGGGAACATTTGGCCCTCTAATAGTTTTGGACTACAATGCCCGGAATCCCTTTCCCATTGGACACACCGAGAGGTTGCTCCAAAATATTGAGAAGACCGAATATCACAAGCTTGACCACTTGCTCCAAGGATGCACCACCCATTTAACCCCACCCGTTCTGCAGATCATCCTTCCAAATTACGCACAGAACCAGGACTATTCAACCTAAAACCCCAGCACATACAGTATTGATGTTTCCAGTCTTGCTCCTCCTAGGAGAGGATGGGGAAATTGCATCCCTCCAGATATCCCTGGACAGCAGCTCCCATCAGCTCATTTCAGCACAGCCAATGGTGCAGAATGCTGGGAACTGCAGTCCAACAACATGGGCGGGGGGGTGGGGAGACAGCAATTTGCTCACTTCTCTCTGAGAAGAAGGTGGCCATTGCAACTTGATCCCACTGTGACCGTTTCAGAAGCCAGACACAGAGGGGGCATTGGCTTAACACCCATGGTGACAAATTCCACAGGGATAGCCTTGTTAGCCTGCTGCGGCCAATGCACATAGGCACAGGCACACAAACACGCACACACACACAGCTTGGGAATGTTTCAAATGCTTGCAGAACCATACAGTAACCATTCCAAAACCCTTGCAAAGTAGATCAGTAGGATGGTCACTACATGAGACGAGGCCGCCGAGAGAAGTGCCTTTCCCAAGTCCAAATCACTGCAGTTGTGAGAGACAGAAGACCTGACTTGGAGAAGGAGCCTCCGGATTCAAAACCCTGGGAGCAGAGATCAGCAAACATTGCTGGGATGAAATGCTGCAATGGCGTTACAGGTGCTTTTCTACAAGTAAAGCCACCATTTAGTGGGAGGGTGGCCTGTAATCAATTTGGCCATCCTTGAAAGGTCGTGTTCTTTTGTCCTCCTTCCCAACAAAGAAGATATTGCTAGTGGCAAGCATTCTAGCAGCCTGAGGAGTGGAGAAAGAAGCGAGATATTTAACCACCTCTATCATGGCCAGTTGTTTTGGGCCTCCCTCAAAGAACACCAAGCGGCAGCTAATCCAACAGGCTCCGTGAACTGTTCTATCCAGAATCGTAAACTGATTTTTTGGTAATAAGCCTATTACAATTAGGTGACAGGGATGTTTGTAAGATATTCTGGGGGCTGTTTTTACTAAACTACATAGATTAATGCTTTAAATAAGGTGCAGGAAAGATGTGTTGCGAAAGTAACATTAATTTGGCAGCAAGCCCTTTCAGGACACTCCCTACAGTGTCTTTAATGCAGTATTCGACAGATTACAGAGGGGCAATCAGGATAGCACATTTATTTTATTTTATTTATTATTTATTTATTATTTATTATTTATTATTTATTATGGAGCCCTTCTTGGGCTCCATAATCACTGCAGATGGAGACAGCACCCACGAAATTAAAAGACGCCTGCTTCTTGGGAGGAAAGCGATGACAAACCTTGACAGCATCTTAAAAAGCAGAGATATCACCTTGCCAACAAAAGTTCGAATAGTCAAAGCTATGGTTTTTCCTGTAGTGATGTATGGAAGTGAGAGCTGGACCATAAAGAAAGCTGACCGCCGAAGAATTGATGCCTTTGAATTGTGGTGCTGGAGGAAACTCTTGAGAGTCCCCTGGACTGCAAGGAGAACAAACCTATCAGTTCTAAAGGAAATCAACCCTGAGTGCTCACTGGAAGGACAGATCCTGAAGCTGAGGCTCCAATACTTTGGCCATCTCATGAGAAGAGAAGATTCCCTGGAAAAGACGCTGATGTTAGGAAAGAGTGAAGGCAAGAGGAGAAGGGAACGACAGAGGATGAGGTGGTTGGACACTGTCTGCGAAGCAACCAACATGAATCTGACACAACTCCGGGAGGCAGTGGAAGATAGGAGGGCCTGGCGTGCTGTGGTCCATGGGGTCACGAAGAGTCGGACATGACTAAACGACTAAACGAACGAAACGAATTTATTTATACCCCGCCCATTTAGTCAACTGACTACTCTGGGTGGCTAACAACATATAAAATAAACAATTTAAAATATAGGAACAAGGTAACGCATCAATAGACAGAACTCAAGATGGAAGAACAAAGTAAATCAAATAGTGGCTGGAGAGAAGGCTCGCCTAAACAGCCAGGTTTTCAGTTGACCTTTGAAAATGCCCAGCGAAGGGGCCATAGGGCAATGCCTGTGGGATACTCCAAACAAATGCCTTTAGGGTTAGAACATTTAATTACAAACTTTGCAGTGTTTCTCTTATGGAATCTGGGCATAAGGCTGGGCATAGCGATGCAGATGAATTTCCTTGATTTGTAATAGCGAAAATCCTGTTGTTTAGCAAAATAAACCACAGTAGAGCAAGCCCACTGAGCCAACCCCTCCAGAAATTCCATTGATCCCAATGCATGTCTTGGTGTGCAACTGATACTGTCCACAGAGAGTTCTTAATTTGAGGCAATTAAGTCTGAAAGTTACATATTTTGCATAACTGTGCAACAGGATTTTAGCCTCTGCATGCGTATTGTGACTATCTGTGGTGCAAACATAAAAAACCAACAAGAAGAAACAACACTTTGTATCAGGACCAGCACTGTCCCAGATAATTTTGTTTCCTGAAGCAAATGCCAATGACGCTTCAAAAAAGCCTCTTTGCATCATTCACATGCTAACTCCTGACTACGTCCGTCAATCCAATCCCATCATAACACTGCCTGAAGCAAGTTGCTCTACTATGCTGCCTGGCAGAGTTGGCACCTATTAAAACTGCATTTGCCCTGCGACAGCAAGTACAAGAAATAAAAACAACGCTGCAGATTAGTAAGTCAAAGGCTAACCCCTTTCCTTGTCCAAACTTGCCATATGTATGATTTAAAATGCCTGAAAAGCAAAAGGCTACTGATCTAAATGCCATACAATCACTATTTCACAATGTATTCAAGGTATTCAATATACGACACCCAGATCAATATAAATAAGCAGACTGTACACTTTTGGAGGGATCCAGTATCAGCCATCAATATATATACTAGAGCACTTAAAAATAGGTACCGTGAATTACGCAAGGTCCTGGTTCAGGAACACTGCTATCTGAACTATAAGCGATACTGTTGTGTGCCATGGTATTCGAAAATAAGTCCCAGAGTGGAATGGAAAAATCCCAGAGCCGAACACCAATCTGCCCTTGTCATGTTCCAAGATTCCAGCTTGTGGATTAACATTAAACACCGTACAAGGGATATATATGCCCTTCTCTCTGTGTGTGTATCTGTTGCCAACTGAGGATATCTTTCATGCATCTGATGAAGCAGGCTGTAATCAACAAAAGCTTCTGTTGCAATCAATCTGTTAATCTTTAAGGCAACGCAAGAGCCCCCTCCCCTCGTTGTGCATTTGCTGTAATGGACTATCACAGCAATCCTGTGTTATTTCTTCCTTTGCTTGTCACGGAAGTTCTTTGCACAGAAATGGAGCGGACCTCTCTAAGCCACATCTGCAGATTTTACCCGTAGAATAACCGGAGCTTGGAATAGGTTCCCAACCAATAGGTTCCCAACCAAAACAGCCACTGAGCATGCATGTGTCTATCCAAAAGGCTAGGGAGTTGTCATCCCAAAACTGAACTTCAAGGTTTTGAAGATGCCTAGAGCCTCTTTCGGAAAACGCCGTTTCAAGAAACAACAACAACAACAAACCATATCTCACAGAAGCTGGAATTCCATCCATAAGTGACTTCAAAAGTACAAAAACGACAAGAAATTAGAAGAATATGAAAGCAAGCTCATCTTATTCTTCACCTCCTTCTAATTTCAAAAACTGGAATTGTTTCAAAAGCTCTGGTTACCAATTTGGAACAGTGGTCAACAGCTACTAATGCGCTTCCCGAAGTTTAAAAATCAGTGATTCTGCCAATGTCTCGCCTCCCTTGCAGATTTTTAGGATCCGGCGTCTAATTTTTAGACTTGACTCTCGGTGCCACCCCTTGTTTCAGCGATGCTGGGAAACAATAAGGACAACTCGGGAGCACCACGGCAGCCGCTCTCACTGCCTCCCAGCTGTCACAGCCGCTGGATGCCCCGCTCTGCTCTCCCCAAATCTCTCTGCAAAACACTTTCCCGACTCCCCACCCCCACCGGCTGTCCTGAACTGTCCCCCCCCCCTCCTGCTCAGGCTCTCCACCTGTCAGAAGCGGTACTGCACACCAGCAGACACCAAGTCAAAACTTTTCAGTGCTGCTATGAAGGCAACACAACTTTTGTAGCTTGCCTGCTGGAAAGGGAACCCTCTGCTCTGGCCTGGGCTCTATTGGGGGGGGGGGGCTTGGAGGCCAACAAGCCCCCGTGGGAAGCAGGCGAGTGGCCGCGTGGATGTCCCTCAGCAAAAGGGACGGCGAGGCAGGGAAATCTTCCGCAGTGCTGCTCCCCTGGCACCGCTTTCCGCGTCCGGAATCTGCTGATCTTTCACTCTGCGGCCCCAGGAAAATCCGGAGGCAGGAAGGAGCTCCGCACTGCAGCGTTACGAGGCCGTTTCGGTCCCCGTGAAACCGCCACAGCCCCCCCCCAATACAAATAAAACGAGGAGCCCGTGGATGGGAGGGAGGGCGGCCTCCGCAAACACCCCCCCCCGTCCCACCACGCTCGCCTCGGGTCCCGGGCAGGGCGCATAAAGGCAGCCTCGTGGGGGGGGGGCGCCGGTCGCGGAAGGAGAAGGACTCGCTCTCTCTCTCTACCTGGGTCACCAAGGGCTCCGGCCAGGAAGTTTTCGGCGGCAGGTTCTCTCCCCTCCCCTCCCCTCCCGGCCAGCCAGCCTCCCTCCCGCCGCCTCTGCTGAGTAATGGCAAAAGGCAACGTCACGACAGCCCAAAGCCCGGAGATGCAAAGTCATTCGAGCGCCAGGAAGGGGAAATATATACAAGTATATGTATCTATACAGGGAGAGAGAGAGAGAGAGCCGGAAAAGACAACAAGTAGGGGAAACAGGGCGGGGGGGCGTTGGGGGGCTGTCTTGGCACCCCTATCAACCCCATTCGCCACCGAAGTGCTACTATTAGGAAAAGCAGAAAGAAAAGTCGGTGGAGACTCTACACGCTGAAGAGCGTTTGCACACGAGTCGGCGACCCCCATCAAAAATCCGAAAAGAGAAAGCACCACTTTCCCCCCCCCTCCTCTCCGGATCGTGTCCTTTTTTTTTTTTTTTTTTTTTTGGCAACTTGGTCCCGTTCCTTTTTCGGGCTCAAGGGGGGGGAAGCTCGGAAGTCGCCATCGCCCGCGGCCGGGGCTCCCACCTCCACCTGGATCTCCCACCGGACTCCCCTCTGCTCGCCCGCTCCCTTCCCGGGCGCCGGTCGGGGTGGTGGGGGGGGAGGCAGGAAGAGTTCGTCCCTCCGCTCCCCGAACTCCACCGAACGCTTCCCCCCTTCCTTCCTTCCTTCCTTCCCGGTCTCGGCTTACCTGCAGGCGGCCTCGTTGCCAAAGCGCCCCCGGGGCCACCTGCGCCGCGCGGGGGGGGGGAAGAGTTCCGCGTCCTCGCCCTTTAAGACGCAGCAGCTCCTCTGCTTTCGCCCTCGCCGGCTGCCCCAAAGCGCTCTCCACCTGCGCCGGCAGGAGAGACCCGCCTCCTCTGACGTCACCCCAGCCAGGCGGGCCCGCCCCCTGTCCACCATTCCGAGCGGCCATTGGCTCTTGGCCCCGCACGTTACGGGGATCTCCTTAACGGGGCAGCGCTCGCAGACTTAGCCGGCGGCTGCGGCGAGCGGGCGGGCAGGTGGAGGTGTGACCGTCCGGCGACCGGGAAGGTGAACTCGGCGCTCTCGCCTTGCCAACAGCACCTTTCAGAAGCGGCGTCTGTACTGTATTTTTATTTTGTACTTTTTTCTGCCAGCGATGCTTTGGTGGCGATACTCGGGTGACTTGGCTTGAAATGCCCGCCTGACCTAGCAACTCACCGGGTGACCTTGAGGCTGGAAACTTTTTTTGGACCGTCCAAAAAAGATCGTCCGTTTGGCCTTGCCTAGCCAATGTGCCCCTGGAGAGGTTTTGTGTTGGGTGTCCGATGTGGTGGGTTGTCAGCCAGGAGAGAAATCGGTTAGTCTTTCAGGGACTTTTTAACTTTTTTTGCTTCTATCTTTGTTATGCATTATACATACTAAATTTGTTATACATATTCTCCCCTTCTGGCCTACCTCGCAGGGTTGCTGTGAGGAGAATGTGGGGAAAGAGAAGATCTACATGCATGGCCTTGAGTCCTTGGCAGGAAATGCAGATATAAAATAAATAAAAATTACAATTTGCTTCCCTTGTGTTGTCCTTCAGCTTTCTCATGGGTCCAGGAGGGGTCATAAGGCAAATGGAGGCTCTTGACCCAGACACTCCCTTAAGAGCATCATGAAGCCTGGCTGCTTTGGGAGTAATGCGTAGGACCAGTTAAATAACAGTGATCTTCTAACATAGAGATTGGGAAAGCTAGGTGGCGGATTTTGGGAGAGGCAGTCAAAAACAACTTTTCCAAGGGCACTGCTTTTGGTTGTAAGACTTCTTAACTGCACCATGTTCATGCGGCTGCTGCAACAACTTGTTAACGCGGTAGCCTACTTCCCTGCACTGAATAATTTAAAGTTATTTGACTTCCACTGAAAATGAGATTGGACAAAATGAACGGGAAATGGGATTGTCCCTCTCCTTTGCAAGGGTTTTATGGGCTATTACAAGTAGGACTGGCCCAAGACATTTTGCTGCCTGATGCAAAGCAAATACCACCCTATCACCAAAAGTAAAAGAGAACAGCATTTAAGACTAGCCATGCTGTTTTGGCTCCTGAGGGCACTTCTTCTCAACAACAATAATACATTTAATGACTAACAACCAGCTGCCCTTTCATAGTATACAATACTGTGGAGAAAGTTATTTTGTGGGACTACGACTCCCATAATACTGCCGTCAACACAACCAATGATACTCTTGTTGCAGAGTTTTGAATTTCTACCAAAATTCCCATTTTGCAACACAGTAGAAGTACAGAGGCCCACTGAGAAGAATACAAGTTCCCCAGAGTCATTTGTGACAGAAAGAGTAAAAAATGACTCTTTACTTACAGTTTCTTGAAATTACATGTTTGTGTATGCTGCTTTCCTCTGCCTGCATACCAGCAATCAACCAAACAGATCAACAGCAACAAACAACTTCCACCAATTAAGTCTTTTAATTTCAAAAGCTGAAAGGAACAATTGGTTGGTGTTGGATAGATAAACAATTACCCCAGCCCAGAAAAATCCCTCCCAGTCACTCGAAGTACAGACCACCTGCGAGGTTGTAAATAAAACTCCCAACAATTGTAGGCATTGTACTTTTTAAAAAAGAGTAACTTTTCCCATTCCTCAGCTGCCTGCTCTGACTGGCAGTGTTTCTCCATCTTTCCGGGCACATGTAAATCAGTCACTTCCCTGTCACTCCCACACTACACACATCTGATGTCATCCAGATGTTCTGGGCCACAGCTTTGAATACATCCTGTGAGCACACCCACTGGCTCTGCTGACAGAGGATGATAGGATTTCTAATTCAACATATCCAGAATGGAACCAAGTGGAGAAAAGCTGCAAATGACCCACACATTATAGTGATGCTCCTGATCTAATGGGCTTGAACCAAGAGAAGAAGGGGAGGAACCATCACTACCAAGCACATGCTTTGCATGGCGAAGGTTGTGGGTTTGATCTCCGGCAACTCCAGGGAGAGCTGAGAAAGAATTAAAGAAATGCAGGAGGCCTTAACCCACTTGGTGGCCAAATATTGGACACGCAAC
This sequence comes from Pogona vitticeps, assembly GCF_051106095.1. Lineage (NCBI taxonomy): Eukaryota > Metazoa > Chordata > Lepidosauria > Squamata > Agamidae > Pogona > Pogona vitticeps. The sequence continues at coordinate 10,554,832 of NC_135791.1, read as the reverse complement.
TTGGTGCCAATCTACCCTGCGCCCTTTAAGAGACATTTTGAACCACTCAGTTTGGAGTATGTGACATGATTTGTCTGTTTCCATTTCTCTAAAGATTAACCTGAATGGTAGGAACACAGACAGATGCGAAATGAGAGGGGAATGCTGTGCCACCCATTTGGGGTGTGTGGTAGGCCTAACATTGCAGATAGTGTTGTGGTAGATCTTACCATTACATCCCACTGAGAATCCCGCTGACATAACCAAAATCATCGCAAGCTGTAATGGTGCAAATTGCAGCTCTTGCGTGACATTCCGGTCATGTGAAACACCACGCACCTTTCCAGTCACTTCCAAACATACACCTGTGTAGGTAAGGTACCAGGAAAGAAAGGATGAGCCACACCTGGATTGCCCAACTCTCTCCGGTCCTTATGCAGGGGAACCTCTGGCCTCTTAGACCGCTCGGCTCCCCCAGAGAGCTGTGCTGTTTTTCTATCCAGGGTGTGCAAATGCATCTATGGGCAGATGCCCCACATAAATTAAAGAAAAGAATGCACGCCCTTCGCTATAGCTGGTGCTGGGCTGAACAGCACCTGGTAGTACTTGTACTCTGTCCACTGGTAAGTATTAGCCCAGGGGGCATTAATTCCCAGGAAAGATTACGATGCTTCACAGTATGATTCCCATCTCCCAATTTGTCTGTGAACCACAGCTGTTTGATCTGCCCCAGAGTGAATCAAACAAACACTCTTGATTTGTTCCATTTTTGCACACCTGTACAAACACAGTGCACATGTCTAGGAAGAACCATGGGGAGTCTTTGCCAGCTGGCTTGGGATCATGCTCCCTATAAAGCCGCTTCCTGTCTTCCTGGGAGAGGAAGCTACCTGATACTCAGGTGGGACTCTTTATCCATCTACCATCGTTGTCCCTGATTTGTCTACTCTGACCGGCAGAGGTTCTTCCCATCACCTCTTATGTGACCCTTTCCGTTGTAGAAGGCAGGGATACAACATAGGACTCTTCTGCAAACTCACTGATCGCATCCCATAAACCAGAACCATAGTAGTCCACGTCACCTTCTGGGGAGAAGGCACACCCTCTTGTCCATCCCCATCCTTTTTATTTACCCATGAGCAGGCTACCTGTAAACAGTGATGTGCTGTGAAAGCAAAAGTTGGCATTGTTGTGCTTAACTGGGGTTGCTTGTGGACTTATCAGCTCCACGCATGCATTCTCCCAGTCAGCTGAGTCACTGCTGTCCAGCAAGCAGCTCTGCTGACCGAGCAAGGCAAAGGCTTAATTCAAAAAACAAACTCAGCTCAAACAAACAGAAGAGCAGCAGAGAGAGAGAGAGCCGGCTTGCGCGCAAGGCACATGGTTGAAGCTAGAAAGCAACAGGTCAGCAGCGACAGCGTTCTAGCCCCTTTGAGCTGAAATAGCATAATCTTCCCGATTGCCATGGGACTCCAGTACTGTGTTTTCTCTATCATGAGTTTCAGGCGGGGGGGGGGAGAGGGGAAGGGAGGGAGAACAAACTGATAAAGCTGATGTTCCCGCAGCCTTATCAAAACATGGAGAAAGAGACCACATTTCTGTGGTGGAACACACACCTCTTACGCAACCTTGGCCTCTGCAGTTTTCAAAGAGCAGTCAGGTAGCGGGAGAGACTCTTTTCTGCCTCCGCAGAACTGTTTTTCTGTGACACAGAAACACCTGTTATCACTCCCCATTGGCTAAGATGTGTAAGGCTGGTAGGAGCTGTGGGCCATTCAGAACTGACCAAGTCCCATTGATTTAAATATGACTAACTTTGGAGCCACCCCTTTTGTTTTTCATCTGTCGGTTTCTTTTGCCACTGATCCAAACTTTAGGTTCCAGTTTTTAGTTGATTGTTTGGTTGGTTGGTTGATTGATTGATTGATTGCATACATGCATGCATGACTATTGTATTTGCTCCCTCCCCCACCGCTTCAAAAACCCGGGTAATGCACAGACCTCGGTGCTACGCCTGGAAGGGAGGCCAAACATCCTTCTTTTTAAAAGCCAAGTACCGCATCACTGGTCTTTCATAACTGGACCATCACCATTTCTTTTTAGGGCCAAGTAAACAGTCTGTGGCCATACTGCTTGAGGTACTGAGGTAGTTCTGGTCCAAAATGTAACTTTCCCAAATTCTGTTTTTTTTTTTTTTTAACGTCAGCTGCAACCTTGCTGGTAATCCCTGTTCCCTAAGAATAGTGGTTTATGTTTTATCATCCGCCCAGACATCTTGAATCTCAGGAGAAACACTTTTTACAAATAGCTCAGACAGATGGGACCTCCAACAAAATGCTGCAGCATGGCATGTTCCTTACCATTGAGAGAGATGGGAATAAATAGGAGTTCGAGTGACAAAAAAAGGTTCAGCATCGTATTGGAAGGAGCCTGGAGTTAGCCATGAAGCTGGCTGGGTAGCCTTGAATCAGACACTATTTCTCAATTACAGTATAAGTTTCTTATGAAATCACAAACAGGTAAAGGACCATGTTTGCTTCTTCAGAGTCCTTGGAGAAAAAGGGAGACTTCAACGCAATACATAATAAAATGCTTGGACTGATATATGGTGTTACAGGAATCTGGTGTCCGTGCCCAACACCTTTAGGGGCTGGTTGAGGCTCCTGCAATCCAAAGACTGTCTAACACTGATTAGGGAGAAGGACATTAAAATGAAACCTGACTCTCTGACCTGCACAAGTGGCTGCAGACGAAATCATTTATATATTTGGTGTTTATTTATCTGCCGTTTATTTATAGCTTGCATTTACTCCAGGGTGCTCCAGGCAGTGTGTCTTTTCTCATAACAACCTGGTGAGGTAGGTCAGGCAGAGAAACCATGCCCAGAGTTACCCAGTGAGTGGGGATTTCAACCCAAATGACTTGAGTCCTAGGTCCCGCACTTTATCCACTAGACTGCTGGCTGCGCATCATTTATTAGCATTGTTGGTGTTGCGCAGCCTGTAAACTGTGCATTCCTCAAAGGCATTACAAGAAATTATGAGCTTCAGGATCAGGTTGAGCAAAGGAAACCCTTCCAGATGTTGTTAGTCTATAACTCCCACCCTCCCAAGAGTTCTACCCAGTGCTAAGGCATACTGAGAATTGCAACCCAATGCTACCTGGTGGGCTGGGCTTGCCCCAATCTGCTGTAGGTCCTACTGCCCATTGGTGATCAGCACTTCCTCTGCTTTCCAGTCCCTGCTGTTACTACAGTACTGGAGTGCTTCACCACCTCTGAGCGGGATAAGAAGGGGTGTCCTGGTTCAGTGCTAGAGCAGCTACCAGTTAGCAAGGGCCTGGATACTAGACTCTCAGTCTGAAGACAGCAGTTCCAAGGACTTCTTGACCAGGGCGGGCAAAGTGCAATCCAAACACAGGATCAGCTTAAGAAGCAAAGTCTGAAAAAAGTCCAAACCTGGCATTAAAAAGCTGTGGTCCTCCTGGTGTTCTTGGGGTGCAACTCACTGTTGGTTTTTCTGGCTAAGGTTGATGGGAGCTGAACCCTAACAAAAGGCAGGAGGCGATCCCTTCACACAGGATTGGAAACTAGTAGAATGTCATTGTTCCAGCCTTTTCTGCTTGGAATGGAAACCAAGAACACAGCTGCAGCCCCTCTGTGTCCCTTGTGGAACTGGTGTATTATGATGATGAGAAGCGTCCTATTCACAAGAGGCCTTCCCATCAGGCAGGCATTTCTGCGCCTGGCAGCTGCCTCAGCCATACCTTTAAGCGCCAGCATTCCCCTCCCCTGGCCTCCCCCCTCCTCTAAAATGGTAAAAGGGAGGCTAGCCACATCCTCTTTATTTTCCAGTTTAAATCTTTGTATTGAGATATAGCACAAGCAAGCAAGCAAGCAAGCAAGCAAGCAAGCAAGCAAGCAAGCAAGCAAGCAAGCAAGCAAGCAAACAAGAGATTCAATATGATTATATAAGGAACTTTTTTGTAAAGAAAGAAACACTAATTTTTTTAGAGGAATATTGTATAAGCACATTCCTCATTCCAGCTAGTATGTCTCCAGTCATCATAAACTTGTGTTCAGAATAACTATGGAATCGAGCCAATAGGCCTCCACCTGTTCTCATGTGTAACGAGAAGATTTCAGCTTTCTTGAAAAGGCTGAATAGCTTTTGGACTGACCACAAAGTAATAGTTAAAAGAATACTGTACAATTTTATACATCCTGTCCCATAGTTTCTTTTTCCATTCATTGTGTAGCCACTATTATATATGTAACGTATATGTACATATACATATATAATGTATATATAGGATACCATTGTCCTATAAATTCTAGGTATCTGATTTGAAATATTGCCTAACAATATATTAGCCAAATTCCTGCTCTATGTTATGCAAACAACATAACTTTAAGCAGCAGATTGGTGTACATTAAGAAATTTCTGCAGGTATTATCTGTTGAACATTGAGTTGTGTGGCTCAGTATGCAGTAGATCATGGTGTCGAACTGTGGCCCTCCAGATGTTCTTGGACTTCAACTCCCAGAAGCCTTCACCACCACCTCTGCTGGCCAGGATTTCTGGGAGTTGAAGGCCAAGAACATCTGGAGGGCCACAGTTCGACACCACTGCAGTAGATAATGCCTATATTAACTTATGATAGCTTTGTGCTAAAAGCTAATGTCTTTTTGCATAACTATATAACAGGATTTCAGCCACTGGGTAGATTCAGACCAGCCATTTTCTGGATTACAATCATGATCCAATATTGCTTTACTCAGTCTAGGAAGACCCCAAAGGATGAGGTGACCAAATGTTGACTTCGCTTTTTGCAGCACCAACAAATCTTAGAGGCAGCTGGGAATATTCCAGGTACTTTGTCAGGTGTATAATACCATCTGTACGTAACTGTGAGGGAGAGATTTAATTACTGGATCCCACACGGATGAGGCATTCTGGGAGCAGTATTCCAGAAAAGGAAGTTTTCCAAGCTCTTCATAGGCTTCACATGTGTTGTCAGCAAGCAAAAAATGAATAAAATATGTGAATTGGGACAGTATTTCTTGCCACCAATTTGAATTGCAAAGGAAGAATTGGGGGAAATGGACATTTCATGTATATTTGGCAGATATTCAGGAGCTGGTCCTGTCTGGCCTTTAAAAATCTCCAAGAGGAATTTGAAGCAGAAAGTCCTATATCCTCATAGAGTGAGATTCTTGGGTCCAGAGAAGAAGCATTTTGGGTTGAACAGAGACGACCCACCTATGGAAGTTTTTTCCCCTGCTTTTTAATCCACAAAGATTTGATGTCTAAATAAGGCACACACTCTCTAAATAAAGCTGTGGGTTGCCCTTACCTGGAATGTTGTCTTTACGTGTTAGCCCTGAAATCTCAAAATAGACAGAGCAGAAAAAAGAAGAAGTTATCTCAAGATGGGGCATCAACGTGCTTTGAGGGCAAGGGGAGGGGGAGAGACTGAACAGGGCATATCAAACTTGAAAAGAAATTCAGCACGCTGCTCCTTAGTCATGGATAGTTCTGATTTCTTAGTATCTGACCATGGTCATATTTGTGCTCTGTGTTGCTGTTGTTTTGCTTCCTTGTTTGTTTGTTTTTCGCTTTTTGAAGATGCCATGATAAAATCCTATTCGCATGATGAATATCAAGCATTATAATTCATTACCAGTCAAGAAATTAGTCTTGATTTGTTTAACATTAAAGGCCACTGTAAAGCAGAAGGAGAAAAATGACCTCGCAAAAGGTGGATTTGCTCTAACTAATCAAATGATGCCATATTTTATAATCTCAGAACTGCAGAGCTAGAAGGGACCCTATGGATCATCAAGTCCAGCCCCTGTCAAGGAGGCACAAGAGGGGAATCGAACTCCCAACCAGATGCCTAAACCACTGAGCTGTCCAGCAGTTGTCACAGGAAACTGATGTTCCAGGTATTGTTGGATTGAAACTCCCATAGGCCCTTGACAGCATAGTTAATGGTGAAGCATGATGGGATTTGGGGTCCAAAATACCTGGAGGACCATATCCCCCCCAGTCTTTTCATAAAATAATGCCATTTGTTTTTAAATGCAGCCATTTGAATGATAAAACTGCACACGAAATATATTTGTTCTAGTCAACCCAACCCATATAGATTTTTTTTCAAAAGCTGGCATCCTAGAATAAGTGGACGGGTGGGCTAGATTTTTATTTTTATTTTTAAATTCGCTTTCTAGGGGCCGTATGCAAAGAAAGACAAATATCCGGCAACTACAAACTCAAAATAGTTGATCCTGACAGATTTTAGGGAAGCTTTCTCCCAGAGAAGTGCTGGGCATAATCTGAAAATGGATCTAAGGTTGTCATCTTTAATTGGTTTTATGTTTGTTGGGTGGTTGCAACAGTTTCTCTTACAGCAGGGGCACTTAATTTCAAATCATTAACATCGATTGTTTCTGTTCCGCGTGACAGACAATTTAGTTGTCATTTCAATTGGCTTCCATTCTTTCTGTTTTGGGGCGGGCGGTTAAGAGAGCTGCGTTCGTCCATTGCAGCAGAAATAATTGAGAGTCTCGTGTCAATAACTAGATTAAACCAACACATTTATTCTGGCATTTGCTTGCTGGACTGCAGCCGCTTTCATCAGGTGCACGAAGTATCCCGAGTTGTCATTTAGCTTTAGAACCTCAAATTAATAATTACGCCCCCACCCCTCCCATGGACTTCCTTCTTTATAGTCACCCCTTTGCGATGCCAGAGTATTTCGCTGCCCGAGTTGGAGCAGCAAACGGCACCCCCTCCTCACCCACGTCTGAGTGAATCGTACGCCAAGCCAACCAGGTGATATTGGCAGGTGAGGCAGAAAAGTGTACAGGGACCTCTTTCCCTGCCTGACAGAACACGAACAACACAGAACATTAATCCTTAACAACGTGATGCCCCCTTCATGCCCATGCTGATGGATTTGGGGAATTATAGTTCAAAGAAGTAGGCTCTGTTCTTCAGCCCCACAGAGTCAAGATTTCAAAGCACGGCCAAGAGCCCCATCCTTTGTACGTTTCTTGGCAGGACAGACGCAACCAGCTGTCCTGAGGCACTGCTGTGTGTGTGTGTGTGTGTGTCTGTGTCACCTGAATGTAGGCTCTTACTCCCCCAGAGACAGCTGGGTTTTCCTGATAAGCAGCTTTAGCTGCTTGGTAAGAGAAGGCCGTTTGGGGGGATACCGTGGCATGCCCAAAGTCTCGTGGCAATTACCAAGAATCTCCCGCTGGCTTTCTTATCCCTTCAGAAGCAGCTGGGGCCAAGCTAACACACCCAGGACAGGCCCCATCGGCCTGGCACACACCTCGAGACTGCAAGAGCCTGGGATAAAACGATAAGGCTGTTCATGGGGAACCCCATGGGGAGAAATGTCAAGAATTAATTGCAGTGCCCCTGGGCCCAGCTTGGGGGGACCAGAAGCCCATCCAGCTCACTTTCCAAGCTGGGCAACCAAGCAGTTGGACACTTTCTCTTATAATTAAGGGCAGCTGGAGCCAAAGGAGCAGAGGGACGGCCAAGGGAGATGAAGTAAGACGAGCAGCTGCTCCTGGATAGGGCAAGACAGGAAGCTCTGTGGAGTAGAGACCCAGGCTTACCAACAGATGGCAGTCTTGCAACATCTGAAATCGTAGGGTGGAAGGTTATGTGATGTCGTTATTGGGCCACTAAAATGCCACCACCGTGGCAAGCTTTCGAGTTCTTTAGAACTCTTCATCCAGCTAGATGATAGAAAGCTTGAGGAACGGGAGAGGAAGCAAAGATCCAAATGTGTTGCCAAAGGCAGGGGCCATTGCCCCACCAACAGTCTGGCAAAATAGAACGAAGACATGTCTAAGTCTTACGACTTGTATTTATTTCAGATTCAGAGAGGAGTTAAGGAAAAACCGGGAGGCATTTATGAGATACATTTTTATCCCACCTTTCCACCAATAAACGTACATGGTTCTCTGGCTCCCCATTTTATCCTCATAATATTTGTGCGTTTGCTTGCTTGCTAATATTTGTATAATTGTTTTTAGCTTTAAATATTGTCTTTTAATGACGTAATCCTCCTTGGGTCCTTTTAAAGGAGAAAGTTGGGGTAAAAATATTTTAAATAAATAAATATACGTTTATTTATATACCAGCCCCATTTGTGCAATTAGTGCAGCTATTCTAGGCAGCTTACAGATTAAAGAGGCAAACAAAACCAACATGGAATAACTAAAAATAATTTCCAAAAAACCAAGAGAAACGTATCAAAACAAATCCAGAAAGGGCAGCATGCGCCTTTACAAAATCCATCAGGTTAAGGCAGAAAGAATGACTGGGCCAAGATCGACCAGTTCCGTGGCAAACAAAACGTGCTTCTCCCTAGTCTTCTGCTGTCTCCTCAGCTAGAAAGGATGAGTAAATCGTCACCCTCCAGATGTCCCCATTCCTGTCACTCTGGGCCAACACAGCCAGTGGCCTGGGGTGATGGGTTATATAGTCCAAAAGCCCATGGAATGCTTTTTAAAAAAAAAATTGCTATAATGAATGCAAAATAGTTATCAGATGTGGCCACACCCCCAGGACTTCCTGCAGGGAAAAGTCATTTTCAAGAAAAAGAGGAAGAACATGAAAGTGAAATAGCCCAGTGTATACAGTTCAAACTTAAGGTGTGACTTCACAGCTGGAAGAACTCACTCTTTCGCTTCTGGTTTCGGTGGATGAAATTGCCCCCGGCTGCCCAGATGAGTTTGAACAATCACCAAGCTTCAGGAATCAGCAGGGGAAAGAAAGCTGGCAGAAAACTGTGAAAAGAACGATTCTTGAGCTTAGCCCTCTCCACCTGAAGCACCCCTTCCCTTCTCTTTATCATTTCTATTTCTATTTTTTGAGGTGTCATTGTGTTTATCTGGAATGCATTGGGGGGGGAGAAGCAGCAGTGCTTTTTGGAGAGAACAGGCCCTCCTCGGCTGAGAGGAACTAGCACCCTCACACACACGGCCAGCTGTTTGGAGTGAAAGAAGCCACCCTTGCCAGCTGAACAAAAAGAGACAATTCCCCCCCCCCCCACACACACATACAAGATTCCTCCCCCCCCCCCGCCCCTGAGCTTAATGGCATGTGGTCTCCGGTTTTTAATTCAATGTAATCCATACCAGCCCCAATGCAAACCGCAGGGCAGCTGGACAAACCATACTTAATCATGGATATTTCAAAAATGTACAACTGGAATATACAGTATTCAAACGTATAAACATAAAATATTAATCCCACCAGCCCCGACCCCACAACAACGGAGTCAAAACAAAACAAAACAAAACAAAACAAACAAACAAACAGAGGCGTGTAATATATAGCCTCCCAATTAGGGGTCATTCATGAATATACTTGGGGCGGGGGCAACTGAAGGCCCTTCCCTCGACAGAAACAGCTGCAATCCACCAAAGGCTGACACTCAGAAAAGGGCACAGGACCCTTGATGATAATACTATGTGCGTTTATTCAGAAGCAAGCCCCATTAAATTCCGTGGCATCCACAGACCAGACCCTCGGAGCGCCTCCTGGTCTCATCCGCGGCTCTTTCTCCGATTCGGGGGGTGCACACCGCCACCTAGCGTCCAACTCGAGGGAGCGAAAGTGCCCAACAATTCTTAGGGAGCGCCCTGTCCCAATTCATAGCTGGTTTTGGTTTTATTTTTCCCTTGCTGTATCTATGGGGCAAAGCCCTGGGGGAGTTGAAAACTGCTAGAACTGGGCTGTGGCTATCAATTAACACTGCCGCTTTGAAAACTGTTGTTGGGGCCTGAGATATGGAGACTGCCGTGATGATGAGCGTTTACACCACTTTATCCTGGAGGGAAATATTTTTGGTGTGAAGATTGTGGGATCGTGGGGCCCATGGAACCAGCCCAGTTGTGACTTTGCCCTCCGTATGCCTGCATAAATTCCTAGTAACAGGTTCGCTTGCCATGCCTTATCTTGTAATGATTGGCTAAGAAGCAGATCCTCCTAACCTAAGTGAGATGCACAGAATGGCCCTATATTCCCATGGCACTATTATTTCTTGGGGAACCATTCTAACTGGTCTGGAACTGGGAAAACAAGATGCCAGGCATCAGTCCTTTTAGTGCACATACAACCTTTGCCACCAGATTCCCCCCCCCCCATGGCCAAATGCAAGCAAATCTTCTCCCGGAAGGATCAAGAGGGGGGGAAACAAGCCCCCCTGCAATGATGTGTTGATGAGCTGAGTCCATAAGCTGCTAAGCTTCCCTAAAGCCCCTCTTACATTCCCGCCACAAGAACCAGCTGCTGCTTCGCTCATCTGTTCTGTGGCTATTTGTAGCTCAAGCATCAGGACCCGGGTCTTGATTTTGCCACAAAAGAGACCTAGGTGCTGCCATAGTGTATGTCCCAACAGCCCGCATTTGTTCACAGAGATCATCCACGCCTTTCTGTGGTGCAGAGGTAAATTGCCTTCTGTGCCACTGGAGGGGAGCCTAGTCTCGTCTGCCAAAGGTGTGCATTTGGCCCCCGTCTTCGCCAGCTACCCTCGATCAAGCTCCGTCCCTATCAGCTGGGATGATAGAGTTCCTGTGTTCCTTCACATTTTTATTTTAAACAGCCTTCTTCCAAACTGAAGGCAAAATGGACAACTTCGGTTGAAGCCTTGGGGCAGTTTGAACAAAGATTTTGTTTTCAAAGCAACTTGTCACAATTGGGCAACCAGTCGATGTTACACCTGATCCCTTCACAAAAGTATTCAGTTGAGGGTGTGTTGCCTTATATACAACGAAATACTCTACTGCACCCCCTAGTGCCTAATTTTGACAGCAGCAGGATTATTGTTGTGCAGCTTTGTGTGCAAGGATATCTGCAACAGCAGCAGCAGCTGCAAATTACTGCTACTTGAACATTCCCCTTAGTGATTTTGGGGTGCATGCCACTTTATCACATTGTATACAAGTTGTATGCACACATGTCCACATATTGCCTTTAATGAGTAGCAATTTGCCACTGGTGGTATGATCCCCATCGTGACCCTAAATTGCAAGTAGGATTGTAATTTAGGACAATAGAAAAAATACATACGATGAAACCAAATACTTTGAATTTTCAAAAGACAATTCACAAGTGTGCCAAGACATTTCCTATTTGAAGCAAAGGGCAAGATGGGCACCCTTCCTTTGAGGTACAATAGTAATTGTCAGCTGAAAAGTTATTTTAACCCACTGGCAATAGAACACTTAAGGGCAGCAACCTCATTTATGGAGTGCTTGGCTGTCTTCCAAGATAATGGAATGGCAAGGGATGAAGGAAACCGCCATGCTGCCCCAGGATCTGCCATTCTGTTTGTGCTATTTTTCCCAATGGTAGGGCTGGCCCTGTAAAGTTCACTGAATGGGCAAAGTCCTTCCACCATCCATATTTGTGCATACTTGAAATAGCTGCTGCTGGAGGGCCACTATGTATCATTATTTTACATGTACAATGGGACTGCCTAAGCTAGAGACCTAAATAATAGTTAAACTAGCTTCATTGTCATGACATCTGCAAGGTGGTCCAGGTATTGTAGGTTTGTGTTGCTCCAGAAGTTTTCCTCTTAGGCGTAGTAGGCCTACACACAGAATAAAAGCTCCAACAGATCCTGAATGGAATTGCCTGAGGTCCAGATTGCTGCAGAATTTTTGATTAAACTCCTGTGGCCGCAGAAGTGCAGGGATTTATAGAGCAGAATAGCTTCCAGTTCCCCAGATTAGTCTACCCTTTCCCTCATGAACTGGTACTTACCTTCTCAGTAACTCACTCTGAGACATTTGCAAGACAAAGAATATAAAGTTTCATTACTTAACAGTAGAACCGATCAGACAGCAAACCAACAGACTGCTTTCAGCAACAGACTGAAGAATTCAGAAGAAGGGAAGGAATGATTGGTTAGTACAGTATTGGATACACTGACAGTCACGACAGCCCAGAAAATCCCCTCCCAGCCACACCTACTACAGGCAGCATGCGGGATTGCAAAATATTCCAATACAGACATCTGAAGAAGTTGCAGAGCAGCACACACAAACACACAACCTGACCCATTGCCAACATCCCTGGCTACCCATAAAACAAACTGAGTCCTAAACTTGGAAAAGCTACTTTTTAAAATTACAGTTCCCAGTGGGGATGCTGCTTTGGTTCAGGGCTCTGGAAGCCGGCCGTGCCATTGCACAGGATACTATACTCCCCTCTGCCCATTTTTCTCATTTTTCCTGAAACAGAAATCTGTCCTTATTCTGTCCCCACTCAGCATGCAAGATCTCACTGAGGTTCCCCCACCCTCCTCAGAGGTCTTTTCTACTCCTGCAAACCTTGGGGGCCCTTGAGCCTGCCAATAAATCTCCCTCCTGGGCCCAGAGAGTGCCATTTTGTCTCTTACGTACTTGGAGGAAAACGTTAGAGAAGTTACTGCACTTGGAAGAGGACGTCACTTATTAGTTGCTTGTGCTGGTATCCTATGCATGCCCAGAAAATGGAAGCATTACTTTTTAGACTACAGAATTCACCCCACATGGCCACTGTCTATGCTAGCTGGAAGATTCTGGGAACTGCAGTACAAAAAAAGTAACTTTTTTCTAAGCTCTGTGTGTGTTTGCCTAGGAGCACTGAACAAGGGTCTTGACTTAGTGCTTATAGTTAAAGACTGTGGAAACAGAAGACAGGTATTCTTGTGATTGTGAGTTGTATATTTTTGTGAAGCATTTCCCTTTATCAGTCCTGAATCTCCCACTATTTGGCTAAGAAAATCCAAATGTCATAATCTTTCTTCCCTCCAGCCCCCCTGGTTGTTTGGGTTGGTCTTTAGCGCACCTTTTCCAGCTTTAACCCATTCTTTCTGAATACAGTAACCAGAAGTTCGCGGTATTCTAAGTGTGGCTGCACCACAGAAATCTGTAGCTTCTTTATGATATTGGTAACTTTATTTTTGAATTCTTGCCAACAATTCCCACAGAGACTGTCAATGTTACTTTTTTTTGGACTGCATGGCCGGTAGTTGTATTCCAGGGGGGAAAAAAAAGAGATAATTTGACACATCTCAGTGTCACAAACATGGTGTTTTGCCTCAATTATCTATTCACTACACCTCCAAGATCCATCTCCTAGTTAATCAGTGCCAGCTATGAACCCTCCAACCCGTTAGGATATCTGTAAAGGCAACATCCATGAAATGTGGACTTATTGTGGGAATGCTAAACATTTCTTGGCAGTAGAGGGCAATCCAAGAATGTGTACAAATGAATAAAGACCAAGAAATAATCAAACTCATTGAATGCATACTTCAGGCACCTAATAGGAAATAAAAGACACAGGTTGTAAAGTGATAAAGGTAAAATAAATAGGCAAAGGAGGAGGAGGAGACCTTAATGCGGACCTGGGCAAAGTGCATCCCGAGGGCCACATACGGCCCACAAGCCGCTCCTGTCCGGCCCGCGCACAGTTTTGAACATCAAAACCATTTATAGCTTTTTGTCTAAAGTTGATCAGTTGCTTATCTTTAACATACCACAAAAAAACCTCTTTAGTATTTGTGAAGATTAACAAGTTTAAAATAAAAACAACCATAACATCACTGTTTCATTTTATTTTTAAGTAAAGTTGGTTCGGCCCCCGAACACAGCTCAGATTTTTCATGTGCCCCCCCAATAGAAATTAATTGCCCACCCCTGCCCTAATGGTTGAAGGAAGGAGGAGGAGGAAGACCCTTGTTTTGTGCTGTGTTTTGTCTCAATGTGTGGTTGAATGGGAGGGTGGGTTGTCGCTGTTCTCCAATACTGCACGGGACAGGACGATCAAGCCTATCTATTAAAAATATTTTAACTTGGGGGGTTTGTTTGTTTAAAAAGGCATTTATTGCCCTGATCCTTAGATGCAGTATATTAACTTCATAAAACTCTTTGGCATCAAGTAAGCAAGAAGGGTTTTTTAAAAAACAAACACACAGCATGTAAAGAAATCAAATATAGATAAAAATAAAAACAATTAGTTATAAAAAAAGGAGTCATGAATACATTGATTTGAATTTTTTTTAAAGCTAGTTCTATAATATTTACATTATAACCGTATGTCTGCGGGAAGGGGAAGATCTCTAGAGAAGAACCCGAAATATACTTGGAGGATGAACTATGGGAGAAGGGATCAGGTTCTCTCTTGCAGAAAATAATAGTCCAAGGTAGAGCTTCCAAAGATATGGGATGTGGAACCTTTACTGAGAGACAAGACGATTCCGTGTGGTCAGATTATCTTAGGCAGCCAACGCAACAGATGTCTTTACAGTTCAAGGTTTCCAAATGGACTTTTGCCTCTAGTTCCGCTAACTCTTTTGCAGGACAGGAAAGATGAGAGCGAACTTCGTCATTTTGACTCAGAATCCAAGTAGGGGGGCAGCTGAGGGTGTGTTCACAGTGCACCCACATTGCCTCATAGCCATTCTGTCTGATCTTTGAACGTTTTGCATCTGGACAACAAGATGACTTTCTTCACTGAAGTCAGTGGAAGAAGATCCAGGAGCTGGCTGGGTGATAACTCTAAGAAGAAGAACAGGATCTGGGTAAGCACAGGCCTAAACCTACAGCAAGGAAGGGAGAAGGTAAATTTGTAGAAAACAGTCAAGAGTTTCATTTTAACTCCCAATTCTAGAATGAGTACCATAGCAAAACGACGTTCCACCTGAACTGAGTTTCTGACTCAAATAAAGTATGCAACAACGAGAAGTGGATTTTGTATCCTCAGTTCTGTTTTGGTGCTGGTGTCAAAAGCAAATTTCTAGGCTGATAGTGCATGCAGACAGATTGCATTCTTCACTGTGTTAATCCTGAAGGTCAAGCTACAAAATAAAGTTTGCACATTGTTAGAAACAAAGCTTTCTTGGGAAGTAAAATATTTTTGTCTATCCTAGCATGAGTTTTCTTCACTCCCACAAGTTGCAAAGTAACTTTTTTGTTATTAGGGTAAATAATGGACATCATTTGCAAGTCCTATTGCTTCGGCATGGTGCTTTAAAGGAATTGCATCCCTGGAAAAAAACATATTATTTTCTTCTAATTACCAAGCTGGTTTCTTGTACGATTTGACACTAAGTGTTCTTTTTTTTGCACTTGGGTCTTGTTGGCATTATATTTTGTTTTTGTTTTTTTTATATAAACAACAAAACTATATCCAACTATGAGAAGCTTGAAACGGGGCTGTCTCTGGAGTCCAGTATTAGTATGATCAGAGTAAGAGCTGCCTAAAGTCAACACCGTTAAGACAGTTCATCTTCAAAGATGGATCAGAACACCTTATAATGGAGAAATATTTGGATCTGGGTATCTTGAGACAAGATATAGGTTGGTGCCAGATGAACTGCATCAGTCCCTCTTCTAGAACACAAAATGTCAGATGTGTGCCACTATAGTGTGGAGGGTGCTGTAGTAGCTGGACATGTCTATACTGTGTTTCTCTTGCAACTCAGATTTTTTTTTTCCCATCAGTATCTTTTTCTCTCCCAGATGTCAGCAGTAGAAACATTTTTGGATCGATTCATCACTATGGCTGACTTCAGTGGAAGCATAATGGTGAGATGCTACTGCTTCCCTAGCTTAACGTGATCCCCAATCATTCGCCGGCGGTAGACAGCCAGGAAGATATCGTTGTCTGCAGGGCAATCATAGTGGCAGGAGCAGGATTTGATCACCATCATCTTCCAGACAAAAGAGTCCCCTTCTGGACACTGGAATTCTATGTTGGTGGTGCTGGTGATGCGCGGAGTGCAGCATCGCCCATCGGTGCAGCTGCCGCAGAACTTGGGTCGGTAGGAGCGAGTGCTGGTGCAGCCGGTGAACTCGAAACGGATGGCTCGACGGGTCTTTCGGGTCTTGGCACACTTCCTTCCCTTCTGAAAAGAAAGTTCAAATTAGGAACTGAATCTCAACTAGGCTGCCTGAGAGAAGAACACCTGGATGTGAGAAGGTGCTTTATATCAAGGGGTCATGCAGCTCATGATGGCCTGTACAGTGGAACCTTGACTTACAAACGTCTCCACTTGCGAACATTTCGAGTTACGAACGGCTCCGTTCACAAAATGTTGCTTCGACTTGCGAACAGAGCCTCAACTTACGATCAGGAAAAAAAAACCTTTCCTGCTCTTTTTTTGACCGAAGTTCATCTTAGGTCAAAAGAAGAAGAAAAAAAATCACCCCCTAGTGGTAGAGTACAGATTAACCGGCTTTGCATTAGTTCCTGTGGGAACTAATGCCTCTACTTGCGAACAGCGCCTTGACATATGAACGAAAAACAGCCAGAACAGATTAAATGGTTTTCAATGCATTACGATGGGAAATGGTGCTTCAACTTACGAACATTTCTGACTTATGAATGCCATTCCAATACGGATTAAGTTCGTAAGTCGAGGTACCACTGTATCAGCTTCAGGGGCTGATTGAGTGAGTCCAAGACCCACTAGAAACTGCAGTGACCTGAGAAAAGGGGTGGGAGACGGGGGACACCCGCTTCCCAATTTGTGGAAATGTATTCTAAAAAAATAAAATTTTAAAATTGGTTGAGATGGACTACACTTCCCTTTAGAGGGAGAATCACTGCTCTCTCTTCTCTCTCTTTTTTGTGTATGGTGTGAGCAGGATGGTGCCTAACCCTGTCTTACACTGACTGGCAGCCACTCAAAAATGAGCTTTTTCTAGCTCCACCTAAATATTTTATTGTATTTTTCTCTTAGTTCCACTCTGATCTTTCCTTAAGAGAGCTCGAGGGGATGCATGTGGCTTTCATCTTTTCCACCTTATCTTCACAACAACCTTCTGAAGTAGGACAGGATCTGACAGAATGAGCTTGGAAAAGCTATATTTTGGCTGCCGGCAGGGTTGGTGGCGATTCAGAGAGTTGTACTCCTCCTCCAATGTGACTTTTTTCAAGCTCTGGCTCCCACCCTCTTGCAGAGGCCACCGTTTTGCAGGGAGTCCCTTCCCAGCCAACGGCCACAATACCTTGAAGCTGTTCTCCGGAAGGGCGTTGCAATAGCGGACCAGGCACAGCTGGCTCTCCTTCTCCAGTCGGCACCGTGAGTTATTATTGGTGACCCGGGTGGAGATGCCGATCCCGCAGGTCTTCGAACAGGCACTCCATTCGGTGGTTTGCACCAAGCAGTTGTCCTGCAGGCTGTTGGTCTTGAGATTAATTTTCGGCTTGGGTTTGGGTTTGTGACTTGGGTTATTCCTATAAACTGAGACAGGCAAAAGGATTTCCATGAAAGTCAAAGACTTCATATCTTGCCTTCCTCCCAGTAAAAGAACCCAAAGTATTTAAAAGGCAGTAGGATTTCAGCAGTTGCATTTTTAACAAGGTATAACTAAGCCACATGTCACTACGGCTAGATCTGGCATCTCACGGAATGGCACAACTTGTGCACTGGCTTATCCAGGCCCAGAGCTTGGGAACATTACTTTTTTGGACAACAACTGCCTGTTATCTCCCTTTAGCAAGGACAGTGGCTGTTGCAGCTGGGAGTTGCAAGAGTTCTCATCCAAAACAGTAACTTTCCTTAGTTCTGTGTGTCACACCTTGTTTGTCCTTATGTGGTTCATAATGGCTTGAAAGATCAGGGTTTTGGAGACGTGACTTCTATGAGGAACTGTGGTGGAAGCAAAAGGTAAATTGCCCTTCCCACATGCTAGAGTCCTAACCCATCTTCAAGATGAGTAAGAATGTGATCTCTCCAAGAGTTTGCTCATTCATAAAGACAAAACAACTGCCCAGGGGCAAACCAGGGGTGTGGGCGGGGAATGCCATATCCAGCTCAGTCCTAGGCTAAGATTCTGATCAGGTTGTGCAGGCAGAATAATATTATACCAAGAGTGTTTCTACACTGCATCATTACAGCGGTTTGACACCACGGTAATTGCGATGGTTCTATGTTATGGAATCCTGGGATCTGGGGTTTGCTGAGGTGCTTAGAGTTCTCTCTAAAGAGTTCTGGTGAAGTTTCCGAACTTCACCGCAGAGTTCTCGGTGCTTACACAAAACAAAAAAATCCAGGATTCAGTAGGATAGAGGCAGTGGTTCTCACTGACCACATCCCACAGCCGTCACGATCAATGGCGTCTATTGTTTTCATTTATTTGTATAAATGCACAAAATTTGCCATTTTCGGAGTAGCAGTTGGAAGACTGAGCACAATCTTATCTTGAAAAGTTACTTCTGGCCTTGCTGGCTGGGGGCTCTCAGGGCTGCTGTAGTCCAGACATCTGGCACCTCTCACTGTCGCCTCCCCCGCCCACCAAGATGTGTGTTACCTGACATGCCCTTTACATAGCGCTTCTTCTGGCTGCTCCCTTCGCAGACCCACTCTTCACAACACTTGTTCTGTGCTTTCACCCGGCGAGGGAACGGGCAGTCAGAGGAAGGCAGCCGCGGCCCGTCGGCGCAAAGGGGAATGCAGCCAATGGCCCCATCCATGCAAGTGCACTGCAGTTTGCAGTTGGGCTGGAAGCTCTCGCCATTCGAATAGATCCTCCCCAGCAGGTCGCAGGTGGCCCCTTCATGAGCTAGAAGGGAAAACAAAGAACCTCAGAGGGGAGGAATCTGCTTTATGAGTGGCTGCCCAGTCAGGGGACTTTCTTTCTCCTACCTGGAGATCCTAGGTATTCCCTGGCAGCCTTCTACAATCAAGAATTAACTTGGTTTGACTTTGCTTGGTTTCTGAAATAAAACAAGATGAAGTGTCTTCGGGGTGGCATGATGGTCTGTGTGGATGGCTATGCGAGCAGAGGTCATACTCCTACAGCAACTATTGGATTTAGTATGTTTTGGTATGTGTCCATGCACAGCTAATAGTCATCAGGACCAGACTGGGCACAATTAGAGCTAGACAACATTCCTTCCAGTCATGCTGGCTGTGGGATTTCAATTGCTGTAGTCCAAAAAAGGGAACTTTCCCACACTGTGAGTACAACTGAGTGAATTGGGAAGGAGAAAGAAACATTCGGCGCTGGGAGACACAAGCATGTTTGGTATGAAAAAGGAACCAAATGAGAATAGGACTGATATTTTGCTGCCAGATGCCAAGGTCAAGATGTGCCCCCGCCCTTTGCTCCAACCAACAGAGGCTAATGAGACTGGCAACCCAAACTTCCTTCAACAGTGGCAAGGGGATAAGGCTTACCACCAAACGTGAAGGCTGCAGGCTAGACACATATGGACTTTCATGAGGAGGGGAAAGACGAAGGACACAGGAAAAAATGGCTGTGGGGATGCATGGCTGCTGGCTGAGTTGGTTGCCTCACCTTGCCTAATGTTAGGGCCAGCCCTGTTGATGCTTAATATGAAGCCTCTGTGAAGGGGATGTTCGGGGCAGCAGTTACTCCACTTTCTTTGCAAAACATGGAGGGGGAAAGCAGGGATCAAAGCGCTTTGATCCCTCCCTCCCTCCTTACTTCCGTGTATAAAACAACCCTCAATTTTTCCTCTAGTTATTTTAGGGGAAAGCGTCATTTTACACACAGAAAAATACGGTAAATGGGACTCTGAATATTATGAATTATTATAACAGATATAGGGAATTATCAAATATGGGTTCAGAGATGGTTGGAACTATCTGAATATGGCGTTTTTAGGTGCATTCTGGATATTTCTGAATCCGAATGCAAATCCCTAGTTAAAATTGAAATAGATTACCACATGAAAGTAACAAGTCAATTAAAAACAATTTATTTATTTAAAATATATTTACCTCACCTTTCTCCTTAAAAAGGACCAAAGGCAGCTTACACCCATTGAAAGACAACAGTGGCTTGCATAAATAATTAAAAGACCATATTTAAAGCTAAGAACAATACCAACCCACAATGTTTAAGGAAAATACAGAAACTCATACCTCTGTTGCAAGGTCCTTCCTCAGCAGTCATTTTGTGGCCAAAAGCCCATTTAAATGGCAAGGCATTTCCTGATGGCAGGAAAGGCAACAAGAGAAGAAGACAGGCTAGCCTTCATTGGAAAAGGGTTTCAAGTTGTGGAAGGAACTTACCTAAGCAGATGCCATGGTCTCTATGGTTTTCGGAGGAGTCACAGTAGAGCCCTTTATGGCGATCGCAAGGTTTCTGCAAGGAACACGGCTCGTCCAGCTGCCTGGCACACACTTTGCAGCACCCACAACCATCCAGCAGAAGGCTGATGCCCGCAGGGCATTGAGGTGTCTGTGAGGGACACTGGCATGGGTATGAGCAAGTCTGGGCTGCCACCTAGAGGAAAAACAGAAGACAGCTGTGCTTGAGTTTCATGTCCTGTACTTAGAATGTATAAAAGTGAAGACAGACCTTCATCCCCTGAGCAGTAGAGAAGCTGCATGGAATGGAGGACAGGACTCTTGTCACCTTAACAGTTGTGAGGCAAAAGAAATTTCAGCAGCTGGAACTTGCATGACAAGGTACAGCTACTAATATTTCACCTTCTGCACAACTACCGTGTTTCCCCGAAAATAATTATTGCTCCAAAAAAAAAAAAAAACACACACATTAGGGCTTATTTTCAGGGGATGTTTTATTTCTTTTTCATGTACAACCATCGACATTTATTCAAACGCAGTCATGTCATCTCCTTCTGGTTGCTGCACAAGGGTGGAGGGTGGAGTTTCACTCAACTAGGGCTTATTTGGGGGCTAGGGATTTATTATGGGCATCCTGAAAAATCAAACTAGGGCTTATTTTCATGTTAGGTCTTATTTTTGGGGAAACAGGGTATTAAATTTATAGGAATCAGTTATCCATTAAATGTGCCTATCCTACAGACTGGTGAATCCTTAATGGGAGCATCAAATATTTCTGCATAATATTTTTATAATAAATCAGGACACCATATAATACTTTCTAAGGACTTTAGAGAATTATATAGACCTTTGCATATTCAACAGAACAGTCACTCCAGGGAGAATTAGTTCTGTTTTTTTAAAAAACATTTTATTAATTTTTCAATCTATCTACATTGTTCATGCTTGTCAAACATCGTGTTACATGTTTTGCTTACAATTATTTGTTTTTAGCCTCTCAGTGTCTTCCAATTTGTCCCCCCAAATTCCAACCATCTTTCAGACATTCAAACTATTCATATACAACTTTTAATATCTAATATGACTATTATCATAATATTACTCTCATATTATATAAGATTCTCATGGTCTTCTAATAACGTTCTTATTGAAGGTGGTTCCAGATCCATGACCCAGCTTTAAAAAAAAAAGAAAAAGAAAGAAAAAGAAAGAAAAAGAAAGATTTTTATAGTGTTATCCCATGTTGTAAGCAGCCTAGAGTGGTCTATCGACTAGATAGGCGGGATATAAATAAAATAAATAAAAAATAAAATAAATAAATTAGTGGCTCTACTGGCATGATGGCTGCAGTCACAGGTTCATGTCCTGCGGAGAACATTCCCTGGTTAGTTATTTATGAGCTGTCAAACTTAGAAGTCACTTGTGCACTCATGTAGAAATGGAACAAAATCACTGTGAGATCCTTGGACTCCTGGTTGTATTCAGATAAAGAGATTTTATAGTATGTAATGTCCAAAGTGTTACAATTCTGCTCTTTTTTTTGGGAGGGGGGAGGTATGTGAACTCAGAAAAATAAACAAATCAAAAATGATATTGTTGGAATTCAAATTTTGTTTTAAAAATTGAGAGTATGGTGCAGCTGTTTCATTGTATTGAAACAGTACAAAGCAAAATCAAAGCTGATTTACTACTGGAAACAGTAATCCTCTGACACTGTGTTGGAAATCAAAAGATATTTCTGGATGGAGTCCATTTACAATACTCAATCATCCAAAGTAAATGGTCTCATGTCTCTTTATCTGGAAGCCTATAAAAGGAATAGTTAGTAGTACCCAAGGGGATTTCTCCAGAGGTCACCATATGTGGAAGATGCTTCCTTCCAACTCTCGTAATCCTGGTTAGAAAAATGGCTAAGAGGGAAACCCATTTGTATTTGATCTCTGTATTTTATAAATGCGTCACTGCTACCAAGGATGCCTGCTCCACCACAAATGAGATAGGGATGTCCAGTGGACACTCTCCAAAACTGGCCACAATATGTATGCAAGGCAAGCTGCTGTGGAATCAGGTGTTCTGGTAGGTACCCAAGTATCAATCCACACAGGCCTATCAAAGCAATTGTTGCCATGAGTGGCACATGGAAATGGCTTGGAAGCCAACAAAGGTCTTTAAACACTGAAAAGATGCGGAACCCACACTTGTTTCCCATTAATATGTGTTTTCAAGGATACACCTGTTTTAGTTTCAGCATGTATAACAAAAAGGATATCTTAAGTGCTGTGATACCTCTAAGATTAGCAGACTTGGGGGGTGGCTACAAAGTAGGCAAAATATTAAGTGACTCTTCTTTCACCCAGGAAGTAGGGCTTTCTTGAGTGAATTTGTTTTAGTGAAACACAAAGAAGTCAGCAGAGAGACAGGAGGAAATTGCCAATCTGCCCTTGTTAACAAGTTGTTAAGGTGGCTCTACTGCAGCTGTCCAGATTTGCAGGAGGCATGGCTACAACAGAGCTACTTTAACAAGCTGCAAACAAGGGCTGGATATGAATTTCCTCCTCTCTGCTGGTTTTCCCTTTGCTTTCTCTCTTTTTCCCATTGCTCAATGCTTCCTTTGTTCTTTTCCCTCCACCCCGAACAGAAAAGCTAGGAGAGCTAGCTGCTGGTCTCCCATTGCATCGGTTCAACAGTCACACCTCATGAACCAGTGCAAATGCATTTAATTTTTTTAAAAGCAGAAGCCCCAGAGGTAGAGAGGGAAAGTACAAATTTCAGGGAGGACCTCTAGACTGATTTACATTGACTTGTACATTAAGTAGTCAATGGAAAATAATCCAACTCTGGCCATTCCAATCTCAGATCATTTCTTGTTTATTTATCAATATATTTAGCCTGTATTTCAGTGGGAATTTTAATGGATTACAAGGCACTTCCTAAGATGCATGGGCTACAATATTTAGGCCACATATTTATATCCACCATATATATGGTTGTGGGGTTAGGGACCAAGGTGAATGGGATAGAGAAACACATAATGAACTTTCAGAGTGACATGAGCATCACTAACACAGGTAAAATTGGTTATATAAGTATCCTGGCAATAGTTAGAGTAATTGATTAATGTACACCATCTGTTGCCTGATAGATAATATTAGGCTTTTAGCTCTGATGTTTTGGAACAATCACTTTTTCTTTCAGAAAGGAGTTGGTAGGGCTGAGGTGAGAATTTTGCCAAAGAAAATAACTTTTTGGTTATGCACAATACTAGAGGAAAACCAATACACAAGTAGTGTTACCCCCCACCCCCAAACTCTATTTAAACCTCTAGGGATATGCTGAATTTTGTGGATATAATCTACTTCATCTCTTTCTCTCTCAAATTACCTTATATATTTCTACTTTTTCTACAAAAGCAATTTAGGATTAGTGACAATGGAGATGGTAATGTTCTGACACCAGCTTTTCTGTGTTGCCGTTTCTGATGTCCAATTTGTGCCTCTCTTATTTATTTATTTATTTATTTATTTATTTATTTATTTATTTATTCATTTATTCATTCATTCATTCATTCATTCATTCATTCATGCATTCATTCGATTTTTACCCCGCCCCTCTAGGCAACGTCTAGAGGGTATATTGTTTGTTTGACTGAAATGGACTGCAGAGAGGCACTGGTGGCAGAGGATGGCAATGGTCCTTTCCACTGTTCTCTGTAAGTGTTAATGTTCAGTGATGGCCCGCTCACCTGTTCAGCCTACAAGCCAAAACAAGATTCCTCCTTCTGCCTGTGCCAACACTTCAAGCTGAACTTGGGTACCTCGCAGATTACCTTCCCTGAATGTACTTTCTGCTTCACCTCATCCTCCCACCCTCCTATTCTGAACGAGAAGCCAGCTCTTATTTCCGCAGCTGTTTGATCAGTGAACCACACAGATTTCACCTCAGGGAAAGAACTAATATGGGCAGTGCTTTTCTTTTTTAAATGACTCATCCTAGCATATTCAAGGGGATTAGCTGGTAACTGTGATCAATGCTGGTACCTATTTGGAAACCACATTAAATTTCTGGGACTGTAGGTTCCACTGTAAGAATTACTGTAAATCTCTGCGTAGAGATTTGGGGGTGGGAGAACACATACCGTATTTCATCTCTGCCTTCACCTCCCTGTTCTTCTGTGGCTCCCACTGTGGTGAATTTTAGACTGTAAAATTCTTGGGGCAGAGACTTCTTCCACTTCCTATAACACCCAATACATTTATGCTGCTGTAAGCTAAAATTAAAAAATTGCTGTTGCACCACAGAAGAAATGACCCCTCTTCGAGTTACAACAATCTGTATTGCAACGGAAATGTTGTTTTTGAAAAAGAAACCATTACAAGCAATGAGTTATTCATAGTTTTAGTCTACAAGCTAGTTATAATTAGTTTCTTGTACCAGTAATCTTGCACCCAATCTGGCCATGCTGGCTAGGAAATTCTTCAAGCTGTAATATCACGCTTGAAGCATGGCAGACTATAAGTTGGTACATTTCACTTTTCTGATGGCAAGTACAGTCCACTACAAGGCTGAGAAAAGTACAAACCGCCCCCCAGAGGTTGGATTCCATCTTTCATCACCACAGATTATTGTCCATCCTGGCTTGGGGTGATGGGTGTTGGAATCCAAAAACAATTGTCGGGGTGCAAATTCCCCAGCCCTGATATATACAAAATCTGACCGCCATTTGAAACCCATTGTAATAGTAAGTAAAGGGGACCCTAATTCAAATTTGATCGTTCCTTCAGATGGCCCTGAACTTTGTATGACAGTCAAGGAACCCCCAATAAACTTTGAGAGTAACTCTTCTAAACAGCTACCAATCGAGGGGGGCAAAGCATGATGACCCTTAGACCAGCAGACACACGACATAACAAAGCCCTTGGAAATTATCTCCTGGAATGCAGCAGAGTGGACACACTGTAAAAGCCAGGAACACTCTTTCAGCAGAAATAGGGCATAATACTAGTACTGTACAAGAGACTTGGACAGCTGAAGACTGCTGATTGACAGCTCTCACTCCTATAACAGCAGTGCAATACCAGATGTGGCCCCAGGAGGCTTAAAGAGGGGGCTCTGAGTTTTAGTATCCACTGCATTGAGGGAAAAGGGCACCTTATTACAGTCATTGAATCAATAGCCAATGGCAATACTCAACGTGGCTCTGTTGGGATATTGGTGGCACATATATAGCTCCTCTCACAACCAAGGAAGATGAATGACCTGGGTCGATCTGGAGCACTATGTTGAAGATCTAATAACAATTAATGCCACAGACAAGGTCCTTTAAGGGGTGGATTTAGCACTAGACTAGGTTCAAATGACTATCTTCTTTATGCTAAATATAAGGTGCCTATTTCTGATAATGAGGAAGGACACCTCTATACCCATTCCCTCACTCCTCCAAAAATGGCACGGCCAATTATGCTGGCATTTGCCTTGCTAGAATGGCCAAAAAACAGAACCTTTCTGTCTTGAATAGACCCACCTTAGGGGACTAACCAGGGTTTGTTTGTTTTTTACATTCATGACTGGAACAAGATGTAGTACTACTGACTATATGTCAGCCAATGAAAATCTGCTTCCTCTTGTTAAGAACTTTCAAACGCTTCACAAGTTTGTGGGAGACTATTTACCCCTCCTTCTCTGCTTGGCTCCTTTAGGCTGTCAGACATACATTAAAATCCAGCCTGGGACTTACATAACACCTACTGAGCGACTGCAGTGGTGTGCTAAATGGATGGCCTTGCTTGAGCAGAAACTGAAGGCAGTTTTAGCAGAGGAAGGCACATTAGAGTGTCGTGAAACCATAGTGGAGTGGTCAATGGGGCAAGAACAAATAGCCCTGTATTATAACTTTGGTTAAAAAAAGGTAAAGGTAAAGGTTCCCCTTGACAATTTTTGTCCAGTCGTGTTCGACTCTAGGGGGCGGTGCTCATCCCCGTTTCCAAGCCACAGAGCCAGTGTTTTTGTCTGAAGACAATATTCCGTGGTCACATGGCCAGTGCAACTTAGACACGGAACGCTGTTACCTTCCCACCGAGGTGGTCCCTATTGATCTACTTGCATTTTGCATGCTTTTGAACCGCTAGGTTGGCGGGAGCTGGGACAAGTGACAGGCACTCACTCTGTTGCATGGATTCGATCTTACGATCTGCTGGTCTTCTGACCCTGCAGCACAGGCTTCTGCGGTTTAGCCCACAGCGCCACCACGTCCCTTTGGTCACTTTGGTTACTGAACCCAACACTGACTCATGATGCCTGTTTACAAACGAGAAGAGCGAACAAGCGTTCAAAACGGTAGTTCAATATGGCATGCTGGGAAGCAAAAAAGGTGCTCGCTATTGCATATTACTCTCATAAGACCGCTATAGGGTCAGATATCTCAAGCTTTCATAATCAATTATTTGTGAAAAAGAAAGTCTGTAAACAGATTCGTTAATTTCACTCCATAGCTGAGAAGATTTGGAAGATACATACTGAGCTCTCCTACAAATTTGCTTCACAAACGATAGAGGATCTTCCTGAATGGTCTCCAGTTTCCGTTAACAAAATTAAGTTGTTGATCAATCAACTTAAGACAATATTCTATCTGAACTTTTGAAAAACAATATTGATTGGTGGGCTCCCCCTCTAGTTCTGTTATTTACCTATATTGATTCTTCAGGGCACAGTCCAGAGAAACGGAGACAAGCGATAATAATCCCGATTTTTATGAAAAGAAGCAGGAATGATCCAGCCAACTACAGAACAATTAGCTCGCTCAGAATAATTGGCAATCTTTATGCCAGCTGTCTGTTAGATTTAAGTGCGGACAGAACAAGAAAAATCTATTGGCTGAAAAGCAAGCAGGATTTAGGGAGGGTAGATCAATTTTGGGTCAGTTTAATTATGCAACATTTAATTCAGAAGTATGTAGCTAAAACCATAGTTTTATGAAGTTTTTTTTTAAACCTAAAGACCGCACGTGACTAGAGAAAGATTATGGGAGAAACCTGAGGCTACATCCATAGATCAAAGGCTTTTATACTTAAGGCGAGCTTCATACTCCAATACATCTTTGAAAATTAGATACGACAGAATTGTACATCTTGCCAACTCCATTACAACTTCAAAAGCAGCGAAACAAGGATGTGTATTGGCATTACTGTTATTCACTTTTTACATCAACAATGTGGTTAGCTGTTTAAATAACCTTGATTTATTTCTCCAAAAGATCCCTGCACTTCTGTATGCCGATGACATGGCATTACTGTCCAGAACGCCTGTGGGTCTCAGAAGAACCTTACAGGAATTTATCGTAACAACAACCAGCCGGAGAGCAATTGTCAAAAAACAAAGATCATGTCTTTTGGGAAGAGACCTAAAATCAGGGTCCAGAGTATCAAAGGCCATAGAATAGTGCAGGTTATGTGCTTTAAATAACTGGAGTTGCTGTGAACGTAAAATAAGAGCAGGGCCAAACAACCATTGACTTTGGACTCCTTAGAGAAACAGCAGCTTTGAAAAGGCATCCAAAACATGGGAAGAATAACTTGGGCCATCTCTTCCTGTCACTTATTTGCAACTAGTTTCTGACGACTTCTGCCATACGTGTATTAGAACTCCTCATAAGCACATTATTTTCAAAAGGCTACACCTCCAGCCAAAGAAAATACTGCATTATGAACAGGAAGTTTCCCATGTACTCTCCAGCCCCCATCTCGCCAGGGCCACTGACAAGTCTAACTCCATAGTTTGAGTTTTCTATTCCCTTCCATCCAGTCATTTCCCGGTTAACAATTGCAATCTATCATCTTGTAAGCCCACTGGGATCCATAGTAACACATCTGCCTGTATATTGGTTTCGGCTGCTCCATCCATCTGTTTTCAGCCAGCTTGTGGAACTACAGAAAAGCCAGTTGACTCTACTAGTCCCTGTGAGAACCAAAGCTTGGGTGGGTGGGGAGCCACATTTTGGACTAGAGTTCCTAGGATCCTGTAGCGCCAATCTGGCCAATGCTGGCTGGGGATTTCTGGGAGATGTCATACCGAAAGAGTAAAATTTCCAAGCTGTGGTGACAACCACGCTTTCCTTGTTCCCTTCATTTTTATTGATAAAGTTCAGTAGTTTTAGATTCTCAACCACCTGGCTCCCTTTCTGGACTAACTTGGCCCGGCCATTAGGCAGTCTGAGGTAACTGCCACAGGCAGTGGGACTGAGAGACAGCTACTTCAGTCCATCCAAAGTTGGGTTTTTTTCCTCCAAATCTCCAGTTCTACAATTCTGTGAGTGATCTGCTGGCTGGATCGTTCAGGGACCTGAGGCTGGGATTTGATTTCCCCCGTTCACCTCCAGGGAGAAAAGCCAGCCTGTGTGCCCTTGGGCAAATGGCACATTTCCAGACCACCCCAGAAGAAGAGATCTCATTTCTGTAAACCACTTCTGTGTATTCTCTATCTAGGAAAACCTAAGTCAGAATTGCCTCAACAGCACAAAAAACTATTATTATGAGTAATCTAACAACAAATGGAGGGCTACACGTTCCCTGTCCTTATCTAGGAAGATACACCAATGTTCCACCTGTCTCATTATTTTCTTTTTATGAACTGGAGAGGCCAATGAATAAGCCCAGGACATTCTGCATGCATAGCAGGCGCTCTACCACTTACTGAGACTTCCGCACTGTATTCAGGAGCAGAGTCATCTCCACTTTATGGGGGCAAGGGCACATCCCCCAGTTCATTTATATTGCTTAAGCAGATCCAAGATCATCGCGCTCATAGCATGGTGCCGTGCGTGTAAAAGCAAAGCCAACATTGCTATGCTTGTTAGAGATCCTGAGGCTTGAACATGACGCCTTCAGTGCACAATGCATCAACATTAACATGAGAGATGATTCCTCTGTGTAAATGTAAATCTTCACCATCAGGCTGTTTAAATATCTCTATGTCCAACACACACATTCATAAGAACATAATAACAAGGGAACAGCCATCCTGATTCAGCCTTCTGTTCAAATAGTGGCCAACTAGACATCCATGGGAAGCCCACAATCAGGATATGAGCGCAATGCTCCCCCTAAACATGATGCTGCAAAACACAGTTAGCAGTGCTGTACTTGGTCAGACCATTGGTTTGTCTAGTTCAGTACAATCCATGGTTTTATGGTGGAATCCTTCCTTGCCATGGCATTAGAGCTATAATCTTACAAATGATATACAGAGAACTTCCCATACTAAAGTCGCCATGGCCATCCAAGATCCAGGAATTCCATGTTTCATGTACTGTGTGAAAAAAAAATCTTCCTTTTATTTGTCCTGAATTTGCCACCATTGAACCTCAGTGAATTTGTTGTTTTTAACACTGCTAGAAAGGGGAAAAAAATAAGATTCTCCTTATGCATTTTGTACACTCTGTTCATAATTTTATACGCTCTCTTATGTCTTCCTCCCTTGATTTTTCCTTGAAACTGCCACAAATACTGGAAGTAAAAGTAAAAGTTGGTGACATTATTTTATCAATTTTGTTCACCAATTTTGCACATATTCTATCCTTTTCTAAAGGTTTAGCAGCCAATACTGTACATAATACCAAGCATACTTCAAAAACAAAGGCAAGTCCATTCATTCATTCCAATGCAGAGCCATCTGGTGCCACAGGATAGTAGATCTATACATACCCAGCCAGGCTCAAGAGCAAAGAGGAAGAGAGTGATGTTTATGAAGGCCCCAAAGTTGTCAAGCATCCTGATCATCTTGTTCTGTGCATCTCTCTTCTTTCTGCCTTTTGGAGTTGTGCCGCACTCCAGCTCATCTTTAAATAGCCTCTTCCAAAAGGGCTGTGCCTTGCACATGAGTGACAAGCTGGAAAGCAGCTCAAGTGAGTGCAGTAGAAAATGCAACGAATTCCAGGAAAAATCCCCCTTCTCCTTCTCCTTAAAATTCCTGTGGGCCTGGTGCTGAAGTCTGGGAGATAGACATAACATTCCACATTGGGGGTGGGGGTTGCAAACATATCGTTCCCATTGAAAGACTTTCTCTCCTTCTTCAATCCTAAAAGCTTGTCGACTGAAAAGATTTTGTAAGGTTTTCTCCTTCTCCCATTGTTCTTCCTTCTGCCATTCCTAGCACCTCTCATTAAATTTAAGCAAATTTAGATGAATCTATTTGAAAAAAAAAGAAGCTATATTGTGCCAATTTTTACCTATCAAAGGAAGAAAAAAGGAATTTCAGCTTTCTTGAAAGCAATTAGGTACCACCAGCAAAGGTGCCTCAGCCCATGCCAGGGGTGTGAAAAGTACAAAATACCAACATTTTTGCAGGGTGTGCCCACCATTCCAACGCTGAGCCAAATTGCTAAGTCATGAGAAAGCCACCAGACCTGTAAAATCGTTCTGGGGTTGTCAAAAACATTTTTGAAACATTGCACGTGGGACTGTGATATTTTGAAGTTGTCCTCTGTCTCATCTTCACCATCACAAGATGTGTCTATAACAATAAAGTTTCAGCAAACATTTGCATGCGCACACACAACTTCGCAGCTGAGAATCCTAAAGATCCAATCATAATTCGCCCTTGGTTTAGAGCAGTTTATCCCAGCCTGCCAGACTTGAGATGCCAACTTCAGATCCACCAGCTCCGGATAGCATAGTCATTGTGCCTGATGACAACAGGATGGAGATTGTAGTCCAAGTCAATTAGTCTGTACACCAGGACACCAGGTTAAGATAGTCTCATCTAGGGCATGGCTATATCAGGCTTCATGTGGAATAGAGGGACTCCTGAACTAGCACAGCCAAATTTTGCAAGGTGCAACATATAATACAGTGGACCCTTACAGAATTAATCTGTATTGGAATGGTGGCTGTAGGTCGAAAAGTCTGTAGGTCGAGTCTCCATTGACCTACGTACAATGCATTGAAAACTGAATAATCCGCAATCAGCTGTTTTTGTTCCATTTTTGTTCCATTTTGGGTTTTTTCTGGTCTGTACGTTGGTTCTCCGGCTGCAAGTCGAACCTACATTTTGCGGCCAGAGAAGTCTGTAACTCAAAAAGTCTGTAAGTTGAGCCGTCTGTAAGTCGAGGGTCCACTGTACTTGTATGACACATATCTTTTTTTAAAAAGTACCCTTCACTCTTGTCTACCAAGTGCAAGCTGGCGCATGAGTGCATGCGCATGGACGCACACACAATGTTTCATCACCAGTGTCTAGTCCAAGTTTATCCATTGTTGTTTGGGGATTATGTTATAAGATGTTCAGTGCAAAGCAGAAGAAATATATTGGATTTGTTGCTGCCACGCCTGTCAGTAATGCTATTATAATCATAGCCCCAAAGCTCTGTTAAACAGAAGAGTTTCCACAAAATGGTAACGTACCATTACGGTAGCATTTCACGTAAATCAAATCTGGCACTGTTGCATTTGGGAGCTCTCATGCTTATTCTGCTGTGAGTGGCCCCAGGCGCCTGCCTTAAGGTCTGCCCTGATAACACCACTATTCACTTGGGCAGTCCTATGCCATCCTTAAGTAGCCACTTAGCCAGGAGAAGCAGGTTCGCTCAAATGTTTCTTGAGTACTTGTTCTTGATTAGCCATTTGACATGATTTTGAGCTTTAACAAAATTTTGAGAAGGGGGAGTTTATCTCGTAAAAACAAGTTCAGAAGAAAGAAGACCATTTGGGGTGGGGGAAATGGAGCTCCTTGGAGTTTCTATCCAAATTGGACATTTCTGTACCTTCTCCTTCTAAAGCCGATTGGGCAAGAAAGAAGTCGAGAGATACCAATTGCCACCAACTTGAGAGCTGCCGGTCTTTGATCAATCTGAGTCACTCAGACGTAATTCCTGCATCTTCTCCCTTTTGTGAGAGGGGGGAAGGAGGAGGTTGCAGCTCTATCAACCACACCCGCCAAGCAACGTTTCCTCCCTGCTTCTTAGACGTAGAACTTCGCCTGCTCGTTCATCCTAATGTGTCTTTCTCTTTATTCTGTGCAGCTGATCTTGTTTTCAACCTCGGAGTTGAAACAAAACCAAATGATATCCAGGACCCCCCTCCCCCGCCGCCCCAAATTGGGAAAAACATGTAAAAAGTCTTCAGTGCATACTTTGTCACTGAATAGGTGACTCATAGTTACCTTTCCCCTTTCTTCGGTACAGTAGTGACTTATTCTTCTTGAACAGCGTGGCATTCTTCAAAGCCCCCAAGAACTACAATTTTATGATGAAACTAGGAGTCTGCTTTCTCAGTGCCTTGTTTTATGGCAGAAGCAGATGTTAATGGACAAACGATGAATGGAAAATCCTTAAGGGTGTGTGAATCTCACAGCAGGAGCTGTTCAGGGGCTTCTGGGTTTGCAGATTAACTTGCTTTGCCTTTTGTGTTGAATCTTAAAGACTTTAAGCATAGAATTCCTTTGAGGTCTGGTTTTTCAAAAGTGAAAGACTGTCTCCGTTATTTCTATCCAAGGCTTAAATGCATTTAAAGCTCTAATTAAGGGCTATCTAAAATGTCTGGTTTTGCCTTTGGTGACCAAAAGTGATTTGTAAAGATTGAAAGTAGTTTCTTTCTCCTTCTGATTGGCTCATGCCACTGACTTTTTGTGCTCTGAAGAAGTCATGCAACTCTTACCCACACTGGCAGAATTCCCTCTTTGCCAGCAGAAGGTTAGGTAAAGGTAAAAGTTCCCCTTGACATTTAGTCTAGGGTGTGGTACTCATCCCTGTTTCCAAGCCGTAGAGCCAGTGTTTGTCCAAAGACAGTTTCCATGATCAGGTGGCCAGCACGACTAGATACGGAATGGCGTTACCTTCCCACTGAGGTGGTACCTGTTTATCTACTCACATTTTTTCATTCTTTCAAAGGCCTAGGAGCTGGGACAAGCGACAGGAGCTCACTCTGTTGCGTGGATTCGATCTTACGACTGCTGGTCTTCTGACCTTGCAGCACAGAGGCTTCTGTGGTTTAACCCGCAGTACCACCACGTCCCTTACCAGAAGGTTACTTTCACTTTATCATAGCCTTCTTTAAACTGCAGATCTGGAGATTAGGCTTTGTCTCTTAATCCTATAGATATAATTTGATATTTATACATCTCAGTTGCAAACAAAAGTAAGAAAGGGGGATTATTAATCTGGGTACCCTGGTGTAGTGGATAAAGTGATGAACTAAGACTCGTGAGACCTGGGTCTGAATCGTCCAGTATCTGTTCAGGATGCACAGTGGATAACTCCTAACCGCCGATACCTAACCCACTTTGGTTTGTGGCGATCCGTTCTTGGCATGGCAGCAAAGAATGTTCAGATTTGTTCCAGCTCAAAATCTGCTCTGTGACTCATTTTTGTGCATGTTTATTCTTATATTGTGGGTGTCTGAAGCTTTTTTTGCTAACATTTAGAAATGTATGCAGTGTTTTGCATTTTCTAAACACATAAATTGTAACTGTGTGCCATCACGTTTATTTTTTTAGGGTTTTCTAGTTAGTGAGTAGTCAGAAGTGGTTTACCATTAACTTCTTCTGGGGTTGCTCTGGGATTGTACAGCTTGCCCAAAGCCACGCAGGCTGGTTCTTCTAGGATTCAGAGTGTTGAAATGAACTGCAGCCAGATGTCTACCTTCCAGCCAGCTCCTAAACACAGGCATGTTGCCAATTTTTTTTCTTCTCGTGCAAATCTTTGCAAGCCCAGAAATGTACAGATTTCTGACTATAAATTGCATCTGGTTCCGAGTTAAAAGCCAGGAAGTGTGGAATTGATAAAAAATGAATATCTGACCTTCCCAACAGAGGTATTAAAATCTTGTGCAACACATTTAACATCGCTGCTCAGCTGTGGATTTGAAATTACAGAGCTTTTCCATGTTTTATATATTGGCATGTTTTTTAAAAAGGGGTTTTTTTTGACCTGGGTTGTAGAAAACAAAGTTATACCAAGGACTTTTTAAATTTTCTCTAAGACCTACATTAGAGGCAGAAATTTAGCAAGGGAAACCTCACTTCATCTCTAGCCTTAGGAGAACAACACCTGGTTGACTTTTGCTTCATGCAGCTGTTGCCAAGGCAGAACCACTATCAGAAACAGGGTGGTAACCAATTTACACCCAAATATTTGAAATAACTGAAAGCCATCATTACCTGAACAGAATGTTCCTGGAATGTGTGACTTTTTTTTTTTTTTTAAAAATTGCAAGTATTCTGCTTCTGGCCATTCAATTACTTCTTAAAAATTATTTGTCCAAACTTGAAATAATACAAATGCACGATTAAAAATATCTACATCTGCAGCTCAGCTTTCTCCAAACCTGGAGCCTTCCAGCTATATTGGAGAGTAACTCCTATGCTTGCTATACATTGTGGAAGTTGAAATCCACTGTGCAACGGTAGGCCACTCACTGGGAGACCCAAGGAAGTGTCGCAACTCAGACAGGATCCAGAAACCTGACCATCCAATGTGAAGCCTCATTTCACTTGAAATTAAGTATTTTTTGTTTCATTGCCTCGCTTTTAGAGCATCGCAGATGTTACCTGTAAACTCCCAACCTGTATTTTCACATCAGCTGGCACCTGTATCCTGTTTATTTTAAACCATGTGCAGAACTATCAGTTCCATATGCAGCTCTTTATTTTTGCTTCTTGTGCAAGGAGGAATTCACGGACCTCTTGCACAAATTAATTGCAAGCTGGATCACCAGAACAAACACAGAGCAATCCAGGTGCAGAGCAAATGATTTCTGCATTTTCAAATAATCTTCCCCCTGTGAGATGGGGATCATTCCAGTTTCAAGGATGGGTTCAAACGTTGACAGCCATAGTTAGTATAATGTCATTGAGTAACCGTAGATTCTGGACTTAATGATCTTACATCTCTCCCTCCCAGCCCTTACACTTCAGCTGGCAATTCGCAATTACACTGATGATTTCAAAACATGGTAAACCAGCCCTGTTATATTGGAACGGGGTTTATGTGTGTGTCGTACTCATCCTGCTGAGAAGACCACTCAGTTTCTGCCCTGATGTCCTCTCTTAATGCTATCAATAAGAACCTGACCCAGCTCGTGATCCTACATCTGTTTCAGTCTGGAGCTGCTTCCAAAAGAGCAATCTGAGGGTCACAGGAGAACTGCTGAGATCAGAACGGAGTTCAAAGCTCCTTAAAGAAGAACCAACAGAACTGACTTTGTAGAAAAAGAAATTATTTATGATCATGACTGCCAAGAAGATGAATGAGCCCTTTTCTCTCATATCTCATGTACCCATTTCTCAAGAACACAACAGTTTTTTCTTCACAGCTGGTAGTATATTTGTTTGAACTTTACACACACACACACACACACACACACACACACCCCACACCCCAAGACCCTTTGTGATCCTGAAGTCTTCTGACTTCTCCACTTCACCATTAACATAATAAGTTTTGTTTGTCATTTTGCCTAATCTAGATCTGGTGGGACTCAAAATACGGGGCAGGGGTGGGCGATCAGCCCTTTGTTTCTGTCCCTTGCTTTCTGAATATGTTCCTTCCATGAGTAAGCTAAGTAATAAAGAGAGTTACGTTTACAAGCCAGGCAAGGGACGTGGTATAAATCTGGCAAACAACCATACCTCTGAGTCAACCATTCTGGCAGGCTCTGTGGATTTTCCTCACGGAGATGTAAAAATAGAACAGGCAAAAAAGGACAAGGAGGAATAACAATCTTAGAATAACAATCTTCGAACTACAGAGCTGCAAAGGACGCTATGGATGTTTGAGTCCAGTCCCTGCCAAGGAGCCACAGTGGGGAATTGAACTCCCAACTTCTGGCTCTGATATCTAACTCACGGAGCTATCCAACCTCTGGCTAAACAACTGAGCTATCTAATGGCAGTGGCAAAGAACAGAGTGGGAGAAATCATCTTGTGCTCTGTTTCACATCTCCAGACTTTTTTTTTCCAGACAGAGAGGGAGAGATAGAGGGAGGGAGAGCCTCCAAGCAAGCCAAACTTCAGAAAAGATCTTTTCAGGCTTTGACTTTCTCAGACTGTAGGAGAAAAGAAATCTCTGCCCCGGAGACTGTCATTGGCAAAACAGACCCTCCTACAGGGAAAGTTGTGTCGGAAAGATGTTTACGTTCGTACTGCACAATGAACAGATGGGAAACACTTGTCTTTTGGAGTAAAACTGCCAGAATTCCACAGCTGGCACGACCAGAGATCCTGTGGGATTCTGGTACTCAAAAATGTATCTATAGCTCATCAAAAACACCAGATCAGGGCATGGTCTGGACTCTGGAGCGATGGGCTGTGAGAGTGGAGTGTAGGGCATCGCAAGCAAATGATGCCTCGAAACTAATAAGCTGGTTTAGTCAGCAGGATAGAATCCTGCGCTTGGGACACATGTGGTCTCTGGGGGCTGCTATGAGGCGCCCTCTCCCAGGCCACATCTGGAATGATCAGTACAGAGTTTTTGTGTGTCATCAGAAAAGAATGTTTTCCTATTTTTTCACAGCCTCCCAGGCACTTCCGACTCACAGCACTGTCCTGCATTGATCCAACGGGTGTAAAAGGATGAAATGTTTTCTGTGAGGCCTATCAGTGGCCTATCATCTCTCCCTAGATGTCGAGCTGGATAAACGCATTGGCAAAGCAGCCACCATGTTCTCTAGACTCACAAAGAGGGTATGGCTTAATAAGAAGCTGACGGCATATACCAAGATACAGGTCTATAGAGCCTGTGTCCTGAGTACATTCCTGTACGGCAGTGAGTCCTGGACCCTTTGTGCATGGCAGGAGAGAAAGTTGAACATGTTCCATATGTGTTGTCTCTGACACATTTTTGGTATCAAAGTTCCAGAGTAGTCCTAGAACGAGCTGGAATTTTTAGCATGTACACATTACTGAAACAGCAATGTGTACATTGGCTTGAGCATGTCATGAGAATGGCTGATGGTCGGATTCCAAAAGATCTCCTGTATGGAGAATGAGTGCAGGGAAATCGCCCCAGAGGGAGACCACAGCTGTGATATAAGGATATCTGCAAGCGGGATCTGACAGCCTTGGAAATGGATCTCACCAGATGGGAAACCCTGACCTCTGAGCGTTCAGCCTGGAGGCAGGCAGTGCATCGCAGCCTCTCCCAATTTGAAGAGACCCTGATCCAGCAGGCCGAGGCAAAGAGGAAGTCCTGAAAGCAGCAAAATCAGGGAGCTGGACAGAGGACAGATTGTATTTGTCTTCAGAGTGGAAGGGATTGTCACTCTTGAATTGGCCTTCTTGGCCACACTAGATGCTGTTCCAAGTCCTCCATACAGAGCACGTTACCATAGTCTCTCGAGACTGAAGGATGCCTGCTATCAGTGGATGAATTAAGATCAACACAATGTGGGTATACTGTGGATCACTAGTTATGATAGCTAACCTACTAGAGGCTGATCCATTAGGCAAACTGAGGCACTGTCTACCTGCCAGAGATAAGAGATGTGAAATGTTCTACTAGTGTGTATGCCTGGTGAGGATACCATTTCAATGGCTAATCACACACCCCTGGAGGCCTCAGAAGATACAACTCTCCACTTATGGTGGAAAAATAATTAGCGAGGGCACAGGGAGCCACAAAATTTGGCCCACACAATTTTCTCCTCTGTTATACAGGAATACCTGTAGTGGCTGGGATAATCTGGCTTGCTGTGAAGGAACTGCCTAGTTATGCATGCAGCTTGTTTGCTCCTGTCTGATTCATCCCCAGATATTCCAGAAATTGTAATTCCAAAAGCCCACAACGCAGCTGGTGTTATAATAAAAATGTTTTTAGTTTTTCCCCTTATATTTAAAAAATACACTAAAATATTTGCCCAATAATTACTTCTTAAAAAACAATGAAACCCTTGGAATGGGATATGAAGCATACCTTCCTCTCGTTCAACCTGCTGTCGCCTCCACAGCCACAAAACAGCACAGGACGATAGCATAATATAGCTTGAGTCATGAGATACTCCTTTTCTTCTATTCAGGGAGGCCCACACCTGCATAAATACTAGAAATGCAACTTTAGCAGTCACATTTGCATTACAAAAGGAGTCAAGTTATCCCTTGTAAACCATAAAGTAATTGTAATGATGCTTTTATGATTGCAAAAAAGAGGAATTAATTGCAATGAATCAAGTATTTATAAATACTAATTTCCAAGATCTGAAAACCTCTACAGATTGCATTTTCTCCAGAAGAAAAAAGTGCTCCAAGTGCTCCAGAGTTTCAGAATCCTTATTTGCTCTTATACATGTGAATGAATGTGTTCCATCCCTCTCTCTCACACACACATAGACACACATACAGGTGCTGCTTAGCATCCACATATCAATTTAGATTTGAATGGAGCACTTACATCTGCAGAGATAAACAATTATTTTATTAGTATATTCGCAATCAGCATCATCGAAAACATTTTTACTCCCCTCTTCGGCCAGAAAATTTCTCATAACCATTTTCAAATACCCCTTGGCCTCAAGCATGCAATCTTGTTGTCGTTCAGTCGTGTCCGACTCTTCGTGACCCCATGGACCAGAGCACGCCAGGCCCTCTTATCCTCCACTGCCTCCAGGTGTTTGGTCAGATTCATGTTGGTTGCTTCAATGACTGCCCATCCATCTCGTCCTCCGTCGTCCCCTTCTCCTCTTGCCTTCACACTTTCCCAACATCAGGGTCTTTTCCAGGGAGTCTTCTGTTCTTATGAGATGGCCAAAGGATTGGAGCCTCAGCCTCAGGATCTGTCCTTCCAGTGAGCACTCAGGGTTGATTTCCTTTAGAATGGATAGGTTTGTTATCTAATAAGGCATAAAACAAAAGGAAAAGGGACAAAAAGGACAAAGGGAAAAAAAAGCAGGGCCACACACTAGTGCAGTTTTTATCATTGCCAGTTGTGATGGAAATAATTCAGATACACCAGATGTTTGCCGGCTACTAGGTGACCGGTGAGGTTGAGCCAATGGCAGAAGAGATACAACAGCTCAACTTCTGGTTCTCTTCTGTTCTGTAGTCTTATGGAAGGGCCACTGGCCACATGACCATTTAGCTGGTTCCATAAATTTGGAATGCAATCCTATTCTACACACACCTTCTTGAAAGTATTTATTTTCAGGTCATCCGTATAAGATTGTGGGCTGCTGCCTAAATGCTCTAAATAAAAACCTGCACAGAGATGCAGGCAAGCCAGTGAAGGTCTCTAGTTCCTTGTGGTTCACAGGAATTTCCTGCCCTGTCAATGCACATTTCCTGTTCACTAGGGAGAGGTGATGTCCAAAGCAAACAACATTCCTTATCTCAAGAGGAACCACATTGGCTGCAGAAAAGAGAAGCGAAGGGAGTCAAGACAGCGCTCAGTTATTCGTGATTCCTCATAGATGACTGGAACAAGAGTTACATAAAGCCCGAGAGGCCAATCACATGGACCATTTGAAGCATTTATTTTTCCTCCTTTTTTATATCAATCTATTTAAATGTATCCCCTTCATGGATTGCTGCCTTGTTGTGGCGAAGGGGCTTGAGTAATTCAGAGAAGCTATGGGCTATGCCATGCAGGGACACCCAAGATGGACAGGTCATAGTGGAGAGTTCTGACTAAACGCAATCCACCTGGAGTAGGAATTGGCAATGCCACTCCAGTATCTTTGCCAAAAAAACCACATGGACAGAAATAAAAGGCTAAAAGATATGACGCTGGAAGATGAGCCCCTCAGGTCGGAAGGCGTCCAAGATGTTACTGAGGAAGAGCGGCCAAAGATGGAGAAGCTCTATACAGTCAGGAAAAACAAGACCTGGAGCTGATTGTAGCTGTGATTATCTGCTTCTTATAGCAAAACTCAAGTTTAAACTGAAGAAAGTAGGAAAAACCACTGGGCTAGTCAGGTATAATCCAGACCAAATCCCTTATGAATACACAGTGGAATTTGGTAGACAGATTGCCAGATTTGGTAGACAGAGTGCCAGAAGAACTATGGATGGAGGCTCGTAACATTGTACAGGAGGCAGCAACAAAAACCATCCCAAAGAAAAGGAAAGGCAAGAAAGCAAAATGGCTGTCAAAGGAGGCCTTACAAATCGCAGAGAAGAGAAGGGAAACAAAATGCAAGGGAGATAGGGAAAGTTACAGAAAACTGAAAGCATACTTCCAAAGAATAGCAAGAATAGACAAGAGGACCTTCTTAAATGAACGGTGCAAAGAAATAAAGGAAAATAATAGAAAGGGGAAAAACAGAGATCTGTTCAAGAAAATTGGGGACATTAAAGAAACATTTTGTGCAAAGATGAACATGATAAAGAACGAAAATGGTGGGGACCTAACAGAAACAGAAGACATCAAGAAGAGGTGGCAAGAATAGACAGAGGAATTATATATACCAGAAAGATCTGGATGTCCCAGACAACCCAGATAGTGTGGTTGCTGACCATGAGCCAGACATCTTAGAGTGAAATCAAGTAGGCCTTAGAAAGCATGGCTAACAACAAGGCAGAATATGCAGAATACATCATGCGAAAGGCCGGACTGGAGGAATCCCAAACCTGAATTAAGATTGCCGGAAGAAATATCAACAACCTCAGATATGCAGATGATACCACTCTGATGGCAGAAAGTGGTGAGGAATTAAATAACCTGTTAATGAGAGTGAAAGAGGAGAGTGCCAAAAATGGTCTGAAGCTCAACATCAAACGAACTAAGATTATATCCATTGGTCCCATCATCTCCTGGGAAATAGAAGGGGAAGATATGGAGGCAGTGACAGATTTTACTTTCTTGGGCTCCATGATCACTGCAGATGGGGACAGCAGCCACGAAATTAAAAGATGCCTGCTTCTTGGGAGGAAAGCAATGACAAACCTAGACAGCATCTTAAAAAGTTGTCGAGATCACCTTGCCGATAAAGGTCTGCATAGTCAAAGCTATGGTTTTTCCAGTAGCAATGTATGGAAGCAAGAACTGGACCATAAAGAAGGCTAACCGCCGAAGAATTGATGCTTTTGAACTGTGGTGCTGGAGGAGACTCTTGAGAGTCCCCTGGACTGCAAGGAGAACAAACCTATCCGTTCTGAAGGAAATCAATCCTGAGTGCTCACTGGAAGGACAGATCCTGAAGCTGAGGCTCCAATCCTTTGGCCATCTCATGAGAAGAGAAGACTTCCTGGAAAAGACCCTGATGTTGGGAAAGTGTGAAGGCAAGAGGAGAAGGGGACGACAGAGGATGAGATGGTTGGACAGTGTCATCGAAGCGACCAACATGAATTTGACCCAACTCTGGGAGGCAGTGGAAGACAGGAGGGCCTGTTTCAGAACATATATACAGATACCTTAGTGATAAGTCTGTGAGCCATGGTGCCAGAGGGGAATCAAATATTCACCTTCTTTATTGTAACTTGTCCTGAGATTTGTCTCTCCCAGCTGGAGACCTATAGAATTACAGCAATTTGCTGAGGCTTCAGCTAGTCTCCTGAAAATTGTCAGCCCTGGTTTATGCTGAATGTAATGAAGATATTCTGCACATGCTCAAAGGCACATTTTCACAATCCTTGTTTTATTTTAATATAGCACAGTACTAATCTTACTGGCTCTGATAGTTCCAGAACTCAGAGATGAATTCAGAGAATTTCCCAGCGACTGAGCTTTTTGGTACACTGTGACTCAAGATCTGGATAGGGCTGTTAATGACAGGACTTCCTCATAGGGACACCATAAGTCAGAAATGATTTCGTGACACATAAAAACATCTGGTCCCACTTCCCCCAGCCAAATGTCGAAACCACTGGTAGCAGTGTTGATACTTAACTGACTGACAGCAGTACATCATCACAGAATACTGTAGTATATTCCCCTGCCCAACTCTTAATAGGGAGGCAAATTTGATCTATTTCCCTGTTAAATAAAGACTTACTGCAGCCTCACAAAATGACAGCCCAATAAGGAGGAAAGAAATCCTGGAACAGAAACATATCATCTTCACCAGACATCTTCTGTCCCTTCACAACTTGAACTAGAAAACAAAATTTGCCTGAGAAATTATTCTACTAGTGCTGAAGACTGACCAGAAAGGCACTGTGTATATAATGCATGCTGAATATGAAAAACATATTACCCTGTGACCATCATTGCATGATCAGTGACCAAACGAAAAAGAGAAGAGTTTCTAATGAACCTTTAATACTTGTGCAGAGAAGGAAATTTCAACCGGAGTAGCCTGCACTGAAAATTCTGTCTGATGAATTTCCCCCCTTTTAAGCAATTGTTAACAAAACAGGGTTTCAACTTGTAAGTGAGATACTATCCTTTTCAAAATCAGATCACCCTTCCTTACCCCCCTGTGTACATTTGACACAATGATTTTCTGTTGTTATTTACTGACTAACAAGGTTGAAAGGAGTAATGATATTTAAAAAGTGTAATTTTAAAAGTGCCCCTTTATACATATATTATTGGAGGCTTTTTCTGTCTTCCTCAAAGTTTCAGCTTTTGCCATTTGAAATTTGTCCTTGTGGGGGGGAAATGGTGAAATAATGTTCTTCCTTCCAATTTTTTTGTTCCCCCCTTTCCCCCTGAGCCTTCCTATTTCTTGCCAGGACACATGACTATCCAAAAATCTATGGTGGTTTTGGTAATTATTCAGGTTAAATATAATATTCTATTATTACCACTCCTCATTGGAGCGGTGCTGTTGTTTTGTGCTGTCAATCCTCATCCCTAGCAGGCTTTTTGAGGTCGCTGACCTGTCCAAGGAGTGCTTTCCGTCCCCCCCCCCCCCAATCCAGCTGAGTTTCCATGGCCGAGCGGGGATTTGAACCCGGCACCGCCTCCACTTTTCACCTCCCCCCCCCGCCTCCTCCTTTTCTCTCCCATCCTTGTTAAAAAAAAAACCGGACCCGGACCCGCCCACCTGCTATTGCTCCTCCGGGCCGGCAGAGGCCGCTGCGAGCCGCGCCGAGGCCTTTCCCCGCCAATCCCACGCTCTTCCTCCCTCGGCCCGGCCGCTCTAGTCCAACGTGGCGGGGAAGCTGGCGCCGGCGGAGGAAGCGGGAAGAGGGAGGAACGTCGGGCCGCGGCGTGGTGGCGGTGGCGCCGTCGTCAAGAGGCGGCGGGGCCGAGCGGGGGAGGCTTCCCCGTCGGCCTCCTCCTCCTCCTCCCTCCGGGGTCCCGGGGCGGCGGGAGCAGCATGGCCGCCAGCTTGTGGATGGGGGACGTGAGTGCAAGAGGACGGGGGGGGGGAGTTCGCCTCGGGAGGAGGTGTTTTTTTTGGGGGGGGGGTTGGAGGAAAGAAAGGGGACCCCCTCCGCCCGCCTGCCCTCAGGGGCCGCTCCCGGCTTTCCTCTTTTCTCCCCAGGGGTCGGTTTCTTCAGCGTCGCCCTGCATTTGGAAGCTCCTCGCGGGCAGAGACCCTTCGGGGTGTGTGTGTTGGGGATGGGTTTTTTTCCCCCCCGGACTAGCGTCCACTTCATCCCTTGCACGACGTGGGGTTTTAAAACCAGCAGAAGTGAATCCT
This sequence comes from Pogona vitticeps, assembly GCF_051106095.1. Taxonomy (NCBI): domain Eukaryota; kingdom Metazoa; phylum Chordata; class Lepidosauria; order Squamata; family Agamidae; genus Pogona; species Pogona vitticeps. The sequence goes on along the minus strand of NC_135791.1, from coordinate 10,511,258 downwards.
CGTCCTGGGAAGCCTTAATGCAGGGGGGTCAGGGAACTTTTTTTTTACCTTTTACCCCCCCCCCGAAAATACACACACACACACACACACGAGACATTACCCCCTTGACAGGACACGGATCTAGCGTGTGAATGCAGATATCTATATCGGTCCCCCTGCATATTTTAAGGATGCCAGAGCTGTCCCAAGCTCCACTTTTCACAGCATCCACACGAGGCAAAAAGAACCAGAGCCAGCTTTCGGCCACTAATACAATGGTTTCAAGGGATCCCAGTTATTTCAAACTGACTGCACAGGACGAAACACCTGCTCTGCCCTTACCACCGTTTAGCCTGGCCATATTACTGGTTTGAAACCATTTCTTTTCCTATTCTGCATGAACAACACTGACACAAAGAAGAAGCGCTGCCGTGGCCGTCCTCATTACCCCCAGGATTTTCATTTTTACCCTATTTGGGGTCATTTATCCCTGTTCCCTGACCCCACTGCCTTAATGCCATAAGAAATGTGTTAGTCCTTCAGGGTGGCCCGAATGTTCCTTTAGCTGCCTTTCTGGAAATAAAAAAAGTTAGCCTTCGAGAATCCAAAAAAGTTAGTGTTTGTAATTAGTATTATTATTGTTCCTCCTGCTGCTCGCTATAGCCTTGTCTCTGTTGTTACTAACCCAGGAAACTTTAACACTGGGAGCCTTTTCTTCTGCTGCTGTTAGATGTGCAGAAGCAGTGCTGTAATTTTTGAAACTTGTTGCTGGGAAATGTAGTAGGGCACCAGGGTCGGATGTAATATTGTTATAGTTGTCCGTTCATAGGCCACCTTTCAAGGGCAGGAGACCCTAAACGCAACAAGAGACATAATAAAAGTGTAGAATATAGCAAGAAATGTTCCAGTGCCCCTTAACAATATAAATGAGTAAGACAGCAACAAAGAGGGGCAAGAAAAGATGTTTTCCCAGGCTAAGGAAATAAAGGGTGATCTCACCTTCTGCATCCCATTAGGGACTAGAAACCTAAGGATACTGAAAGAAAGAATATGCTAACTCAGATATGGATAAATAATGTGAATTAATTTACAGAGGGTAAAGGCTGTAATCAGTGACTCGTTGTGAATGGAAACTTCATTTTTGGAGCCAGTATATTACAGCGTTCCAAATTCTAAGGGGCACTGGTGAGGGAGGAATACTCCCATCCTGTTCTGTTTGTGGGCTTCTTTCTGATCTTAGGAAACCCACTTATTGTAAGCCGCCCAGAGACCTCTGGGTAGTTTGGGCAGCATATAAATTGAATAAATAAATAAATAAATAAACAATCAACCAATTAAACCTGAACACTTCTTTGGGCCTAGAGGGGGTGCTCGGTTCATCTGAGTCAGCACAGTTGGAAGGGAAATGTAGGTTTAGTGAGATGCCCCCCCCCCCTTTTTAGAGTGCCTCCTATTTCCTGTAATTTCTTATATCAAGAAGTAAGGTCATGAACGGCAACATATAATGTCTTTGTTTTTGTTTGTGTGTTTGTTTTTAGGCAACCTTGGTCTTTAATCAAAGCCGCTGTTATAATTTAACTGTTGTTATAATTTAAAATGTCCCTAGTTACCCCAAAAGAGGTCATTTGGGACTGGCCTGAATGTGATTGTTAGGACAGCAGTGCCACCTTAATAAAAATTAAAGTTGTTAAAAGCTATGGGTTGGATCCAAGACTACAGTAATCTTATTTAGAGTAGAGCTGTAGAAATCCGTGAGACAGATTTATTATGACCAATATAAATCCTATTGGTTTCAGTGGATTTGTTCCTGATGGTTTGGATCCAACCAGTTAACTGTATAACCCTCCTGTAATTTGTTCCTGCCAACCTAGCAGTTTGAAAGCATGTAAATGCAAGTAGATAAATAGGGACCACCACGGTGGGAAGGTAACGGCGTTCCAAGTCTAGTTGCGCTGGCCATGTGACCACGGAAACTGTCTATGGACAAATGCTGGCTTTTGTTTCTCGGCTTGTACCAGGCTATGGGAGTGCCAAACCACCGTTGCTCCATGTTTGTGCCCTGCCGGTTTCCCATGATTTTTGTAGCATCCTTCAAAGAGTCAGTTGCTTCATTTCATCAAACTCTTCTAATAACTGCTGTTCACATGCATAATTCTTTAAACTACCGCCTGCAGGGAATAAGCCTCTCCTAAATGCATTTTAATCATAGAAATCATATCTTGCTATGACCAACCTTCATCTCCCTTTTTTCCTCTCTCTAGCTGGAGCCATATATGGATGAGAACTTCATTTCAAGAGCATTTGCTACTATGGGAGAGTTGGTTCTGAGTGTTAAAATCATTCGGAACAGATTGACAGGGTATTTATATTTTATTTATCTGGTTTATATGTCAATATTAGTTTTCTAATACTGTTACTAGTTAAGAAACATATATAGACATATTGCGAGTCTTCAAATTTGGAACGAGTACTTGGATCATTTAAATCAGCCATTCTCAACCTTCTTTTAGTCTCTGTCAGAAACACAATATGAAAGAAATATAGGCCAAATCAGGATTGTATACGTTGCATAACAATCCTTATAAAGTGGTATGAGAAGAATAGTTTCTACTCTTTTCCTCTCTTCAAATGTGCCAGGGTCTCCAGGAGGCCACATGGAAAGATTGGCTGATTTAAATAATCCGGTATTTTCTGTCAACTACGGAAATAGGAAGTGCTTCACAAAGGGTCACAATGTGCTTTGTCATTCAGGTGCAATGTCAAAAAGAGCATGCAACCAGAATGGCATGACTTAAGAATTTTCTTTTTTCTCATTTGCACATATATTCATCCATTTATTTAGTAGTAATAGCCAAAACACACTGCAACAGACCAAATAAATTAAAAATTCAAAAATAATTTAATTACAGATGACCATTACCATATATATATATATTATAATAATAAATAATCAAGCAGTAAAGTATTGAGTGAAATATACATCTTAATTGAACAACTTAAACTAGGCAGGAAATAAAGTAAATCCTGATATTAGTGGAAGAGTCTAGTGGAGGAAAGATCAAACAGCTCCACATGAAGGTAATGTGGTTTTCCACCGTTAGTCTGCAGACCTCTGGTAGGTAGGTAGGTAGGTAGGTAGGTAGGTAGGTAGGTAGGTATTTATTTATTTATTTATTTATTTATTTATTTATTTATTTATTTAGGCAGACCACAGCTGTCACCTGTAGCAGGATTTCTCACAGCTCTTTAGCTGAGCTTCCTTTCTCAGTCTTTTGCCCACCTCTCACTTGGGAAAGTGAAAGTTTCCGGGTGTCCTTTCACTCACACATCATATTGTTTTGTCTCTCCCAAAGACAGGGAGGGATGAGGCAAGTCAAGCTAGAAAGGCTTTGCTGTTTGATGTAAAGTGGTGCCTCGCTAGATGATGATAATCCGTTCCACTGAAATCGCTGTTTAGCGAAATCATTGTCTAGCGAAAAGCATTTCCCCATTGGACTGCATTGGAACCTGTTTAATGCATTCCAATGGGGAAAAATCGTTGTTGTCTAGCGAAGATCAGCCATAGGAAAGCCGCTTTGCGAACCGCTGATCAGCTGTTTAAATCGCTGTCTTGCGAAGCTTAGGTCCCGAAAACACCTGTTTTGTGAGCGCGGAGGGGGCTGTCAAAATCGCCGTCTAGCGAAAATCAGTTTGTGAAGCAGGGACCAAACATTGTCCAGTGAAATTCCCCCATAGGAATCAAAGTTTTGCGAATCACTATAGCGATTGCAAAAAGTCAATGTCTAGCGAAAAAACTGTCATGCGGGTAACTGTCTAGCGAGGCACCACTGTAAATCTTTCCACAAGCAACCTACTTAAAATATATCACCTTTGGTAGCAGATAGGATTGGGGATTCCTTGATCCTTACCTCTGGAGTATGCAGTTGTCACAGTAGATGCAAATATATCTTGGGTGGGATCCAGCACCATTCCTTTTGTCTGAGTAGAGGTTTCACTTTGGAGAGCTGTAGCTCAGTGGCATAGCATAGGGCACGCACGTGGAAAGCCCTGCATTGAATTCTTCATGTCTTCTAAATTAATCTTTATTAGCGGGGGTGGAAATATCTCCCTCTCTGTCTTTGTTCTAAATCAGGGATAAGAAATGTGTGGTCCTTCTGACGTTGATGAACATCAGAAGGGCAGCGTGTCCTTTGCAATGGGCCATGTTGACTAGGCTGATGGGAATTGCAGTTGAATAACGGAAAGCATAGGCACCCACTGAAGAGTCTTTGTTGAACATTGTTGACAGTGATCAAAGACTGTGATACAGCATCAAATCTTACTTTGCAGAAATGAACACATGCGAGTGGTCAGTTCAAAACATAAGGGTCTTGAAATGCTTTTGTTCTTTCAGGATTCCAGCAGGTTACTGCTTTGTTGAATTTGCTGATCTGGCAACTGCAGAAAAATGTTTACACAAAATCAATGGGAAGCCTCTTCCTGGTGCCACACCTGTAAGTAAAATGCATTTGAGATTAGTGATGATGAGTGTGGAGAAGAATAGTCAACTCCACACCTATGTCAGTGTAATCCATGCCCCTTAGAAGATTTGGTGTTGGCCGCTTCAGTTGCTTTTGATGTTTACCGTTAAATGATTGCAGATTATCTTAATATATCTATTAGTTGTATTGTGATGCTTCTGACATGAACACAGAAAGCGATGAAGTCCAGAATACACTAAATTGAGAGTAATGTGCTGATCTCCGAGATCTTTTTGTAAGTAAATATGTGTAGGAGCTTGTTCTGCAGAAGCAGAGGGCCCTGACAAAGAATTTTTTGGTAAAACATCAAAAAGAACAAGAAAAATGAAAATCCAGAATACTAAAGAAGTGTATTGTAGCCAAATAAAATGGAAACACATGGTATAAATGTGCAGACATGTCTGTACAGGCGTTGCAGCCATTGGTATACAGCCATTGATGCTTTTTGCCCACTCTGTTAGGTGAAACAACCATCAGCCTTCCTTTCCAAGTCAGAATTAACTGTGATTGTCATGTGATTACAGTGGTGCCTCGCATAGCAACGTTAATCCGTGCAGCAAAAATCACTGATAAGCGATTTCGTCATTATGCGATTTTAAAAAGCCCATAGAAACGCATTAAAACCTGTTTAATGCGTTCCTATGGGCAAAAAACTGACCTTAAAGCGAAGATCCTCCATACGGCGGCCATTTTCGCTGCCTCTTAAGCGAGGAATCAGTGCGAAAACACAGCAGGAGGCCATTTTTTTTACCCAGTGGCCATTTTGGAACTGCCGATCAGCTGTTAAAAAATCATCGCTTTGCGATAAGCGGTAAGCGAAACAGGGTACCGATCATCATAAAGCGATTTTTCCCCATAGGGAACATCGCAGTGCGATCGCTAAGCGAGGCACCACTGTAATCAATTTTTTATTATTATTATTATTATTATTATTATTATTATTATTATTATTATTATTATTATTATTATTATTATTATTATTATTATTATTATTATTATTATTATAGTTCTGAGTCATGAAGTTCTGATTTAGCTAGCCTCAGCCTGTTGCCGACACGCCCCCCCCCCCATGTGGGTTGGACTGCAACTGGGCACTCAGGTTGGAGCTGATGTGAGTTGTGGTTCGACACATCAGAAGAAAGGCTGCCCTATATCAGCTGTCTGGGTAGCCTTGAGTCCAGTTGTTCCTTCTGTCACCGTTTACTCCTCATATGTAATCTGGGAACAAGGAATATCAGCCTGCAGGGCTCTTGTGGTGATTACTGTTTTAAGGAATTTCACGAAAGTGCTGTAAGTGCTCACAGTTAGAGCACCACATAAGTCTGAAGTATTCTGATTTACACAAGATTGCATTTTGACACTGCTGTGGTGCAAGAGCCATCTTCTTTGCATGAAAGAAGTCACCAGCAACACCAGTAGCAGTGTGCCAGTGGTTTTACTGGCTTCCCACTTTCTTCTGGACCCAGTTCAGGGTGCTGACTTAAATCCACACACCTCATACTCTGCAGAGGCTCTTCATCTGCCTTTGCCAGATGACCTCAGGAAACTCCACCTGCCCCTGCTGTCCCCGGATACTGTGCAAAGCAAATTGAATTGAGCAGTCCAGAGCTGGAATGCTGTGCTTTATTCGGTACAGTTTTCCTAGTTTACAGGCAAGGCCAGAGGTCCCCATGGCTCGCTGAGGATAATAGGAGTTGTAGTCCAACCCAGCTGGCAGGCACCAGGTTGGGGAAAGCTAATGGAAGGACATGATGACAGGGTGCTTTCTGAGTCATTGCCTTTGGATTAATTTTTAGTTTTAACCACACTCAGTCTCCACGTTTTGTGTTTGTCAGTCCTGCTGAAGGAGAGGAAAGTTTGCCCAAATACCAGTATGGTGAGCATCTCCCTTGTAGAATAGATTTTTTAAAAAAAATTGTCTGTAGAAGTTTGTTGGAGGGACATGCTAGTTCTTAGTTCCTGTTTTCTTCTGTTTCAGACAAAGCGATTTAAATTAAATTATGCCACGTATGGAAAACAGCCTGATAATAGGTAAGGTGAGATATATGAAATGGTCACCATTGTAATTATTTTTGTTTTTGGTAGGAAGGAGCAGCAGTTATGTTTAGTGTTTTCTCCATTATTTTTTATGAAAAATTAATAACTGCTTCTAGTGAGCCAGGAAGAAGGCAATATGTAAATATAACAGTGACAATAAAGTAGCAAAATAACAAATGAAATCATACTGAACGTACATACGTAGATCTGTCTAAGATAACTCTTTGGACCTGACTTCATTTTTGTTCTTATGCAGTGCTTTTTAAAACATAGTTCACAGATTGAACCCTTAAGCAACAAACCTGCATTACTTTTAAATGTAATGGATGAAATCCTGTTGAGTGGGGTCCATCTGCGCAATGGCAGTGTTGGCATTAGTGCTGATTAAAGTCTTCCTTTTGCAGTTTTGGGATGCACATGACTTTATCCCATTGTGCATGAGCCACCACCATGACCACCCAAAACTACAGAAGGAAGGCTTTAATCAGAGACAGCCTGCCGCCGCCAATATCATTCGTGTTGTACGAGGCAGAGCTGAGCAGCAGGTCCCTCCAAGTGTACTAGGGTAGATTCCTTAATGAATGTGATGAGTCCTAACAAAAAAACACTTGATATTTTAGTTTGGTTGATCATTATGATAGTTAATTTTCTTTCCCTTATTTTTTACCCTTAGCCCAGAATATTCACTCTTTGTTGGAGATCTTTCTCCTGATGTAGATGATGGAATGATATATGAATTCTTCGTAAAAGTATACCCATCGTGTAGGGGCGGCAAAGTAGTTGTGGACCAGACAGGGGTTTCCAAGTAAGTATCTTCCCCTTTACTTCTGCATCTGGTTTGGGAAAGGCCAGGAGGGTGTCCATGTGAATGTAAACATGTTTCTTAAGATGCCATGTGACTGTCATGGAGCCCCGAGGTATGGTTCCCTTCTTTTTGAAATGGAGGCATATGTGTAGGTGAGGAAGCTGTTCTGTAAAATTCAGGTTTTTGACTGCATTTCCCATGATTCTGCCTCAAGGAATTCTCAGTAAATTATTGGAACTGGACTGCAAAAAAATCCCCAAATCCTATCCCTGATAAAGGTATATGTGAGCCCCAGAAACTGGGGTATACTTGCACGATCCTTCACCATTGGCTATGCTGGCAAAAAGATAACAGGAGTTGCAGTCACATAGTACCTGGAGGGCCACAGTTTCCTATCCCTGCATCTAGGGAATCCCCAAAAGGAGGACAGATTCTGAGCTACTCACAGTATCACCTGTTCTTTAGGACTCAGCCACATAGCTCAAGTCTGCAGGTCCTTCCTCTTTCTTTTCATAGAATCACTGTTAGATAAAATTTTGGGGCTAATCTTTGCATGCAGGAAATAAAGAATTTACACATCCCAAACAGGTGGTTGTTCAGCCTTTCCCTGCCAGTAAAGGAGAGCCCTCCAGTCCCATTAACAATTAATTCCAGTGTGGAACTGCTTTTACCATCCAGTACTTTTTCCTAAAGTTCAGGCATGTTCTGCCCTCCTTAAATTTAATTCATTAGATCCAGTTCAGTTTTCTGAAGCAACAAAGAGAAAGTCTTCACTCTCTTCTGTGGTGTGTGAGAATGCTCTTAATATAAAGATTATTATTAAAATTATTTTTTACATTTGGCTGTATAAGTTGGGGGGTGTTGGCAGGTGTCATCATGATCCTGCTGTCTCTTAGAAGGGGATTTGCTCACCTTTATCTTTGTTGTCTTCTGCTCATTGTTTCTTACTGGCTGTTTGTCTTTTGACAGAGGCTATGGTTTTGTGAAATTCTCTGATGAATTGGAACAGAAAAGAGCACTAGTAGAGTGCCAAGGCGCCGTTGGTCTTGGTTCTAAACCAATACGTTTGAGTGTTGCTATACCAAAAGCGTAAGTATTGCTGCAACTGCATGGTTTAGCAATTTGTGCTGGACTACAATAGAGTAGGGTAGGGAACTCTCTAGGCTTGCGTAGAATCATAGAGCTGGAAGGGATTCCAGTGGTCGGCAAGTCCAGTCCCTTCCAAAGTGGAGAAATCCACAGCTGAAGCATCCAAGGTGGCCATCTAAAATCTCTTTTAGAACTCCAGTGAAGGAGAGTCTACCACCTTACAAGGCAACCCATTCCACTGTCAAACAGTTTTTGTTATCAAGAAGATCCTCCTAATATTTCAGCAAAATCTCATTTATTTATTTATTTATTTATTTATTTATTTAATTTATACCCCGCCTATCTGGCCCACCGGACCACTCTAGGCGGCTTCCAAATATAAAATCAAATAATAAAACATAGACAAATACATAATAATCAAACAAGAACAGCAGTAAAGATAAAAAGGAAAAGTAAGAAAAAATCAAGAGTTGGCTGGAGGGAAGGCCTGAATAAACAGCCATGTTTTTAATTGGGTTTTAAAGGTGCCCAGCGTGGGGGCCGCGCGAATCGCCGGAGGGAGATTGTTCCAGAGGCGAGGAGCCACCGCCGAGAAGGCCCGGTTTCGTGTCTTCTCCTTCCGGGCCTCTCTCAGCGTCAGGCTCCTCAGCCTCACCTCCTGACTCGCGCGGGTGATCCGGGTAGACCTTGGTGGGAGGAGGCGTTCCGCCAAATATCGAGGTCCTAAACCGTTTAGGGCCTTATACGTAAGCATTAAAACTTTGAAGTTGACACGGAAACAGATGGGCAGCCAATGCAATGCGGCCAGCGTTGGAGAGATGTGTTGATATTTTCTCACTCCTGTAAGGAGCCTGGCCGCCGCATTCTGCACCACCTGAAGTTTCCGTGTCAGCCTCAAAGGCAGCCCCACGTAGAGCGTGTTACAGTGATCTAATCTTGAGATTACGAGCGCATGCACCAAGGTAGTGAGCGCCCCCATGTCAAGATAGGGTCGCAGCCGGGCAATCCGCCAAAGATGGAAAAATGCGGTGTGGACTACCGATGCCACCTGAGTTTCCATGGTGAGCGTCGGGTCCAAATATATGCCGAGGCTGCGGACCCCACTCTTCGCGGCCAAGGTGGTCCCCCCAAATGTGAGAGAGCCACCCAAGCCACCTACCATGGGGGCACCCACCCTCAGAACTTCCGTCTTATCCGGATTCAGCCTCAGTCCGTTCTCCTGCATCCATTGCAGTACGGCCCCCAGGCAACGCTGAAGGGAAAGGACAGCATCACCTGCAGTTGGTGAAAAGGAGATGTAGAGCTGGGTGTCATCGGCATATTGATGACACAAAGCCCCACATCCCCTAATGACCCCACCCAGCGGCCTCATATAGATGTTAAACAGCATTGGGGAGATAATCGACCCCTGTGGAACCCCACAATTGAGACTCCACGGGGCCGAGACGCTCTCCCCAAGCTGAACTCTCTGGGGACGGTCCCCCAAGAAGGAACGGAGCCAGGCAAGTGCCAAGCCACCAATTCCCAACTCAGAGAGCCTCCCTAGGAGGATACCGTGGTCGACGGTATCAAAGGCCGCCGAGATGTCGAGGAGGACCAGCAGGGAGATTTTGCCACTGTCGGCCTCCCTCAGCAGGTCATCGTACAGGGCGACCAATGCCGTCTCAGTACCGTGGCGCGGCCTGAAGCCCGACTGAAATGGATCCAGGGCATCCGTTTCGTCCAGGTGAGCCTGGAGCTGATCGGCCACCACCCTCTCAACCACTTTGCTCATGAAAGAAACATTGGCGACAGGCCTATAATTGCCAATTTCGTCCGCCGCCAAACTAGGTTTCTTTCTTATGGGCCTAATGAGTGTCTCCTTGAGGGCGGATGGAAATCTACCCTCAAGGAAAGACTCATTTATTATTACTGTGGCCCATTCTGTTGTTATCGGCCTGGCTGCTTTGATTAACCAGGCTGGGCAAGGGTCCAAGGAGGAGGTGGTGGCTCGGCAGCGGTCAAGCACCCTGGAAACGGAATCAGGCGTTACAGGCTGAAAAGAATTGAAAGTCACTGGGTAAGATGGAGTGCTGGACATCTCTGCTCGACTCACTGTTTTTAAAAACGGAGAGAGCTCCCGGCGGATGGCCTCCACTTTAGATTTAAAAAAGGCTGCAAACTGGTCAGGGGAAAAACTAGGGGGAGGCCTATCACCTGAACCAGTTCCAGATAGGTCGCGCACTATACGGAATAACTCCGCCTGCTGGTTGGACGCTTCGCTTATCCGGTTAGCGAAGAATGATCTACATGCAGCCTTTACCTTAGTCAGGTAAAGGTTAGTTGCGACCCTGACAGCTGTCCAATTGTAATCCGTCGGGTTCTTCCTCCACCTACGCTCTAGCCGTATTTATCATTATTTGAATCCATTACTTTAGCTCCTATCATCTGGACCTACAGAATGTATGTTTGGGTCATTTTCTACATGATGGCTCTTCAGATATTTGAAGATGGCTATTGTATTGTCTCTGTCCTCTCCAGGTGAAACACACCCAACCTCTCAATAAATCCTCATGTTCTTATTTTTAACCCTTTAACCATCCTGCATACCTTCCCTAGGACACATTCTGCTTTGTCAACATCCTTCTTACATGGTGTTACCCAGTAAGGATGAGGTTTGAGAAAGCAGAATAGAATGATAGGATAATTTCTCTAGATCTAAACACTATATTACTGTTCATGCAGTCAGATATTTGAGTTATTGTCTTCTTTTGCTGTCACGATTGGCTCTTGTTTCGCCTGTAGTCTACCAAGACCCTTGTTGTTGGGCTACAAAGAACCATGTTGTTGTTGTTTTGTTAATGTTTTTGATGTTTTGACTGGTTTAATGCTCTGTAATGCTAGAGCACTCTCTGAGTGGTTGACAACGTAATTATGTAGATAACATTTTGCTTCCCAACCAGCTGGGTACCCATTTTACTAACCTTGAAAGGATGGAAGGCTGAGTCAGCCTTGAGCTGGCTACCTGAATCTGTCAGATCAAACTCAGGTTGTGAGCAGGGGCTCGACCACAGTTCTGCAGTTTAACCACTCTACAACTGCCAAGCTAGGAATCGCATATCTTACCTTTTGCATCTGCTTTTTCCTGTTCAAATGTAGAATTTCACATTTTTCCCTTTTGAGTGACATTTGGTTTGGTTTGATTCAGTTGTCCCCTGATTCTGTCTTCGGAGGTATTGGCTACCCCTCTCAGTTTGGAGTTATCTGCAGATTGGATGAGCATCGCCTTCAAGACCTTATTCAAATTATTTACAAAGATGGTGACGGCCATTGAGCCCTGGGCAGAATCCTGTGGCACTTCACTTGTCATTTCTACCAAGATGACAAGACGTCATCAGTGAACACTGTTTCAGTGCGGTCTGTCAGCCAGCTATAAACCTACATGGTCCATTCATTGTGGATTCCCTTCTCTCTGAGTATTTTGGACCACAGGTTGGACACACTGTTTCTACCCTAAATTCCAGAGTGCTTGTTATACTATTCTTAGCTTTCAGTTTTCTCACTATAACAAATCCCAAGACAATGTGCTCACTTCCATCCAAAGCTTCCTCTCGTTGCCCCTTGTTGACCAGTTCTTCCTAGTCATAGTGAGGACCACATCCAAAGCTGATCTGCTTGCTACTACTTCTACCATCTAGAAAAGGAAGTTGTAAGCGAGGCAACAGAGGACTTCATTGGACCTTACAGTCTTAACAGATTGAACTTCAAACAGCTATCAAAGTAACTGACATCTGCCACGATTAGTGGTTCTCCTCTTGGAACCTTTGGTAATCTGAGTCTGATTAGTAGGTCTACAAAAGATCCCAATGGTGTTATTGCTGTTTAACTTTTCTTTGATTTTTATCCAAGAACTCTCCATCAGCATTTTGTGTCCCAAATCACTGAACTCCTCACAGTTCTATACATCTTTTATATACTTTGCTACTCCTCACCCCTAACTGGTTGATTTATTGCTGTTGAATAGTTCTAAACTTCAATCACTACTTCCATTCATGCCTCAGTTATTGACAGATGGAGGACTCCCTCTGGAAAGGAAGAAAGTCTTGATTCCACCTGCATTGGACACTAAGCTCTACCATTAAACCCTAGCTTAAATTTCTCCCTTGAATATTTTGGAGTTGTTGTAATTTTATGTTCCCCCTCCCTCGTTCTTTCCCCATAGTAACCGGTTGAAGACGGTCGAGTACAATCAGATGTACAACTATAACTACAACCAGTACTACCAGCAGTATCAGAACTACTATGCCCACTGGGGGTATGATCAAAACACAGGCAGTTACAGTTATAGCTACCCGCAATATGGCTACACGCAAAGTACCATGCAGGTAAGGGCAGAAAATAAATCTGAAGGTTTGCTAATTTACTATGAAAAGGTCCTTGAAGTTGAAAGTCATAACAAACTTTCTTGGAACTATTCCTATAGGATGCAGTGAGACTTTTGAGTAAATATGCACAGAATTACACTGAAGGTGCTTTTGAATGAGAAAATAACTTTATTTGCTTTATTTTATCTTTTTATCATGCCTGTTCTTCAGACATACAAAGAAGACAGCTTACAAACCATTTTAATAGTAAATATTAAAGCAACTAAACATGCAATTAAAATGATTAATGCTTGCTGCCATAAAGAACCTCTCAAACAAATCCAAAACCAATGGAAAAAGTTAATAACAAAAGGGCCCTCGTTTAGCTACATGGAGGAAGCCAAACTTTTCAAGGAAACACACCTATTCTGTAGTAGCAGTGATAAAGAAGTCTCCCAGTTGCTTCATAACTTGTATTTTTTACTCTTGCAGACATATGAAGAAGTTGGTGAAGATGCATTAGAAGGTAATTATTCTCATTATAATCCTGAATTTGCGTTCATGCAGATCCTGATGTACCCAAAGCTAAAGATGTTCAGGAAGTTGTGAAAGCCAGGAGAAAAAACCTGGGCAGCTTTTGGATCTGTGGAGTATGAGATCTGATGGTGGACGTTTTACTCTGATCCTGGATTTTGGTCCAGTGGCTTACTACAATAGCATACATTAACACTTCAGGTACAGTGGTACCTTGCAAGACGACGACCCTGCTAAACGATGTATCTGCATAACTGACTTTTTGCAATCGCTATAGCAATTCACAAAACAGTCATTCCAATGGGGGATTTTCGCTGGACGTCGATTAGGTCCGTGCTTCGCGAACCATTTGTTCGCAAGACGACGATTTTTTCCGCTGATCGTCGGCTTCGCAAAATGGCTGCCCTGTGTTTTCCAGACCCATGCTTCACAGGGCAGCCATTTTTACAGCTGATCGGCACTCGCAAAATGGCTTCTTTATGGGCGATCTTCACTGGACAACAAGGTATTTCCCCCATTGGAATGTATTAAATCGGGTTTCAATACATTCCAATGGGGAAAGGGTTTTGCATTACGATGATTTCGCTAAACGGCTATTTCAGTGGGACGGATTATCGTCGTCGTCCGGGGCACCACTGTGTAATAGAAGTGCCTAAGGGAAAAGTGTTTCTGCAGATAGAATCTCTATTTAACTCATTTTTATTTATATCTCATGTTCTTGCCAGAGATCTTGGGTGGCTCACAACTGAGCGAAATGCATGTAATGCGGTTTACAGGCTTAAATGCATTTCTTAAGTAGTTTCACAAAAGAGTTTTTATTGCTGTTTTGTCAGAACATTGAAAAAATGCTTCATATGAATATGACTATTGAACTGGCTTGAACAATCATAACTCAGCATACCTAATTAGAAAGTGAAAGTGAACAAGCATTTCAGCTATAATTCCACCCCTTCACATTAAACTATGAAGTCTCTATTAACCATATTTTCGAGTTTCATCAGTCCACAAAAATCAGATGACCAGTTCAGAGGAAGCAAGGTTTCTAATGCATAATTTTAGGTTGGTTTACAGTGTTAACCCTTGTCCGTGGTAAGCATAGCATCCTAGTTTGCAATTATAGGAAACTTGTAATCAGAAACAACTTGATTGGATCATAGGTTCTGTAAAGGGGCTGCTTCCACAGAACAGAATGTGCTTGTTGAATACGATGTTTTTGTCCAAGCCAGCTTTTGTTTCATTTGAAGTGTTCATATTGTTATAACCAGAGACTCACTCATGTAGGCTTCTGTTTATTGACAGACCCAATGCCCCAGACGGACGTAGCCGAAGCAAACAAACAGTTCATGGAACAGAGTGAAGAACTCTACGACGCCTTGATAGAATGTCATTGGCAACCTTTGGACAGTGTATCTTCAGAGATTCAAGCCATGTAATTGCCTCATGGCTCCCACACTATCTCCAAGTGACATGCCAGTATGCCTGGAGCTGCCAAGCACACAAAACCTGGAGCTGGAAGAAGGACTGCGCCACTCCTTTCTTAGAGACTCCAACTCAAGATTCCAGAGGATGACTTGGGGCAATTCCTGTCTGCACTGAGCAGCAGAGGAGTGTGGTGGTCACTTTTATTCATGATGAAATTAGAACTCAGATACTTAGTTTTTTCTTCTTTTTCTTTTTTGACCTTGAGACAGACTTATTAATCCTTGACAAGGAGTTGTAATTTATAAACTTAAAGAAAAAAAAGGTGTGGTGGAAAAACTTTTACTTCTGTGTATATATAATTAAAAATATCTTTTACATAGGAGGCATGATTTCTGATGTTCTCCTCTGTGGTAAAAATGGGAGAAAGAATCACCAGTGCTGATGTATAGAGACATGCTGATACCATTATTGTTTTCTAAGGCAATCTTGTCCAAAACTAAACTTTTGAGGAAACAAACAGTTTTACTGGGGTGTGGGTGGGGTTTGCATAAATCATCTATTCATTCTCAAAGTACATACAAAATTCTTTGTGGTCAAGAAGTCCCTTCTAGTATTTTTTTTTTTTGACAAAATCTCATTTACATTAAGTCATATCTATTACTTAGTGGATAATGTCAAGACCTACACAATGCATATCTGGGCTGTTTTCCACATGACAGCCCTTCAGATATTTGAAAACGGCTATCATATTGTGTCGCAGTCATTTTTTCTCCAGGTGAAACACACCTAGGCTTCTCAACCATTCCTCGTGCATATTTTTGAAGCCTTTTACCATGCAGTATTATCTCCCTCTGGACACATTCTGCTTTGTCAATATCCTTAAACCATGGTACCAAGAGTGAGGTTTGAAAAAGCAAAATAGATGCTGGTCACGTGTTTACTCCCTTGCAGTTAACATCTCCAGTCTCTGAAACCATATTCTTTAAGCTACCATTCACAAAATGTGTTTAGGCTACAATTCCCAACCTTCCTAGAATAGGTGATTCTGTCTAAAACAGGAGTCTCCAAGCTATGGCTTACGGGCCATATCCAGCCCGCCTTGCCACCCACCCAGGCATAGGAAAAGGAGTGAAGCCCGGTCTAAGCAATCCCCCCCCCCCCCACTATCTTTGTAAAGACAGCGGGGGTGGGGGATCGCTTTGGCCCTAGAAAATGTGTAAAATACATGATGTGAAACCCCTGAAACGTTTGGAGACCCCTGGTAACAGACTGGGAACGTGGTGGTTTCAGAAAGGAGGTTCTCAGGTTTCTTGTGTCAACACATTTATCGTTTCATTGAGTCTGGTCCCCTGGCCCTGAAAAGTTACTTTTGGACTACAGTTTCCCTCAGTCGCCAAGCAAGCATGGCAACACCAGCACTAGATTGGGGACAGTTGTGGTGCAGAAGTCACTTTTCAAAGACACTCCCCCCCCCAATAAAAAGACATTAATGCGTTTCACATGTGTTGGTTGAGGAGAGGACGCACCCCAGAAGGAGAGACAGCCTGCTGTTCATAAAGCAGGACGGGCCATTCCTCTCACAGGCGGCCTCCGACTTTAGAAACGAAGACGCCCGGAGCCCAAGAGCGCTGAAGCCTCTTTTAAAAGCGAGACCGCGCTGCCCCCAAAGGACGGCAGGCGAGGCAGAAACCGAAGCAGGCCAAAGCCGGCGGGCGCGCGTTTTCGGCCCCCAACACGGAGGCGCCCTCTGGCGGCGGACGGGCGCCGCTTCAGTCCTCCTGGCGGGCGAGAAGGGCAGGGAAGCCCTTCCGGCTCCCGCGAGACAAAAGGTATAAGAGGGCACCCCCCTCCTTCTCTCACCATAAGCGGGGCGGAGGAAAGGCGCTAGCTGGGAGAGCTCATATCTGTGCGGGAATTGTGGGGGTTGTAGTCCAAGAATCTCCCTACTTCTGGCCGCCCCGTTCCCCAGGAGGCGGCGGATGGAACTACATTTCCCAAGAGCCTCCGCCACACGCCGGTGGTAACTCTGCCAATCGGAAGCTCCGTGAGCACGACGTGTCTATAAAAGGCCGAGCGGGGGCGGGGTGCTCGTTCTTTTTCCCCGTCGCGCTCACGGTTTGGGCGGAAGCTCGCGTCTAGGTAAGGGCAGCTGGCGCGGCGCGGCGCGCGGGGGGGGTGCTGTTGAATCCGCCGCCATCCTCTTTCCTCTCCGGGGAGGCCGGGGCGTGGATTCGTGATCTCTACCGAGGAGGTTCCTGGCATTGTATCGCGGTGCTCCTCGCCCTTCGCGAGCGTGGCGTCGTCGTGCAAGCATGGTGCGCGCCCGGTTGTCGCCTTGTTGACCAGGGCGGGTCACCACCGAGTAGGTGGGCGAGGAGGGCGCCTTTTCGCTCTGAATCCGGTGGGCTAGCTTGGAAAGATCCCCGACACTCCAGGCAGGCAGGCAGGCAGGCGAGAGTCGCCTTTACCGCCTGCCTTGTCTCCCACCCATGGCCCATGGAGGCTGCTGGGTGCCAGTTCGAATCGTTCCTCGCCACCTTGTCCCCGGGGTGGTCCCCTCGAGCTGACAGTGGGGAGGGGGCTCTCGGAGGCCCAGCCCCTCGCCTGCCCCCCCAAGTCGTTTTGGGCTGGAAGAAAGTCTGGGTTTGTGGTCCAGAACCTTCAAAGCTTTTCCAGGTATTGAGTGTTCAAGGCAGATGAGCAACTCCTGCAGCCCTTGCTTGTGCGGCTGATGATGTGCGATCTTTTCTCGTAGGCAGCAGTCTGGATTAGCAGCCAAAAGCTAATCAGAAATGACTTGGGAATCCGGAACGGCCTTCTTGGCGTTGCAGGCTGAGGAAGAAAAGATGTCCTGTCCTACCGAAGGCCTTGGGAGGATCATCCAAGTCCTAGTTTTAGGCTTTCCTTCGTAGTGGCGCTGTTGTTATGGGCTATGAAGTCGGAACCAACTAAGGACGAGCCTGATGGGCTTTTTTTCCAGGTAAGTGAGATTTTTAAAGAGCAGTTTTACCAGTTCCACACACCCCAGGGAGCTTCCATGGCTCAGTGGAGATTCAAACCCAGGCCTCATGTGTCTATCACTCTATCCCTGACCTCACACTTGAAATCCTCACAGTGGCATTAGGGAGGCTTTAAAAGGCTTTTCTTGGGAAAGGGTGCCAAGTCACTGCGATGTAGTGGTTGGAGTTTGTGTTGGGAGTGGGAGAGTCCTCGGCCCTTCCACCACCCATGAGACTCCCTTGAGCCTGGCAGTCTCCCCCTCAGCCTCTCTACTCCTCACAGTGTTGTATGGGGTAAACTGGAGAGAAGATTCTTGAATCATACCTAAAGTTCAGTGAGGGAAAATGTAAGGTAGGATTGTAATATATGTTACCAGTACACTTTGTTCTGCATGATGCTACTTGGAAACCACCTGCTTGTATTTATTACATTTATATCCCACTTTTCTTTTAAGGAACATAAGGTGACAATTGTATTCCTCTGGGTTTCTATCCTCATGTGGGACCCTGTGAGGTAGATTAGCTGGGAGGTGCTGACTGGTTGGAAGAAGGACTTAAGCTGAGTTTCTTGCTTTAAGAGAAACTTGGTCTTCAACTTTTTTAAATGATAAAGGATTTCTGCCCAGTCACCAGGGGAGAAAGCTGATTGGATCTGATGTGTCCTTCTCCATTAAAGTTGTAGGATCACCATAGAAAGGTTGTGTTAAGCAATGGAGTGGGGGTTTAGAAAGGCTTCTTGTTAGAGTGCCTAAATATAGAAAATTTAAGTAAAAACTTGCATTCATTAGTATTAATCTCAGAGGAGAGCTCGGTACTGACACACCACTGTGGCTGTTCTGTAGAGTTTTCTACGGTGCTTTAGGGGAATTTTCTTAGGTTGTAGGGCAGGCTGCTGAGGAGTGGGGCCAGACTCGGTCATCGTCCCTCTAGGATATTTGCTTGGAGCCGCTCCTGGCCCTATCGAAGCTGCGTCTGTCTCTTGTGGCTGATGTGGTCAAAAAGGTGCCAACAGTGACTTTTTCCTCGACGGTCGCTGTTCAGTTTGCACGGCTGTAACTGTCCAGCAACATTCTCTGGAAAATACATTTATGCTTGGTTTAGGTATTTCACACTTCTCTCCCAAAACTGGACCTCCATTGATGTTGTACA
This sequence comes from Pogona vitticeps, assembly GCF_051106095.1. Taxonomy (NCBI): domain Eukaryota; kingdom Metazoa; phylum Chordata; class Lepidosauria; order Squamata; family Agamidae; genus Pogona; species Pogona vitticeps. The sequence continues at coordinate 10,492,381 of NC_135791.1, read as the reverse complement.
TCTCAAGCATCCAGACTGGGCAGGGGGAGGTGTTTCCAGATGAAGAGAGTCTTTTAATGGTTCAGTATTCAAACTGAGATTTTGCAGACATGTTTTCAACTTGCCACTCAGCCATAAATTGCTTACTGGGTGATCTGAGCCAATCAGTATCTCACAGCTTAACAAACCTGGTTGGTTCTTGTGAGAACATGGATGGGTTGTTTTGAGGAGAGCATGTGTAAGAACTTGAGAAAACATTCCTTCTAGTGTTAAAGTTCTCTTAAAAAATAAGCTCAGGAGACAAATAAACGTATTTCAAGTTCAAATTAGCTGTGCCTAACTTCAGAATGAAGACGGTAATGCTCATAGTGCACTTCATAGTCACAAATTTCAATTTCAAAATTGATGAAGTTTCTCCAAAAGATCCAGAAGCCTGAATATTGTTCCGGTAGTGGATACATTACAGTAGGACAATTAGGGGCAGCTAGGGTAATTTGCTTACACTAAATTATGATTCAGTGCTTTATTGCTATGTTATAGGGGAAACTCCTAGTTTTGATATCATTTTAGCAACAGGTAACACGTTAGTTAATTCTCTCTCACTTCCTCGGTGGTTAATAGAAGTACTTCTTGATGTGTGAATTAAACAGGGGAAATGGTTAACACTCGTATGGAAAAAATGCATCTGATACACAGAGCCAGTACCGTAAGCGTTTTTTTAATAAGTAGCTGCGTTAGTCTGCAAACATCTCGGACAAAGTATTATATTATGACAGAATAATAGTATTACTTTCCATCTTGTTCCATCTCACTACAGTTCCTTTCAAGGATGATGAAGATAAGACTGTGCTGCATCTGTGAGTTGAAGATGGCCTTCTCTGGGTGATCCACAGGATTCTGCTCAGAGCACAGGTCAGAAGACTTTGTGTGGGTTTGAGAAGTAGTTGGTCTGATCTTTTTACTGCCCTTCAAAGTTCTGCTCCCCTTGTTGCATCTTTTAGTGGACTGCATGTTAAACCAAGAGCTTTGGCTTAGCAAATGGCCACAGGGTCTCCAACAACATGCAAGAACAAGATGGGAGGGACTTTGACATCTCCGGCCCTTATTAGCTGTGGATGTCACTCGACTCTCCTACATGCATGTCTTGTAGCAGCTCATAGATATGTAAACACCCTTTTTCTAAAAGATTAAATCAGCCTTGGTTTTCTTTAGCTACTCAATAACTCCTGGTTTTTTTTATCAGATATGTCAGAAACAAATATCCTATTGAAGTTGAATAGGCTCACAGTGACACTGGCAAAGGTATTGTACATGTTTTTTCCAATAAATATGTGTGCTACTTTTAGAAGGCAGTGGGATGGGGGAAGATGTAGAATAAACAGTAACCTCCCTATCCCTTTCCCATCAGATCTGAATATGGATCTTATGGTCAAAAAGGAGGGAAAGTAAAATGGAAGCTGGCCCCTTACCTCTTAGTTGGAGAAAATCCTCCACTAAGGTGGGCTGGCTTGAGACAGTGTTTTGTTTTTGATGCCTTGCCAGTCCCAAGGAACAAAACATGACAGGTGATGACAAAGGATTCATTTTGTATTAAAGTTTTCAAAATTCTGAGGGGGGGTTGGGTGATTACCATGGTCCTCCTTTATCTTTTCTCGACCCTTACCTGTGATATGAGGTAAGCTATTTTGTAGCCAAAGTTGGCCAAAGATCATCCAGTGAATTTTATGCTAGGCCTGAGTCTTGAACCCTGCTTTTGCTCTTGAGATCCAGCAGTTTGAATGTATAGACTTTGGAAGTTATTGGACTGCAGTTATTTTCATTCCTCAGCATTGGGTGTGGCTGCTGAAAGTTGCATTCCAAGAATAGTTACAACAAATAATAACTAAGTATTGTAATAGAGAAAAATGTCAGGATAAATAAAAAGATGTATTATCACAAAAAAGGAAGATTAGGAATGCCAGATATTAGTAAATATGTTGCAAACCAACTAAGAGTTATCACAGATAGAATCATATTAAATAAGGAGATAATATGGAAGTATATTGAATTATAAGAACTACGGTATGTCTGTTACCTTGGCAGAGCCAGGCTACAGAGACAGATCTCTCTCTCTCTCCCCCCCCCCCCGCCACGCACTCTCCCCACAAACACACACACCGCATGCACAGGTGCCCTGAATTCAGAAAAGGTTGGGGACCACTGTGATAAAATATGGAACGAATTTATAAAAGCTGTATTTTGTATACGTAAAGATAAAAAAAGACAAGGAGTATAGGTATTTTCAGAAAGATTTTAGGAGTGGGTAAAGCAGTAGGAAGATTATGATTGTAAGCAAAAGTATGTAAGATATGATTCCAGTATTTTGTGTTTATGTATCAAGTAGGTTTTATGTGTTAGTAGTACCGTGTTTTCCCAAAAATAAGACAGGGTCTTATATATATTTTTGCTCCAAAAAACGCATTAGGGGTTATTTTCAGGTGATGTTTTTTTTTTTCATGTACAACAATCTACATTTATTCAAATGCAGCCATGTCATCTTCTGGTTGCTGCACAATGGTGGAGGCCATGGTTTCACTTAACTGGAGCTTATATTTGGGGTAGGGCTTATATTACAAGCATCCTGAAAAATCATACTAGGACTTATTTTCAAGTTAGGTCTTAGTTTTGGGGAAACAAGGGTATATATATTTTGGTTTTGTATTGTAAACATATGGCAAATGAGTGAACATTCTTTTTTTTAATTAGTATTTTGATTACAACTTATACTGTTGTAAAATTAGACTTGTATCTCACTACTTGCAAAGACATCAAAGCTGCCTGCCCTTTCTCTTTTTAGAGCAATTGGGTAGATTTAAAGACATTGATTAGCTCCTCATGGAGAGAAGGTGGCAAATAAGTAAATGCTTGCTATAAATTATGAGATTGCATTATCAATAATTTTAAATAATTGTTCTTGTGGTTGTACAGGAGCGGTGATGCGGACTAGTGAGCTTCTGTTTTTCTGAAGGCGATTCTTGAGGCAAGTGGACAGTGGCAGTGACCTCTTAGGTAATGTAAGATTCTGTTACCAATAGTAGAAAAGGATCTTTATCACTCTTAATTGAGCTGAATTAGGCAGTAGTTCAATAATTGCCTTATAATATCTTTGCCTGCGCTGGGAAGCATGTAGTTGATTGCTTGTGTTGAGTGAAACACCACCTTTGTTTGGTCTGTGATGACTTGTGTTTTTAATGGTGACAGCTGGATGAATCCTGCGGATATGGGGCTGAGACCAAACAGATCATGTTAGTGGGAGAATAGGACATCTGCTTTCTGTTTATTCTGTTTTAGCTAACTGCAGAGTTAAAATTTATGACTGCAAATGAAATATTTCTTTTATGTCTTCAGATACACCTTTGAATTTGCCAAGGATACTGAAGAAGTGGAATTATCAGCAAAGAAGCAGTTGTTACCAAAATGATTTAGTTTTTGTAATTGTATGGAATAAAAACCTAATGTATTAAGATTAAGCGTTAGTATATTTAATGTCTTTATGCACTAACTTTGGTGTGTTAGCAACAACATTATGACTTGCATGTGTAAGAGGAAGAAATGGGCACAAAGGAAGATCTCAACTGAAAATAATGACAAAAATGCACGGAGGGGGGAAGCTCAAAGAGAAATGTATGGTAACCTGATCCTCAGGATCTTTTCTTTAATAAAGCTGCTTGGTAATTACTGCACCAGTAACTAACTTGTCTGTGTGATGATTCTGGTGACAGGGATGGGCAGGCTTCAGGTTTGAGGGGCCCATCCTGGTTTTCCCCCCCTTTCACTGGGGCCTCAGGATTCTCTGTCCAGAGCCAAATGCAGAGGACATGTGGTTAGCACACAGTCTGTGTCTTTTTTAAAGTGCCAGAACTGACCGCTGTTTTACTTCATTCCTGGTTGAGCCAAGCATTTCTCATTTAAGCAGTGTAATCAAGGTAAAAGTCCCACCGTTGCTATGCAGCAGTTGTGATTTGAAGACTTGGTCTAGGACAGAGTCTCCAAACTTTTAACCGTGAGAGCCACATAGGATATTTGCAACATTTTTGAGGGCTGAAGGAACGTGTGCCTCCCATGTGTGAACGGGCTGGATAAAATGGCAAGGAGAGCTGGATGTGGCCCACAGCCTGTAGTTTGGAGTCCCCTGGTCTAGGACATGGCTCTGCCATTCAGCCCTGCCCTCAAATATTTTGATGTCTGAAATTTATTTTTTTAAATAAATTGTTAATACTTTCAAAGAAGGGTAAGTCAGATTTATGAAGCTTGCATTGTTCCTGCCTCCCATGAATTTAACTATTTAAATGGCATGTTCCCACATGACTAAAATGCTTGTAAAATGTACAAATTGTGTTGGTGATGAGAATCCTAATTTTCCTAACAGGAAGAGCTTGCAGGTGACACATTAAAATGAATTCTTTAACACCAAATATGTTAATAAGACATTAGAGAAAAAGCAGCATAGACCTCTGTTTTAGAACTGCATATAGATAACCCACAAATTGTCTATAGGGAGGGAAGTGTTGGAAAGGCCCTTGAGGTAACATGGAGCCCTCTCCTGTGGTAACAGCCCATGTGTATGCAATTCCCACTTAAGGACAACCTTTTCTAAGGGTTTTAAAGCAGATAATCCACAGGAGTGGTTTACCCTTCCCTTCTAGGGGCATTCAGGGACTGCCACTTGCTCAAGACCACATAGGCTGTCTTTTTTCACACAAGGCACAGTTAGGAATCAAACTGAACCCTTGACCTGTGCCAAATACCTAAACCACTCAGCTATCCAGCTAGCTAACAATTCCATGACTAAGTTTATTCACTGTTTATTCTCCAGCCCTTTCTCTGTAAGTGCTGCGCCTGTGCCACAGTTGCTCAACACAGACACAACCATTCTCTTATATGTGTGGGTCAAAATTGTGGTGTGTCCCTGATGAAGGCATATTTGGGGTCCTCTGCAGGGGCACAGAGCTTTCCTAACTTGGCTGGCTGTCACCAGTTCACTCTTCCATCTTCTGTAGCTCTGGTTTCCCCACTTCTCTAGCTGATGTTTTTTTTTTTGTACCCATAGCCACCTGCTCTGCCCTCTCCCCTGAAACACTTCCCCACCACCACCAGCTCATGACCAGTGCTAGCCTTCCTCAGTGGACTCCCATCTCTGGTGGGCTGCTCTTCCTCCTGGTCCCTTGTGGCGCTGGGGATCCCCATGGTGGCAGGGGTTTGGCTCTCACAGATGTTCCTGATAGATCAAGGTTCTTGGCCTCCATGCTGCACCAGCTAGATCACCAAAGTGCCGCTGGTTGATTCATGGGGGGGGGGGGGGTGCATGGAGGTTGGCCCGTGCTGCCTCCCCAACCCTGCCACTATTGCATCTCTTAGACTTGGCCCTTGATTGCACTTCAGCTATAATGTTCAGATGCCTTAGTATATAGGTGATATAGTATTTCTTAAAAAGCTCTTCAGGCAAAAAAGACATTCAATGTTGTGGTGCCTTAAAGACAGATACTTTTTATTTATTAGATTTTGTGAATCAAGTCATCTTCCACATATCTACATTACCTGTTCCATAAACATTTATTCTGATTTGTGATGGTAGTAGCTAGAATTAACATAGAACGAGGCTAGAAAAGACTGAAGACTTCAGCACGTGCATGCGCTGAGGGGGGCCCCTTCAGACAGTGGAACTGAGGGACGGTTTGGGTCACGAAATCTCCACTCACTCAGGGTGTCTACTTGAGTGCAGTTTACGCTGCTAAGCAACAGGATGTTGCCAGTCTGCTAGCATATTAAGCCAAAAACTGAAGAAAAATTAAAAGTAAAGACAAAAATTTGGTGATGTACTGATTTTAATGTGAGTTTATTTTGGAGAAGTCCACATCCTAAGTATTTTGCCTGTATCAAAACTGGGGGAAAATATTTTATACCAGTGGTTCTTAACCTTTTTGAAAGAAACGCCCCCTTGAGCCATTGAGGAAGTTATCATTGCCCCCCTCCATGCGGTGATATTTATTTATTTATTTATTTATTCATTCATTCATTCATTCATTCATTCATTCATTCATTCATTCATTCATTCAAATCCAATGACCCCTGAAAATAAAATTCAATTGCAAGAAAATGAAATGCCCCCAAAAAACAGTAACATTTAATGATTTAGTTACACGTGAATTTTAAGATGCAAAAAGAAATGTAAAAAGGGCATAAAAACAAACGCAAAGGAGGAACTAAAATTTCAAGATAAAAAATTTGAAATTAAATTCAGATTCAAGAAAAATATATATTCATGCACACTATAAAAAGGGTTAAAAATACACAAAATTTACAGAAGGAAAGCAACAAAAATCAGAGCGACAATATATATTGCTCTGTATGGAGCACTTGGAACAGTGTCTAGTGTGGCTGAGAAGGCCAATTTGAGAGTGACAATCTCTTCCACACTGAGGACAAATGCAATCTGTCCTCTGTCCAGCTCCCTGATTTTGCTGCTTTCAGGACTGCCTCTTTGCCTTGGCCTGCTGGACAATGGTCTCTTCAAAATGGGAGAGGCCGTGTGTCCTGAGCACACTCCTGTACTGCAGTGAGTCCGGGACCCTTCATGCACGGCAGGAGAGAAAGCTGAACACGTTCCATATGCATTGTCTCCGACGTATTTTTGTTATCTCCTGGCAGGACAAAGTCCCAAATAGAGTAGTCCTAGAACGAGCTGGAATTTTTAGCATGTATACATTACTGAAACAACGACATCTACGTTGGCTTGGGCATGTTGTAAGAATGGCTGATGGTCAGATTCCCAAAGATCTTCTGTATGGAGAATTAGTGCAGGGACATAGCCCCAGAGGGAGACCACAGCTGGACACAAGGATATCTGCAAGGGGGATCTGAAGGCCTTGGAAATGGATTGCAACATTTACTCACACAGAAAACGGGAAGATCTGAAGTCTGATGTCCCTCAAAGCCATTTAAAGTCGGCCAGGTGAACTTTCTTCCCCCCTGACAGCCAGCCAGCCACAACAGGACAACAAGAAAAGCCAGAAAAGCTGCCGAATTCCCACCCACCCAGGATGACCCGAGCCAGCCCTGTCCCTAGAAATCCTGCCGCGCCACCCCAAACCCATCTGTTTCTCTCCGTGCTTCCCTTGCAATGGGCGGGAAGGTGGGTGGAAAGGCAGGATGGACAAACAGGGCTTGTCTCTCCCTCCTCACCCGGGTGCAAGGCAGTGCGTCACCAGGCGAGGATGGGGACCTGAGAGACCTTTTCCTTCCAACCGATCCACTATTTTCTCTCTGTTTCAATTGGATTAATATTAGGACCAAACTGAAACATGGCAGACCATTTCAACAAATAGCAATTACACCAAGAGTTCTAAAAGACAGCCTCGTGGTGCAGTAGTTAAACCGCTGTATTGCAGCTAAAACTGTGCTCACGACCTGGGGCTCAATCCCCGGTAGCCAGCTCAAGGTTGACTCAGCCTTCTATCCCTCCGAGGTCAGTAAAATGAGTACCCAGCTCGCTGGGGGGGCAATGTGTAGCCTGCATAATTAAATTGTAAACCGCCCAGAGAGTGCTTGAAGTGCTATGGGGCAGTATATAAGCAGCACGCTTTAGAGCAGTGGTGGTGAACCTTTTTAGGCTCGCGTGCCCACTGGGGGAAAAAAATCTGTGTAGCAGGGCGGTGACATTCATTCTCACATGTGATCTCTCCTCCAGTGAGAATTTTTGATATAAAGCTAAAATAAGAGTAAACTGGAATGTTGGGATAACATTTACAAGTCCCTTTATTACTTGTGGGTACAGTTTACCAATACAGTACTAGAGAGTAGGAGCCTAACCCCATGCCCTATTTGTTCCTGATAAAGACATGGTTCCATCATCCATTGATTTGGGTTAGTTTAACAGATCCACATGATGTTGATGAAGTCTTGAATCAATCCTTCCCCCTTGCCTTCCATTTCATGGTAATTTCCCTTGTTTTAAAAAGGTAAAGGTTCCCCTTGACAATTTTTGTCCAGTCACGTTCGACTCTAGGGGGCGGTGCTCATCCCCGTTTCCAAGCCATAGAGCCAGCGTTTGTCCGAAGACAATCTTCCGTGGTCACATGGCCAGTGCGACTTAGACACGGAACGCTGTTACCTTCCCACCAAGGTGGTCCCTATTTATCTACTTGCATTTGCATGCTTTCGAACCGCTAGGTTGACAGGAGCTGGGACAGGCAACGGGCGCTCAGTCCGTCGCGTGGATTCGATCTTATGACTGCTTGGTCTTCTGACCCTGCAGCACAGGCTTCTGCGGTTTAGCCCGCAGCGCCACCACGTCCCTTGTTTTAGGGGGGTCTATTTGTTTGCTTTTTTTGTTTTGGAGCCAGATCTATCGTGCCCATCTGTTCCTTTGTCTTTGAACAAGTCCAGGCCCTAGGTACACACTTGTGTGTGTGTGTGTCCGTCCAACTGGAGCTCCCCAGCCATCATCTGTCATGTTAGCATGGAGCAGGGCTGTCTCTGTAAAGTATGGGGGGAAGGTGGACGCAGAGAAATTGGCCACTTAACCATCACCAAAGAACATTGAAACACCAGCTAAGAGCAGAAGGAACATGAAAAAAGCTTCCTAAATATTAAACTTGGGAATCTACAAATCACTGAAAAGTGGAAAAATCAGCCCAAGTGAACATTGAGATGGGATCAAAAGCAAGCAACCACCCATCATCTAGTTTGAAAGGGAAAGGGAAAGGGAAAAAAATGCTGGTGCTAGCAGAAGGCGGCTTACTGCTTCTGGAAAGATGGATTAGAGAAGAAAACTCTTATGTAGCCTTGCTAACTGTGCATTTTGAAATGAGTGAACGTTGAGGGAGCCCTTTTGTTCTGACAGCAGATCCATTAATGTCATTAAGCAGCAACATATGCCAGCAATTCGAGTGTTATGGGAGGGAGTTCCAAAGTCTGGGAGCAGCAACAGAGAAGGCTCTCTCCTGTGTCCCCACCAGATGCACCTGTGAAGGTGGCGGGATTGAGAGAAAGCTTCCCCTGATTATCTTAACACTTGAGCTGGCTCATAATGGGAGATACGGCCTTTGAGATTGCTTGGACCCAGACCATTAAGGGCTTTGTAGGTTAAAACCAGCACTTTGAATTGTGCCCGGTAACTGATTGGCAGCAACAATTTGTTTTCTTCTCTCTTGGATGCCAGCTCAGCCCCTTTACCTTCTCAACATCCTCCTCTTTGGGGAATGAAAAGGAATTGAAAATAAAACAGACAAAATTATAATGCCACTGTACAAAATAATGGTAAGGCCGCACCTGAAATAGTGCTACAGCTCTAGTCATTGCACCTCAAAGAAGACATGATGGAACTGGAGAAGCTGCAGAAGAGAGTGACGAAAATTATGACTGGGATGGAGCATCTCCTTTATGAGGAAAGGCTACAGCATTTGGGGCTCTTTAGTTTAGAAAAAAAAGGCACCTGAGCGGGGACCTGATTGAGACTGTGAGGCTCCCAAGGTGGAAGCCATGGTTGGAGTGCCGCTGCTCTTGAAGAATAGCAGCCAGACCCAGACTTCCCCCCCACCATCCCCACCGCGACGGGAAGAGAAAGGAGTGGAGACCCCTGACTGGGGAGCAGAGTGCGGCGGAACCCTCACCCTAAACAAGGGGGTAGATACCCGAGACTTAGAAGAAGACCTGAAGGGGTTAAGAATTGCCCGCGAAACGGGACGGTTTCAGGCGGGAAAGAGGGGGGAGGAGATAGAGGCAGGGATGGGAGATATAAGGGGAGGACCGAGGGATATTCCGGGCGGTTGGGAGTGGGTGTGGATGGAGGATCCGTGGACCCACAAGTGGGAACAAGTCCGAGTACCACATGAAGAGGCGGAGAGGCGCCGGCAACTGGGGCTGAAGCCTCGTCCGTCTTACTGGGGTGAGACGGAGGCGAGAGAGTGGCGTAGGAAGCTACGGGAGGAGCGGGAAGCGGTGGCTCGAGAGCTGGAGAGGAAACGCCAATGGCACATCGCCGAACTGAGGAAGCTGGGGGGCTACCCGGCCCCTGGGGCTACACAATAGAAGATGGATCCTCCTGGGACGGTTGGAGTGGGGACGAGGAGACCCTACCCTTGATATCCCTGGAAGAAGAAGCGAACCCTGGACCGGGACCTGTGCCGCCTTCAACAGGTCCCTGGAACCCAGAGAACTCTAACCCCTTTGTACATAGTTTATGGACTCCTCCCAAGCCGAACCTTGGTCTCCAAACGTCCCTGAACCCATTTATGGGAACCGTTACTGATGATGTTAAAGTTGAAATAAACACATTGCCGTTTGACTTTCCCCAGGAGTCTCGTCCGTTTATTGGAGAAGGGACAGCCCGAATACACGAACCCTCACAGAGACATATAAAATTATGCAGGGGATGGATAAAGTGGATAAAGGGAAGCTCTTTTCCCTCTCACACAATACTAGAACCTAGGGTACTCCACTCAAACTGACTGATAGGAGAGTGAGAAAAGACCAAAGAACATATTTCTTCACCCAGTCGGTTGTTAGTGGGTTGGAACTCCTTGCCACAGGATGTGGTGATGACATCTGGCCTAGATTGGACGGATTTCTGGAGGAAACATGCATCACCAGTTACAAGCCATGATGGGGATGTATAATCTCTAGGCTTCAAAGGAAAGTACCTCAAAATGCCAGATGGAGGGGAAGGGGATCAGGAGACAGGGATCTAGTGGTCTCATGGGCTCCCAGAGGCCTCTGTGGGGCCACTGTGAGATACAGGAAGCTGGGCTAGATGGACCCTTGGCCTGATCCAGCAGGGCCCTTCACATGTTCTTATCTTCATTGATGCTTTTGTTACTGCATCTACCTTCACAGAACACAATGCTCCAGCATCCAGTGGCAAAGTTGACCGTTATCAAAATGTACTTTTTCTCCCTTTTGGCAAGTTGTGGAAAATATCTCCTATGTCCACTCCACCCCACATGTGACTTTAGCCTGAGTTCAAAACACTCTGTTCCTCTGCCTGTTTACTCTGGCCATGGGAACTGGCTCTCTGTATGAAAAGATTATTCTTCCATAGCAAACATACCCCTTGGTCTGCTATTTCAAATTCACTGTTCCTCACATTATTTCTAATAGCTTCCAAGTGTTGATTGGACAGTGTTTATTTTCTAAATTCATCATCCTGTTTAAAGTTGCAAACTGAATCAGACTCTGCATTAGAGACAAAGTTTTCCCACTCTCCTGCAGCAAGTTCAGTTTCTACAGACAGGGCCTGCTTTGTCTGAGCTTTCAGGATACAAAAATCAGGCTTAATTCAAGGCCCAGTTCATTTCTCTTCATGTTGTTATTGCCCTTGAATCAATCACAGATTTGACTTTGGGCCTGTAATGGTTCTCTTGAGAAAAACAGGGGCATCCTGTTCAAAATAAACTCGAGTATAAAAAAACGTTTTTCTGTTTCTCCATTTAATGCAAACTGGAAAGGCACAACAGGAATTTGTGCAACACCCTTAATCAAAATCCCCTCCTGGGATAATATCATCCACCAAATCTATTCTCATAAAAGTAATTCCTGACCATGCTTCTAATATACCAAGAGTTTTTCAATTTTTTTCTCAACTACTGGTATTTCTGTGAACTTATTTATTTGTGGAGCATTACCACATAACATTCTCTTTACATCTTGTTGTTTCAGGATTAAATCTTTATTTTGCTTTCTGTCAGAGACTCCCCAGCCCCTTACCCCCCTGGGGTATCTCTTTAACCATATTTACTTTTGGAGTGGCTTGCTGGCATTTGTCCTGAGGGAAAGTACATTCAAACTTAGAGTCTCCTTTCTCTCCACAGTTAAACACACCTTTTCTCTAAGAGCTTAGAGAAGAGCTAAGAGTTTAGCTTAGAGCTAAGAGCTAAGAGTTTAATATTTCTCCTGTAACTTTGGAATCCTCTTGACCCTCCAGTAATAATTATATTATTTTCCCACCCTGAGGCACAGGCTTGGTTGGCTCTTTTTCAAAACTCATTTCTCCTCAGTGGTTTAGAAAATCAGCATGCCCTGTTTAGGATTAGTTGATCAGCAGATTTTGCTTTGTTCCTAACAGATCTGAGTTCTTCATTTTTCACCAACAATTTAATGTATTTTGGAAGCTGGAATAGAAACTAATCTAAAATCATTAGATTGTTGTTTCTCTCTGCTGCTAGTCTCAGCTCCAGAGACTAACAGGAAAAACAGCAATTCTTTTCAAAACAAAAGGATTCTTTGATTTTTAGTTGTATTCAATCAATGATCCCTCTGACTGTGGCTGAAGGGTCCTGTATTTTTTTGGGAAAAAGTCAGGACCAAGTTTAAATCGAGCAAACTCTGCTTATTCTTCACAACATACATCTCTCTCTCATGCTAATATATTCTAAACCTCAGCTAGCATTCCCTTTCCATTAACTAGGAATAAATGTCAAGTAATATGCTTAATTCACTCCCCAGTTTCAAGGAGCTATTTTGATGGGAATGTTAAAGAGAGGTTTGGGATAACAAAATTAGATTTCAGTTAATTTGTCTTTGTATTGTTTCTGCCCTCTGAATCATTTACAGTTTTGACTCTGGGGCCTGTAATGGCCCTCTTGATAATAACAGGGACATCCTGTTCAGAATACACTGGGATGTCAAGAAGTTTTTTTTCCTGTTTCTCCATTTAATGCAGATTTTTGGTATAAATATGTCTTTTCTAGTCTGTGTAACTCGCCTGTTAACAGAATTCAAAATTTGGGAGCATGGCCAACTGTCTAAAACGTGTTTGTGGTAGGATTCCATTTGATGTTGAAGGGGAGAAATGAAAATAAGTAATTTAACTTCAATGGTGTGTCCTAAAATGGTGCTTTAGTCAATATTAGAAGTTAAGCAATCGGGTAGTCAGAGAATTAGTGTCCAATTTGTTTATAGCAGCAAGATTACCCACCTATAACCAAGAACTGGAAAGCAGTTCATAGTATTTTGTGAAGGGGATATTATAGGGATGTCTGAGGTAACAAAATCAGCTTTCATTTGAGGAACAGTTTAATTTATCTTCATGTTGTTTATGCCCTCTGAATCAAGTGCAGGTTTGACTTTGGGGCCTGTAATGGCCCCTTCTAAAAAAATAGAGGAGCATCCTGTTCAGAATACACTGGGATGTTAAAAACCTTTTTTCTGTTTTGTCATTTAATGCAAACTTTTGCTATAGAGATATATATTTTGGTCTCTGTAACTGTCTTGTTAACAGAATTCAAACTCCAACTGTCTAAAAAATGGGGGAGGGGAGGTAAGATTCCATATAAGCTGATTTGGCATGGCCTTGCTCTTCCAATGTTTCCAATTTAATCTAAAGATGGTACATGCAGTTCTTGCAATGGCTAGTGAAGGAGATAAATGAAATAAGTAATTTAAGTTGCGTTTCCTAAAATAGTGCTTTTGTCAATACTGGAAGATAAGCAATTGGGGAGTTAGAGAATTAGTGTTCAATATGTTAATAGCAGCAAGATTACCCACCTCTAGCCAAGAACTGGAAAGCGGTTCATAGTTTTTTGTGAAGGGAATGTTACAGGGAAGTTTGGGATAAGAAAATCAGGTTTCATTTGAGGCCCACTTAATTTTTCTTCATGTTGTTTTTGCCCTCTGAATCAATTACATTTTTGACTTTTAGACAATTTGAGTGTGTGAGAGAGGTAGGATTCCATAGAAGGTCATCCAACAGGGGCTCCTCTTCCAATTTTTCCAATGTACAATGTAATCTAAAGAGGGTAGATGTAAAGGCATGACAGTTGTGGGCTTGCTTCCCTTGAAGCTTGTATGTTTTATTGGTGAAATAAAGTTTCTGGAATGATCGCAGTCACCACTATCCAGCTTCTCATATTTCTATCTCTGAGGGAAAACTGCAAAGGCACAACAGGGTTTCTGCAACACCCTTAATGAAAATCCCTTCCTGGGATAATATCATCCACCAAATCTATCCTCATAAAAGTAATTCCTGGCCTTGCTTCTAATGTACCAAGAGTTTTTCAATTTTATTCTCAGCTATTTCTGTGAACTCCCTATTTATTTGTGGAGCATGACTAAGGGTTAATCCAAATAACATTTTCAGTATATCTTCTTGTTTCAGGATTAAATTTTTATTATGCTTCCTGTCAGTCTTTCACACACACCCCACCCCCACCCTGCCTGGGGTATCTCTTTAACCATATTTACTTAGCGTGGCTTGCTGGCATTTGTCCTGAGGGTTACTACATTCAAATTTAGAAAGTCCTTTCTTTCCACAGTTAAACACACCTTTTCTCTAGGAGCAAGGACAGTTTAAATACTTCCCTCCTAACTTTGGAATCCTCTTGACACTTCCTCCAGTAATAATTATATTATTTTCCCACCTTGAGGCACAGGCTTGGTTGGCTCTTTTTCAAAAATCATTTCTCCTCAGTGGTTTAGAAAATCAGCATGCCCTGTTTAGGTTTAGTTGATCAGCAGATTTTGCTTTGTTCTAACAGATCTGAGATCTTTATTTTTCACCAACAACTTAATGTATTTTGGAAGCTGGAATAGAAACTAATCTAAAATCATTAGATTGTTGTTTCTCTCAGCTGCTACTCTCAGCTCCAGAGACTAACAGCAAAAACAGCAATCCTTTTCAAAACAAAAGGATTCTTTGATTTTTAGTTGTATTCAATCAATGATCCCTCTGACTGTGGCACTGAAGGGTCCTGTATTTCTTTGGGAAAAAGTCAGGACCAAGTTTAAATCGAGCAAACACTGCTTATTCTTCACAACATACATCTCTCTCTCATGCTAATATATTCTAAACCTCAGCTAGCATTCCCTTTCCATAAACTAGGAATAAATGTCAAGTAATATGCTTAATTCACTCCCCACTTTCAAGGAGCTATTTTGATGGGAATGTTATAGAGAAGTTTGGGATAACAAAATTAGATTTCAGGTAATTTGTCTTTGTATTGTTTTTGCCCTCTGAATCATTTACAGTTTTGACTCTGAGGCTTGTAATGGCCCTCTTGATAATAACAGGGACATCCTATTCAGAAAACACTGGGATGTCAAGAAGTTTTTTTTCCTGTTTCTCCTTTTAATGCAAACTTTTGCTATTGATATGTCTTTTCTGGTCTCTGTAACTCGCCTGTTAACAGAATTCAAAATTTGGGAGCAGTGCACATGGCCACTGTCTAAAACGTGTTCGTGGTAGGATTCCATTTGGTGTTGAAGGGGAGAAATGAAAATAAGTAATTTAACTTCAATGGTGTGTCCTAAAATGGTGTTTTAGTCAATATTGGAAGTTAAGCAATCGGGTAATTAGAGAATTAGTGTCCAATTTGTTTATAGCAGCAAGATTACCCACCTATAACCAAGAACTGGAAAGCAGTTCAAAGTATTTTGTGAAGGGGATATTATAGGGATGTTTGAGGTAACAAAATCAGCTTTCATTTGAGGAACAGTTCAGTTTATCTTCATGTTGTTTATGCCCTCTGAATCAAGTGCAGGTTTGACTTTGGGGCCTGTAATGCCCCCCCCCCCAAAATACAGGGGCATCTTGTTCAGAATACACTGGGATATTAAAAACCTTTTTTCTGTTTTGTCATTTAATGCAAACTTTTGCTATAGAGGTATATATTTTGGTCTCTGTAACTGTCTTGTTAACAGAATTCAAACTCCAACTGTCTAAAAAATGGGGGAGGGGAGGTAAGATTCCATATAAGCTGATCTGGCATGGCCTGCTCTTTCCCTCTCTGAGGGAAGACTGGAAAGGCACAACAGGCCTTTGTGTAATGCCCTTAATCAAAATCACTTCCTGGGATAATATCATCCACCAAATCTATCCTGAGAAAAATAATTCCTGACCTTGCTTCTAATGTACCTAGAGTTTTTCAGTTTTTTTCTCAGCTATTTCTCTGAACTCCCTATTTATTTGTGGAGCATTACTACGGGTTAATCCACATAACATTCTCAGTATATCTTCTTGTTTCTGGATTAAATCTTTATTTTGCTTCCTATCAGAGTTTTCCTCCACCACCACACAAACACACCCTGCCTGGGGTATCTCTTTAACCATATTTACTTGGAGGGGCCTGCTGGCATTTGTCCTGAGGGTCAGTACATTCAAACTTAGAATGTCACTTCTTTCCACAGTTAAACACACCTTTTCTCTAGGAGCTAGGGCAGTTTAAATATTTTCCCCCTAACTTTGAAATCCTCTTGACTCTTCCTCCAGTAATAATTATATAATTTTCTCACCCTGAGGCACAGGCATGGCTCCTTTTCAAAAATCATTTCTCCTTAGTGGTTTAGAAAATCAGCAAGCTCTGTTTAGGTTTAGTTGATCAACACATTTCGCTGAGTTCCTAACAGATCTGAGATCTTTATTTTTCACCAACAATTTAATGTATTTTGGAAGCTGGAATAGAAACTAATCTAAAATCATTAGATCGTTGTTTCTCTCTGCTGCTAGTCTCAGCTCCAGAGACTAACAGCAAAAACAGCAATTCTTTTCAAAGAAATGGCTAGTGAAGCAATAGGGGAGCTAGAGAATTAGTGTTCAATTTGTTAATAGCAGCAAGATTACCCACCTATAGCCTAGAACTGGAAAGCAGTTCATAGTATTTTGTGAATGGGATAAGAAAATCAGGTTTATTTTGAGGCCCAATTAATTTTTCTTCATGTTTTTGCCCTCTGAATCAGTTACATTTTTGACTTTTAGCCTGTAAAGGCCCTCTCAAGAATAACAGGGGCATCGTATTCAGAATACACCGGGATGTCAAAAACCTTTTTTTCCCCTGTTTTGTCATTTAATGCAAACTTTTGCTATAGAGATTTATATTCTGGTTTCTATAACTCTCTTATTAACAGAATTCAAAATACAACTTTCTAAAAATGGGTGGGGAGCCATTCTAGGATTTCATATAAGGTCATCTGGTGGGGCTTTGCTCTTCCAAAATGTTTCCAGTGTAATATAAAGAGGATATATACAGTTCTGGCAATGGCTGTTGAAGGGGAGAAATGAAATAAGAAATTTAATTTCAATGGTGAAAATATACCTTTTATCAATATTGGAAGAGAAATAATTGGGCAATTATAGAATTTCCCTAATTTGTTCCTACTGCCTGGCACTGGGTTGGAAACTTTTCTCTATCTGCCTTGGGTTCTTATTTTAACATACAGATGCCTCTGGGCTCAGTTGCTTTTGGATAGCCCCAAACAAAACTTCTCAGACTATCCACTGTTTTAGCAGATTCACATGCAAAACCTGTACCTTCCCCCCCCCTTGTCTCTTATCTTGATCTCATAGTCTACACTAGTACTCTGCACTTTGATTGTTGTAACCTTTTTTGAATGCATCATGTTGAAAAGATGGGTTCTGGGTCCTCTTGTTGTCCGCTCCGTAACTGTGCTCCTCACACATTGAGTCATTCTTCCTCATAACTCACAACTTGTTCTCATAAACGTCCCTTTACTTTGTCCTGAGTGAGGTCTCCTATACCTGGCCAATCTTGCTCCAATAACATCTCCTGATTTAATCCTGGCACTTCCCCAACTTCCATGTTTGCCTCCAATCCTGACTTGACCTGATGTGAGTGCATATGGCAGAACATTCCCATATATGCATCTAACCATTAAGGTGTTGTCCAATCTGTCCCCTGTAGCTATCGTTCTGAAGTCTTTTTGCACCCTGTATCCACCAAGACCATTCTCACCATCCCATTCACCTTGACCTCAGCCATCCAACCTGGTTTCCAGTCATATGGGAATTGCAGCAGCAGTAGGTTTAAGTTTGTGATTGAGGAAAACTTTTAATGTACGTACCTCAGATTTCCTAAACAGACTGAAAATTCTATGTTCCTTACCCCTATTCATCAAATATGCAAACTTGGGTAAAATAATGCTTAGTATTTTATTTAATTAATTTTTTTCAATATAACAAAATATAACAAAAACATAAATGACAAATAGAATCACAACTCCGGTATACAGTGCAACCCACCACCATTGGGAATATAAGTTTATATATAGACATATTCACATCAGTATCTTTCATCTTAATTTACATATTGTGCCCCGTCTGTTTCAAAAAATATAATGATTCTGTGTTGGGTTATAACCTATATGTTTTGTAAAGACAAATTCTATATAAGAATTGCAAATCCCACTAAAACTATTTTCCTTCAAAAATTATTTTCTAAGTTTCATTTTGTAAGTTATCATTAATAGTTAGATTACACATCTCATTGTACCATTCTTCCAATATCAAATGAACATTATTTTTCCAATTCCTTGTTGTGAGGGTCATTTAAACCGGTCTTGGCTTCTCCTAGCTTATCTATGAAGTCACTTATTTGGGGCACAGGATACAAATCAAATTTTGATACCGCATTAACTTTCTTATAGCCTGTGCAGAACCTAATGCTGCCATCAGTTTGGTTACCAGCACAGGGTAACGGCGCCAAGGGCTATGAGACGGCTCAAGAACCCCTAACCTTAACATGTCCTGAACCTTCTGCCCTATTCACCTCCCTTAATTGTCTTGGCCTAGATTGCCCTGCAGAACGTACTACTACTGAATAAAGGGTTGATGTAAACAGGAGAATTGGAAACTTCCCTATACCAAGTTAGGCCACTAACTCAGTGTTACCTGCACAAACCAGCAGCAGCTTTCCAGGAAATCAGACAGAAATCTTTTCCAGCCCTACCTAAAGATGCTGAAGATTGTGCCTAAGTGAGCCACATATGTCCTTTGTCACAGATGGTTTTATGGATTCCCAGGCAAAGGGGGGACTTGATTTGCCCCCCCTTCAACCCCCCCTCCCAAGCTGTTGTTTAGTCGTTCAGTCGAGTCCGACTCTTTGTGACCCCATGGACCAGAGAACGTCAGGCCCTCCTGTCTTCCACTGCCTCCCAGAGTTTGGTCAAATTCATGTTGGTTGCTTTGATGACAATGTCCAACCACCTTGTCTTCTGTCGACCCCTTCTCCTCTTGCATTCACTCTTTTTTCTTCTTTTGACCTAAGAGGAACTTAGGTCAAAAAAAGGGCAGGAAAGGTTTTCTTCATTGGCAAGTCGAGGTTCCATTCGCAAGTCGAAGCAACATTTTCCAAACGGAGCCATTTGTAACTTGAAACATTGGCAAGTGGAGACGTTTGTAAGTCGAGGTACCACTGTAAATGGGCTTACAACAGGGACTCTGCAAAGTGTGGGATGTCCCTCTGCCTACAAGGCCAGCTAGCAGCACCACCTCCCTTCTCTCCTGCCACCTTCCTCATGCAGGATGAAGTTGATGAAAACCCACCAGGGACTCAGGTCGCAATTATAGGGAGGGATGGAACTCTGGAGGGAAAGGGAGTAATAGATTACCTGCTGCGAAAGGTGAACCCAAGGCCATGGCACCGTAATAGGAAAATGGTCCGTTTTTGAATTTCATCTTCTCCTTTGTCCGCTGCAAAGGAAGAAGGCAAAAGGGGCTAGTTATCAGTGCCAGGGTTGCCAAAGATGGTTACCTGCTGGGAAATGTGAACCCAAGGCCATGACTCTGTAATAGGAAAAAGGTCCGTTTTCAAATATCATGTTCACCTTGTATGTTTCTGCCTTCACCTTACCCTGTAACAAAAAGGCAAAAGGTAACAGAAAGGCAAACACTTTAATACGCTAAGGTGTTAGCGTTTATAAAATTAAAATTTGATTGATTGACTGACTGGCTGACTGTAATCTTGGTCTGCTCCTGGACCGAGCCCTCTCTATGGAGAATCTGATGTCCACCATGGGCATATCTGTCTTCTTACAGTTTGGGCTCAGGAGGTCATGTTTCTCAATGCTGGAGGCAGTCTTTGGCCGCTGGCTTTCCTTAGCAGCAGTATTGCTCCCTGCAACCTCCAGCGTGGGCATAACCGTCTTCTCAGCGCTTGGGAGGTCAGTTTTTTCAATGCTGCTGGCAGTGTTTGGCCGCTGGCTTTCCTTAGCAGCAGTATTGCTGCCTGCAACCTCCAGCCTGGGCATAACCGTCTTCTCAGCGGTTGGGAGGTCATGTTTCTCAATGCTGCTGGCAGTCTTTGGCCGCTGGCTTTCCTTAGCAGCAGTATTGCTCCCTGCAACCTCCAGCCTGGGCAGATCGGTCTCCTTAGAGTTAGCGCTCAGGAGGTCAATTTTTTCAATCCTGGAGCCAGTCTTTGGCCGCTGGCTTTCCTTAGAATTTCATCTTCTCCTTAAAAGCTGCTACCTCCACCTTCCCCTGTAATAGAAAGGCAAATTTAATTTGTTAGTGTTAAGACACTAATTGGACCAATTCCTCCCTCTTTATAGGATGCAGGGCATGCACTTTTTCTTGGCTAATGGGCAGATCTACAGAGACTGCTAAACGTATCTTTAAAATGAGGATGAAGTAGTCAGCCTGTTTGGAATTTTCATAGAGGTAATGGTGGGGGAGTCCTTCTGCTCCACATAAAATCGCAGCTCACAGATCACATCCCGGTGTTTTAGGAGACGCTGCATGTACTTTTCTGAGAGGAGATCTGGAGAAAATGGCATTTCCTCTGCAAGATCCAGAGAAAGGATCCGAGGAATCGAGAGGCAGCCAAGAGGAGCTGAGGCGAGATCTTTGTTTCGTAATTCCCCTTAAACACAGAGAAATCCCATTTCCTCCTGCTGCTGACTTTTCTTTTAGTGCGATTGTCCACTGCAAAGTAAGAAGGCAAAAGGGCTAGTCATCAGTACCAGAGTTGCCAAAGATGGCTACCTGCTGGGAAATGTGAACCCAAGACCATGACTCTGTAATAAGAAAAAGGTCCGTTTTCAAATGTCATGTTCTCCTTGTATGTTTCTGTCTCCACCTTCCCCTGTAACAAAAAGGCAAAAGGTAACAGAAAGGCAAACACTTTAATATGCTAAGGTGTTAGCGTTTATTAAATTAAAATTTGATTGATTGACTGACTGGCTGACTGTAATCTTGGTCTGCTCCTGGACCGAGCCCTCTCTATGGAGAATCTGATGTCCACCATGGGCATATCTGTCTTTTTTCAGTTTGGGCTCATGAGGTCATGTTTCTCAATGCTGGAGGCAGTCTTTGGCCGCTGGCTTTCCTTAGCAGCAGTATTGCTCCCTGCAACCTCCAGCCAGGGCATAACCGTCTTCTCAGCGCTTGGGAGGTCATGTTTCTCAATGCTGCTGGCAGTCTTTGGCCACTGGCTTTCCTTAGCAGCAGTATTGCTCCCTGCAACGTCCAGCCTGGGCATAACCGTCTTCTCAGCGCTTGGGAGGTCAGTTTTTTCAATGCTGCTGGCAGTGTTTGGCCGCTGGCTTTCCTTAGCAGCAGTATTGCTCCCTGCAACCTCCAGCCTGGGCATAACCGTCTTCTCAGCGCTTGGGAGGTCAGTTTTTTCAATGCTGCTGGCAGTCTTTGGCCGCTGGCTTTCCTTAGCAGCAGTATTGCTCCCTGCAACCTCCAGCCTGGGCATAACCGTCTTCTCAGCACTTCGGAGGTCAGTTTTTTCAATTCTGCTGGCAGTGTTTGGCCGCTGGCTTTCCTTAGCAGCAGTATTGCTGCCTGCGATCTCCAGCCTGGGCAGATCGGTCTCCTTAGAGTTAGGGCTCAGGAGGTCAGTGTTTTCAATCCTGGAGCCAGTCTTCGGCCGCTGGCTTTCCTTAGAATTTCATCTTCTCCTTAAAAGCTTCTACCTCCACCTTCCCCTGTAATTGAAAGGCAAATTTAATTTGTTAGTGTTAGGACACTAATTGGACCAATTCCTCCCTCTTTATATGATGCAGGGCATGTGCTTTTTCTTGGCTAATGGGCAGATCTACAGAGACTGCTCAACGTATCTTCAAAATGAGGATGAAGTAGTCAGCCTGTTTGGTATTTTCATAGAGGTAATGGTGGGGGGAGTCCTTGTGCTCCACATCAAATCGCAGCTCACAGATCACATCCCGGTGTTTTAGGAGATGCTGCATGTACTTTTCTGAGAGGAGATCTGGAGAAAATGGCATTTCCTCTGCAAGATCCAGAGAAAGGATCCGAGGAATCGAGGGGCAGCCAAGAGGAGCTGAGGCGAGATCTTTGTTTCATAAATCCCCTTGAACACAGAGAAATCCCATTTCCTCCTGCTGCTGACTTTTTGTTTAGTGCAATTGTCCACTGCGAAAGAAGAAGGCAAAAGGGCTAGTCATCAATACCAGCGTCTTCTCAGCGCTTGGGAGGTCAGTTTTTTCAATGCTGCTGGCAGTGTTTGGCCGCTGGCTTTCCTTAGCAGCAGTATTGCTCCCTGCAACCTCCAGCCTGGGCATAACCGTCTTCTCAGCGCTTGGGAGGTCAGTTTTTTCAATGCTGCTGGCAGTCTTTGGCCGCTGGCTTTCCTTAGCAGCAGTATTGCTCCCTGCAACCTCCAGCCTGGGCATAACCGTCTTCTCAGCGCTTGGGAGGTCAGTTGTTTCAATGCTGCTGGCAGTCTTTGGCTGTTGGCTTTCCTTAGCAGCAGTATTGCTGCCTGCGATCTCCAGCCTGGGCAGATCGGTCTCATTCGAGTTAGCGCTCAGGAGGTCAGTGTTTTCAATCCTGGAGCCAGTCTTCGGCCGCTGGCTTTCCTTAGAATTTCATCTTCTCCTTAAAAGCTTCTACCTCCACCTTCCCCTGTAATTGAAAGGCAAATTTAATTTGTTAGTGTTAAGACACTAATTGGACCAATTCCTCCCTCTTTATATGATGCAGGGCATGTGCTTTTTCTTGGCTAATGGGCAGATCTACAGAGACTGCTCAACGTATCTTCAAAATGAGGATGAAGTAGTCAGCCTGTTTGGTATTTTCATAGAGGTAATGGTGGGGGGAGTCCTTGTGCTCCACATCATATCGCAGCTCACAGATCACATCCCGGTGTTTTAGGAGACGCTGCATGTACTTTTCTGAGAGGAGATCTGGAGAAAATGGCATTACCTCTGCAAGATCCAGAGAAAGGATCCGAGGAATCGAGGGGCAGCCAAGAGGAGCTGAGGCGAGATCTTTGTTTCATAAATCCCCTTGAACACAGAGAAATCCCATTTCCTCCTGCTGCTGACTTTTTGTTTAGTGCGATTGTCCATTGCGAAAGAAGAAGGCAAAAGGGCTAGTCATCAGTACCAGCGTTGCCAAAGATGGTTACCTGCTGGGAAATGTGAACCCAAGGCCATGGCTCTGTAATAAGAAAAAGGTCCGTTTTCAAATGTCATGTTCTCCTTGTATGTTTCTGCCTCCACCTTCCCCTGTAACAAAAAGGCAAAAGATAACAGAAAGGCAAACACTTTAATACGCTAAGGTGTTAGCGTTATTAAATTAAAATTTGATTGATTGACTGACTGGCTGACTGTAATCTTGGTCTGCTCCTGGACCGATACCCTCTCTATGGAGAATCTGATGTCCACCATGGGCATATCTGTCTTCTTACAGTTTGGGCTCATGAGGTCATGTTTCTCAATGCTGGAGGCAGTCTTTGGCCGCTGGCTTTCCTTAGCCTCAGTATTGCTCCCTGCAACCTCCAGCCTGGGCATAACCGTCTTCTCAGCGCTTGGGAGGTCAGTTTTTTCAATGCTGCTGGCAGTGTTTGGCCGCTGGCTTTCCTTAGCAGCAGTATTGCTCCCTGCAACCTCCAGCCTGGGCATAACCATCTTAGCACTTGGGAGGTCAGTTTTTTCAATGCTGGAGGCAGTCTTTGGCCGCTGGCTTTCCTTAGCAGCAGTATTGCTCCCTGCAACCTCCAGCCTGGGCATAACCGTCTTCTCAGCGCTTGGGAGGTCAGTTGTTTCAATGCTGCTGGCAGTCTTTGGCTGTTGGCTTTCCTTAGCAGCAGTATTGCTGCCTGCGATCTCCAGCCTGGGCAGATCGGTCTCCTTAGAGTTAGGGCTCCGGAGGTCAGTGTTTTCAATCCTGGAGCCAGTCTACGGCCGCTGGCTTTCCTTAGAATTTCATCTTCTCCTTAAAAGCTTCTACCTCCACCTTCCCCTGTAATTGAAAGGCAAATTTAATTTGTTAGTGTTAAGACACTAATTGGACCAATTCCTCCCTCTTTATATGATGCAGGGCATGTGCTTTTTCTTGGCTAATGGGCAGATCTACAGAGATTGCTCAACGTATCTTCAAAATGAGGAAGAAGTAGTCAGCCTGTCTGGTATTTTCATAGAGGTAATGGTGGGGGGGAGTCCTTGTGCTCCACATCATATCGCAGCTCACAGATCACATCCCGGTGTTTTAGGAGACGCTGCATGTACTTTTCTGAGAGGCGATCTGGAGAAAATGGCATTACCTCTGCAAGATCCAGAGAAAGGATCCGAGGAATCGAGGGGCAGCCAAGAGGAGCTGAGGCGAGATCTTTGTTTCATAAATCCCCTTGAACACAGAGAAATCCCATTTCTTCCTGCTGCTGACTTTTTCTTTAGTACGATTGTCCACTGCGAAAGAAGAAGGCAAAAGGGCTAGTCATCAGTACCAGCGTCTTCTCAGCACTTGGGAGGTCAGTTTTTTCAATGCTGGAGGCAGTCTTTGGCCGCTGGCTTTCCTTAGCGGCAGTATTGCTCCCTGCAACCTCCAGCCTGGGCATAACCGTCTTCTCAGCGCTTGGGAGGTCAGTTGTTTCAATGCTGGAGGCAGTCTTTGGCCGCTGGCTTTCCTTAGCAGCAGTATTGCTCCCTGCAACCTCCAGCCTGGGCATAACCGTCTTCTCAGCGCTTGGGAGGTCAGTTGTTTCAATGCTGCTGGCAGTCTTTGGCCGCTGGCTTTCCTTAGCAGCAGTATTGCTGCCTGCGATCTCCAGCCTGGGCAGATCGGTCTCCTTAGAGTTAGGGCTCAGGAGGTCAGTGTTTTCAATCCTGGAGCCAGTCTTTGGCCGCTGGCTTTCCTTAGAATTTCATCTTCTCCTTTAAAGCTTCTACCTCCACCTTCCCCTGTAATTGAAAGGCAAATTTAATTTGTTAGTGTTAAGACACTAATTGGACCAATTCCTCCCTCTTTATATGATGCAGGGCATGTGCTTTTTCTTGGCTAATGGGCAGATCTACAGAGACTGCTCAACGTATCTTCAAAATGAGGATGAAGTAGTCAGCCTGTTTGGTATTTTCATAGAGGTAATGGTGGGGGGAGTCCTTGTGCTCCACATCAAATCGCAGCTCACAGATCACATCCCGGTGTTTTAGGAGACGCTGCATGTACTTTTCTGAGAGGAGATCTGGAGAAAATGGCATTACCTCTGCAAGATCCAGAGAAAGGATCCGAGGAATCGAGGGGCAGCCAAGAGGAGCTGAGGCGAGATCTTTGTTTCATAAATCCCCTTGAACGCAGAGAAATCCCATTTCCTCCTGCTGCTGACTTTTTCTTTAGTGCGATTGTCCACTGCGAAAGAAGAAGGCAAAAGGGCTAGTCATCAGCACCAGCGTCTTCTCAGCACTTGGGAGGTCAGTTTTTTCAATGCTGGAGGCAGTCTTTGGCCGCTGGCTTTCCTTAGCAGCAGTATTGCTCCCTGCAACCTCCAGCCTGGGCATAACCGTCTTCTCAGCGCTTGGGAGGTCAGTTGTTTCAATGCTGCTGGCAGTCTTTGGCTGTTGGCTTTCCTTAGCAGCAGTATTGCTGCCTGCGATCTCCAGCCTGGGCAGATCGGTCTCCTTAGAGTTAGCGCTCAGGAGGTCAGTGTTTTCAATCTTGGAGCCAGTCTTCCCCCCCTGGTTTTCCTTAGAATTTCATCTTCTCCTTAAAAGCTTCTACCTCCACCTTCCCCTGTAATTGAAAGGCAAATTTAAATTGTTAGTGTTAGGACACTAATTGGACCAATTCCTCCCTCTTTATAGGATGCAGGGCATGTGCTTTTTCTTGGCTAATGGGCAGATCTACAGAGACTGCTCAACGTATCTTCAAAATGAGGATGAAGTAGTCAGCCTGTTCGGTATTTTCATAGAGGTAATGGTGGGGGGAGTCCTTGTGCTCCACATCAAATCGCAGCTCACAGATCACATCCTGGTGTTTTAGGAGACGCTGCATGTACTTTTCTGAGAGGAGATCTGGAGAAAATGGCATTTCCTCTGCAAGATCCAGAGAAAGGATCCGAGGAATCGAGGGGCAGCCAAGAGGAGCTGAGGCGAGATCTTTGTTTCATAAATCCCCTTGAACACAGAGAAATCCCATTTCCTCCTGCTGCTGACTTTTTGTTTAGTGCGATTGTCCACTGTGAAAGAAGAAGTCAAAAGGGCTAGTCATCAGTACCAGCGTCTTCTCAGCACTTGGGAGGTCAGTTTTTTCAATGCTGGAGGCAGTCTTTGGCCGCTGGCTTTCCTTAGCAGCAGTATTGCTGCCTGCGATCTCCAGCCTGGGCAGATCCGTCTCCTTAGAGTTAGGGCTCAGGAGGTCAGTGTTTTCAATCCTGGAGCCAGTCTTCGGTCGCTGGCTTTCCTTAGAATTTCATCTTCTCCTTAAAAGCTTCTACCTCCACCTTCCCCTGTAATTGAAAGGCAAATTTAATTTGTTAGTGTTAGGACACTAATTGGACCAATTCCTCCCTCTTTATATGATGCAGGGCATGTGCTTTTTCTTGGCTAATGGGCAGATCTACAGAGACTGCTCAATGTATCTTCAAAATGAGGATGAAGTAGTCAGCCTGTTTGGTATTTTCATAGAGGTAATGGTGGGGGGAGTCCTTGTGCTCCACATCAAATCGCAGCTCACAGATCACCTCCCGGTGTTTTAGGAGACGCTGCATGTACTTTTCTGAGAGGAGATCTGGAGAAAATGGCATTTCCTCTGCAAGATCCAGAGAAAGGATCCGAGGAATCGAGGGGCAGCCAAGAGGAGCTGAGGCGAGATCTTTGTTTCATAAATCCCCTTGAACACAGAGAAATCCCATTTCCTCCTGCTGCTGACTTTTTGTTTAATGCGATTGTCCACTGCGAAAGAAGAAGGCAAAAGGGCTAGTCATCAATACCAGCGTCTTCTCAGCGCTTGGGAGGTCAGTTTTTTCAATGCTGCTGGCAGTGTTTGGCCGCTGGCTTTCCTTAGCAGCAGTATTGCTCCCTGCAACCTCCAGCCTGGGCATAACCGTCTTCTCAGCGCTTGGGAGGTCAGTTTTTTCAATGCTGCTGGCAGTCTTTGGCCGCTGGCTTTCCTTAGCAGCAGTATTGCTCCCTGCAACCTCCAGCCTGGGCATAACCGTCTTCTCAGCGCTTGGGAGGTCAGTTGTTTCAATGCTGCTGGCAGTCTTTGGCTGTTGGCTTTCCTTAGCAGCAGTATTGCTGCCTGCGATCTCCAGCCTGGGCAGATCGGTCTCCTTAGAGTTAGCGCTCAGGAGGTCATTGTTTTCAAGCCTGGAGCCAGTCTTCGGCCGCTGGCTTTCCTTAGAATTTCATCTTCTCCCTAAAAGCTTCTACCTCCACTTTCCCCTGTAATTGAAAGGCAAATTTAATTTGTTAGTGTTAAGACACTAATTGGACCAATTCCTCCCTCTTTATATGATGCAGGGCATGTGCTTTTTCTTGGCTAATGGGCAGATCTACAGAGATTGCTCAACGTATCTTCAAAATGAGGAAGAAGTAGTCAGCCTGTTTGGTATTTTCATAGAGGTAATGGTGGGGGGAGTCCTTGTGCTCCACATCATATCGCAGCTCACAGATCACATCCCGGTGTTTTAGGAGACGCTGCATGTACTTTTCTGAGAGGAGATCTGGAGAAAATGGCATTACCTCTGCAAGATCCAGAGAAAGGATCCGAGGAATCGAGGGGCAGCCAAGAGGAGCTGAGGCGAGATCTTTGTTTCATAAATCCCCTTGAACACAGAGAAATCCCATTTCTTCCTGCTGCTGACTTTTTCTTTAGTGCGATTGTCCACTGCGAAAGAAGAAGGCAAAAGGGCTAGTCATCAGTACCAGCGTCTTCTCAGCACTTGGGAGGTCAGTTTTTTCAATGCTGGAGGCAGTCTTTGGCCGCTGGCTTTCCTTAGCGGCAGTATTGCTCCCTGCAACCTCCAGCCTGGGCATAACCGTCTTCTCAGCGCTTGGGAGGTCAGTTGTTTCAATGCTGGAGGCAGTCTTTGGCCGCTGGCTTTCCTTAGCAGCAGTATTGCTCCCTGCAACCTCCAGCCTGGGCATAACCGTCTTCTCAGCGCTTGGGAGGTCAGTTGTTTCAATGCTGCTGGCAGTCTTTGGCCGCTGGCTTTCCTTAGCAGCAGTATTGCTGCCTGCGATCTCCAGCCTGGGCAGATCGGTCTCCTTAGAGTTAGGGCTCCGGAGGTCAGTGTTTTCAATCCTGGAGCCAGTCTTTGGCCGCTGGCTTTCCTTAGAATTTCATCTTCTCCTTAAAAGCTTCTACCTCCACCTTCCCCTGTAATTGAAAGGCAAATTTAATTTGTTAGTGTTAAGACACTAATTGGACCAATTCCTCCCTCTTTATATGATGCAGGGCATGTGCTTTTTCTTGGCTAATGGGCAGATCTACAGAGACTGCTCAACGTATCTTCAAAATGAGGATGAAGTAGTCAGCCTGTTTGGTATTTTCATAGAGGTAATGGTGGGGGGAGTCCTTGTGCTCCACATCAAATCGCAGCTCACAGATCACATCCCGGTGTTTTAGGAGACGCTGCATGTACTTTTCTGAGAGGAGATCTGGAGAAAATGGCATTACCTCTGCAAGATCCAGAGAAAGGATCCGAGGAATCGAGGGGCAGCCAAGAGGAGCTGAGGCGAGATCTTTGTTTCATAAATCCCCTTGAACGCAGAGAAATCCCATTTCCTCCTGCTGCTGACTTTTTCTTTAGTGCGATTGTCCACTGCGAAAGAAGAAGGCAAAAGGGCTAGTCATCAGCACCAGCGTCTTCTCAGCACTTGGGAGGTCAGTTTTTTCAATGCTGGAGGCAGTCTTTGGCCGCTGGCTTTCCTTAGCAGCAGTATTGCTCCCTGCAACCTCCAGCCTGGGCATAACCGTCTTCTCAGCGCTTGGGAGGTCAGTTGTTTCAATGCTGCTGGCAGTCTTTGGCTGTTGGCTTTCCTTAGCAGCAGTATTGCTGCCTGCGATCTCCAGCCTGGGCAGATCGGTCTCCTTAGAGTTAGCGCTCAGGAGGTCAGTGTTTTCAATCTTGGAGCCAGTCTTCCCCCCCTGGCTTTCCTTAGAATTTCATCTTCTCCTTAAAAGCTTCTACCTCCACCTTCCCCTGTAATTGAAAGGCAAATTTAAATTGTTAGTGTTAGGACACTAATTGGACCAATTCCTCCCTCTTTATAGGATGCAGGGCATGTGCTTTTTCTTGGCTAATGGGCAGATCTACAGAGACTGCTCAACGTATCTTCAAAATGAGGATGAAGTAGTCAGCCTGTTCGGTATTTTCATAGAGGTAATGGTGGGGGGAGTCCTTGTGCTCCACATCAAATCGCAGCTCACAGATCACATCCTGGTGTTTTAGGAGACGCTGCATGTACTTTTCTGAGAGGAGATCTGGAGAAAATGGCATTTCCTCTGCAAGATCCAGAGAAAGGATCCGAGGAATCGAGGGGCAGCCAAGAGGAGCTGAGGCGAGATCTTTGTTTCATAAATCCCCTTGAACACAGAGAAATCCCATTTCCTCCTGCTGCTGACTTTTTGTTTAGTGCGATTGTCCACTGTGAAAGAAGAAGTCAAAAGGGCTAGTCATCAGTACCAGCGTCTTCTCAGCACTTGGGAGGTCAGTTTTTTCAATGCTGGAGGCAGTCTTTGGCCGCTGGCTTTCCTTAGCAGCAGTATTGCTGCCTGCGATCTCCAGCCTGGGCAGATCCGTCTCCTTAGAGTTAGGGCTCAGGAGGTCAGTGTTTTCAATCCTGGAGCCAGTCTTCGGCCGCTGGCTTTCCTTAGAATTTCATCTTCTCCTTAAAAGCTTCTACCTCCACCTTCCCCTGTAATTGAAAGGCAAATTTAATTTGTTAGTGTTAGGACACTAATTGGACCAATTCCTCCCTCTTTATATGATGCAGGGCATGTGCTTTTTCTTGGCTAATGGGCAGATCTACAGAGACTGCTCAACGTATCTTCAAAATGAGGATGAAGTAGTCAGCCTGTTTGGTATTTTCATAGAGGTAATGGTGGGGGGAGTCCTTGTGCTCCACATCAAATCGCAGCTCACAGATCACCTCCCGGTGTTTTAGGAGACGCTGCATGTACTTTTCTGAGAGGAGATCTGGAGAAAATGGCATTACCTCTGCAAGATCCAGAGAAAGGATCCGAGGAATCGAGGGGCAGCCAAGAGGAGCTGAGGCGAGATCTTTGTTTCATAAATCCCCTTGAACGCAGAGAAATCCCATTTCCTCCTGCTGCTGACTTTTTCTTTAGTGCGATTGTCCACTGCGAAAGAAGAAGGCAAAAGGGCTAGTCATCAGCACCAGCGTCTTCTCAGCACTTGGGAGGTCAGTTTTTTCAATGCTGGAGGCAGTCTTTGGCCGCTGGCTTTCCTTAGCAGCAGTATTGCTCCCTGCAACCTCCAGCCTGGGCATAACCGTCTTCTCAGCGCTTGGGAGGTCAGTTGTTTCAATGCTGCTGGCAGTCTTTGGCTGTTGGCTTTCCTTAGCAGCAGTATTGCTGCCTGCGATCTCCAGCCTGGGCAGATCGGTCTCCTTAGAGTTAGCGCTCAGGAGGTCAGTGTTTTCAATCTTGGAGCCAGTCTTCCCCCCCTGGCTTTCCTTAGAATTTCATCTTCTCCTTAAAAGCTTCTACCTCCACCTTCCCCTGTAATTGAAAGGCAAATTTAAATTGTTAGTGTTAGGACACTAATTGGACCAATTCCTCCCTCTTTATAGGATGCAGGGCATGTGCTTTTTCTTGGCTAATGGGCAGATCTACAGAGACTGCTCAACGTATCTTCAAAATGAGGATGAAGTAGTCAGCCTGTTCGGTATTTTCATAGAGGTAATGGTGGGGGGAGTCCTTGTGCTCCACATCAAATCGCAGCTCACAGATCACATCCTGGTGTTTTAGGAGACGCTGCATGTACTTTTCTGAGAGGAGATCTGGAGAAAATGGCATTTCCTCTGCAAGATCCAGAGAAAGGATCCGAGGAATCGAGGGGCAGCCAAGAGGAGCTGAGGCGAGATCTTTGTTTCATAAATCCCCTTGAACACAGAGAAATCCCATTTCCTCCTGCTGCTGACTTTTTGTTTAGTGCGATTGTCCACTGTGAAAGAAGAAGTCAAAAGGGCTAGTCATCAGTACCAGCGTCTTCTCAGCACTTGGGAGGTCAGTTTTTTCAATGCTGGAGGCAGTCTTTGGCCGCTGGCTTTCCTTAGCAGCAGTATTGCTGCCTGCGATCTCCAGCCTGGGCAGATCCGTCTCCTTAGAGTTAGGGCTCAGGAGGTCAGTGTTTTCAATCCTGGAGCCAGTCTTCGGCCGCTGGCTTTCCTTAGAATTTCATCTTCTCCTTAAAAGCTTCTACCTCCACCTTCCCCTGTAATTGAAAGGCAAATTTAATTTGTTAGTGTTAGGACACTAATTGGACCAATTCCTCCCTCTTTATATGATGCAGGGCATGTGCTTTTTCTTGGCTAATGGGCAGATCTACAGAGACTGCTCAACGTATCTTCAAAATGAGGATGAAGTAGTCAGCCTGTTTGGTATTTTCATAGAGGTAATGGTGGGGGGAGTCCTTGTGCTCCACATCAAATCGCAGCTCACAGATCACCTCCCGGTGTTTTAGGAGACGCTGCATGTACTTTTCTGAGAGGAGATCTGGAGAAAATGGCATTTCCTCTGCAAGATCCAGAGAAAGGATCCGAGGAATCGAGGGGCAGCCAAGAGGAGCTGAGGCGAGATCTTTGTTTCATAAATCCCCTTGAACACAGAGAAATCCCATTTCCTCCTGCTGCTGACTTTTTGTTTAATGCGATTGTCCACTGCGAAAGAAGAAGGCAAAAGGGCTAGTCATCAATACCAGCGTCTTCTCAGCGCTTGGGAGGTCAGTTTTTTCAATGCTGCTGGCAGTCTTTGGCTGCTGGCTTTCCGTAGCAGCAGTATTGCTCCCTGCAACCTCCAGCCTGGGCATAACCGTATTCTCAGCGCTTGGGAGGTCAGTTGTTTCAATGCTGCTGGCAGTCTTTGGCTGTTGGCTTTCCTTAGCAGCAGTATTGCTGCCTGCGATCTCCAGCCTGGGCAGATCGGTCTCCTTAGAGTTAGCGCTCAGGAGGTCATTGTTTTCAAGCCTGGAGCCAGTCTTCGGCCGCTGGCTTTCCTTAGAATTTCATCTTCTCCTTAAAAGCTTCTACCTCCACTTTCCCCTGTAATTGAAAGGCAAATTTAATTTGTTATTGTTAAGACACTAATTGGACCAATTCCTCCCTCTTTATATGATGCAGGGCATGTGCTTTTTCTTGGCTATTGGGCAGATCTACAGAGACTGCTCAACGTATCTTCAAAATGAGGATGAAGTAGTCAGCCTGTTTGGTATTTTCATACAGGTAATGGTGGGGGAGTCCTTCTGCTCCATATCAAATCGCAGCTCACAGATCACATCCCGGTGTTTTAGGAGATGCTGCATGTACTTTTCTGAGAGGAGATCTGGAGAAAATGGCATTTCCTCTGCAAGATCCAGAGAAAGGATCTGAGGAATCGAGGGGCAGCCAAGAGGAGCTGAGGCGAGATCTTTGTTTCGTAATTCCCCTTAAACACAGAGAAATCCCATTTCCTCCTGCTGCTGACTTTTCCTTTAGTGCGATTTTCCACTGCAAAGTAAGAAGGCAAAAGGGCTAGTCATCAGTACCAGAGTTGCCAAAGATGGTTACCTGCTGGGAAATGTGAACCGAAGGCCATGACTCTGTAATAAGAAAAAGGTCCATTTTCAAATGTCATGTTCTCCTTGTATGTTTCTGTCTCCACCTTCCCCTGTAAAAAAAGGCAAAAGATAACAGAAAGGCAAACACTTTAATACGCTAAGGTGTTAGCGTTATTAAATTAAAATTTGATTGATTGACTGACTGGCTGACTGTAATCTTGGTCTGCTCCTGGACCGATACCCTCTCTATGGAGAATCTGATGTCCACCATGGGCATATCTGTCTTCTTACAGTTTGGGCTCATGAGGTCATGTTTCTCAATGCTGGAGGCAGTCTTTGGCCGCTGGCTTTCCTTAGCAGCAGTATTGCTCCCTGCAACCTCCAGCCTGGGCAGATCGGTCTCCGTACAGTTCGCGCGCAGGAAGTCAGTTTTTTTCAATGCTGGAGGCCGTCTTTGGCTGCTGGCTTTCCTTAGCAGCAGTATTGCTGCCTGCAACCTCCAGCCTGGGCATAACCGTCTTCTCAGCGCTTGGGAGATCATGTTTCTCAATCCTGGAGGCACTCTTTGGCCCCTGGCTTTCCTTAGCAGCAGTATTGCTCCCTGCAACCTCCAGCCTGGGCATCACCTTCTTCTCAGCACTCGGAAGGTCAGATTCCTTGGTGCTGGAGGCAGTCTTCAGCCGCTGGCTGTTCTTAGAAGCAGCAGCAGTATTGCTCCCTTCAGTCTCCTGCCTGGGCATAACCTTCTTCTCAGCACTTGGAAGGTCAGATTCCTTGGTGCTGGAGGCAGTTTTCAGCCGCTGGCTGTTCTTTGAAGCAGCAGCAGTATTGCTCCCTTCAGTCTCCTGCCTGGGCATAACCTTCTTCTCAGCACTTGGAAGGTCAGATCCCTTGGTGCTGGAGACAGTCCTCAGCCGCTGGCTGTTCTTAGAAGCAGCAGCAGTATTGCTCCCTTTAGTCTCCTGCCTGGGCATAACCTTCTTCTCAGCACTTGGAAGGTCAGATCCCTTGGTGCTGGAGACAGTCCTCAGCCGCTGGCTGTTCTTAGGAGCAGCAGCAGTATTGCTCACTTTAGTCTCCTGCCTGGGCATAACCTTCTTCTCTGCACTTGGAAGGTCAGATCCCTTGGTGCTGGAGACAGTCCTCAGCCGCTGGCTGTTCTTAGAAGCAGCAGCAGTATTGCTCCCTTTAGTCTCCTGCCTGGGCATAACCTTCTTCTCAGCACTTGGAAGGTCAGATTCCTTGGTGCTGGAGACAGTCCTCAGCCGCTGGCTGTTCTTAGAAGCAGCAGCAGTATTGCTCACTTTAGTCTCCTGCCTGGGCATAACCTTCTTCTCAGCACTTGGAAGGTCAGATCCCTTGGTGCTGGAGGCAGTCTTATGCCGCTGGCTTTCCTTAGCAGCAGTATTCCTGCCTGCGATCTCCACCCTGGGCATACCTGTCTTCTTTGAGCTCAGGAGGTCAGATTTTTCAATGCTGGAGCCAGTCTTCGGCCATAGGATTTCCTTAGCAGCAGTACTGCTGCCTGCAACCTCCAGCCTGGGCAGATCGGTCTCCTTACAGTTAGCGCTCAGGAGGTCAGTTTTTTCAATCCTGGAGGCAGTCTTTTGCTGCTGGGTTTCCTTAGCAGCAGTATTGCTGCCGGCAAACTCCAGCCTGGGCAGATCGGTCTCCTTAGAGTTAGCGCTCAGGAGGTCAGTTTCTTCAATCCTGGAGCCAGTCTTCGGCCGCTGGCTTTCCTTAGAATTTCATCTTCTCCTTAAAAGCTTCTACCTCCACCTTCCCCTGTAATAGAAAGGCAAATTTAATGTGTTAGTGTTAAGACACTAATTGGACCAATTCCTCCCTCTTTATAGGATGCAGGGCATGTGCTTTTTCTTGGCTAATGGGCAGATCTACATAGACTACACAACGTATCTTTAAAATGAGGATGAAGTAGTCAGCCTGTTTGGTATTTTCATACTGGTAATGGTGTGGGGAGTCCTTGTGCTCCACATCAAATCGCAGCTCACAGATCACATCCTGGTGTTTTAGGAGACGCTGCATGTACTTTTCTGAGAGGAGATCTGGAGAAAATGGCATTTCCTCTGCAAGATCCAGAGAGAGGATCCGAGGAATCGAGGGGCAGCCAAGAGGAGCTGAGGCGAGATCTTTGTTTCGTAATTCCCCTTGAACACAGAGAAATCCCATTTCCTCCTGCTGCTGAGTTTTCCTTTAGTACGGTTGTCCACTGCAAAGGAAGAAGGGAAAAAGGCTAGTCGGCAGTGCCAGGGCTGCCAAAGATGATTGCAGCTGGGGCTGTGTGAACACTGCAGTGAGCAGAAAAAGGATGCAAGCATCTTACAATTACAGGTTTCTACTAGAAGTGATACGGGAGGATACTGAAACTGTATTTTACCATAACTATTACCACCATATGTGCCAACAAGTCTCGGGAATTTCTCAATGTACCAATATTATATAAACATTATACAGCACTGTATTTTTACTGCAAATGCTCTTGATGTACTTTATTTCAAATGTACTTTATTAGTTCTTCCAGGTAATTTGGAAAAGACCCCCGGGAACTCCTTCTCTAACTTCCTAACTTGTTGGGAATGGGGACTTTCTGGAGCTTCCACCCATGGGTTGTTTTGTCTTCTTGTTTTTTGCTACTTACCTCCTCAAGATCCTCGATCAGTGAGTTGTTTTCTTCTCGCTGCACAGGAAATTGGAATACTCTCTCTCTCTCTCTCTCTCTTCAAGTTCCTTCTGTCGCTCCTCCTCCTCCACTTTCTGTCTTTGCTCCTGGGGGATAATAGCTCTCCTGAGAGACCTCTCCTCCAGCTCAGTGTCATCTTTCTCCGTTGTTGCAAAGTTAGCTACCTGTGAGGAAGAACACAGATGGTTATGTGCTTTGCTGAACTGTGCACGCCCCTTTTCCAATTCGCTTCCCTTGGATCCTCACAACGTCTCTGCACCAGAAAATATCCCAGACACGAAGGGAAAGGGGAACACTCATATGTACCTTCTCTGATGACACTGAACACAGCATGAATCTGAACCCATGTACAGGGTTTAACTGCCAGCATGTGCCTGGAGAGAACTAGGCCAAGTTGGTGGCATTTCCACTACTTAAAGCAACTCAAAATGTTTGTCCAGCATTTAAAGCAAGCACAACAGCTGTACTATATGTTCTTCTAAATTGGAGACTTGTGTGTTGCAGTTCCCTTCCTGTGTCATAAACCATTCTGAACCAATGGGGACAAAATGGGCAACCTGGGGATTACAGGGCCAGGCCCTACACCATGGCCAAGCACCTAGCAAGTTCCATAAAGTAAGTACCACAGGCAAACCCCAGAATTTTCACTTGCAAGAAAATTGAAGTGTGAACTTTGCCTGTGACTCAGAGCTAGGAAGGCTTCAGAGGATGGATGGGTGTATGTCATCTTTGCATATCTAGAACCTTCTGGTACAGCTTTCTCAATTTGAAAACAAACAAGACACATGAAAACCTTTCCTCTCCCTCCCCTTTTGGGGGTTTATTTTTCTGGATGTTTTACTGAGGAAGGGCACTCCAAAGGTTGAAAAAACAGACTCTGCGGCTACCTGTGGCCTGAAGGCTTAAAGATCTCCATTATGGTCATAGGCAATAGACAGACATGTGGCAAGGAATCTAAGCCTCCAGGGAATCTCCTCCCTTATAGCAGAGTCCAATCTGGGAAATGACATCCTGGGCTTCTAGAGCTGGAATCCTCACAGTCGGTCCATAGATTGGTGGTCAGTTTAACCCCTGTGGTGGAAGAATTTCTGCTGGGAGAGACATGTTGGTGAGACGTGTTTGTTGGAGAGACCCCAGGAGTCAGGGCTGGCCCCACCACAACCCGGTGGGGGGGGGTTGGAGGGATGGAGCCCTCAGTGGTCATTCTTGTCCTTTTCCTGCCAGTGAACAAGAGGGTCTCAGTGGGGTCCTCTGCCTCCTCTGCCAAAATGGCTTGGCTTGCCAACAGTGTGTGTGAGCGGCAAGGGTTGTACTTCTGCTTACCCTGTCTTTAGCCAGGGAGAGGCAGATTTGGGGCTTCCAGGCAGCTGGTTTAGGGTGCCCCACGAAGGCACTCAGTGAGGAATTGCTTGCCTTGGGCCCTCTTCCCTGCCCAGGAATTGGGGAGAGAGGGGCTTGGAAGAGAGGTTGCTCCATTCCTAAATAACTGGGATGCCTTTGTCTGGAGAGCTGCCCAAAGCCACAAGCAGTGGCCATGATCCTATGGCACTGGAATGAAGATCCATCCCAATGCTAGTGAGGGAATCCACGTGGAGGACGACAGGGCTGGTCATGGGGCTCTAGGTCTACCTGAAGAGATTGAGCAGTTCCTCCTCATTAGCATACTCAGTATTAAATTAATGAATATTGACAGTCTACCAATGTAGAAGCACTGAAAACCTGTAAGTCCAATGCATGAAAAAGGAAAATATGTCATCAAAAACCCAGGCTCTGTATTTTCTCTGTTGCAAATATATCAAGTCATGAACTCTCTCACCTTACTTTCTCTTCCAAGCCAACTACATTCGTGGTCCTGGGAACAGAAAAGGACAAACTCATTTCCATCCTAACTGACATCCAACGAGCTAAGAAATGTATCATTTCATCTTGAGCTGGGCCGGTTGTCTTGCAAGAAGATTGTCTTTATATACCTGCTAATGTTCTTTATTTTTGTATAAAAAGCCCACCTGTAAGTTAACCCTTTGGAGGCCAGACTTACATGCTAGCTTATGGGTGTTTTCTCTGCTAGCATCCTAAACAGCCTTTCCCATCTCTGGTACTTAGTAAGTTGAGTGAAACATAAGAGAGAGGGGGGAGCCTGCAGCCTGTCAAGCACTCAATTCCTACCTTATTGCCCCTTTGTCTAGATGTCAACTCTGTGGTTCACTCAGGCAACCGTGTTAGCCATCACTACATTATGTCTGTCTACAGCAGCAACTTCAGCATCAATACTGATAATGGCAAACCCATGTGAAGACTTGGGTCTCTAGTCCATTGCATGCCTATAAGGTTGAGAGACGGAGTGGGTGTGCTTTAAACTGCACTATGGTTGGTCAAAAGAGAAGAGATGGGTCGTCTTTCTCCTACTTTGAGGGCAGGGATTAGATCCCCGGTTTATTTTCTACCAAAGACACCTAGAGATCCCTCATGCCTGTGGCTACAGCCTGTGGAATCTCCTTTGCTTAACTGGCCCTGAGAGCTGTAGTCTAAGATCTGACATGGCTGTATCTTTAACATAAGCAAAAGGAGTAGCAAGTGACAGTGGAAAGACCACAAAGACACACATTTGTGGGAGGAGGGAATAATCCCCAAGGGAAAGTGGATTTAAAAAAAAAAAAACTGATGAGGGGTGGAAAAAAAAAACAGAGAGGAGATGGATGGGTAAATAGGAAGACATCTGCACGTGCTAACAGCCACACATATCTCTAATATGTACCGACATGATAGCCAGGGCCCTCATTAGGTCTTGAACTGCCGCTCCCATGATCGGTATAGCCTGGCGAGTCTCCAGACACTCCCAATATTTTGCAGACTAAATATTTCCCATTAATGGTATTCCACCCAAGCCTGTGCCGCTTGTAGACAGACTGCAGATTAAATGAGTACATGATTTTTATACATGTCATATTATTGTGTTTTTATCCATGTAAGCCGCCCCGAGTAGGCATTGTCTAGGGGGGCGGGGTAAAAATCTAATAAATAAATAAATAAATAAAAGGGGTTATATATCCCCTGCCATTCATATGTGTGGAGTATGATAATAGGATTTCCTCAAAGATGCATGAGTTAGTATCCGCATTAAGCCATTGACCAAGGAAGCAAGCACATTGAAAGTAAAATGTGTAGTGAGGATAAACACATGTGCAGTTACAAAAGACATCGTGCATCACTTAAGGGAGCACCCTTTCTAAATGTGGGCTAAATGTGCAATCTGATGTGACTTTCAGCAAGTTGCATCTACTTCATCATCTACTTAGGGCAACCCTAATAGGGTTTTCAAGGTCCTCAGTGAAGCTTCCATAGCCAAGCAGAGATTTGAACCCGTGTCCTGAGTCCTAGTCTGACAGTCTTGTCTTTTATATTGCTTTTTGAACTAATTAACTATGTGCTAATCACTTGATTTTGACATATGCAGACTCTTTCCAGGGTTTCGAAGGTATGGAGTACTCAGATGTGGTTTGCCCTTCCCTTCTTCTGGGACTGAGTAGCTTGCCCAAGGCCACCCAGGCTGGCTCTTTTCCTACAAGGCATCAAGAGAACTGGGCTCCCAACCCTGTGTTCTGACTCACTGAGCAATCTAGCCAACCCACTTTAAGTTTTAGTTTTCTTCTATGCCATCAAGTCAGTACCAACTTAGAGTGACCCTCATAGGGCTTTAAAGGCAAGTGAGATATTTAAATAGTGTCTTTACCAGTCCCATTTTCCCACAGTGAGCTTCCATGGCTAAGTTCTTAACTACGGTTAATCACTCTGTCCACTACACCACACTGGAGGTATCCCCACTGCCACCTTCAACCTGCATACAAGTATTTGGCTGATCCAGAAGGTTACTGGATGTAGAGTTCCCCACAGCCCCTGTGCTTCAGGCTTGCTACATTGGGTACCACATTTCAAAAGGAGATGAAATATACAAGGATTTGCTGACAAAAATATACCAATGAAAGCTCACATTAAAATATAGCACTTAGTCTTGAAGGTGCCACAAACGTATTTGTCTTCTTTATTTCGTATTTTTCTTTTCTTTTTGTTTGATATGCTAGCATGGCTTCCTCTTCTAAAAGGTTAAACTCCGTCCATTTGAAGGACACTCCCACAACCTCACTTTTCATGATAGCTTTTTATGAAAGACAACTGGAGGATGGGAAGAAAGGAAAGGCACAGAATTCTGGAGGTGTTTCCACTTTGTTATCATGCAGTCCTCCTGTCTCATCCATTGAATTTTTATTGGCATCTTCCACTTCTAACCTTCCTGTGTTTCCCTACCATATCCTCCAGTCTTTTTATTTTCACAGTTAAGAGGAAAAACAACAGTATCTTTTGACTAAGCCATCTCCCTAGAAAGTACATGGGGTTCTATTGGACTGGGCTAGCAGTTCTGGCACCCTGACTATAGAATTCTGGATTATTTGAAAATTGTCTCCTAGTGAAACCACTAGATGGCAGAAAATCAATATCTGATATGAAAACACAGCTTACAAAGAGGCTCAGGAACCAAATGTCAAAAAGTGGCAAAATTTGTATATCCCTGCTCCTCTGCTCGTGCAATGACTTGCATTCCATCACCAACACATTGGTTTTTCTTCTGTTTAGCTTTATTTGCCTCTTGCATCTTGGCCAGGGCCAGCAGCTAGTCACCAGCTAGCGTATCCAACGATTTATTAGTTCGATTTCATTTTTCACAGGAGACGGAGGCATGGGGATTTGAGCCCCTGCTTGCCAGTTGCTCGAATAATGCGTTTTCCGTATTTTACTGGCTGAAATCCTACTGTGCTTGGCACAGTGTAACAAGTCGAAGCAACATTTTGCAAACAGAGCCGTTCGTAACTCGAAATGTTCACAAGTGGAGACGTTCATAAATCAAGGTACCACTGTAAATGTATCTCAAAGAGTGGGATGTCCCTCTGCCTACAAGGCCAGCTAGCAGCACCACTTCCTTTCCCTCCTGCCACCTTCCTCGTGCAAGATGAAGTTGATGAAAACCCACCAGGGGCTCAGGTCACAGTTATAGGGAGGGATGGAACTCTGGAGGGAAAAGGAGTCAAAGATTACCTGCTGGGAAAGGTGAACCCAAGGCCATGGCACCGTAATAGGAAAAAGGTCTGTTTTCGAATTTCATCTTCTCCTTTGTCCACTGCAAAGGAAGAAGGCAAAAGGGATAGTCGTCAGTGCCTGGGTTGCCAAAAATGGTTATCTGCTGGGAAAGGTGAACCCATGGCCTTGGCTAATGGGCAGATCTGCAGAGACTGCTCAACGTATCTTAAGATGAGGATGAAGTTGTCAGCCTGTTTGGTATTTTCATACAGGTAATGTTGGGGGGAGTCCTTGTGCTCCTCATCAAATCGCAGCTCACAGACCACATCCCAGTGTTTTAGGAGACGCTGCATGTACTTTTCTGCTTGGAGAAAATGGCATTATCTCTGCAAGATCCAGAGAGAGGATCCGAGGAATCGAGGGGCAGCCAAGAGGAGCTGCGGCGAGATCTTTGTTTCGTAATTCCTCTTGAACACAGAGAAATCCCATTTCCTCCCTTTTTCTTTGGGTGTGTGTGTGCTGGGGCTGTGTAGCTTGCTCAGCACGGCACATCCTGGTTTTTCTCCAGGGAGGCATTGAGGGAATTCAAGATCAGATATCTGACTCCACAACCGGATACCTAACTGAGTGTGAAACTACATGGGGATTTATCCTGCTGTTGCTTCACACTGGGGATGAGTTTGCTTTGTCCCAGCCAGTCCCAGAGTGTTCCTACCTATACCTTTCTGGGTCCCTGGCAGGGGCTATTATTTTTTTAGGATTGCTCCATTTTGGTTCCGTTCCATCAGTTGTGATCAATGGGATAAACCTGAAGTGGACGATTTCCTGCTTCCATTTCCCATCCACCTTCAATTTCCCAAGTTCCCAATATCCTTAAGACAGTTAGCCACTTAATATTAGGAAATGAAACACCTCCTCTGCTCTTCCATGGAGGGGGAGAGGAATATGTATGCACTTTACATTATAGAAAAAAAAATTAAAAATTGAAAGCTTATTTCCAGAAGGAGGAAGAGAGAGGAGGAAGAGATAAGAGGAAAAGCAAGGAGGGGGAGGGAGGCATTTCTCTCTTTCCCTTTAAGGGAGGCATGCCCATTAGGCTCATTTGAGATGTGTATGTCATGTGGATGCAAGGATCCTACCAAATGGCATACCCCACACCTCTACGCAACTTTAGACAACCCTACTGAACCTAAGCCAGCTTGCGCCAATTTAGCTATCTAGCGAAGCACTCAACTATCTAGGAAGAAATCATGGTCTCAGAACTGACATCACATCTACTAGAACCAGGTCTTTTGTATAGCTTTAGAAATATTTGTTCCAGATCAAGCTCCCCAAAGTATTTCACACTGTAGCAGTGGTAGCCAAGTCAGCTTGGAAAAAGGAAACACAAGGTAGATTAAAGTTAAAGGTTCCCTTGACATTTAGTCCAGTCGTGTCTGACTCTGCAGTGCTCATCCCCGTTTCCAAGCCGTAGAGCCAGCGTTTGTCCGAATACAGTTTCCGTGGTCACATGGCCAGTGCGACTAGACATGGATCGCCATGACCTTCCCATCGTGGTGGTACCTATTTATCTACTCGCATTTTCACATGCTTTTGAATGGCTAGGTTGGCAGGAGCTGGGACAAAGCAACGGGAGCTCACTCCGTTGCTTAGATGCGATCTTTCGACGGCTGGTCTTCTGACCTTGCAGCACAGAGGCTTCTGTGGTTTAACCCACAGCGCCACCATGTCCCCCTCGTGCTAGATTAGTCTCCACTAATTAAAATTCTTTATGTTCTGCGTTCTCCCTGTCTCGCTCTCCACCCCTCAGTCACAGACATGCACTCACAAACACTGTTCTTTTCTACAAACAAGACAAGAAGGTACATGAACCTAACTGTAAATATCTGACTCATCAATGATCTCTGAATTGAGGATCTCTTCAATGACATCCTCCAAGGTCACCACACCCAACGCTTCACATGGATGCTCATCCTCTACCATCTTTTGGACAACGGCCAGGTGAGATTTCCCTGTGGGACAAATATTGTTTATATTACTGTGGCTAGCCAGAATCACATCAGATGATGCTTTAAAGAAGCATCTTTTAAAGATTTCATCTTCTTTGTTAGGTGATGTTAATTTACTTCCAGTTTAGGTGTTTCAAGATATGCGAGGTGTTCAAGGAGTGATTTATCATTGGGAGCCTGCACTGAGTTTCCATGGCTGAGCAAGGATTTGAACTCAGGACTCCAGAGTCCTAGTTCGATGCTCAGTCCACTATATGACACTGGCTTTCACTAAGACTTTGTTGTAAAATCTTTTTCGGAGTATATTCAACAAATAATACACTTTATAGCATCTTAGCTTAAGTAAGTGGCACTTCTATCTTTTTATCACAGAACACTGCATTTATTCCAACACTTTATACAAAATACTCTGGGTTAAATGTTACCTCTCTCTTCAATATCATTTATAACAGAAGATGGCCAATCCCTTTATGAACATCAACAAGTTGCAGATCTCAGAAATCACACCAGCAGTGCTACAAAAAACAATATTATGAACAGTGTACATACAGCACTGATATATAACTGATACTTTGGTTTTTGGTTAAAACTTGTGTCTTATATAAAATACCAGTCAATGTTTCTATAATATTGACTGTGTCTGGTGTTTCGGAATATTAATAATATGCTAACCACTGGCTCGGTTGCCAGGTACCTAAACCACTACATCAGTTTTACCTGTCCCAAAAGACCACAGTTCTGCCTGTTTGAAAGGTGCTTCTTAAACCGCTAAGCTGCAGAAAAATGATGGAACCTGACCCTGGATCCACCACCATAGTTACCTTTTTTGAATTCTTCAAGCGCAGCTCCTAATGAGGTGGTATTTGAAATGTAATGCACCGGGTGCTTGTGAAACTTGGTGATTGTCCTCAGCGGGGTGCAGTCATCAGGATCAACAAAGGCAAGATCCTTGACGAACAGCATGTCCACAATATTAGTTCTGTTCTTCCCCCTATAGACAGGGATACGGGTGTAGCCACTCTTCAGAATGTCTGTCATGGTGTCAAAATCAAGGGTGGCTTCTGTGTTGATCAAGAAGCAGTCCGGCAATGGGGTCATGACATCTTCCACCGTCTTCGTGCTCAGCTCCAGAGCTCCTCGGATGATGTCCAGCTCTTCGTTACCGAGGCCTGTGGAGGGCTGAGTCACCCTCAACATATCCAGCAATTTCTCTCGGGTGTAGGCAGTGCCTATTTCTTTACCAAATATGTGGTCCAAGATTTTACTGAGAGGATAAGAGACTGGGTATGTCAGCCACATGACAAGCTGGGTAATGAAGGTGGTCTTCGTGCTCATGGCCAAGCCATGGCGGCAGCAGAGAGCCTGTGGGATGATCCCCCCCCAACAGGACGATGGCAAAAGTTGAGATGCCAATAGCCACCATGCTGGCTCCAACCAGAAAGTCAAACGATATGGAGAAACAGTTGTTGACTAAGACATTAGCGATCAGCAAAGAGCACAGCAGG
This sequence comes from Pogona vitticeps, assembly GCF_051106095.1. Classification (NCBI taxonomy): domain Eukaryota; kingdom Metazoa; phylum Chordata; class Lepidosauria; order Squamata; family Agamidae; genus Pogona; species Pogona vitticeps. The sequence goes on along the minus strand of NC_135791.1, from coordinate 10,448,385 downwards.
TAATTGCCCTTCTCGCGGAGGGGCAGAATTCTGGAAGCGTATCTCTTCTCCTTGTCCGTGCCAGCGTTCTGCAAAATGCGCAGTTCCTGGGGATTCAGAGACATCAGGCCTACGCTGAGGCCGCTGAAGATGCCTGAGAGTCCCAGACATACCATGAGTAAAATAATATGAAGTTCGAGAGGAAGGCCCAATTTCTCTTCCTTCACTACACGGAGGAACAAATCGTGGTCCCCATGTTGATGCTGTGGCTGCTCAGGATTGTCCGCAACGCACAGCACATAGTCCTTGTGGTGGATTTCCTTTCGCAGAGTCTGGACAATCACAGGCAGCACTGCAGTTCTTCCTCGTACTTTTAAAGCATATGGAAGCACCCGTAGGTCACTGGTCTTTTCCCAGCAGGCATCTTTGTGAGGAACGCCAGCGGTTGTTTCTGAGGCCAGCATCTCCCCAAAATAGACAGCCTGCCAGATGAACTCATTGATTCCTAGCCCATAGATTCGAAGATGGATTCTGCTTCCTTCTACCACTTGAACGATGTCATTTTCTAAGGTGGCAGCCCCTGGCTTGGTGCTGTTCTCCAACTCATGCCTGTGATTACTGTGTTATTAGAGCTAGCACTAGCTAGCAAGGGGAAAGTGAGCAGAAACAAGAATATCATCATCTTGCCTTCTTCTGAAGCACAAAATCAAAACCTTCCTTCCATCAGTGTGTATGAAAACTCTATTTAGTCTGTGCCTCTGGGCAAAAACTTGTTGCATCTCCTTACTTGAAGGTCTGCTCATAATAGACTGGACAAACACGTGTCATAAACCCATTTCCTGTGGAGACACTCACACCCCTTAATTTGGCATGCTACCTGTGCTGGCTGGCAATGACATTGAGAGGAAGAAGGAACTGAAATCCTAAATTTATTTATGTACTATAATCTAGCCAGAAGCTACCTAGCTTTGGGTAAGAGGGCATGGAATGAGGCTTATGTGTGGCCCCCATCACCCACTGAGCACTTCACACATACTGTCTGTATAGGTTTACAAACTCTCACTCTCCTCCCCACAGAAGATGCCTTGCTGGCATCTTCAAAATGTCTTCCCCCCCTCACCCTTTGCCCTTCCCATAACGTTTCTAACAGATTCTTCGAAAGTAACCCTCTCATCGCCTCCTTCTATTCCCTCTTAACCAACCAACACCAGGATGTGTATATACTTTCCACTAGCCATTTCACAGTTTTCAGTCACTTGCCAGATCTGCCAAACACAAGACTTGCCGTATTACAATAAAATGTAACACAGAAACACCAAAATGTTGAAAACTTGAGTAATATTACACTCCATCCGAGCACGACAGTAGGGTACTTAGAATGCTCTGGAATGTGCTAAATACCTCACCAAACAACAAACCCTAGGATGGCAAAAGGTGGAGTCATGTTCATCAAAGCAGTGTGCTGTAGTGGTGGAGTACATAGAAGCATTCTCCACATACTTTCAGAGTTGACACTGTGAGGTCTGATTTTAAAAGCAGAACAGAAATGTGCAGAGAGGATACGTATGGCTATGCCGTTACTGTAAACAGATTCATCTGCATAAGTCCCTCAGCTTAGTGAAGGACACTAATGTTCACAAGATGTTTGGGTCTCCTTGAAGCACAAGAATACTGCCAATCCTTCACACGTTGTAAGTGCACTGGACCAAAGGATATTGCAGGCACATCTTTGATGGAAACAAATATGGATGGTGCGGGGAAATGTCCATTATTTTAATCTTTATGCATTTCATGGAGGGAATGGGTTTCTTTTCTTTCTTCTTTTAAAACTTTCTCTACAATTCTTTTAAATAGGTCCTGCTATAATAGAACCAAAAGCTGATTTGCAAATAATCACTTATCGGGAGTGGGAAGTGGAATAGGAGGATTTAAGACCAAGCTGTGCATTTCATACCATTAATTGAAACCCTCTCAGAGATAATGTGTTCCTTCTCCTATCTGAACCCTCTAAGCTGCTATTAAAATCATCCTCTCCTCTCTGCTTTTGGCAGACAAGCTTGGGATGAGATTAAGGCAACAGCCAGAGGAGAGGAAACCAGCTTTGCCTTTTCCTCCTTGTCTTCCTTTGTGTCAACAAGATTTTTGAAAGGGGTTCACGGGCAGCCCAAGATGGAAAGCCACTATATACGTATGTACTGAGTCAGGTCTCTGTTTGCTCCGCCTGGCCTGGTGTTGTCAGCACTGAGCCACAGAGAGATTCTCCAGGACTCAGGCAGGCATTTTCCACCCAGTTCTGATTCAAAATGCCAGGGATTGGGCCGGCATGCAAAGGACTCTCACGAAGCTGCAATGCCCTTGGCTGCACACTCAGCCAGAGCCAGGCCAAGGATTCTGTATCAGTCACAGTTCCCTGTACGGAAGCTGAGTGGGTGAGCAGATCAATCTTAGGATGGGATCAGATTGGGAAACAGCGCTCAGTTTGGACTGCTTGTGGCAGAGTCTGAGGCAAGGCTCCTGCAATAGCAATCCAGCCTGACCCTGATCTGTGACCAAGTTCCACAGGGGTCGATCATCTCCCCAATGCTGTTTAACATCTATATGAGGCCGCTGGGTGGGGTCATCAGGGGATGTGGAGGATCGTGTCATCAATATGCCGATGACACCCAGCTCTATATTTCCTTTTCACCAACTGCAGGTGATGCCGTCCTGTCCCTCCAGCACTGCCTGGGGGCCGTACAGCAGTGGATGCAGGAGAACGGGCTGAGGTTGAACCTGGACAAGACGGAAGTTCTGAGGGTGGGTGGCCCTGTGGATGGTGGCTTGGGAAACTCCGTCATGTTTGGGGGGGGTGGCCCTGGGGGCGAAGAGTGGGGTCTGCAGCCTGGGGGTACACCTGGACCCGATGCTGACCATGAAAACGCAGGTGGCATCGGTAGTCCGCACCGCCTTTTTCCATCTTTGGCGGATTGCCCGGCTGCGACCTTATCTAGACACGGAGGCACTCACTACCTTAGTACTTGTGCTCGTAATTTCTAGATTAGACTACTGTAACGCGCTCTACGTGGGGCTTCCTTTGAAGCTGATGCGGAAACTTCAAGTGGTGCAGAGTGCGGCGGCCAGACTCCTTACTGGAGTGAGAAAATACCAGCATATCTCTCCTACTCTGGCCATGCTGCACTGGCTGCCCATCCGTTTCTGCATTGACTTCAAAGTGTTAATGCTTACATATAAAGCCCTAAACGGTTTAGGACCTCGATACTTGGCGGAACGCTTACTCCCAACTAGTTCTACCCGTGTCACCCGTGCAAGCCAAGAGGTGAGGCTGAGGAGCCTGACGCCAAGGGAGGCCCGGAAAGAAAGAACTAGAAACCGGGCCTTCTCAGCGGTGGCTCCTCGTCTCTGGAATAACCTACCTCCGGAGATTCGCGCTGCACCCTTGCTGGGTACTTTTAAGAACCAACTAAAAACATGGATGTTTAGGCAGGCCTTCCCTTCCAGTTAATTCCTGTCCTTTTTCCTTTTTTTCTCTCTTTATTCGATTTATTTTTATTTTCCCCATCTTATAGAATCATCGAATTAATTAATTGTTATAAATTTTTTTAGAACTTGTTATCATTTGTTGTAAGCCGCCTAGAGTGGTCGAAATGACTAGATAGGCGGGGTATAAATAAACAAACAAACAAACAAGTTGGACCTCGTTGATCCAGCACCAGGGCTAAACGTCTTGGGGGCTCTGGGGGGGTGGTGGTGGAGTGATTCCTTCACAGATGGAAGGATCCCTGAAAGGAAAGTTGCTTTTGAGAAAGCCACCCCTTCTGGTGCAATCAGGCACTCTCCTTTTCTTGCCATCTGATCACACCCTTTCTTCAGCACTGGGAATGGGAGAGTATCTTCCACCACTTCGGTGGCTGGCTGGGCTAACGCGGGGGCTACAAGACAGGCTGGGTGACACAAACATCTAGGGAGAGATTAATTAGTCTATATGCCTTGCTTGTGGCTATTTTGCATGTATGAGCCATAACTGTGCTCCCTTCTGTTTTCACATTGATCAGAATTTTTCCTAAATACAATTTTAAAAAAATATGCATTCCTTTTCATACAATTTTTTTCTTAATATACGCTTCAGGATTTTTAATCATTCTCACACCTTTGTTCACAGATTTCCCCAATACATGCTTACTGCATGCAGCTTTCCCTGACATACATTTTTGGATACAGTTTTGGGATCCAAGAGCTGCATCACAAAATTCAAATAAGTACGCAGCCTAAAAAATTCTTATCTTTTGATCCACAGTCTTGGCAGGATGTTCAGCCAGTTCGCTTTGGAATGGAGGCCAGATTGAATGCTCCCTCATCCCTCTGAGCAACCACAGAGGGGAAAGACCAGAATGCGCAGGAGGAATCAAGGCAGTGGGAGAATTCTGCTCTTGCTTTGCAGTCTCTGGCCTCTGAGGAAGCTTCTTCAGTCGATCTCATGATAGGGCTGGCGCTGATAATCAAGAATCTAAGAGAAGATCGCCCCCACCAAGTCAGGTTATCTGTCTTTCTAACCCAGTATCAGAGACTGTGAGATATCCTGATAGATAACCAAAAGCATCACATGATCTATTATCCTAGACTCATACCGTTGGAGGGGGAGTGGTAGACCATTCACTCCAACCTCCTGTTCAAGGCATGAAAACCTCCGCTAGAGGCTCCCGAAGAGATGGCGATGCAGCCTCCATGTTCAGTTGTATTTTGCTTTTAAGTGGATGCTGCAGAGGTTAAATCTGAGGCTTTCTTCATGCAAAGCGGAAGCTGATGCTTCTGTTCTTGTTATGTGCCACCAAGTTGCTTCTTCTGCTCTGCAGGGATTTTAAAGTGTATGAGATGTTTCAGGAGGGGTTTATCCTTGGTTTCTATGGATGGCTGGGGACTTGAACCAGCATCTCCTGACCTTCAGGTCAGTCCTGTTATCTCATTGGCTCTTCTGCCTTCCTCTGCCCTCAAATAAAACGTGTTATCATTCTTCGTGGTTTTGAATAAAGAATTATCTGCCTAGACTGGAGACCCCTTCCCTAGGATTTCTGCCAGGACTGCTTTCTCATAAGCATCCTTCAGTCTCTAGAGACTATGGTAACATGCTCTGAATCGAGGAGTGTCCTCTCCAGAGCATGAAGCCTGGGTAAGGTAATATGGAGGATAGGCTGTTACCCAAGCAGCAGATCCCCCCTCTCCACATTGCTGAAATGGTTCAATGGAAAGGCAAGAGCCAATACAACTGGTTCCAGCAATGTCGCAGGAGTTGGCAGAACGACACATGCTGCCTTCGGGACTCCAGCTCAGAGTCGCTGGATATTCACCTCGAGTATTTTGGCAAAACATGGCAGGCTAGGTGTTATTATGTTATTGGGAAAGGGCCTGTTTTAAGCATAATTAGCCTTTATTCCATATCATCGTGTTAGCAAGTTCAGTCCCAACAAGACAGAAGTGCTCCTAGTCAATCTGGGAATAGGGATTCGCCTCATATTAGACAGGATTCGGCTTCCTGTGAAAGCCCAGGTTCAGAGCTTGGTGAGGCTCCTGAATTTAGCCCTGAGCCAGCGTCCGCCCAGTGTTCGGGAGAGAACAAGGCAGCTAGATGAGGCTGGTGATGCAGGGGTTGAGCTGCTCCGCAGGCATCCTCCAGCCTTGAGAGACGATGGGAACAACCTGCTCTGAATAGAGGTCTTGGAACAGCGTCCAGGGTGGCCGAGAAGGGAACAAACTGCTGTCCTGCCGCCAAAACTGGGCTCGTGATCTGGGGTTCAATCCCAGGTAGCCGGCTCAAGATGAACTCCGCCTTTGATCCTTCAAAAGCTGGTAAAATGAGCACCCAGCTTGCTCGGGGGGGGGGGCTACATGAAGCCTGCATAAATAACTTCTAAACGGCCCAGAGAGTGCATTTAAGCGCTATGGGGCAGTCCATAAGCAGCACACTTTGCTTTTTAAGTAGTGTCCATGTGTGGAGATATCGGATCCGGCGACAGGGACACCTGTTGGAGTGAACTCCTGTCCAGATGACTGCAATGTGGGGCCAACTTTGGAGAGAGTTTGGAAACCTCAGCTGATTCAAAACGGTGCAGCTGGACTGCGGACTCGGACTGGCTGCAGGGAACACAACAGCCCCCCCAGTTTTAACACGCCTTCCCTGGCTGCTGGTCCCTTTCTGAGGCTCTCTTCGAAGTCCTAGTTGTGGCCTGCCAGGTCCTCCACAGCTTCAGTCTGGGTGATTTGAAGGACAGCCTCTCCCTACAAGGTCTTACACCATGTTTTTAAATCTCTGGAGCAGCCCATCCTCTGTCTCCCCAAATTGGGGGTGGGGGTGGGAAGGCTTCGTGGCAGAGCTCACACACTTGCACTCTGAGAGCCACCTCCAGGGAGGATACCAGGAGGGTTTTTCAATGTCATAATTACGTAGTTTTTAGTTGTGTGTGATGTGCCATCAAGTAACTACTGACTTAACACAACCCTGATAGGGCTTTCAAGTAAGTGAAATCCTTAAAGGGTGGTTTATCCAATGCCACTCCCCCAGTGCGTTTCCATAACCAAGCAGGGATTTGAAACCAGGTCTCCTGAGTCCTAGGACATCACTTTACCCACTACACCACACTAGGAGTCCCTGTTTTTAACCATTTATTAACCACCTTGGAAGAAAGAGGGCATAGAAATAAAATAAAACCTGTAACTTGTGGCTTGGCTCACTTTCTTAAGTGATTCACTTTACTACGTACTATGGATTTTTCTTCTTATTGGGACTTGTGGTTTCAGTGTGCCACATCTTTTTAAAAAGGTTCTTAGTTCCTTGATGCATATGTACGTATGCAGTTGGTTAATTTTCTTCTGTTGTTTGTTCTGCATGTACAGTCCCATCACTGTGGAGGGCTGGGGCTAAGACCGGTGGCAGCTGATATTATGGGATGGCAAGGAACCTCCAAGCCCACTCAATAGTTGTATATCTGAGATGCATCTTCCCTTCCCCTGGGGGCTCCAGGGGAACACTACAAAGCAGCCATCACAGCTGAGAATGACCGTGGTTGTAATCCTGAACAACTGTAGAGTCCTGATGTAAGGATGACTTCTTTAAGTTGCTCTTGTGTTTTTTGGCCTAAAGCAGTGGTCCTCAACCTTGGGCCTCCAGATGTTCTTGGACTTCAACTCCCAGAAATCCTGGCCAGCAGAGGTGGTGGTGGTGAAGGCTTCTTGGAGTTGTAGTCTAATAACATCTGGGGGCCCAAGGTTGGGGACCACTGCCCTAAAGAGTAGGTAAGCTCAGGTCACAGAACATTTGTATTCTACACAACTAATTCAAAACACATACTATACATATGATGATTTGGGACAGGATGCTAAAGATAAATCCTCATCTTTAAAAAAAACTGAATGCTTCTCCAGGTACATATCCTGGCTATCAATGCCTGATAACACCCCAGCTACGCTTCTGGAACTTTTGTCCCTTGACTGATTCCTCGGCTTCTACAGACTGAAATCTTGCAGGCAAATTCTGTTGTTGTGTATCAGGAGACAAAGCACAGCAAAAGGTGGAGGAGAAGGCCAGGAAAGGAGTCTGCTTTTCTTTTTAATGAAGACAAAGAGAAGCACAAGGCATCGTGAGTCAGCAGCAAATAAGGCTTCTTGCCTTTCCACTGTATGAGTCAGCACAGTGACACACCTTTGCGCATCACAATGATGTAGTATGAATAAGTGGGGCCTCTTAAGTGAAACAAGGTCTATGTGGGAAATAATCGGTTGCAATTCAAGTATGATTTTAAAAAAAAACCAACTGGTTTTAAACCCCCTGTTAATATTCCTTTAAAATAGCAATACTTGGCCTGCTTTAATTAGTGTTTTAACTCCTGAGGAATCAGAACTGCAGTGCTGAGTTAGAGTTGCTTCCCTTTCCAAACGTAATAGAATTTCCCAAGCGGGGGGGGGGGGGTTACCTGTATATATTTCCTCCTGCTGGACAATCATGAAGAAGCTTCCCAGGACAATTTTAGGCTCGACAGGAGGGAATCCATGGTGTGACAATCCTCATCAGTTTCCTGCTTCCACCGTGGCAAAACTGCTTTTACGCTGTTTTTCTTTTTCATGGATGTGATCCTTCTAGTTCAGTTATGGGGTTTATGGAACATGCTTTTCAAATCTGAAGAAAGGTCATGCATAAGCCTCTCCTCATGAAAAATCAGACAAAAACATCTGTTAATCTGTACTGCATTGGTACTGAGACCACATTGACTGTATCCGTGTATTAGGCTGCTGTTTTGGTTATGTACCATATCCATGTTTAGTGCTGCAGCTGTGGGACCCTGGTGGCTCTCTTCTCCTTACCTCTTGACCACCCTGATCAGACTTGGCTTATTCTCCACTGCAGCCATATCTGTGCTACGCTCATCTATTTCTTAGCCCACTTCAAGCATCTGCCATAGCCTTACCTTATGATCATGTGTTCATAAACCAATTAATATGCTGTCACACGTGGGTTTTTTTTGTTTGCCATCTTCAGGAAGCTACCTGAGAAGTACAATACAATTTATGCTTCTTCTGCGACTCTAGGTCCCCGTGGTTTGAATTGTGTGGGGCAAGTTCAGAGATGAGGATAATTCCCTTATACTTATTTACATATTGTCTATAGTTCTAGACAATACCAAATGAAAACAAAGGTTGCAAACGCAGTATGTCTAAAGACATAATTGGGAAGTAACCTTGTTGTCAAGAAACTGGGAAAAGAGGGGATGATGGTTTCAGTTGCCTTTGAAATTCAGGCTTTTTAGCTTGTGCTGGGATGGGCAGGCGAGAAGAAATGGGGACAAATTGCATGTAAATTGGAAGGTTTTGCAAGATGCGCCTCATCAGTATGAGAAGAAATTTTCCAAGGCCATAATTCTCTCATTCCTAGTACCAGCTAATTAAGAGAACTGGTTTTGGGGGAAAGAAGTGAGGGGAGAAAGAGTGAAGTTACTCTGAAAAAGTTACTCTCTCCTTCTGGAAGATTCAGTGACTCAAAGACTGATTGGTGAAAGGTCTTTAAAAGGTCTAGAAAGGTGAATCATAGATACAAAATCTGAATAATTTGCTTAATTTAGTATAGTTTTTCTAAGGAAAATGCTGTGCTCATCTGCTTCTTACTGCATGATTTATAGTCTGCTCTGGGACTATGCTGAAATTTTGCTTCAGTGTAAGTCAGTCAATGATAGTCAGCTTTTTAAATTTTATTTCAGAACAGAACTGTTCTGAAATTGCCCTTCCCACAAATTTTTTTGAATGTAATTTGCTCTACCGTTTTTGAAGTTTTGAACTTTTGGAAATTTTTTGCAACATCTTTAATAAAATACCACTTTGCAGCAGTTTGATTATTTGGGGAATAGAAGGTACTAAAGAAACATCTTATCTTGTGCATCAACTGAATCCTTTCTTTATTTTTTGGGGGGTATTTTAGTATTCCTGACTGATGGGGTTGATGTACAAGTGGGCAACTTTGCATATTTTTGGTAACTTCCTGGAGGACTGAGCCAGGGTGACTCAGTGTTGGGAGAGATACCAGGCAGGAAGACTTTCCCCAGCCACCAGCATACGTATTTGCCCCTGGAACTTATCCAGACAAGTAAAGTCTGGGTACTACGACTTAGTGCTTTGTATGTATGTTGACACATGTATGTAAAGGACTGCAAATTCTGTGAAAAGAAAGCATTGCTCACAAATATTAGCCATTCCACCTTTTCCACCAGTCCCTTTCTAGCAATGACCATTAAAGGACACCCGATTTGCAATTTTAAAAAATGTTTATTTTGATATAAACTATGTGTTCCCTACTATCAAGCGCTTGTGGCAAAACATGTGCATTAATTCCAACACACTCACAGCACCACAACAGCCATCATCCCTCAGAAACGTACAGTAGTGGAGGGAACGGTTACATAACAGACCTGCTGTCTCTTATCCACTTTAGGTAGACTCGACACTTTCATGAAACTGCTATTTTTTCCCTCATCTGCAACTGTGTTCAAGTTTCTTTCAAGTACATGCAAAGCTACATCAAAGATTGCATCTAAAATCATGTACAGATGCCTCTCCTGATGCCAAAAGAGCAAAGATCAGAAAAATCAATGCATTTATGAACTTTTCTTGACCTTCTTGCAACTGATTGTCTTGCCATGCAGGAAGAGGTATTCTGCAAACAAATAGGATTACTCCTGACCCATTCCCCCAAAGTGCAAGAAAACCAAACCAAAACAGACATTTATTCAAATCATTTTCCTGAATTTGCCCTGCTTTCTATTGAACTCTACTAAAAAGGAATCTGTTTATCGAGACTGCTAATTCTTTGGAATGTCTAGCAAGTCCCCTCTCCTCTAGGCAGCATGACTACAAACACCTACCAAGGAGTAACCTCCATCGCACTCAATGGATTTACTTCTCAGCAGATACATATGGAACTCTAATGGTACTTCTGTGCTATGCGCTGCACACCAGGGGGCATGTGCTCTTTATCTGAGTAACAATGATCTGCTCATGGCAAATGTAACCCGCTACATGATGCACTTCAGTGCCTTCCCGTTTGTCCATAATAATCCAACACAATTAGCTACATGTAAGACACGTTGAGAGTTGCCAACTTTTTTCTGGCCCAGCTCCTGTGCTTTCAACAGCCCAACAGAGAGGAAAGTGAAAGGGGAACATTTCTTCTGTTATATGAATTTATAATTCTATTTAATAATAATTTATTATTCTATTTAGGGTATTTATACACCACCCTTTCTTAACCAGATTCCTATACACTATACGCAACCATTAAATTAAAATAGAAATTCCATAGTAAGTCATTTGAAATCTCGTTTACATCAGCGAATCAGTTTTTATTTTTACGTTTCCATAAGGTAGGCATCTGTTAAAGGCACAAAATCATAGCCAGTAAAAAGCAGGCACACCTAGACCCACTGACTTCAGGGATACTACGTTGTTAACACAGAAGAGAGACACATTTTGTAGTTTCATCCTGCGAATTCCGTAGTCATAATAATCGGAGAATTAAGAATGACAATTTCCCTATATTCTCAAGAGGAAAACGCCACTGATCTTAGAATACCATGCAAATGATGCTCAAAATCACCCACTGTTTTCTCTTCAATTATCAGGAAGATGGCTTTAGAACACTGGACAGGTATCACGAAAACATTTTGTGCTTTTTCAGCTAGAACACTGTGCAGTTTCCTATGTCCTTGTTCAGCCTAAGATAGCACAATGTATTCCTGTTATATAATTAGAATTCTACACTAAAGCCTCTGCTAAAAGCATAAAGAGCAATTATTGTATCCTTATTTTGCAGTGCGATTCATGCCAAAACCTTGGTGAAATACAGCTCGCTATGCACAACATGGAGATGTCTTTACCACATACAGTACATCCAAACCTGCTGGATGCAAACAATCAAGAGGGCACAATATCTACTCAAGACTGTGCCCCCAAACTGCTACCCTGTGGAAATCTAATGGCAAAGAAAAGTCATTATTTATGTTAAAGGTGCTATTTTAAAAATTTCCCGGCTGCTTACTGGCAGCGAGGGGAAGAAACATCAGCCCTCATGTCCCATGACATTTCTGGTGAATTGCCACTCAACAATCAGATTCTCAACATGAGAAACATATTCCTCCTACGACTTCTGCCCTGTGCATTCAAAAACAGCAGAAACACCTTAACTCCGATCAGAAAGTGCTGTACAGGAAGTTATGGGAAAGTTCTGTTACAATCATTGCTGGACAAGGTCCCCTTTCACTGCTCTGAAGGCATCAATCGTTCAAAAGAGCATGAAGAGATCTTTCAAAATGCTTCTTGGCTTGGACGCAGCTCCTCAGAAATTTCTCCCTGATGGATAATGGAAGCTTTCATGTAGATCAGTGGTTCTTAACGTGGGCGATAATGCCCCCCAGGCGGCGATTTCATTTTTCAGGGGGGCAGTAGAACGAAAAGGGGCGGTGTGGGGGCACTAGCGCAGAAGGGGGGCGGTAGGGGGGCGCTGGAGCAAGCCAAACCTGTGAAGATGGCTGCAGCCTTTTTACAGTGTGCATGAATATATATTTTCCTCCAATCTTAATTTAGTTTCAGAGTTTTTGTCTTGAAATTTTTAGTTCCTGCATTGCAGTTTGTTTTTATGCCCTTTTTATACTGTATTTCTTTTTGCGTCTTAAAATTCGCTTGCAACTAAATTATTAAATGTTACTTTTTGGGGGCATTTCATTTTCTTGGAATTGAATTTTGTTTTCAAGGGTCATTGGATTTAAGTGTCTTAAATAAATAAATAAATAAATAAATAAATAAATAAATAAATAAATAAATAAATAAATAAATATCATCACCATGGGGAGGGGGGCGATGATAACTTCCTCAATGGCTCAAGGGGGCGTTTCTTTCAAAAAGGTTAAGAACCACTGATGTAGATGATGGGAAAATTAAGGCAGTTTTCTCAAAGCCATGTCTCTGCAATTTAAAAAGGATGTCAAAAATAAAAGGAGAGAAGTGGAAACAGGAAGCCCCGCATGGCCACCAGCCTGCTGGGATAAAAGAGACACCTCGATCAAGAGTCAGCAACGGAATCAGTGATGGAGACCAAACCGGTCCAGCCATTATCCGCCCTTCATCTCACAGAGTCTGTTCGCTAGATCAAGTGCCTTCAAGGGAATTTTCAGCAGATACAGATGGGATCCACCCCAGCAGTGCAAAATACAGCTTGCTCCTCTTCAGATTATCCTTACTGAAAGGTGCATTGGTTCAGCCAGAGTTCAGAAAGGACAATGGCATTTTTTTTTGGAGTGGGGGGGAAATGACACTGGCTGGTTTACGAATTATGCAAGCTGAAATATGTCCAGGTTTTGCAGAAATTGGATGGTCTCCTGGGCCAGAGGGTGCAATATGTTTAGACGCAGTCTGAATTTCCGCAGAACAGATGGACGCTTTTCTCAGTGCTTAAGGACCAAATGACACCTCTCGTCTTGCGCTCCTTGTAGGGAAACTATTTTTTGGAAAACAACTCCCAGAATCCACCATCCAACACGGCTACAGGGGGATTTTGTGAATTGTGATCCAAAAACATATTTTTCCCAAGCTCTACTGAAAACTCACCCCCTTGTTCCTGGGATCCTTATGGAGGCCCAAGAGAGACTGCAGCCAAATGCAATAGACATCATTATCCTGAGGGTGGCCATGGGCCAGTTTCATTCGCCATAAGCAGTGGGGCTCCTATTTGCATCCTGAAGCATCCTTCTTGGGACAATTCCCATGTCCGTTTCACCCTGTGTCAGCCACACCCAGGCAGTTCCATGATGTCTTCTGGAAAAGGAAGGCAGCATATTACTAACCGCTAATTCTGGATCATTCAAAATGATTTTTCTCCCAGCCAAGCAGGTGATAAAATGGTATGGCTGGAAAGGCAAGAGGGAGTGACCTATCAATTGTTATTTGGGGGGAAAGTATATGATTAATTTGATCTTCATTATCTTGGCTTAAAGTTATTGGGCATATTAAACTGAGAAAGGAAAATTTAGAAATAGCTTTAGTGACAACTGGGAACCATTTGTTCAGTTTCCGAGAGTGAAAGGTAGAAATCCATTCAGTTCTTCAAATGAATTAAAAGGAAAGATTAATTGGAACTCTATCTGAAAGTGCAGCGCAGAGACTCTGAAGTATAAGAGTGCAGGATTTAGTCAGGACAGATATTGTAAGGCCACTGGTTGCGGTATTGCTAATTGCAAGTTTTTTTCCCCTCGGTGATGCGGACTATTTACAAGAGCTCCCTCTCGGCTGGTACTTCACACTGCTATAAGGGCAGTGCCTTAAATTGCGGAATTCTTATATATATAGTTTCCAAAATGCCCGCGGGCGGGGGGGCTGGGATGTACAGCTACCTCCGGATGGATGCCTGGCCCGCCGCCCATTCCCGGGTCTCCATCCTTGGCAGAAGCGGCCGTGAGGATCAGCCCCCTCCGAGCCGGCAGATCATTCTTCCTCGCCGCTCCCGGTGACTCGGCAACCTAGGGCCGGGGGCCGTTGGCGAGAGGGACCCCTCGGAGGCTCGGGCGGCGGAAGGGCGACTCGGGGGGCGGCTCCGGGGCTCGGCCGCCGCGGGGGCGCTGCTTCTGGCCGCCGGCCCAGGGCACGCAGCCGCCCAGCCCCAGCGCCGAAGCCAGCAGGCGGCCCGGCGGCCGGAGGAGCTTCTTGGGCCGCCCGCGCGGGAGGGCCGCCTTCCTCAGGCGGGGCCCGTGGAGGGGGGACCCCGCCGCCGCCGCCAGGTGGAGCTCGGCTTGGGCCACCCCGCCGCCCAGGCGGCCCAGGCTCTCGGCGCGGTGGGCGAGGCGCAGCTCGGCCTCCAGGAAGACGCGGTGCAGCTGGTGGACGCGGCGCTCCAGCTCCGAGACCAGCCGCCGCTGCCCCTCCGCCTCCAGCAGCCGCCGGCGGGCTTCGGCCAGCTCCAGCGCCCCCCGCACCGCCGCCGCCGCCCCCGAGCCCGCGCCGCCGCCCCGCGACTTGGCCACCTCCAGCCCCCGGCCGGCCGCCGACGCCGCTTCCCGCTGGGGCTCGGGGGGCTCCATCATCGCCCGGTCTGCGCGGGGGGGGGCGCCCAGAGGGGGGGTCTCCCGGATCCTCCTCCGGGGATGGAAGGGAAGGTCGACCCCTGCCTGCCTGCCGGGAGAGCCCGGGGCGCCCCCTCCGGCTCTCCGTCCCTCGTTCCGGCCAGGAGAGGAGCCGGAGGTCCGCAGCGCTCTTATACCGGGACGGGCGGGCGGAGGCAGGAGAGGGAGCGTAGAGAGAGGCGGCCTCGGAGAGCCAGTCATCGGGGCGGCGAGACCGTCGGCGAAACCCCGCCCGGCGCCCTCCCAGCGCCTCCGACGCCCATCCCCGCTTCTCCCCCTCCCCCGAGGGACTCGTCAGCCGTGGCGGCATCGCCCTCGCCCTCGCCCTCCTCTGGTTCCCTGCGATCTCCCTCCGCGAAACATCTGCCTCCTTACCCCCCTCCCCGCCCCGACCCCCTCCCGCAGCACCTCCGCCTGAAAAGAGTCACGCACACCCCACGGATTTCTCTCTCTGCTCTTTCCACGCGTGTCCCGAAACTCTCAGGACTCAACGGAGTGCGACTACTATTGAGCAGCTGGTATTTTTTATGCCCTGCTTACAAAGATGCTAGAGATGCTGCAAGGACACGTTTTCACATCCTGGGAGAGAGGGAGGAGAGGGGACGAAAGAGAGATCAAGGCTGGCAGGTAAACAAACAGCCCTATGGGGTGCTGAGCTTGCGATACCGAGGGTACACCTAGCTCCATGCTGTCCTCCCTAGACGTATAAATATGCCCTTCTCTCTGAGACTGGCAGGCAAGCAATAACATTAGCCAGACAAATGCTCTATAAGGAGTTAGGATTAGACTAGGCATCCTTCACTCTCAAGAGACCATGGTCACTTGCTCTGAATAGAGGATGTGGAACAGCCTCTAGTGTGGCTGAGAAGGCCAATTTGAGAGTGACCATCCCTTCCACACTGAAGACAGATACAATGTGCACCCTGTCCAGCTCCCTGATTTTGCTTGTTTCAGGACTGCCTCTTTGCCTTGGCCTGCTGGACAGGGGTCTCTTCAAATTGGGGGAGGCCGTGATGCACCGCCTGCCTCTAGGCTGAACGCTCAGATGTCAAGGTTTCCCATCTGTTCAGGTCCGTTCGTTTACAGATCTTGTATCGCAGCTATGGTCTCCCTCTGGGGCGCTTTCCCTGCACTAATTCTCCATACAGGAGATCTTTTGGAATCCGACCATCAGCCATTCTCACGACATGGCCAAGCCAACATAGATGTCACTGTCTGAGTAATGTATACATGCTAACAATTCCAGCTTGTTCCAGGACTACACTATATGGAACGTGTTCACTTCCTTTCCTGCCATGCTCAAAGGGTCTCAAGCAAGATGAAACATTCTAGCTGAATCTTAGAAGCTCCTGCCCTATAGGCACCGTTTTCTTTAATCCCTTAACACACACACACACACGTGGTCCAAATGACCCTGTTCTCCTTCAATATGATTTAAACGGATCACATTGCTCTGCCGTAGAAAACGAGGCTGGCAGGTATCCTGGGCGTTCCTTGAATTGCAGCATCCTTCCGCTAGATGCGGCACCTGATACTGCAACGTGTCTGCCCATCCTGCGATTACATAAGGCTTTATTAATAAGGCTTAAAATGGGAGGGGTGGGCAGGAAATCAAGGACCTACTCGGAACAAGAGAGAGAGAGAGCTCCATGGCAGCCAAATGTCCCTGCTGTCTGCATGGTGCTCAACAGAAGGCGGCATTGGCTGCCTACCTAGTGGGAGGGGGGGGGTCGGGGGGGTGCTGTTGGGATTTCACTGTTGGCAGTTCAGACCAGAAACAGAATATTTCAGGGTATGTTTGGGTCTTGTGGTCTTCATCCTGGCTCTTTGCTCTTTTCACCATGTATGCCATTTGAACTGCGTACCACAAACCCCAATATATAGTACTTTAGGTCAGCTCTTTGGCTACCAAAAAACCTACTGAAAATCAGAAAACACTGTGTATCAAAATATAGCTGTAGCACTGTGAGTTCTAGAACGTCCCTTCCACCTCAGTGTGCAGAACAGATGTGTAAATCAGCAGCTGGCTCACCCTATGCTGAATGTGCTCTCAGATCTCTTACCAGAGTGACATCCATCTGGGAGCATAGCCCCCAATAGGCAGCCTTGACGTCAGGAGCGGCTGCCTTAATGCGCTGCTGGCTGCACAGCTCTGGCTGCTGGCTCATAACGCTGCCCCTCTCTCTAGGATGCAGAGCATCACTCAGGCTCTGAATGCATGCATCTACAGCTATCTCAGGTCACCGTGTACAACTGGCAGCGAGCAGTTTCGGATTTCTCGTGTGGTTGGGTAGCAGCACTGAAGAAAACAAGCAAATAGAGAACATGCACCGCTAGCCAGTTTCTCTCACTCACTCCATGTGTGTGTGCACACACACACACGTGTGTGTCTGTCACACACATATCCTTTCATATCTATGTTCCTCGCACATTCAAAATGTCAGAGAGAAACAGATATGGAGACCAAAAAAATAGGACCTTCACAGAGCTTGGGAACATTACCCTGCCTTTCCATGTACAGAAGCCGCTGATCCTGAGGGTCAGTAGCAAGGGTAGCCAAAGACATTTCTTCCCTAGAGGCAAGGAAAGCGACAACACCCCCTTCCATTTCATGTGCAGTAGACCCTCGACCTACGGAATTAATCCGTATTGGAACGGTGTCCATAGGTCGAAAAGTCCGTAGGTCAAAAATGCATTTCCCATAGGAATGCGTTGAAAACCCTGTAATCTGTAACCCACCCTAGAAACCCCCCCTCCACAATTTTTTTAAATTAAAAATTAAACCTTATCTTTCTGAAGCCTTCCAGGGGTCCCCCACCGCCGCCATCGCCACTGCCCAAGGCCTCTGAGGGCTTTAGCGCCGCTGCCGGAGGCCTCTTTGAGGTCTCCTGCTGATTTACGAACTTAATCTGTTCGAGAAGATGGTCGTAACTCGAAATGGTCATAAGTTGAAGCACCATTTCCCATAGGAATGCATTGAGACACAATTAATCTGTTCCGGAGCCATGAGTACTGTTCAGCATACCACACAGTAGTACTGTACAGTACACAAACCCTAGGAGCCACAGAATTTAAAAAAACACACAAAAAATTCCAGCAAACATTCCAGCAAACTGACCCCTCAGACAATGCTTTTTGTCTGATAGAGGACAAAGAGAGAAAAAAGACGATGGGAGGGAGGAGAAACTAAAACACATTTTAAATCCACACCTTTTAAACCAACACCTTTTAAACCAAGCACCTTTTAAAACAAGAGAGAGATCACAGTACACAAACCCTAGGAGCCACAGAATAATAATAAAAAAACATTCAAGCAGGGACTAAAAATGCTACAACTACATACTGCAAGACCCATCAGAGCACAAAAACAGAACCCACCCACCCCCAGCCCAAACCCACGCTGCAAAAACCCTGTACATACAGTACTCACCCAGAACAGGCATTCTGTCTTTTAAAAAAAAGAAAGTCAAAAAGCAAAAATCCAAAAACAAACATTTTAAAAAACAAAAATGTCCCCCAAAAAATACAATACAGTACCAAGCAGTACCAGGCAGTCTGAAGTCTCTCTCCGAACCCACACTCTCTAAGTGCTGGGGCGAAAGAGCTACGTACAGAGAAGCAGCCTCTTCAATGACCAATGGTTAACTGAAAGCAGTTCAAATTTGCCACCTTCCCTGCCTTTTTTCCCGTTCATAACTCGAAGCGCCTGGTCACAGATCGAAGCAAAATTTTGCAGCTGGAGCTGGTCGTAACTTGAATTGGTCGTAAGTTGGGACGTTTGTAAGTCAAGGCACCACTGTACCTGAGTAAATGTTGGAAAAACAACTGAGTGGGAGTAGGAACAGAGAAGTGGGAATATCTGTGTAAAGGATATTCATGTAGATATGTGCAGAAAGAACCATCTCATTCTGGCTAAATCCCTTTTTGTTTTAAGAAACGATGCTTACATGTTCCCAGTGATGGGAGAGCCCATTGATACCAGTGGAAAAAGTAAACTATTTCACATAGCTGGGGCTAGGAACAAGTATGTTTACCCAGTGGATGCAGGATAGTGGGTCCTTGTGCCTCCAGTAATGGTCTCTCATTCTATTAAGGATGCATTTTTTCCCATTATAAAGTTACAGTATTGAGACTGCATAGACCTGCATACAGAAAAAGGAAAATAATCCACACGATGGACACCATGTTACACACAGAAAGAAACTAATGTTTTTGGAGGTAGCAAGCAGGAACTATGTATCCTGCAGAAAATGTGTCAGCCACTCCATTACCCTCTGAAGTCATCCCTTCCAATTGAGGGACAGACGTTTCTTCAGCAGAAAATGAAAGCTCCTGCTCCCAGAGACTGCAGATATTCTACTAAATGCTATTTCTGTCCACAACTCCTCTTAATGTTACTTCGAGTTGTGTCAAGCGGCGGGGGGGGGGGGGGGGAGAGGCTGCAGTCCCTGGACTCTCCACAGTTGCCCACCCGAGGACCTGCTATTTGGTGTTTGCAGCCCCAGTCCGTCTTTGGCCTCTTCTTTTTACAAAACAGTCTGATGTATACTAGCAGATATTTGGAAACTGTATAGATTTAAAGCAAGGTAATTTATTCCAACCCCCTCCAGGGTTGTTCACCACCTCCTGAGGGAATTGGTTCCATTGTCGTACTGCTCTAGCAGTTAAGAGGTTTCCCCCGATACTCAGCCTAAATCTATCTTCCTGTAGCTTGAGCCCATTATTACATGTCGTGCACTCTGGGATGATCAAGAACAGATCCTGCCCCTCCTCTGAATGACTACCTTTCAGATATTTGAAAGGTGCTATCATATCTCCCCTCAGTGGGTTGTACTCAATAGCCTTGTAGGCCCCTTCTGTCTTCATTATTCTATGATTATAAGGCAAAACATGCCCAATTCTTTCAGTCTTTCTTCACAGGGCTTGGTTTCAAGCCCCCTGATCATCCTTGTTGCCCTCCTTTATTCCAGGGTGCTCTGAATTAAGTATCATCATGAACATAGCTTTTCTGTATGCCCTGGGGGCAGGTATGTCTCATATGACAGGTATGGAACATCAGTTTATAGTACATCATAAGTTTTCTGCTTAGAAAATATACTTTGCAAAAAGCATCCTTATAGGTTTTCAGTGCAAATCTATATACAGTATTACTATCCTTTTTAGCTACTTCAGACTAAGTGTACTTTCAGCTAGAAAAAGCCTGTTCCCTACTAGTCAAATAGATGTAGTTAGGTGATGTCTAATCAGTTGGCAGCAACTGACATTTAGTATGCATCAACAACAGGTGCAACAGAAACAATATTGTAGCCACTACTGGATTCCCTAAACAAGGACTGGAAAGGCAATTGCATATAAGCAACACAGTTCAACACATCCAGTCTCAACAGGCAACTAGGTATTCAGCCTCTGCTTGAAGATCTGCAAAACAGGCTAGTCTTTGTCCCGTTCTGTTCTTAAATGTTGAGTAATAATAATTGCATGCTGTCAAGTCATTTCTGAGTTATAACACCTTCCAGAGTTTTCTAGGTTGATGCTACTCAGGTTTACCATTCCCTTATCCTGGAGGCCTTTGGGATTGTGCAGCTTATCCATGGCTACACAAGCTGTTTCTTCTCCTAGAAAGCACAGTGGGGAATACAGCTCACAATTTCTAGTTCCACACCCAGACATCTAACTCACTGAGTTATCCAGGCAGCAACTCTTAAGAAGTGGTCAGCTAATATTCAACCCAAGGCTGTCCTGTAATTTAATAGATCTAGGGCCACACTTTCTCTTTCAACCACTGCTCCCAGGATCTCTGATCTGTATACCATTTGTGTTCCTTGCCCAATCTTGAACTGCTTCCAGTTGGTCTGTGTACTTCTTAAAGTGTGGTGCTTAGAACAAGGCCCACAGTGTTAAAAATATTTAAAGATTTATAAATTCCAATCCGTTTGGGCTTCACAACAACTATTGCACACATTGCACAATACTTTTATTTATTTTTTTAAAAAATAATAACTTAGCATATCTTATTACATACAAATTACAAGCAAGCACACTCACAAAATACTGATGTCACAAATATGTGCAAAGATGATAAGTTGTGCCTCGCTTGATGAGGATAATTTGTTCCGTTCAAATCGCTGTTAAGTGAAATCCTTGTCAAGTGAAATGAAAAAGCCCATTGAAATGCATTGAAAACCGGTTCAATGCATTCCAATGGGCAAAACGCCTCAGCGTCCAGCAAAGATCCTCCGTAGGGCAGCCATTTTTTGGTGCCTGTCTTGTAAATAATCAGTCCTGAAAACAGCGAGGAGCCATTTTGAACAGTGGGGGGCCATTTTGAGAGCTGCCAATCAGCTGTTTTAAAATCATCGTTTAGCAAAGAATCAGTTCTCGAATCAGGGAACCGATCATCGTCAAATGAAAATTGCCCTTTGAAACATTGTTTTGCGATCGCAAAACTTCATCGTAAAGCGATTTCCTCATCTAACAAGGTAATCATCAAGCGGGGCACCACTTGTACAAGTATGCACATGCCATTATAAACTGAAGACAGGAGATGCTGTCCCATTGAGAAACTCATATTAAGAACAGGAGTCTGAGGAAATTTGCTGTGGAACAGATAGGATAATGAACTAAGCTTTCTGGCCCTAATATCACCAGAAGCAAAAGCTGAATAGTAATAAAGAACCCCCAGAGTCAAACCAAAGACTTTACTGTATCAGAGCAGCTCACACCAAATGGTGTAACAGGATAGCAGTTGTATCTCCTGTTGTATCATTGCCCTTTTTTATAACTCAACACAAATATAAGAGAGAAATCAGGAAGAAATCAGGTACATCTGAGAGGGGAACATTTGCTCTTGCATGTACTCAGAGGCCTTTTCTTCTCCACTTAACTGGCACATACAAAGAGAAATTGCCCCAATAAATCTGCAAGACAGGACATTCAGGTTCTTAGGCACAATGGTAACCAACAGCTAACATTAACTCACATCAGACACTTCTGAGAGTAATCGCCATTGCCTTTTGGAAGGACAACATATTGGCACCTAGAAACCTAAATAAATGATAATGGAATTTGGTTTTGTTTACATCGTTTGTTTATGTAGATTTACTTGCAGTAGCTTTCTTTTTAAAAAAGCAAACTACTGTATCTGGATGAAATGGATTTCAGAAAGTATCTCGAATACAAAGAGACACTGCTCTTACTGAGAAATCTTGGGTGTTTTGAGTCTGGAAGTGAAGGCATGGAATCTGTAAGAGTGAAATCTTGCAGTGGCATCAAAATATAATTCCAGTACAGTATTTCTGCAGATGGGGAAGGGAAATAATAGCAGTTAAAACCAACATGAGTGTGCAATGTATTTTTCCCATTACAGCTGTAGATGGATTGAAAAAAAAAACATTTAGTAAGTACCCCTGTTACACAGTGGGTGGCAATGGGTATCATTACTGGGACACACCATTACCCCAGGCAGAACTTGCAATGCTGCTCCAGTGCAGCGGTTTTCCTCTGCTCTAAGTAGGCTTGATTGCAGGTAGTTCAGTAAGAGCGGGCTGGAAGTTGTCCTTTAGTGTTCTGAGGCATGTGCAAAGAGAGGCCTGGCAGCCAGTGGCCTCTTTGTCTACAAACACATCATTGGGAGGAGGCTGTTCTCATCTCCTGCATGATACAGATGAGCTCTGTTGCTTTCTGGAATTGAATGCCAAGCTGAGTGTGCGGTGAATGACTCCAGAAGCTACCTCCTCCAGAGGACCTTGCAGCCAAGGAGACTATTTCATGAGCAGCATATCTGAAAGCAGCTCAAGCATGTCTGTGTTGCCAATTATGGGCTGGAAGAAAAGGTCAGTAATGAGGGCAGGAGGGATGGACTTCAGGGAAGAGGAAATCAGCAGGACCCGGGCAAAACGGCCTTGATCCTCCAGATGGAGAAGTGCTAAGACTTCCTGGAGTGCTCTTTGAGCTTCTCTCTGGAGGCTCTCGATGTAGGAGGAAGCCTTAAGACCAGGTACATCTGAGAGGGAAACAGAGAAGGAAATGCAGGTTAATTAAATGTTGACTCCGTAAAATTGCCAGATGAGCTGGACAGCTAGAACCAGACAAAATTATGCAAAGTTACCATGTGCATTCAAATGTATTCAGTTTCATTGTCTTATAAATACAGCCAGAAATATAACTACAATTAAATTTTAAAACTCCAACCAGCATTTTTAAAAACTTGTTCTTGCTACATTTTCAAAAGTTTTTAAAAGAATAACACACACAATTTACTCTAACTTATAAATCAGCCAGTCACATTGTTCACAAGTCCCATATGTTTCTCTCTCTTTTGCTTTGTTCCGTTTCTTTGGATTTTGCCTATATACTTGCACAGATTAACACGGCTGCCTCTTCTAAAAGAACAATAACGCTCCCTTGTGCCTTCTAGCCACCATCTTTTTTTAAAAAATGCAAACACATGTTGGGGGTTGGGGGCTTCAGGGCTGCTGGAGGGCCCGCAACATGCAACATTGCCTCCTGTGTGCCCTAGAGTGTGCCCTAGAGTGGCATGATGGACTTCCTAAGGCATACATTCAAGCAAGGAGGATGTAGGAGACGATCCCTGGGAGTGCTGGAGGCCAAAGTGGGGCTCACAGGCTGCACTTTGACCACCTGTGCTTTAAAGGAATGGCAGTTCAGAGCAGGAACGTTCCAAAAATGCCCTGTCTTCTTATGTGCCTCTCCTTGCAAGGCAAGTGATGGATTTCTTGTGCTGATGCTCAACAGGTCTGGCCGTTCGAACATACTAAATGGAAGAGTGCCTGGAGGCTGAGCAGAGGTGGGGGAATGTGTGGCCTTCTAGAAACTGTTGAACTACAAACTTCCACTAAACCTTGTCATGGGGACTCAAGTCATGGGACTTGATGTCAAGTTGGACCTAAATCGCAATGGCAACCGAACTCAGCAGGTTTTTCCGTCCAAATGAATCAGATTGGACTCGCAACTCGGAACCCACCCACCCTTCCCTTTTTTTTATGGAGGAAAAAGCTTGTTTTTAATAGGGACTCAGACTTGGGGCTTGGTACAAAGACCCAGCCTCAGACCCAAAGACTTGCCAACATTCCTGGTAGTTCAACACTCAAGGTCTTCCAGTCTCCACTGTAGTCACAGGTGCCCCTTGACTTCTTTCTTCTGAGGCCAAGAGCACTCAGACAATAAAGCGCTCATTGCAGGCAAAAGGTGGGGCAGAAACTGGATTTATGGGGCAGCCCAAAGAATGGGGGAAGCTCTGCTTATTGACATTTTTCTAAACTCTGAGATCTTTCCACCATTGCCTTTTCCCCCCTACAAAGCATGAATTGTAATCAAGATATATTTGCATGTCTTTAGCAGGACCGAGGCCCCTCCTTCTCAGCTATTGCTTTCTGCAGAAGGAATACAAAGGCGACATTCCTGCTCATGTGTAGATTCTGGAGCAGCCCTGGATGACTCTTGCTCGCAGGAGCTTATACACAAGGAGAAACACTTACTCTGTAGACCTGTTGCTTTTCATGTAGGGAAAGAGGCAACAAAGAGGGTAGGGACCAGCTGTTCCTGCCAAAATGTGATTTGAGTGTCTATGTGTGGATAGACTGTTATAATAATTAAGGGGGATATAGAAAAAGCAGCCCTGGAAATGAATGCTGCATTTTACAAATGAGGTTTGAGCAGCAGTTTTCTAAATGTTACTGTAAAACAATTAGCCAGGTCTCCAGCCAAGCAATGTCACTGTACATAAAAACTGCCTAGCAAGAGGAAATCTCCTTCATAGCTGAGGGTTCAAGTGTGGAAGTAAAACATAGGAAGTAAAACAAAGTTAAACATTGCAATGTCTAGTATGACCAGAGGTGGCATTTGCAGTACAGTACTGTACCGGTAACTTGCTGTCCTTATTACGTTAGCACTTTGCTCTTTCTGAGATTTGCTATTCCTGAAATTACAGGCAGTGCAGACTGCTGGATTTCTAACCTTTTTAGTCACAATAACTGTACTTATCACCATGGCTGGCAGCTTGTCAGATTCTGAGTCATGGGCATTTTATATTACAGGAGGTGCAAAAGCAAAAGAAATTCCTATTAAAAATTTCTGCTGCTGCATTAGACCCGTATAACTTGCAGGTCCTGGAAAAGAGAATGTTTACAGTATTTTTTATGTTCATAAATCTGACTTAGGTGCTTACGTGCAACTTATTTGTTTAGCATCTATATATGAAATTTCTGCCTACATTTTTTCATAGCTATAAGACTTTCGGAGGTTTTCAATATCTGAGATGTAGCCGTTAGAGATGGATGGACAACTGTGCAGATGTTTCCCCCTTACAAAATTCACCAGCTGTGTTTCTGGAGTGCCAGAACTGCCCATCTGTCTGTTTAATAACAGACCAGGATGCAGGAGATCCCGGTTAAATTCCCAGTGACTTATGGCACTTACCTGGGTGACCCAGATCCAGTCACATTGCTCAGCCTTAACATATTTTACAGGGTGGTTCTGAAGACAAAATCGAAGTTGAGAAAAACCACAGATACTGCCTTGATTCCCTTGGAGAGGGATATCACTGAACCCAATAACCACAGTTGCTAATTGGTCTGTGACTATAGGAAACAGATCCTTACCATGCTATTTTCATGCTTAGTACCTGCCTGCTGCAAGACTGGAAGAGATGTTAAAGCAGAATGTGTAAAGTATGACTGGAAGATGGTGTGAGGGGGTGGTTTGAAATAAAACAGCTCTTTATGCTTTGGAGAAGTATAGCGCTATAGAAAGAAAGAAACCATGAAATTATATTTTATAGGTGGAGGAATTATCCTAATGCTAGAATGGGTCACTCAGATTAGCTGGATTTAGTGCAACATGAAAAGATAGAGTTCTAGTCCTTAATTGTAGCCTCATGGTGCAGTGGTTAAACTGCACTACTGCAGCCAAACCTCTGCTCACAACCAGGGTTCAATCCCAGGTAGCTGGCTTGAGGTTCACTCGGCCTTCCATCCTTCTGAAGCTGGTAAATTGAATACTGAGCTTGCTAGGGGAGGGAGGGAGAGGGCAATGTGTAGCCTGCATAATTAAATTGTAAACCGCCCAGAATGTGCTTTAAGCACTATGAGGCAGTATATAAGCAGCACACTTTTTAATCATCGAAACGTCTAAATCAACTCAAATATGTTGCCCAATAATTAATTTTTAATGAACCCAAAAGAAGCAAGTATAAAAAGTACCAATCGAAGGCATCATCTTTGAAGATGCATTCACCCACCCGCAAGAGCAATGCTCTCTCTAAACTTATCCTTACCGCAAGGACACGTGTGCATAAAACATAAAAGGAAAGTAGTACAAGATACTGCAGAGTTACTGCCTTTTGGGGTGACGGTCAGACCTTGTCCAGCATTCCACTCCATTCCTTCTCCTCTCCCAGCGTTCCAACACATTGGTTAGCAATCTGTAACTCCAGGGAATGCTTGGTAGCTATTTGGCTTTAAGAAAGGGAAGAAATTGTTTGGGATTTTTTCCCTTTCTTAAATGCTGGTCTGGTCAGGCTTCCGACAAGCCTGCTAATGCTGCTCTCTGGTGGATGGATGGCTTTTTTTGGGGGGGGGGGGGAGGCTACATAAGCCCTGGGACTCAGAAAAAGAACTTCAAGGTTAGTATAAATGATATTTTAATTTTTAAAAAACTGTATGCAAATTTCCTCAATAGACTAAAGCACAAACGTTGAATCAATTAAGAAAATGTATCAGGTTACAACCTCTTGGAAAAGTTCCTACATTTTATCATTGTTTACAGCAGGGTGCAACTCGGCGTCTTTCATTCTGCTAGATTTCTAAAGCACAATCCTTGACCCAGGGCTTTCTTACTGTGCGCGTACAGCAGCACTTACCAGGGTTGAAAAGAATGGCTCCTTTTAGATAGGCATACTCTTTAGGGCTCAGGTCGAGACTCCAGAAAGAGTTCAAGCAGCACTGGAGACGCTGCACGCTGGCCAGGGTGGGCTGCGCTCTCTGCAGCTCCGGTCTCTTGCACTGGCCATTGAGGAGGATGCTTTCTAGCATACTGGGAGCTGGCGTCTCCATCACCTCAAAGGTGACCATCTCCTGGACTAGCCCCAGAAGGAAAAGGGGAGCCCAACAGCTTTCGAGCAGCAAGAGCTGGTCTTCCCAAGGCAGGAGCTGGAAGGAGGGCAAGTTCTTCATGAAGTTGATGGTCTTCACCAAGACATTCGAAGCGGCTTGGCAGGTAACTTGAGGGGTCTGGAGGCAGACGGTGCGGCGTTTATGGCACAAGCAGTGCTGTTGAGAAGGACCATGGCTGTCCCTGTAGTGACTCAAATTCTGACTCAGAAGGGCATACAGGATGGCGTTCTGGTTCTCTTTGTGGTAGCAGGTACACTTCTCACACTCCATGTCCACGTCGGAGCAGAGTGTGCTGGCCAGAACTTGTCAGATAGGCGCTTTTTGCTCCAAACCTGGTCCTTGTGCAGGCTTCTCACTGCGATGGGCACCTTTTTGTCACTTTATAGCTCCTCCTAGGGCTGCTCTTTCTGCACTCCTCTTATACAGCCCTGAAAGGTGAATGAAATCACCCTCCTCAACAGCCTTGACCTCCCTTTGACAAGCACCAGTGGCTCATTGAAAAACAAAGTCAGTCCTGAAACGATTGGTCGGGGGAAAAGCCCGAGTCTTCACGTGGCACAGAGAAAGGTTTTCTCAATGAAGGTGCCAGCCAGGGCCAGGAGACTCGGAGGACTCTCTTTATCTGGATTGACCTTATCAGTATAAACAAAGTCATTAACCCAGGCTGTACCAAGGCACCAAGGCTTCAGGTGTGTAATCAGGATTTCAGGATATGGTGGGGTCACTGCCAAGATGTAAATATACATGGTTTACAGCCCAGCAAAGACAACCCAGTGGCAAAAGAGCTCATTAAGTTCTAGCCTTGGGGCAAGCAACCTGGAAGTCAATTTACCTGTAGGTTGTTTGCTTAACTTGGATAGTTGCTCTTTGCTGATAGGGGGTGAGGGAATTAATAAGCTCACTACAAAGTGCACCTAACAGACTAAGTACAGCAGAGCGTATACTCATGGCACCTTTGTAATGAATTTAACACATAAAAAGGCACAGAGAAAACATGAAGGCAACGTTAGACCCTCAGCATTAGAAGGACCCTCATTTCCTTTACCCACACACTCTTTAATGGATATTCTACCTTTCTGCAAAACTTAAGGCTCCTTTCCCTCTACCTCCCCTCTCCTTCAGAATTTTTGGTCCCTTTGGATCTCATACTACAGGCTGCTAGTCAGCAAAGAGAAGAAAGGTAATCAGATATGCGGAGATCATACACATAATTTATGAGCTATAAAAGCAACGGGAAGAAACTGAGTTGTGTGCTAGGAAGAAAGGATCAGTGGACAATCAAGGCCTCTGAAAAGTTCAGAAGATGACAAATATCATCAACCCAGTTGTTCCATGGTTGAATTTTCCAGTTGCAGAATAGTCATAAAGTACTTGATGAAAGAGATCAATGTTGCCCTGTCAGCTCAGGAAAGGATGTGGGGGCATGGGGGTAGACTGCTGAAGCATGTGTATCATTTGACAGCCTACAGCTGACTGAAAAGTCAGCAATAAGGTTGTCCTCTTGCGTGTTTAGCATACTGGAAGAAGCATCTATACTGAAGGCAACCTGGTACGTACGCTCTGTATGTTCTGGAATTCTATCCCTAAACCCTCCCTACCCCCGTACTAACATTGTCATAAGAGCTGCAGTCTCAATCAGTTGGAGATCATCAGGCTGCCCACTGCATTTAATGGCACCACTCTTCCTTCAACTGGAGGAAATTGAAGACTGTACAAACACTTGTATTATAATGTTAAGGAAGGTACAGAACAGTTTATTTCAAGCTGCCAACCACCACTTCACAGTGGTTCCTAGGTTATTTTGGTAGACAGGAAAAAAACAGAGTTCCCAGAGTAACAACCCATGGAAACAACATCTTTTTAATTGTACATGCAGAATATAAGCTGTTTTAAGCAACAGAGGAAAAGAACATCCAGACGGCTCTTGCTTGGCATATCCAGCACTGAAAGGGGAATGTCTACGGAACAGGAGGATAACTAGTTTCAACAAACCAAAGATCCACTTGCCATCCAATATACTTTTTCTAACAACAGAATATCTGCTTCATGTTAGGATAGTCTTTCACATGTTGACATCCTCCAGATATGGTGGACTTCTACTTCCATCCTTCCATCCAATGACCATGCTGGCGTCACATGATAGTTGCAGTCCAACATTGCTATAGGGCACCAGGTCCAAGAAGACTGCAATGAATCAGGACTCACAGTTCTCACAGATCAATTTATCTTTGGTAACGCAAGTATAGAATGCAAATCAACTTCCTTAAATGTGTGAGGTGTTCAAGGGAGCCTGTCAATTCCTAGATCTTCCTTTTTAAGGCCAAAGCATGTTTGTAACTGAAACCTCTAGTGTTCCGAGGGAGACACATACAATCAAGGTGTGACAGAACAAGAAGGAGATCATGACAGCAGACAGATTTGCTATGATGGAAGTAGCAACAACATACCAGATTTTGACGTGGCTTATTTCAGCACTGGTCCAAAGAATTTTATATCTTTCTGATTCACCCAAATCATGTCTAGATGGCAGACTACTCCTTCAAGTATATGCATGTATATTTGTAATCTCAACACTGGAGCTTTTAAAAAAATACTGACAGATACAAAGATATGTCATGCAAAATTTTTGCTTTCACCATAATGTCTCAACAGGTGTATGCACAAGGGTCAACACACATCACTCCTACACTACATCTCCCTGCTAGCAATTACAGTGCAGGCACAACAAGCATGAGGCACTCATGGATTCCTCTGTCAGTATTTTTTCTGAGACTCCATTCCCAAGTGTTGCTACACTCAACATTCTGCAGGAGTTGCCTGTTTAAGAACAGGAATACTAGTGGGACAGGGTGTACTAACAGGGTGTTTCATGGAAGATTTCTGATCCTCAGCTTGAAAACAAAAACTGGGGAGCAAAGGAAAGTGAAGGTAGAGTACCTCTTTAGATTCTAAAAGAATTGCAACCAAATATAGCCTCCTAAATCTGTTAGACGACTGATTCCTAACCTGGGGTAAACCAGGTGTTCTTGGACTGCAATCTGCAAATACCTTCACCACCAGTTATGATGGCTGGGGTTTCTGGGAGTTGTAGTCCAAAAATACCTGGGTTACCCAAGGTTGGGAACCACTGTGTTGGACTACCCCTAGGAGAAACTCAAGGAAAATGCAGTATTTGCATTATCGATCCCTATTCTACTTCACTTCTATCTCTGACATACTAGTCTGCACACAAATATAAAACAGGTGTCAGATGACTGGTAGTACTGTTACAAATCCAGAAGCCTAAACAGCATGCTACATGGATTAAGTAACACAGCTTTGTTTCATGTGAAAAGCTCACTCTAGGATAATATGAGCACTCACTGCCCTCCAAGGCTGAGGAGAAAGTACATACTCTCCCTGCTTGGGCTTTGCTTTCAAACTTTAAAACTTAATGGGGGAGGGGGGGGAAGAAAAAGGCAAAAGCATATCAGTTGAATTTTGCTTTGGAGAAATCCATTTCTGGATGCTGTTCCATGAACCTGTAAGAATGAAAGAAGCATTCGTTAGTTAAGACAGCTAGAAGGATACCAGCAAAGCTATGTCACATATAAGTTAAATAATACCCTTTTCAGGACACTATATCTTGTGCCAACTCTTGAGTTCTAGGTGTCAGATAAAAATGATTATTTTTTTTCCTTTTTTTTAAAATAAATTTTATTAAGTTTTTTATCATACAAAAAGCCACAAGATACCAAAAAAAGAAAAAGAAAACCAAAACGAAGAGACGAAAAGAAATGAGAAAAAAGAAGAAAAAGAAAATCATATGGCAAAGAAAAAAAAGCAAACCTAAATTACCCCTCTATCTGAAGTTCCCCCCCCTTGGAGTCAAAGATTCCAGCCTCATTAGTCCTCTATTCTCCCTACCTCTGTTTATAGCATATACTAATAAGTTTCTACATGTATCCTAAATTTCACCCTAAACTTTAGTCTTCTTCTGGGCCCAGAGATATATTAGTCCCCAGCTTTGTTTTACATAGTCTCTTGGCTGTTCCCGCAGTGCTTCTGATAGAGTGTCCAACTCAGCCATGTCCCATAGTTTCTTTAACAGCTCTTCCATCGTCAGAACCTCTTCTGTTTTCCATTTCTGGGCCCAGAGTAATCTAGCTGCTGTGAGTATATACATAAGACAATGCTTCAGTTTATTGTCATTTATACCTGAAATGACATTCAATAATGCCATTTCAGGTTTCAGCTCTAATCTCTGCTGTATAATTTCTTTTGCTAAGTCCCATACCTGTGTCCAATAGATTTTGACCTTTTCACATGTCCACCACATATGGTAGTAAGTTCCAACCTTTTTCCTACATTTCCAACATATGTTACTGTTACCCTCTGACATTTTTGCTAATCTTATGGGTGTATAGTGCCATCGGTAGAACATTTTGAGTACATTTTCTCTTAAATTTGCTGGTTTCAAAATCTTATTGCTTTCTTTCCACATCATTGTCCAATTATCAAGATCTACATTGTACCCAAATTTTTTTGCCCATTTTATCATTGTTTCTTTCACCCTTTCATCTTCTAATTCATATTCTAATAAATAGGTATACATTTTCTTAATTATTGCTTCATCTGTATATAACCACAGTCTGTCTACCTGAACTTTGTCCTTAAAAAAACCCACAGCCCTGTCTTTTTTATATCTTGATTCTAATTTTGCCATTGACCACCAGTCCACCGCTATACCCATTTTTTCGAGCTCTTGTTTGTTCCTTATCTCCAATTCATTTGTTAGCAGATTTTCATATGTGGTTAACCTTCCTTTCTGGTTCAAGGTTTTAAATGAAAATGCTTCTATTGGTGCTACCCACATTGGGATTTTTTCATAAGTTTGTGCTTGAAATTTCTGCCATATCATCCCTAAAGCCTTCCTGATGATATGCTCTTCAAACTGAGAGTGTTCTTTGAGTTTCCCATACCATACATATGCATGCCATCCCATCTTTAAGTCGTGTCCTTCTAATTTCAACAGCCTTTGATTTTCTAGAGTTATCCATTCCTTAATCCAGGTCATTGCACATGCCTTGTAATATAGCAACCAGTTCGGCACACCCACTCCCCCTCTTTCTTTCAAGTCTTGCAGCAATTTAATTTACTTACCTGGCAGGGGAGATACCATGATCACGAAGATAAAAATGATTATAATGCCTATGCAGACCTGTTGAGTCAGCACTGTGTTGCTGAAATGCTATTTAAAGCATTGTATTACGATCATTATTGCTTTGCTTTATTGTGTTAAAATGCCATTGTTTGTTTCACACTGTGTTTTATGTTGCATGATTGGGAATTTTGTGAGTCTCATTGGAAATTATTCTATTCTAAGTATATATTACATAATATTTTACATAAAAATACACCCAAAGAGAAAAAATTACCAAAAGAGAAGATAGCTGTTATATGACAATGATAATCAGTTGATATGGACAAGAGGTGGCCACTGAAGAAATTTATCACCACACCAGGAAAAAAAAATTGAAAGAAACAGGTGCTGCGTTGCATAAAATCCCATGTCTGAACAAACGTACTTCTATTGCAGCTTTGCACGGATCATGACATACAATGTTTCATCAACCGTCCCATTATTAATATCAATACAATTGCCCCGTTACAACATACTACAGTTGTAAATGAGCAGCTGCAAATTAATCAAATGTGCCCTTGGGAACTATTACCTTCAGGTCAGACACATCACACCCGGCTTATAAAACCAGCTTTCCATTTTGTGCAAACACAATTTTTGTTTGTACAGTAAGAATGCTACTGAGTGAAGGACGACTTCAAAGAAATCTTGGTAAGAAGTCAGACTCTTCTGATAAGATCTGCTCTGACTTCAAAACCCTGCCCACCATGATCTTGTCAGGAATGATAATTCAGCAGCATCAGATCACAATTTAGGCAGGAGATTTCGTATGGTTTGCAAGCTTCACTAACGGTTTTTGTGACAATTCTGTTCCTATCCAGCTACTCATTCATCCCAAGCAGGAGAAGGGAACAAAGACACATTAACACTCAGAGCAAGACAAAAGAAGGAGATGAAAATGTTTCAAGAAATAGAAAAACAATGCATACTAAGCAGATTATATACACATACATTTTGTGAGTTATTATAAGACTATACCATAGATTTCCCATCTTATAAGCTATTCCACTAGATGGGTTATATAGCTGGGCAAGATAGGCAAGTTCAGCTGCCCAAAATGTTAAGCAACAGCAGAGAAAAGATGGCCAGAATCCGACTGGTGATTTATGCATGTGTAAGTTAAGCTGCATAATTCACTACAGTGAATTGCTGCCAGGTGTGCCTGTTGTGCAACTGGATGTGCACTGCATAGAGCAGTCAGTCCCTCGCTAGTTAGTGGCAATTTGTTGCAGCGAGTTTCACTATTTATGTATGCACATATAAATTATCAACAGGATTCTGGCTGACACTGCATTAATCTGCTGAAGTCTAAACAAATTTCATTCTGATAACATTTGCACATCACACAGACAACAGAATTTACCTGCATAAATCATAGCAATGGCCATCAACACAGATGACTATAAAACAGAATTAGAAAAACTGAGGGACATCAGAAGGTAGGATGGCTATATTTCAGGAACTGTATTACAGGTAGCATGCCTATGTAACCCATGCATTAGGCTACACAAGACTGCTGTACTCATATCCAGCTTGTAGGCTTCCCAGAGACATCTAGTTGGCCAATTTGGAAAACCCTATAGTGCTGGGCAATATAGGTCTTTGGTCTGATACAGGACAGATCTGCCCACGCTCTTAAGGTAAAGGCATACGGCCACACTTTCTCTCCTGAACACACATCCTTGGGAGTTGGAGGAGAAGGGGAAACAGTGAGGCTGGAGAATTTTGTCTAATAGAGGGTGGGGGGTAAAGTTTCAGAGCTAAATGACAAATAAATCCCAAAATGATCAATGAGCTGAGATGTGACAAAACTAAACAATAAGCTGGAATCAGTCTCCTTGCCATTTCTTGTAAGTGCAAGACATGTAGAGAACGTTATTTATTTAACTCACATACTGCCCAACAGTGCAATGTGCACTCACTGGCCAATTAATAGCCTACACATAAATGCAAATAATTCAATGAATTAAAACAAATTACTGTGTAAGCAAATTATACAATGCAATGGATCTGTAAAAGGATTTTATGGTGCAAATGTTAGAAGAGGAAGAAATATTCCTTGTAATTTTGCCACGTACCCTATGATAGTGCTACACCTCAGTACATCAGCAATTCACCGGATCTAGGGAATACCAGTGATTTAAGTCAGTCTCTACAGACATCAGAAGTGAGTGCTCTTATCTAATGCCTGCCAATATTAAGATTTTGTCTCAGGAATTTAGCCATGAAGAGGGCTGCTTTGTACAGCAACTCTCACTTGCCTACAGCGCAGTAATTCCTGTCCCACCAAAGATGCTAAGAGTTGCTCAAGAGCAGCTGTGTGCCCTTTGATTAGCCAGTTTCTAACCTGAGAGCACAGAGCATCACCCTGTGTGGCCGTAATAGGGGAATTACTGTACTCACAAAAGCTTCTGAGCAGCTCTCTGCCAAGCACTGCAATAAACTGATAAAAGCAGTGATCCCTGTATTTGCGGGTGGGGGAAAGTTATGTTATCTGGTTTTGAGGAACAAGGAGATTAGAGTCAGAGACATCACATCATGGTTCAAGCCGAGATGGTACTGCCAGGCCCATGAGTACCTACAGTGCCCTATCTGCTGGACTAAGACCAGCGCCTGACCTGCAGATGACTTTGTAGAGATAACTAGCAGTTACCGGGAGAGAAAACTCATTCTTCCTCTTCATACGGCATTCCAAGAGGAAACTCAAAATTTGCCCTACTCACTTCTTTAGTATGTCCTGCTTTTTCTGCTCATCAGATGTGGGGAGCCCCATGGACTTCTGCCGCTGATCATACATCATTTTCTCCACCATGCTGCGGGTTTCGCTGTCCAAGTCTGATAGCTTGGAAATTGCAAAAAGATATTGTTAAAGAATGTCCATATTCCCACAGCGCAGAGCCGCATTATGAAGTGACCTATAAAACCCGTCAAAAATATTCACAGTAGAAAACACTTTAAAACAAAATGTGACTTCAAGATAGTGCCAAGATTTCTGAAACCGCTTCCTGTCCTAGTCCTTCCTTTTCTGACCACTGCTTTTTAGTCACTTCCCACCCATGTAGCAGCAGTTCATGTATATGTTGCAAAGCATAGGTCCTGAGCTGGGTAAGCACCACCTGCTTAGCCCTTGGCAACATCAACTCTTCCTTGTTGGCAACAGTCTGAAAAAGAGTATCTGCCCCCCTTAGAGAAATTTACTTTTAATTTAGGCAGTTTGGCAGAATGTCTTTGATTCAGCCATGAATTGCAAATGATTAAGACCTAAATCAAAGTGTTTGTTATGAGTAGACACTAAATCTACTGTTGAATGGTAAGTGAATGTTACGTAAATCTCACTGATTCTGTGAGTTTACTCAATTCAAAACTAGCAGCTAGGTTTATGCTTCAATTGCCATACTGTATAGCAAAGTTTGCAAAATGGGCACAAAGGGTTGTTTACTTTGAAAGTAAAAGATACACTCACTTTTGAGTTTTCTGGGTTAATCTTCTTGGTGTTAATTTCTGGGTCGGTTTGGACTAACTTGTTCCACCATTCCATCTTGTTAATCTAAAGGTAAGATACAGCAAAATTAAACATTTTAAAATTAAAAGTCTCATCCTGAACATGTGTTATGTTCCATCAACTCAGAAACAACTTATAGCAACCTTAGTAAGGTTTTTAAGGTTAAGCAAGAAGTGGTTTTAACAGTTCAACCGTACACTCAATCACCGTGATTCTTTATTGCCAGCCAGGCTTTCAAACATAGGTCTCCAGAGTTCTAGTTCATAACTCTGTTCTCTACAGCAAACTGGGTATCCTTTCTTGAATGGGGCGTGTGAATTTGGGATTTTGAGTTTTCTATTTATTAGTGATCAGAGACTGTCAGGTAACATTCCATTTTTGTTGCTTATCAGAATACGATAGTACATGTGAATTAGCAGTTAGCCTGCTGGCTAAATTTTGTATCTCCTCTCTTCAGGAACTATCACCCCTAGATACAAAGCAGGAATTTAAAACTCTGGCAAAAGTATCAATATGCTTAAATCCAAAATCCTTTGCTATTACCTTCTCCAAGTGCACAGTGACAATTTTCCCATCCTCAATTAGCCAGGAACTCTCCTCCACCTTCACTTCATTGTATAATGTGCCGTCAATCACAGGAGTGTGGCCCTTCAGGCCCACCTTCAGATACCGTCTTTGTATGTCGACCACCACATCTTTTCCCTTTAACCTGAAGTTCACCTTGAATGGGATGGCCAGCTAGACAAAGGGTAGCAGAGAAAGAGGGAGTAATGAATTCTCATACATACACCTCTGCCATGGACGAGGTACAGATCTGTGTTTGTGATAATGAGTTTCAGTCCACTTCCTATCTGGAACAGCTTTCTGTATTGAAAGCTGGTGCCATAAAAAGCAGCTACTGTCAAGCTGGAGAACAGGAAGACTGACTGACTCCCAGTGATATTCACCTTCCTTCTGTTTTCCTCTTGTTAACATTCAAGAGATAGAATGTTTCCTTAGACTCACTGCTTATTATCTGAGTGATTCAACCCAGCTACAACAAATATAACCCATCTGCCCCTAGGTAAAACCCCTCAAGTTCTCAAATCTGTCCTTACATCCAGTTCAGAGAGGGTCTGTGTCCACCTGTAGTTTGGAAGATCTGCTCCATTCCCAGAGTTTGGTTTAAGCTTGCCTTTGTCCTTCTCATCTTCTTCTTCTTCATCATCTGTATCCTAATGAGATGCAAGGAAAGCAGTAAAAAAATAAGATTCCCTCTGCCGCTGTATCACCTATATAAGTAATAGTTCAAAAACATTTGGAGCACACATATTGTAGTTCAAATTTCTTAAAAGGTTAGCTTGCTTAAAAATCCAACAAATAACCTTTGTGGCATCTCAAAGACTAAGAAATTTATTACAGCATAAGTTGTAATGTTGTATAGTTCACCTCACCAAACATTTGAAGAATTATACTGAGTGGCAGAACTAGAACTACTGTCTGGAAATAAGTGAATAGGAAACTCAGAAATGTACTTTCAACATTCACCTTCTTTTTAACTTCACTGCCTGCTTATTCTCATCAACTACATACACCTGAAGTACCAATGTAATGGTATATTACAATAAATATGCTGGTTTTGCTACCATATTTTAACTTGACAATCCTTTTGGAAACTGTGACTTAAGAGATACCAAACCTCAAAGACAGGATTTTTTTAGCACCAGCCCAGTCCAAAAGC
This sequence comes from Pogona vitticeps, assembly GCF_051106095.1. NCBI lineage: Eukaryota > Metazoa > Chordata > Lepidosauria > Squamata > Agamidae > Pogona > Pogona vitticeps. Next base: position 10,411,229 of record NC_135791.1, on the reverse strand, counting down.
ACCTCAGTGCCCCCATACTGTTGTTACATGCCCTCAAGCTGCTTCCAATGCATGGTGACCATATGAATTAATGACCTCTTAAAAAGCCTTGTTGTTAACAGCCCTACTAACCTCTCGCAAACTCAAGGCTGTTGCCTCCTTTATTGACTCAATCCAACCCTTATTTGGTATCCCTTTTTCCCCTTTGCTTTCGGCTTTTATTGACTTTTGCAGTGAGCCCTGCCTTCTCATGATGAGCCCAAAGTACGATAGCCTCAGCTTAGTCACGGTCACTTCTAGGGAGAATTCTGGCTTGATTTGATCTACAACCCACTTATCTGCCCTTCTAGCAGTCTATGGGATACACAAAGCTCTGCTCCAACATCATATTTCAAATGTACCAATTTTTTTCATGTTAGCTTTTTTCACTGTCCATCTTTCACATCTGTACATAGTAATCATGGGGGGAAGACACTGAAAGAGCATCCCCAATAATATGAGGACTATGAATGCAATAAGGCATACTCTGGACCACAAAACTATCCTGTCAGATGATCCTTCTACTCCACAAGTGCTGCAGATAGCCTTTCTGACACAAATGAAGCTAGTAATGGGGAACTGGAAACCAGCATGTAGATGATGTACATGCTAGTCTCCAATGACACATTCTTGCAGTTAGAGATCTTTTCTAATTCCTCCATAGCTACCTTTCAAGTCTTGTCTTCTTCCGATTTCTTGGCTGCAGTATCTATTTGGACTCATGACTGAACCAAGGTGCAGAAAATTTGTTAACAATTTCAACTTCATTATCAATCATAAAGTTTGATCATTCTTCTGAATGCCTACTCATATGAAGCCCAAACATTTCCATATGTTCTGGCAAACACAGAGGGGCCAAAACCCTGTTGCACAGCTCCATGTGCTCAACAATGACATAATCACTGGCAAATCATCTCTTATTAAAGGTGGTATCACTGTGCACGTGTCTCATTCAGAATGTAATGGAGCGGTATGCAGCCAGAAATTGCCAAAGGAAGCTTTTAATGACAATTTGCCACTGCTGATATCATCACCACTGCGCCCACAGAGCTACATATCAGGATCTCAGCTGAGAAGAACCATCTAAAAATAACGGAGGTTTAGGGTGGGAACAAATTATCTATTTATAACTACAAAGCCTCCAAGAACATATTACCTGTTTGCTGGACTCTGGCGATTCCATTGGACTCTCAGCAGATTTGACTTCCTGGGCCTCATTTTCTTTTTTCTCCTTCTTCTGTTTTTGGAAAAAATAGTTTTAGTTGAGGGGTAAGCATGTTTTATGTTATTTATTATTAACAGCACTAGGTTCTCCCCTACTTGTTGCATTCAACCAAAGCAGTAGCAATACATCATTTGGACAGAATGTAATGTGGTCCATTTCTATACACATGGTTAGCATATAAAGGCCTGCAAAGTACCCTAAGTCCAAAATATAGCTAAACTATACCGTTAGCTACACAAAAGAGGAGATACTCTAAAATCATATCAGCACTGACACTTCTACAGTTCTCTAAAGTATGCAATAAAAATGAGACAAACTCATCACAAGCAAGGCACTCAGTCTTCTATTGCCATGTAAATGGCAGATATGATAAATGGAGTCACACCTGGTCAATTTCCTGTTGCAACCTTTCTGCCTCCTCATCCGTGAGCTCTTTAATCCTTGGTTCACTGTCTTCTTTTTTTGCTTCTTTGGCAAGTTTAGCAGCACGTTCTGCTTTTTCACGCTGCTCTGCCTCTTGGTGAGCTTTCTTCTCCTTTTGTGCTTTCTGAGCCAGTTTATTGTGCCGGCTGAATGTCTCTGTGATTAACTGATGGAAAAATACAAACATTTATGACATGCTATTTTACACATTGCTTACTGTAAAGTGGCTTTGTTTTCTTGGAAATATTTCTGATTTCTGCTTGCAGTTGCAGCAGGGGAGGGAGGAAAACTTTTCTAGAAGACAGACAACACTGATAAGCATCATGCCCAACTCCCTGTCCCAAGATCTGATAGAAAATTGGTAAAGAGGATCAGCAAGAACACTTATTTTCTAAGCAGTTATCCACATGAGACGAATGGCACAAGGTGCATACTTTTAGCTACAGAAATATAAATTCACTCCAAACTCTTACACTTCTGCAATTAGCAAGAGGTACATTAAGAGTTGTGAATCTTAAAGTTATTTGAATGACTTATCTGTTCCCTTCCACCAGTCCACAGGGTGGAATGAACAGAGGTACCTTTGCCCACAATTTTGAAGTAACAGACTGAGGGTCAGGGCTCTACATGTTTGCTCCAAGAGGTGATGCAGTCATCTGACTGCATAACTGGCTGAATTTCAAGGGTTTCTACTACTGGGTGACCTTCATAACTGCTGTGGCAATTGAAGGCCATGAACAGAAGCACTGAAATTGGTAACACATGCCCTTTGGACAGTGATACGTTGGAGTCTTGTGTCTACTGAAGAAAAATCATGCTGACCTTCTCTACTATCTTTGTGTTGTTGTTTTTCTAAAGGTAAAGGACAGGCGGTATCTTTAAACAGGGCTGTACCTGAATGGCTTAGATCCGACATAACAGACAGAAATATATGGCTCCTTCACATGATGCAGAACTTAGCATGGGATCTGCAGGTTTATTATAAACCTACAATTCTGAATTTCTACTAAGGCCCCAAACTCATTTTACTAGCATAAAAAACAGGAAATGATTCTATATACTGCAATATTTATTATTCTTAGACATGAACTACTTACTTCCACATCTGTTTTCTTATCACTGACAGCGGTTTCCTCCACATGCCACAATTCAGGGGAAAACTATTCCCCGATTTTAAAAAAATTTAAATCAGTGATAAGGAATCCTTGGGTCTACAGTTGTTTGAAGGTACAACTCCCACAGCTCCTTGCTAATTGACACAATGGCCGAGATGTCTTAGAGGTGAAGCCCAAAAGACTGGAGAACCAAAGACTCCTGATCCCGGTTAAAATTTTATCCCCTGCTTATTCTGCAAGCTCCCGAAACCCTATTAGGCAAATCAAAAGTCTGTTGCAGTAAGTATTTTCCCAAATCTTGTACAAGTTTTAGAAACTGTCTTTGACTGAACTCCTTGGGACAAAAAGTATGTGCCAATACTAAAGGTTCAAGAGCAGGTGGCAACTGCTAAAACGCTATTGCTTAGCATAGTAAGACACACTAGAGTAGGCCCATTAAATCAGTGGCAATCAGGTGAATCAATTCCTCCATTGTTTCAAATGAACCTACCCTAGTTGCAACTTCCTATGCTAAAGCAAGTTGTAACTGGAATAGGCCAATTTGAATCAACAGAATTTAGGGGGAGCAGACTCACCAAATCCTCAATGATTCAATGGGCCTACTCCAGTAATCTCTAGTTTATGTAGTGTCTATGCCACATCAGTATATAAATTAAATATTTTTGCTTGTAACATCTGCCTATCTGTTGTGAAGAATGCGTAAACATTAATTCCTAAAGATTGTCAGAAAATTTGATTTTTTTCTGATCTCCTTATAGCACCTGACAGCTTAGATACGAATTCTAAAAATGAGGTGGTCAAATCTATAACTTCATCCCAAATCAGCAAAGGTACTAAACAATCACATGGTATTTAAGATTACCAGCAGCATCCTGCACATTTAGGTTAGGCAAACACTGCTATTTGGCTAAACGGTCACTGCTGGAAAAGTGGACTTACAGCTTTTCTAGGAATGGACAAATAGAGTAAACTGGAATTATTGATCCTGTGGTGTCTGCCAGAGTTAAATTAGTCCATTCCAGCACACAAGCTTTTCAAATTAGCCTCTGGTTAAAGCACAGCTGAACACCAACACACCTCCAGACAAAACAATAAAGCAAACTGGTACTGGTGTCATCTATAGATATCTATACATATAAAATTGCTTGGACAAGGCGGGACACTACTTAACATAGTCTCTTCTGCTGCTTTAAGGATTCAGCATCTGAATGTGACATCACCCAATTGCAGCAAATCAAGAGAAAATTCATGGTAGATTACAGCCATAAAATGACCCTGCAGGAATCTGAGAGTTCAGCAAGTCAAAGAAAAAAAGTACTATCACTTCTCCATAAGCCAAGTCATGAGTAAATTAAGATACCTTCTCAGCAGCACCCTCTTCTCCTCCTACAAAGAAATCCGTCTTGCGCCTCAAGAAGCTGAAAAATGTGTTCACAAGCTGCAAGGAGAAGATAAGTTATTTTCACAGGAAAAGTGGGTCCACTTTCATGCTACTCCCAGCCAACACATTTTTTTTGCTTTTTTTCACATAATAAGTATCCCCCTTCTTTAAAGATATAATGATGAAAATCTTGTTGCTTGGCATAGTAAATCGCACTATGATTTACTGAGTCAACTCCCTTGTAAATTTAGTTGATTTAAATGGGCCTATTCTAATAACAAGTTACTTCAAAAAAGTAAGCCAGTTAGAATATGCCCATCAGAATCAATGAAAATTAAAGAAGCACTGACTAAATCCCTGTTGATTCAATGAGCCTACTCTAGTGCAGTTTACTACACAAAGCAACAGGATTATGGCCAATGTTATTATCAAGCTTACTGTACTGTACTATAGCGATAGCTAGGTGAGTGGCCTTAATTGTTTTGCCTAATGCCTTTTTAGGTTCGACTTGCAGCCAGATAATCAACTGCAAGCTAAACATGTTCAGTTCTCTCAGTATTTCCTCATAGAGCTTGGTTTCCAGTCATCCTTGCTGCCCAGCAGTAAACTTGTTCCAGTTTGTTAGCATCTTTCTTCGCATGTGGTGTCTAAACTGGACAAAATACTGAGTGCTGAATAGACAGAAATTAGTATTTAATGGAATTTGGGGGCTACCTTTCTGTGAACGCAGCCTAAAATAAATTTGCCTTTTTTTCTGCCACATCACATTGTTGGCTCACATTCAGTTTGTGATCTACAATAATTCTAAGATCATTCTTGGTCACAGTGTTACTGAGCCAAGTATCCCCTATCTTGCAATAAATATACTGTATCTATTTGTAGAATTTTACACTGATCCCTATTCAACTTCATGTTGTTTTCAGTACAATGTTTGAGGCTATCAAGATCTTTTTGAATTTTGTTTGTCTTCCAAAATAGCTATTCCACCCAATTTTGTGTCATCCATAAATGTGGCCCCTCATCCAGAAAGTTAATATTGTACAAATGTTGAATTCTGTAACCAACTGTGTTCTATCCAGCCCATACTTAGTTAACTTGCTAATCAATATATCATGGGAGACTATGGGAAAAGCACTGATGAAATCAAGAAACACTAGGTTTACAGCATACCCAATGTTTACCAGTCAAAAATGAGAGATTGGTCTGGCAGGATTTGTTCTTGACAAATCCATGTTGGTTTCTAGTCATCACTGCATTGTTTTCAAGGTGCTTGGCAGAGTGAGAGTGACTGTTTTATAATCTGCTCCAGAATTTTCCCTGGGACTGATGTCAAGTGGTCTGTAGTTCCCAGGTCCCTCCTCTAGATCACTGGTTCTTAACCTTGGGTTACTCAGGAGTTTTGGACTGCAACTCCCAGAAGCCTTCACCACCAGCTGTCCTGACTGGGGTTTCTGGGAGTTGCAGTTCAAAAGCATCCGAGTAACAAAGGTTAAGAACCACTGCTCTAGATGACAGGGACAACGTTAGGCCAGTCAGTGGTCCCCAAACTTGGGCCTCCAGATGTTCTTGGACTACAACTCCCAGAAGCCTTCACCACCACTTGTGCTGGCCAGGATTTCTGGGAGTTGTAGTCCAAGAACATCTGGAGGCCCAAGGTTGGGGACCACTGCTCTAATCAACTAGTATTTCACCCATTCTCCATGATTTCAAGAAAATAACAGACAGTGGTTCTGAGGGTTCTTAGACCATCTAATACACTTGGATGCAGTTCATCTACCTCTGGAGATCTGAACTTGGGCAGAATATGCCTGGGTTTTGTAGAAAATCATGCAATTTATGGATTGTGTGACTTCTGCAAAACCAAGATTCCTAGGGCTTTAATGTAAGAATCTCAAGCACCGGATGAGTTCTTCACATCCTCAAGGCTATTTAGACAAAAAAGACGTAATCTTATCGTTCTTTGATATGGAAAAGTTATCAAAGAATTATTGCACTTGAAAACGAATTATAAGTGTAAAAACGTTCTGAACACGAAGATCACGTTCCTGCGACATCCAGGAATGTCTTTTCTCCTTTTTTTTTCTCCTATGAATTAATGCAATTCTTTTACCTTCCTCCACAGCAGCTTATCCACGGCCCAAGTCTCGTGCACCAGCACAGCCCCCCTCCTCCGCGTGGTCCCTGAGAAGCCTGTGGGAGGCCCACGACATGAGAGGAATTCCCGGCTCTTGCCAATCAGAGGGAAAAAGGGGGCTATGCCGGTGGAGGAGAAAAAGCACGGGTCCCTCGGGACAGGGGCAAGGAGGCTCCCAGAAGGGAGCCACCCCGGGACGGAGGAGGGGAAGAACCAGGGCCCACCCCGCTCGCCCGCTCGCCTGCCCTCCATTTTACCTCCCGCACGCCGCCCTGGTGCTGCTGAGCCATGGCCAGCAACATGCCGTCGAAGCGCTCCTCGTTCTCCGCCGAGTCCTCCCCGCTGGCCCCCATCGCTGGCTCCTCGGTTGCCTCGGCGTTTAGGTTTCCACGGCAGCCACACCGACCCCCCTCTTCGCCGTTGTCAGGACCGTGTCCGGAAGCGGAAAGGAGAGAATCTGCCCCCACCCATTCCGGAAGGCCAACCACCAATCGCCGAGCTCCAGGGGCGAATTGGCACCAGGCTCCTCCAATTAGCGTCCAAAGGTAGTCAAAAGAACCGTCCGTAGGACTCCAGGCTTGGCGTCGGTTGCTGTGGTTACCTGCGAACTGCCTGATGGGAACTTCCAGAAAACTCGGCGGTCTCAGGCCCTCTAGACTAGAGGGGAAGGTTGTGGTGCGGTTGGCGTTGTTGTCCGTTGGAGTAAACTTAATTTTAAAAGAGTTAAGTCTTGCACGTGGCTAGTACATTATGTCGTGCCCTTCTTCCAAATAACTGATGGCGGAACCCTTAACCGTTTTTCTGCCACTGAAATGTCAAATCAACCCTGTTAGGTAGGCAATACCGTGCTGCCCCCCCCATCCCTCGCCTCGCTATGAGGGATTTGAACGTGGTTTATCAGAGAAGAGGATATACATCGCAAAAAGGAGGGCAAAAGAAGACAAAACTGCAAAATTAAGCTTGTACAAATATATAATGAGAAATAATTTGTATCAACAACAGAATGACGTTTAACAAGTGTGAAGTTCTACACCTGAGACTAAATGCACAGTTACAAGATGGTAGTGATAATACTACGAGTGAAAAGGTTCTTGGAATTGATGTAAACCACAAGCAATATGAGCCAACAGTGTGATGTGGCTGCAAAAAAGGCAAATGCTATTTTAGGATGCATTAACAGAAGCACAGTCTCCAAATCACATGAGATACTAATTCTCCTCCTCCATTCGGCACTGGTTAGGTCTTATCTTGAGTACTGTGTACAGATCTGGACACCACAGTTTGCCAAGGGGACTGGAAGCCAAGCTCTGCGAGGAAAGACTGAAAGAAATGGACATGTTTAGCCTGGAGAAAAGATTGCGGTAGATGTGATAGCATTCTTCTAATACGTGAGAGGTAGTCATAAATAGGAGGGGCAGGATCTGTTCTCAGTCATCCCACAGTGCAGGACACATAATAATAGGCCCACGTTACAGGAAGTTAGATTTAGGTTGAATATCAAGGAAAATGTAAACTCTTAAAGCCAAGGTACCCTAAGGTGCGCAGCTGTGTGATAGATCACAACTCCACCTCCCTCCATACAGGGCTCCTCCTCTGTGCACCCAGAGTGATAAGTCTAGCCCTTTGGTTCCACTTGTGACAGAATGCTGGGGAGGGGGCTGAAATTGTGCATGCAGGGGGGAGCAGAGCTGTGTGCATGAGAGTTGAGTTGGCTGAAAATTAGAAGGATATTGGTTAGAGCAGTGTGACAATGAAACCAATTACCTTGGCAGGTGCTGAGCACTGGAGGCATTCAAGAGAAAATTGGAGAACCATCTGCCCAATCTGCTTTGATTTGGACTCGTGCATTAAGCAGGGGGTTGAACTAGATGACCTTATAGACCCCTCAATTATTCTATGATTCTATGTGTAATTTAAACAGAAGTACATTGCTTGATTGGGAAGACTGTGACTTGTCTGCTTGCTGAGTCTGCTGCCCAAGTATTGTTAGGCAAGTTCCAGGTTGCTGATCTCACTGTTTTAAATCAGACTTGGACTTTTTAACAGAGGACACTTCCACACCGAGGATTGTCTTCTGGCAGCCCTTCAAATGGAAGACTGCTCTCCCTAAAAGAGGACATATGATCACTTTACAAATTACTACACTACATTGGGTATTATTTATACAGTGGTGCCTCGCTTAACGATGTTAATTTGTTCCAGTGAAATCGCTGTACAGTGAAAACATCGTGAAGCGAAAATAAAAAACCCATTGAAACGCATTAAAACCTGGTAAATGCATTCCAAAAACTCACCGTCCAGCGAAGATGCTGCCTGCTTTGAAACCCGTATCTTAAATTAGCATTATTTCTTGTTTCCCGCTAGAGGCTAGGCATCATCATGGCCTGAGGTGGGAAATAATGCAATAATCTGAACACATTCACATCAAATTCATTACATTTTCCATCCAGAAGAGCAAAATACGGTTAATAAACATGGCGCTGTAAATACGATATTTTGAAACTGATGGAAACAATATCGTAAATTAAATGTTGGTCTACTATGTGTAACAGAGTGTCCAAAAGAATATGCTCATGTTTCAAATGCCAGATGATAGTTCTGCATGTTTAAATTAAGTAAACTAATTTGTTATTTGTTCTTGTGGACACCTTGTTATGGAGGATTTTACAGGGCTTTCTTTGACCTCAGATGAGATATGTAAACAGGAACATATTTGGGTCCATATTACTCATCCAATCCAATTTCGTATGCAGTCAGGGAATTGCAAAAGCAAGGTCATCAGGGAGAAATGGCTTTTGTTCCACTGGCTTCAGTGATTAAAGTCCACAGCTTTAGGCCTAGAGCCAAGTTTGGTTTATAAGCGGTCATTCCCCTTTATAAAACTTGGAACAGAACAGATAGGTTTTTCATTATAGCAGGTGATGGGAATTGCATTGTTTTCCCAGTGTACATGAAAGTGGGGGTGGAAATTAGGCATGTGCAGTTTTTTGACTGTTTGTGCTCACAACATAGCACAAGGTGCTGCAATATCGAGACTCTGCTTTGATTTAAAATACAAACATGTCAAAGAACAAAAAAAGATGGTTCTTTCCACCTGAATTGCCCCCACCCATTCTATGATAAAATGGGAGAAGCCATTTCCAATAGCAAGCGTGCCAACTTGGAATGTTTGAATTGTCTGATTCCTTCTTTTCCCACACCCAACCTGAGCCAGGGCCTGTGTTCTAGTCATAAATGTGGAAGGGTAGGCATTTATCATGACAGTCCTCAAAGCTTTTCCCCTACCTTGAGCAGAATCCAAAAATGCAGGCAGCTGCATCAACAAATGAGGAGCAGGTCTTTTGTAAATTTAATGCTCTTAAGTGTCTATTCAAGATGAATCCACCTTCACCTACTTTATATTGCAACAGGGATAGCTTGCAAAACTGTATTTTTCCTAAGTAGCACAGCTTGTATTTTAGTGCGTCTGCACTGCCTGGAGCCAGTCCTTAATCCACAAAAGTAGGAGGGTGATATGGTTAATGGATCAAGCCAATAGCCCCATTGAAATAGATCAGTCACCTTCTCAACAGAGAGTAGGCAGAGGTGTTACCCATTGTTGGTCCAATTTGGGTATTTTGGACAAGCAAGACCAGAATTTGTATGTTGTCTCCCACAAAGGCTCTGCTGATAGCACAGTTATAGCTCCCACCCAACCTCTCTCTGGCATCCAGATGTCTCCTATCAGCACTCAGAGAGCTTTGAAATGCCGGCTGTTCTTTTGCTCTAATTTCTTCAATCTGCACCTCTCTTTGCAACAAAATGAGCCTCACATCTACTTCATTCTAATATTTCCCTGTTGACTATATTATCTCCTGAAGCTTCTGGAATAACATATATCACTGGGGCACTGAATTCCACACTAGCCTCTACTACCAGCTGCACGAGGTCTTCCTCCTTTCCTGAAGCTGACTCAGCGAGGGGAAGCACAACACAGCCCAGGTTTGAGGAAACAGGAAAGACTTGCAGGAGCTGGAAGGCGACGTCATCTTAGAAAGTCCCAGGCTTCAACTCTGCCGCCCTAATTCCACTGGCCATAGCACAGGGGGTATAGCACATGGTTTGTACTGAGAAGGTTCCAGATGGAATCTCTGAAATGTCCAGATTTCAGGGTCTGCTACAAGATGCTGCAGTAGACCATGAAATACAGGTACTGTACTTGCAAAGACAGACAGAAATTCTCTCTGGCTATTTCCTCTCTGTTTCAACTGGATTAATATTAGGACCAAACTCAAACATGGCAGACCATTTCAACAAATAGCAATTGCACAAAGAGTTCTAAAAGAGAGCCTCGTGGCACAGTGGTTAAACTGCTGTACTGCAGCCAAAACTGTGCTTACTACCTGGGGTTTAATCCCAGGTATCGGCTCAAGGTTGAATCAACCTTCTATCCTTCTGAGGTCAGTAAAATGAGTACCCAGCTCGCCTTGGGGGGGGGGGGGCAATGTGTAGCCTGTATAATTGTAAACCGGCCAGAGAGTGCTTGAAGCGCTATGGGGCGGTATATAAGCAGCACGCTTTAAAACGAAAAAGTAGGTAAAGCCTTTGCAGCCAGGACTGTAATGGGGGCAAAGAGTTAAAAGTTCTCTCCATCCAGATTCCTACCATTTACTTTTTAAAAGATGCACACCTTATAATAACAGGAATGGCCCTCCATTGTAGAGCCCACCCTTGACACAATAACAAAACAAGAAAACAAACCTCTGGAAAGAAATCTACAGGCCACAAAGGCCATAGCTGAATAATAATACAGTTGGGCATGAATTTAAAAATGAATTGCCAAATTCATTCAGAAATCACTAATTCATCAGTTTGAATGTGTTCAAATCGATGCCCCCAATGAATCACATCAACGAATTTTTAGTGATTTTTCATTTGCCAATTTGTTTGACTATCAAATGGCTCCCAAGGCACTGTTTTCCCCAAGTCAGCTGCCAAAGGGCACTTTCCTAGTGGGGGTTGCACTTTGTGGGTGTATAACCTGGATGACTGAACTTGGAGAGATTGTACAGGAGAGTCAGTAGAAGCTTCTCTGTGATTTGGTGTCTCTAGGTGTGGGGAGGAACTTTCCTGGAGGGGCCCTCCTTGTGGTTGAATAACTCAGACATCCAAAGCCCAAACTTCGCCAAACGTGCAGGGCTTGTAGGGGAGAGTCTGGGAAAGCTTCCCCGAAAATGTGGTGTTTCTAGGTGCTTTGGGAGCCATTTTGCAGGGATTAAAATTCAAAAATGAGTTGATGAATTGATTTGTCAGTTTGCCAGGAAAAAAAATGTAAATTTGTAATTCACGATTTGTCGAATTTGATGAATCATGAAGGAAAATGAATCACCGTTTTTCTGATTCGTGCCCTTCTCTATTTAATAATAAGTTCCCATGTCCACTCCCCAGCTGTGCTAGATGGTCCAGCAGTCTGGAGTTTTGTATAAGACCATTTTCGTATACTGTATTCCTTTGCAGCCTGTCCTTTCTATAATTATACAAGCAACCAACAACAGATCCATAAATGAGGGACACATGGTTTTTACAGTACAACTCTCTCTCTTAATGGAATTGATTGGCCTTGTTTTTGAACCTGACTACAAAGAAAACCAAACTGGATGAGAGTTGGCATTTTTTTTCTTTTTTCTTTCTTTATTTAAAATATTTTATCTCACCTAACTCGCAAAAGCTTCCACCCAGCATGGCCATCCCGCCTTGATTTGAAGAAGCTTCAAGAAATCTTTTACAGAGGAAAGTTTCCTGTAATAATTACAGTAATTAATTGTACTAATTTATACCAATTTACTGGGAAGAAAGCACCACTGAACTTAGACTTTCCTTTTGCATTAAGCAGGCCCAGGATTGTATTCTACAATCGGGGGGACCTCCTCTGCTAGAGGAAATAAAAGTTAAGCTGTCAAAGTCACAGCCGTGGCTTGGACTTTGAAACACCCCCTACACAAGTCGAGGTCCTGCTCTGCTTTCGTTGGTATAAGGCCACCGTTGCGGAGTGCTATAGAGGCAGTGCTGCCATCAGAGATCAAAATGTTCGAGAACGAGGACCTTGTGTGGGCTTAGTGCAAACAGCCTACTGTGTCCTCTGGCTCTGAAAACAAACAGGCTCTGTGAGAATGGACCTCAACCTATGTCCAGTATGTTGTGTGTTTTTTTCGTGGTGGCAGCAGTGGTGGTTGTTAGAGCACTGTCGTCTTCCATCCGCTGTCCGGCAGTGTTTTCTGCAGGCTCAAAACAGAAGAATGGGGAATCGGACAAAGAGAATGTTGATGTGAGCGTTGTGTTCTGGTAGAAACTTACCTATGTGTATTGGGAAAGGGAGGAAATATGAATTCTGCATTTCTTGGGTGGCGAAATAGGGGAGAATCGCACATTGCAGACGGCAGTGTCCTGTAAGCAAGAGTTATGCCAATACCAGATCGAAATGTGTTAAGTGGAACCTTTGATTCTACAATGAGACAACCTTAAAAAGGACCAGATAAGAGCAAAGGCCGGCCTGCCTTCCTGATAGGTAAATAAAACATGCAGTCTTCAGAACTAAATCCCCCCTCCTCACACTGTCTCGGTCATCTGGGTCAAGTAGATAAGGGAGTTCATGGGAGGAGAAAGCAAATGTATAAAAAGAATGGGCATGTCTCTTCTGCCTGGATCAGTACTCTAGCAATCAGGTCAATCATTTCAGTTTCAAGGCTGTCAACCACTAAGACTGGGTAGTCCAATGAATAGAAGGAAATTGTGAATGGTAATCACAGTGACGATAATAAAAACCATCCTTCCTCAATCTGACCCCCTGTATGTGTACTGAGCCCTCACCATCTTGGCAGTACGGTCATTGCAGAGAAATTCATAAAAACATGTACGTATATGGCTCCTGAGTCTGACTTTTCTTTGTCAGCTTCAGTCCCTCCCTCAAATGGCTGAACCTGCTTCAAGAAAAGGTTTGGCTGTATCCATTACAAGAAGTGGCTTGAGCTGTGTTGTGATTGTTACTGTGATCATAAGCTGAACAGTAGATTCGGCTGTTTGGAACTTTCAGATTTTTTTTATAAAGTAACTGAAAGTAACAAGTTACTCCATCGAATCAACCAAGGAACTACTTCACTAAAAAGTCAACAATAAAAGTAATCTCTGGAGGGCCATGGAATTTTAGTTGTTGAAGGAGTACTTTCCATTCTTAGTATGTAGCACTTTTTATACTGAAATTCCTACATAAATTGATGGCCTGGATGGATATTCATGTAAAGTTAAGACAGAATGCAGCTCATAATAGTAGTGCTGCCACCCTCTGGGAAAGGATGGTGAGGAACCTTTTACAGCTCCATTGAAATGAGTTTGATTTCCCATAATTGACAAGCAAGTCATCAGACAGATGGGATAAAAATGTATTATTGTGAGAGTGTAAAAGGTGACCACTGTAGTTGCCTGCTGCATCCAGCTGGGCCATAAGAATGGTGGCCTGTAACAAAGAACAGAACCTGAAGGATGTTGGAGATCACAAACCAGACATTGTCCCATGTTGGGTCAGTGGGCTGTGGCTTGTAACATTTTCAGGCTTAGTCAACTAACCAAAATTCCTAGAAGTAGATTTCAGCTATGATAAGGTACAAAGCTTAGAAAAATTGGTTTTTTTAGGTCTGTGGCTCCCAGAATAATCCAGCCAGGATGTATTCTTGTTATGTATTATATTATATACTGTACCACCTTTAAAAATAAAAATATATTTCAGTGTGAGTTTTTTATGGATTACAATCTATTTCTTTCAGACAAACACAATCCAATCTCTGGGCTCCAGGTTTATACACAGTGGGCATGATGGGGTGGGATAGGAAGGAAATGCGATCAAATGAAATAGGAAACAGGAAAAAAGTAACTTTGTCAAGGTCTGGGATGCACTTTCTAAGTTTGGGATGTTTTCTATCACCTCACACAGCCTTGTTTTATTTTGTTTTTGCAGGCGCATCAAACACTGGCATCTGATGTGATGTACATTTAGTCAGAGGTTGTGGCAGACTAAGCCCATGAATGATCATGCAATAACATTTCTATATCAACCTTCAGTAGAAGAGTTCCAAGGTCAGTTACAATGAAATCTTCCCATACAGTTTGTGTTAGGTGCAGGTTTAGCTCTTTGGAAGACAGATCGGATGGAAAGCTAATTAATATAAACAAATATTTAGTTATTCCCAAACGCTGCAGTTTGCAATTAGGACATAGGAACTAAACTGTGCAAAGAGTCAACATACTAAAGCTGATCAGAATTTTCTCTTTAGATTAAGAAAATTAGTCATGAACTTAACATAGAAAAGCCGTTGTTGTTCAGATAACACCTTTACTGGATCAAGTACAGTATGTTTACACAGCTGGGAAGCCAAACCTTTGACATACATAGAATTCCATGCAAGTGAACTAGTTATTGCTCAATCCTGCCAACACAGTTTAGAAGATCTCGCCTGAGCCAGGAGGACCATATGCCCTTGTGGGAGATCAAAGGTAGAAGATCTATCATTATCAAATATTTGCAAATTAATTAGCATTGATAGAAATCAGACCTCTCCCTTCTCCAGCTACTAATCTAGCAATGGACTTATTTAGTTTAGCAATGGGAAATGTTTTTGCTTTCAGGAATATTGATCTGAACGAAGTTGGATATTCAAAGCTGGTTCAATCAGATTTTTCAGGATCCTGTTCATTTGTTTCTCCCAGGCTAAGCCTTGCCTCTGCAAAACAAGGGCAATAAAAATTCTAGACAGGTTTATTGGAAGAATTTCTGAGATGAAAACAGTCCACATTAACATCTTAAACAAACTTAAGAAAAGTAGTGAGCTAAGGCAGGGTGCACACTGATGGTATGCAGAAGATTCCAGGTTCAGCCTGTGCTATCTATCTGTCAGAAGGACTGTAAAAACTCTCTCTGAAAACCTGCAGAGATGTTGCCTGCCAGTGTTGACTCAAGTTGTGGGATTCAGTGTCAGGTCAGACTTAATTCGCGCACTGGTGACTTGATTTGGACTTGATGTTTTTTTTTTCAATAACTTGTACTCAACTTGGAAATCCAACCTCCCTTTCCCCCTCTTGGGGGAAAAACTTGTTTTCCATAGGGACTTGGACTCGGGGCTTGGGACCCAGGACTTGGTGCCAAAGACTTGGACTTGAGACTTGGAACATCCCTGGTGTTGACTAAGTCACATGGAGCCTTCGTCTGGATGCAATATCAGGAAGCTTTCTATATTCCAAATCATCATTATTTTGAAACTGTTGTGGTGCTTATTCTTTAACAGTACTGTATTTCCAGATGGCCAAGTCTGTTGTAAAAGGATATATTCAAACATTGCTGGCCTGGAAGCAGCATGATGGGCCCTAGTGCTGAGCAGTACTGAGGCAGCTGCCAAGAGGCAGGGAGTAGAATAGCATTCTTACAAGATAAAATGCTGTGTTTCATTTAACTCCTCTTGCATCTCAGAGCTTACTGCTCCCAGAGGTGCTGGAAGGGACTGACTACCTGTCAGCAATGAATTCAGTGGCCAGAATGGTCAGTTTTCTCATCTTTTGCAAAGCTTGGAAAGTTACTTCTTGAAGACAGTTTCAAGGCCCCAGAGTAGTTTGTTGCCATGTTTGTCGTATCTGCATTTTGTAAAGAATCCTCAGTGACATGTTCTTCAAAATAGTTGGGCTTTTAATTTATTTACCTTTAAGGTAAAGTAATTTTACTTTATTTTTTAAAAATATTAAAATGATACAAGTTGTTGCCTTCTAATACAAAACATACCTAAGTAGTGAGGCAAGACGTATGGTAGCTATATAAGCTATAAAAGTTAAGTATGTCCTTGTTATGCTACAATCTTAATGTCGCTTCGATGCATCTTGATCAGTAATTGTGCTGTTAAGCTACCATATTTTTCCATGTATAAGACTATACTTTTGTCTAAAATCTTTAGACTAAAAATTGAGGGTCGTCTTATACACGGAAATAAGCTGAGGAGAGAAAAAACAAGTGGAGGGGAAAGCAGGGATCAAAGTGATCCTGCAGGGCTTTGATCCCTTTCCCCCTACATTTGCTAAGCCCCACCTAGATTTCTTAATTTTGAATTAGAAAAGTGGGGAGGTAGTCTTATACATGGGGGCGTCTTATACACGGAAAAATACGGTAATTATGGCAACCCTACTAGGTATAAAGTTTTCAGAAGTATTTATCAGTCCTGCCTTCTGGTAATCTGCTGGGACTCTGCAGCTTGCCCAAGACCACAAAGATGGCAAGACCTGTAAACCTGTCAGTCAAACAAGTTCTGATAGACCTTGCTGGCCCTTCTCCTAGGAGGCATGAGGCAAACTCTGGCCTTTGCCTCAGGCAGCAAAATATCTTCAGTCCTGGGAGGAAACACACTGTATGCCGGGTGGTGAACTGCTCAGACATCAAAGATGAAGCAGGTTGCCACAGAAGGATTATTGTTTGTGTGGAAATGTCTAGTTCAGATGGGACTATTCTGAAATATTACTTTTCTTCTCAGCCTGATTCCAGACATCCAGAACAAAAAGGATAGACGAGATATAAGATTCCAAGCTATAATCTGCTTTTGATAAACTGTAGTGTGAATACGAGTCCAGGAATCTACAGTGCAGTCTAGCTTACTCCCAAGTAAGTGAATTGTATTCTTAGGCTGTGATCTAATTTAGGCAAGCCCTTTCCCAGGTCAAAGAGATCCAAAGCAATTCTGGGAATTTGTATATATATAGACTATGAAACTTTTAATAGACGATAAAAGTCCGTGGCTAATGAAATTTTCAGCTTGCATGGGCATAACGTTATGCAAGATGTTGGTCAATGATGAATATGTCTCTTCTAAGGTGAATATGCCAGTGTGACATCCACCATTTATTAGATCTATGGTTCTTGTTGTATTATGTAATGGTTTATGAATATTCATATTGCTGTGAGGTGGAGCCGAGAGAGATGCTATAAAGGCAGAGTCAGAGGGCAGATTAAGTCAGATAGAGTCAGTGAGAGAAATGTAAGAGTTAGGCAGGAGAGAAAAGCCAGTCAGAGTAATAGAGTGTGTAGTTTGGGAAATTTAGATGTGATTAGCTACTGAAGATATTTATGAATCTCTGTAATCAATAAACCAAAGTTTTATTTAAAAGAACTTGAAGTGTGGACCTGAATCTTTCTGAAGTAATGGTGATTTAGAGATCACCTGGTGGCAGCAAGTGTAAAAGAAGAGAGTGTTTGCTTTTGTGTGCTCTGAGGCTTGAAGGTCAAGTAAAGGGGCACGAGGGTGGACGTCACAGCCAGCAGTACCCTTTGTTAACATGACTTGAGATGGCATTTGCAAGTCCCATAACTTGCATTTCCTGTAACTACTATACTCTGGTTTTACAGTATCTCGGCGTACCAGGTCCTTTATTTTACAAGATTTTTTTTTCCTCCAGGCTTTGTGAATTTGTCACAACAATAATGCTTATCATCACAATGGTAGCTTGCCAGATTATGAGTTACAAGCCCTTATAAGCAGAGGAGATGCAAGAACAACAGAAGTTCCTATTATAAAATTTCTGTTGGTGCACCAGGCCCTTGTACCTCCAGGCTCAACAGAAAAGACTGCTGATAGTTGATGAAGGGGAGATAAGGGTATAAATAAAAGCAAGGAAAGATAGCCAAGGAAGGAGCATTTAACACAAAAAGGCAACAGGCCGTGCCACACATACTGCATACCAACAATAATGTAGCAGCATGAACAACAGTGATAACAGACAAGGACAACATGGGCACCAAAGCATGAATGACTTGTTTTTGCCTGGGAAACGAACTGTGCTGAAACACCAAGCCAGCAGTTCATGCCCATCTCTAATTGTGACGTATGGTGACCCTTCCCAGGATTTCCTAGGTATCAAATACTCTGAAGTGGTTTACCATTTCCTTCTCCTGGGTGCATCCTGGGGCTGTGTAGCCTGCCCAAAGCCAAGGCCATGCAAATTAGCTCTTCTTGTGGGGAACAGTAGCCCTGATCCAGGTATTCCCACTCAGCTTGATTTATGATACTTGTGTTCTTCCCTCACATCAAGAAAAATAGTGCATCCAAAAGAGCCAGTCTAAAATCGTCCTTTTTAAAAAATTGACAAGCATTGAAGCACAACCCCCACATGCAATTCAAGATGATGGGGTTCTGCTTTGCCACCATATTTCTGTAGAATGTTGACATCAAGCCCAAGCATAATTACAGAAAGAAGGGGTGGAGAAGATTGGAGGACAAAGCTTGGAATTTCTCTTCTCTAGCGGTGACAGAGTAGATTTTCCTTCTAGCAACATAGCATTGGGAGAACTGGTCCTTCAAGTCCAGCACAGTCTAACCTCTTAATTCCCCTGAAGCTATCAGTTCTCTGATACAAAAGCAAAAGGATTTTTAACCCATCTTGGCCATGTTCAGACCAAACTGCCGCATTTCCTTCAACAAATGCACACTACTTTAAAGAAAAAGCATGGACAAACAAAATAACAGCTCTTGCTCACCTTTGCTGTTCACTCTGTTGCAGGGTTACAGGGCAATTATTCCCTCCCTCTATGTATACCCTAATTCATTTATTAGTTACATTTATATTTCATCGTCCCTCCAATAAATGTGGGGAGGTCTACATTGCTCCAGTTCTCCCCACTTTATCCTCACAAGCCTATGGGGTAGGTTAAAATAAGAGGAAATGATGGCTCTGGGTCATCCAGCAAATTTCACGGCACAATATGATGAGAATCTACGACCATCTAAGTCCTGGTGGTGTCCTTTTGCAGCTGCTGTTCAGTGAGATGGCAACAGCAGTGGCTGCAAGAGGCACTGAAGCAACAGCTGCTCAAAAGCACACGCTAACCCAAGAAGAATGAAGATGGTGCTTTATAAAGAAAGTCAAAAACTTGGAATCAGAAAATGATTGCTGTACATAGAGAGAGGTCTACGGAGGGGATAAGTGGTTCCCGCTCTGGTGAGTGCGGCCAAGACCCAGTATTACTCCTGAAGTTGAAAAGGGGGAATTAGGGTTTTTCTTTCATAGTACTTCTGTGGAAGTTAGAGCAACTTCAGAGCACAACTTTCCTCCTGGAATTGGGGAGAGGGATATTCCCCACCAATGTGGACACTTACACATCACTCCTTCACTCCTTCACAAAAGGAAGAAGGGACAACAAGAGGGCAAATTTGCATCAAATTTGTGTATTGTAATCTATTTATATATATAGGTACAAATTGGAAATAATGCCTATACTTTAAAAAGACAGACAATATATTTCATGTTTTTGGGGGAGACTATGATCGGAGTGCCTGCCCCCTGCCCACTCAGTCGGCGTTCTCACTGTTGTGTGCTGATGAGCAATTCCGTGGACTATGTTTTCCCTTCTTATGCTTCTCTCTCTTTAAACACGTCTGGACAAACCTCAAATCAGAAGATAGTCTTCTAATAGCCCTTCATGTAGAACAGTTCCCTCTGAAGTGGAAGACACAGCCATCCTAGTGGGACTGTTTCCAAATTTGGAATTTAGGCGTAGGATAGGATGGGGCAAGTAACTCCCAATCTCATAGTCCATTTGCAGGATGCTCTGTGCATCACCAAGGCTCAACATGAGGTCCCAGATGAGATTTCTGCAGGAGAAAAGGCTAAGAGCTATGCAAGGCAATGAACTGCATGTCTAAAATCAGTTTCTGCAACTGAACGGCAAAGTTATGGAATCAACACAGCCCTTTCTTTCACTTGAAGGTACAGCATGTGCTTACAGGATGAAATATCAAGTACAGTTTTTTTGGGGAGGGGGCTTTTGTGCAAAGGCAGTCATCTGGGATGCTTCAGCCTTCATCTCTAGTCCACGTGGTTAATCTGTAAGGGCAAGTGATACACCACCCCCTCCTGTTCGGTGACTAGAGAAGGTACAGAGCCCACATTTTCTCCCAGGAGAGGATCAGATACAAGAATATAGAATCATCCTAAACCAATGTAAAAACTATTGTATTCTGTTAGCAGTTAAGAAGCTTTACGTCAGTGTAATTGCAAAGGAGGAGGAAGGGAACAAAACAAGAGTTAGTCAGCTGCACCTAGTGATAGGTTTGGCTTCCTTTCCACTGGACATTCTCAATGGGCAACAGCCACCACTACCACTGGGACTACAAAAACAGGGCAGGGGTTCTTAGGGCTTCCAAGCAATTATTTGTGTCACTGGTGGAACTTGCTTCGAGTAGGCAAAGAGACAGCCAATACTTTACAATGATTGTTGTGGGTTTTTCAGGCCCTTTGGCCGTGTTCTGAAGGTTGTTCTTCCTAACGTTTCGCCAGTCTCTGTGGCCGGCCATTTCAGAGGACAGGAGTAGAGTGCTGACTCCTGTCCTCTGAAGATGCTGGCCACAGAGACTGGAAAAACGTTAGGAAGAACAACCTTCAGAACACAGCCAAAGAGCCCGAAAAACCCACAACAAACATTAGATCCCGGCCGTGAAAACCTTCGCAAATACTTTACAATGACTTTTTAAAGAGGATTAGATAAATGCATGGAGAAGATGATTCAGCAATAGCCAGTAATCATTATGGCTGTATGAAGCTTCCCTTCTCACAGGTAAGATGTCCACGAGGACCTTGGGAACAGGAGAGGGCTATTGCCTGACTCCCTGTGCGGGGCCCTTCCAGAGCTCTTTGGCCAGCCACAGTGGGAAATACTAGGATTTCAGGTGCTTTGGCCTCATTCAGCAGGCCTTCCTGCATCTGCCCCACAGCTACTGTTTCTCTTACATTGGAAGCAAGGTACCTCCTGCAAGTGGGGTTTTAATATGGGGAAAGCTTTAAGAAACGTCTGTATGAATTAGGCAGCATGATTCAGAAAACATCTTTGCTAGAGAACGCAAGCAGTTTTAATAAAAAACACAGTTTCGTTATTAAACAAAAGGGATGATTTTCTATTTTATTTTTAAAAAAGCAAAAACACAAAGGAACCCAAGATTCAGTAACAACTTCCCACTACACTCTGTATTTCAAAACCTTTCCTTCACACAGGCTAAGATAATTCAAGACAGAAAAATGCACAAGCAGCAGCAATAAGAATTGTGGAATATCAGTACAGCATCTCGCAATGTTAAGCACAATTCAAAGTGCACATTTAAAGTCGGGATGGGGAGACAATCAGGCGGCAGCAGTGATCGGGAAAGAGTTCAGTCTGAGGATGAATAAATGACAGGTCTCCCATCAATAATCTGAAGGAATTATTGGGAGCCAAATAATTTCTCTGTAGCTTCATGCAGGGGGAAAAATGCATATATAGGTTCTCCCACATGGCAAGACTTTAGTAAGGGAAAGAGAGAGCTTCCACCTGTTTTGGTCGTTTGGCTTGATCAGCAATTGAGGAAGGTGACTACACGTTCTCCCTTCCCAAAACGAACACATTCCCAAGAGCTTCAAAGCGGTATGCAGAATTACAGGACTTTTTAGGAGAAATGGGCACAAACTGGAAGAATGATGAATCAGAGTGGTTCACGGTGACCCATAAAGCATGAATCGCCCACAAACCCCAGAAAAATGAACCCATTCATAGTTCATTTTTTTCCCTAGTCCGTGCTTAGGGAACGGGAACCCAAGGCCTCTACCCCCCTGCCTTGTTTTTGGCAAAGATGCCCCACCCCCTTCCCACTGTCCCCATTGCCTACTTACCTGGTCCTGCCACCTCCTCCTCTTCGTCCTCCACTGCAGCCATCTTTAGAGACAGACAGGAGTTGGGCTGTCTGTCTCTAAAGAGGGCAGTGGTGGAGGACGAAGAGAAGGAGGTGGCAGCACCAGGTAGACAAAGCAACTGGGACAGTGGGAAGGGGGCATGGCATCCATTTTGCCAAAAACAAGGCACCAAGCAGAAAAAAGTTTGTTGCTTCATTTTGACAAAATGGGATCCGCGAACCAAACTACGAACCAGCCCCATTCGTGTTTTTCCCCCCGGTTCGTGCCCATCTCTACTCTTAAGTAATGAAACCAGGATCTTAATGGTTTCCATGAGCTCTGAGGCACTGCAACAAACAACACACAAATGTCAGAACATCCACCATCACTGCTGGGTGGGACTGTGGCTTTCAGGCGCAAGGAAAGTCTCTCCTTTATTTTTTCTTCTTTGTGGGGGTAGGGTTCCCATCCAACAACAATGCTGTACTATTACATGTGCACTATGTACATTTCATTTTCTTAGGTGTCCTTCTCATAGTGGCAAGCGCCTTTATTCTAAAGCTTAAGCAGTGCCAAGAAAGGTCAGATTTATGTACAGATTCAGCTCCACAGACCACTTTTAAGTATACAGTGATGGTGGGTGAAATCCGGAGGTTGGTGAAACCAAGACCAATTGCAGAACAGTTCATTTTATACCTCAGTCTCTTCTGTTATTTTAAGCAGAAGCAAAACTGATCTGAGGCACAAAGCTGAAGGCACAGCTTTCACGAAAGGCATGTCCTCTGTCAGGAGTTGTCTGGCACAGCTGCACTATAAATTTAAAAACAAGTTTCAAACTGGCTTCAGGTATACATAGTTCTCAGCTGAGGAGCCCTGGATATTTTAATGTTGGGAACTAATGAGCTAGCTAAGATGATCACTGCAACTACAGTTCTCATTGTTCTTCAGAAGTAGATAAAAGAACTGGATAGATTTTAAACCACTTTGTTTTTCTAGATATAAAGCAAATTCCTTCTCACCTATTTCAAAACTCCTTGTTCCTTCCCATAAAAGGAAAAGAAATCCTTATCAGGGGAGTTTCTCCAAGGCATTTTGGAACGTGCCATTTACAATGAAAACTATGATTCGTTTGGGTATAAACCAGCTCCTTATCTTACTGGCCAAGACTCTGGTGAGGAAGGGAAAGATAACAAGGAGGAACTAGCAGCTGCAGTTAAAGCTACATCCTAGGATAGTCAATCGCAATCCAAAACCCAATCACTCTGATTCTGCCCAGTGACTAATATGGAACTAACTGTAATTGCAATATTTAACTCTGAATGATGGCTGGCAGTTAACTGAAGCAATGTTCTACAAGAACCGGACCATGGTCCACAAAAAGCCAGGTCTTGCCAAGTTCATTTGCAGCTGGTTCCAACTGGCTTGGATTATATTAGCTGCAATCTTCTGGAAGATGGCCCCAGAACACATCTTGCTTGAAGACTGATTTGCTATCCCTTGCTCTCAAGACGCAGCATATCCAAAGAGTAGATAAGGCGCTTTGAGAATTCACAGAAATGGCAGCTGTGAGAACAAGGCTTCAATATCATCAAGCACCATCATGTTGAAGCAATTCAAGACAAGATCTTGTAAAGCAAGAGTTCTCAAGTCCTTTGGCTTTGGAATTAACGCATAGAAGGCCACATGGGGAAAAAAAAATCATTGCTACATGATATTGCAATTAATATTTTGAGTACTGGAAGAGAAAATAAGGCACGAAGTGATTATCCGAAAGCAAGTTTACAGCAGAATCAAACTTGAAAGACTGCAAAATAATCCATCATTCTCCAAAAGGTACCACTCATTCCTGCTGTGGACCAGTGTCTATTTTTTGTTGTTTCGCTTTTAGAGTACATCTTTGCCACCTCTCTTTCAGGGTCTTTTAAATCTCAAGTTAAAATGTAAGACTGTACAGACAAAATCAAGTGGCATCATACTCATCGTTTACAAAACAGGAACTTGCGCAACGGCCTCATTGGCTCCTGCACACCCCATAATTAGACTTCTCAGCAATATACTTTCAGTAGAGGGGCTCCAGATGAATCAGTCTCTGTCTCTTGGTAAGAAGAGCCTCTGCTCAGTGGAGATCCTGGGGTTGGTGGAGAAAAGGAAATGCTTTTTTTAAAATATGCCACATTGAATGATACACACAAGGTAGCAAAGCCAGGTGAATACATAAAAGTTGGATCATTTGACTGTAACTAGGCCTCTATAGAATCTGCATTCCAAAAGCCCACTCAAAATTTTTGTAGGGAACAAAATAACGTGGGAAACTTTAAATACTGAATTGGAGAAATTTCTTTTGGTTCATGTTCCTCCACAAGGCTGAACTGTGAAGCCTATTGTTATGTAAAAGCTTTCCTCAATATGGTGCTTTTCCATCGTGTTTCAACACAGCTACCATTAGGCATGTTGGCTGGGGATGGTGGGAGTTGTAGTCCAATGCATGTGGAGGTCACCGTATTGAGGAAGTCTGTTACAGGACACAAATAGGACATTTTGCTTGTAGCAAAAATGACACTAACCAGGTGCCCCTTCACCACCCATAGTGATTTAAAATATATTTGAAATAGTACACATTTATAGATGTAATCTGTCAAAATAATAAGTAGAGACCCTAAAATTTTCTCTTCTAGAAATGGCATCCATTCATAATGTACGGTACAGTCGTGATATAGAAGAAAGGATGTTTGTATTTATATAAAAATTGATTATAATTTTTTTAAAAAATCTTGTTTCTGCTTGCCATAGAAAAGGAACAAAGCTCAACAGACT
Organism: Pogona vitticeps; assembly: GCF_051106095.1. NCBI lineage: Eukaryota > Metazoa > Chordata > Lepidosauria > Squamata > Agamidae > Pogona > Pogona vitticeps. The sequence continues at coordinate 10,386,423 of NC_135791.1, read as the reverse complement.
ACAGTGGCGCCTCGCATAGCGATGATAATCCGTTCCAAAAAAATCGTCGCTATACGGATTCGTTGCTATACGGGGCAAAAAAGCCCAACACGTTTAATGCATTCCTATGGGCAAAAAACTCACAGTTATGCAGAAATCCTCCATATGGCCGCTGTTTTCGCTGCCCGGTAAGCGAGGAAAGGGCGCAAAAACACTGCGGGTGGCCATTTTTACCTGGCGGCCATTTTGGAACCGCCGACCAGCTATTTTAAAAAAACATCGTTATGCGAAAATCAGTGAAGCGAAACGCTTACTGATCAGCAAAGCGATGTTTTCCCATTTAAAACATCGTTATGCAATCACTTTTGCGATCAAAAAACCCATCGCTATGCGGATTCGTCGTTAAACGAATCGCTCATTATGCGGGGCACCACTGTACAGAAATCCTGATCAACACTCTGCTGACTAAGATTTCTCTACATGTTTTAATGCAGTCCTAACAACTCACTTTAAAGCCAAATAAACAATGGCCAACATTCTTAGCCAAATCCTGAGCTCCTCCATTGCAGCTGTGGATAAATTGTTCCTAACCCTTTTTACAGCAAGCACAAGATCCCACATAATACTGAAGAATGACACCGACCATTATTACATCAAGCTTAGAAAATGTGGCTCAACTACAAGCTATTATAGGCAGAGTTTGAGAAAGTTAGTTTTTTTGCCTACAGTTCCCAAAACACTCCAGCAAGCATAGCCTGTGATAGGCTTTTTTGTTGTTGTCACAATTATGTGTCTAAACACAGATTAAAATATACCAGTGGCTCAGCACATAGCCTTCAGTTTGACCCGAAGAACAATAGATGGCTGGATCGGGTGAGGGAGAACTCCACAGACTGTGACCTTTTGTAAAGCAAGGGTGGTCTCAAGTGGATCAGAATCTATTGCTAGAACACTTGGTAACTTGCAGTGGATTTGCAAAGATTTCCAACTCCCACTACAGCACAAACAATATGACTTTCCCAACCATACTCAGGTGGATATCAAGGAATGGATTTTTCTGTGAAAGGACTGTGAGTTCAGCCCAGCCCAGCAGTGTTATTGAAAGCAAACTCTTAAGTCCAGAATATGCTCAGAGGCACTCTATTCTTAATTCTAAGTGCGTGTTTTGCTCTTGGCAGATAGAGATAGCGGGGGATCCTGGATTCTACTGATAAATGAGAACAATCAAGAAGCCTGAAGGGTGCTTGGATTAAAGGCATTTAATCGCTTAATTCTAAACTTATGCCAGTCTCTCAGAATGTCAAACATCTGGCTTGATTTGTTGGACCTTGCAAAAAATGAAACCAAAAAACGAAATATTCTTGTCAGTCTGAAGAAGCCACTTGGATGAGTAGCGAAACGTCTCAACCTAACAAGAAAGAAGTCCAGTCGCCATGACTCAACTTCTAGATAACCACACCTCGATGAGTGAGAATCCACCGAAAAAAAACACAAAACAGTCTTGGTGTTTACCTACCTATTTTAAAGTACCTGAGAAAGGGAAGGAAAAGGTGTTATCTTTGAAAAGAAAAAGGATAGAGGTAGATGACAATGCCGTATAATCCAATGCAAGCATGTCAGCCTTTTCTGAAGTCTGCAGCCATGAGGGCTAGAACCGACCTTTTAGTAAGCATAATAGAACCCTGAGATTCTTTGCATCCCACGTAAGGAGACAGGTTCCCTTTTTGAGGGATGTTACGTTACAGTTGTTATGTTACAGATAAGCCATCTTTAGAAAAGGGAAGAGGTGCACAGGACCGGAGCTACCACTAGGCGAACTAGGCACAGACCTGAGAGGGGCGCAAAACTGACCTCAGAGGGGCGCAGAATTGAACTCAGAGGAGCGCAGAACTGACCTGAGAGAGGCACAGTTTTGTACAGACTAGTTTCTTGAAAAAAAAATGAAACTGAAAATTTATATTTTAAAATGTTACAATAAATCCCACAACAGTGCTATGGAATATAATTATTACAAAGTCTTATAATTTTTTTTCTATATAATGCAACCCAGGGTCATTTCATAGAAAAAGGGCATGCAAAACTTGATATTCTGTGGTACTACTGAAAAGTTGTATAGTGCTAACAATGAATTTTTTTGAAGTTTGTAGAATAATTAGCCCTTTTTGGTCCTATCATGAATGAACATTTGCGCAGAGTTAAAAATGAAGAAATGATGGTTCACTACTTGGGAAAATATATCCAAAATGAACTTATACAACTTCTAGCAGATGCTATAAGGCAGAAAATTTTAGCAGATATAAAGTCAGCCAAATACTATTCAGTTATTCTGGATTGCACAACTGATGTTAGTCAAATGACAATGATTGTATGTTTTGTCAATGTGATCATACCATCAGTTCCTGAGATGTCCAAACCTGACGTCATGGTAAAAGTACATTTCTTGGGATTTGTTCCACTAAAGGAAACTACAGGTGCCTTTATGACAGAAACTGTTCTTGGACAGTATGAGCAAATGGGATTACCAATTGAGGATCTGCATGGTCAAGGTTATGATAATGGAAGTAACATGAAAGGTGAAGAAAATGGTGTACAAAAGAGAGTCCTAGACATAAATCTATGTGCCTTTTTTGTGGCCTGCAATGCACACTCTTTAAACTTGGTAGTCAACGATGCCACTAAATGTTGTCTAGAAGCAACAAGTTTCTTCAGTTTGATTCAACAGATCTAACTTATTTCTCTGCATCGACTCAGCTTTGGCAAATTCTAACTAGCCATGTATCAGGCATAACTGTTAAGCCACTGAGTCAAAAGAGAACGGAGAGTCAAATCGATCCTTTGAAACCCCTGAGATATCACCTTGGTAGTATATATGATGCTTTAATAGAGATCTTTGATGACACAAGTCTAAAGAATTTATCTGGAAATACTTCTCGAATTGAAGCGAAGGCTCTTGCTGATGCAATTTGTAAGTTCAAATTTGTGATATCCCTTGTTACATGGTACAACATTCTTTTTGAAATTAATTTTACAAGCGAGCTGTTACAAAATAAGGAAAATGATTTAAATTCAGCTACAAGCCAATTGCAAGTGACTAAGAATTACCTGGTGGGCTGTAGGTGTGATGCGGGCTTTCAACAAGTTTTGATGGATGCTACTGAGATGACAAAGGAGCTAGAAATACTACCAGACTTTGAGACAGAACAAGTTAGAAAAAGGAAAACAACAAAAAAAGCAGTTTGAGTATGAAGCACAAGAGTTTGAGGCACCACAAGATCCAAAGCAGAAATTCAAAATAAGTTTCTGTTATGCTGTCTTAGACACCGCCATGCAATCTGTTGAAGAGAGATTCCAACAGTTGCACCAATATAATTCCTTGTTTGGCTTCCTTTATGACAGATACAATATCCACAAAAATGTACTGAGTATGTACTTGAGGCCTGCAAGAATTTGGAAAAAATCATTGATGCACAATGGAAACAAAGATAGTAATGCTGAAGATCTGTGCTGTGAACTTATAGCAATAGCTCGAAGACTTCCAAAGTACAGTGGTGCCTCGCATAGCGAGGTTAATCCGTTCCGGATTAACCTTCGCTATGCTGAAGCATCGTTGAACGGGGCAGGGATTTCCATTGCAATGCATTAAACATGGTTTAATGCGTTCCAAATGGGCCAAATACTCACCGTTCAGCGAAGCTTCGTAATGGCCGGCAGCCATTTTGGAGCCCTCGCCTCGCTTAACGAGGGCGCGAAAACGCTGCGCGCGGCCGTTTTGGGCCATTTCCGGGCTTCTGGCGGCCAGCTGATCGTCAGGCTTCGTTTTGCGAAGATCGGTAAGCGAAACGCTTACCAGTCTTCGCAAAGCGAATTGTGCCCTATAAGAAAAACGTTAAGTGATTGCATTAGCGATCCGAAAAAACGGATCACTATGCGATTTCGTCGTTATGCGGTGCGCTCGTTAAGCGAGGCACCACTGTATATGCCACCACAAGTAGTTCTCTTAATAGTATTCACAAAAACTCCTGGATAGTGTACCTAATCTTTCTGTTGCTCTAAGGATCCTTCTCACACTTCCAGTGTCAGTGGCTAGTGGTGAACAGAGTTTCTCAAAGCTCAAGCTTAGAGAAACATATTTACGCTCAATTATGCTGCAAAATAGACTAGTTGGTTTGGCAACTATATCAATTGAACATGCCGAAGCATCAGCCATTGACCTGAAGGAATCAGTGACAAAATTTACGAAAGAAAAGGCACGCAAAAATGAGGTTTTGATGTGGCAAAAATAGAAACATTTAAGAGACTACAGTTCATAGGATTATTCAAAATGATTTGTGTGCTAAAACTGTTTTGTATTTGAGAAAGAAAATTGAAGACCGTGTTATTACTTGTTCACTCAGTTTTTAAAAAAAATAAAATTTTCACAATTTCAACTTTTGTACTTTGTTTTTCCTACAATTTGTCTGTTTTTGAAAAATTGGTTGGGGGTTTGTGCAAGTAGTTAGTCTTGACTAGGTCACAAAAAGCCTGGCACCGGCCCTGGACGTGCAGAGTAGATGTTACTGTCACAACAGGATATTTTTTCAAGCTAAAAGGCACATTTAATTAATGGTTGGCCATCAAGACATAAGCATGTCCTTTCTTTTTAATTCTGAATTTTCAGATATGAAAGTAGGCATGGGATTTTCATATTCTTTGGACTCCACCTCCCAGAAGCCTACAGGAATTCCCTCACGAATTCTGGGGGCTTTAGCAAAAAGAAAAGAAAAAACTCTCAGGTGTTTTGAATCATGAACAGCCGAGGAATAAAGTTTCCATCAGACATGATACATCTTCGTGAAGAAGGACAAAGTGGATGTCCGCAACATAGCTTTGCGAGAGCAACAACACATTAGGAGTCTGGTGGTCTCCTTGCCCATTGTGCTCCGTACAGACTGCTTCTCAGGAAATCCAGAAAGATTTCAGTTGTAATGACAGGATATCTGTAATGTCTAGTTTACCCCTAAGACTACAACCTGCTCTCCACAGCAAGGATTTTTAGAGGTCCCCCTCCCCACACCCAAGTATTCTGCTTTTGGGGAAATTTATATGTAGGACAGAACTCAGAATCTGAAGAATCTCAGCTACCATTTTAAAAATAAGAGCAAGTTCCCGGCCCTTAAGGCTATGCAAACAGGCTTGAAAACATGCAGGCAACACCATGAGAAACATCAGAAGCCAGTAGAGGATGGAGCACCATTTCCAGCAGTTCAAGAGCAGAACTTCCATACCTTGTACAGTGCTTTGCCTCTCTCCATGGCTAGCAGAAAAAAAATAACATTACCAACAAATGCTTTTGCATATATTAAACAGGTCAGCACGCCCATAATTGGAAATATCTGCTGTGTTAGGGGTGGGACGTTTATGGCACTGTATAATATAAATGTTTTTAATTCATCCGTAGGGGCCTCTTATTTTGCTTTAGTAGTGTTTAAAACCAAACATGCGAAAATCTGTATAGAAGTATTTGCCTTTTAACTTATACTTCCTCCTTCCTTACATACAGCACTGAAAGAGTAAGTCAATAAGGCCTTTCACATTTAAACAAAAGACTCAAAACTCAACTGAAGCTCTCTTTCATTGTAATCTGTGTGCTTGCAGCAACTGCCGAAGGTAAAGGTTCCCCTTGACATTTAGTCCAGTCATGTCCAACTCTAGGGCACGGTGCTCATCCTCGCTTCCAAACCATAGAGCCAGCGTTTGTTCAAAGACAATCTTCCGTGGTCACGTGGCCAGCGCGACTAGACAAGGAAAGCCGTTACCTTCCCACCATGGTGGTACCTATTTATCTACTCGCATTTACATGCTTTCAAACATGATTTGTGTTTATGAAAAGGGGGTTCATGAAAGTTCCTTGTTTCTTTTGAGTTCCCTCTTTCATGGAACCTTTCAGCCCCCTCTCCATCTCAAATTACCTGAAAATGGTTTCATCCAATAGCATCACAAGGGCTGTCAGCTGCCAATCAGAATGCCTGAGGGGAGGGGGGATTTTGAATCTCTAAAAGGGCTTGGAAACCAATGAGGAGTGCTCTTTCTTTACTTCTGTCATTCCTTCTGGGTGGAATTACTGTGTGCTTTGCTCCTGATACCATCCATTGCAGAATGCTGCCTGCTTACCAGTCAAGTCTCTATTCTAGGTCCTTTTTTGTTTGTTTTGTTTTTTCTCTCTTTATTTTTGTATTTTTTGGGGGGGATTTCTCTCACACACATTTCTTTGGATTATTTTTGCTGCTGCCAGACAGCCTGCCTGCACTAGCGTGCCTCCTTGAGATTATTTTTTGGATCCCCACCCATCCTCAATTTCTTCCAGGCTTCTTTCTCCCTTTGGTTATTTGTTTTGAGTCCTTTCTTTATTTTGCTGCTGCCTGCTGGATTCAAACAGAATAATTTTTTTCTCCTCATATTCTAGTAGCCTACCATGACGTTTAAGTCTGAGGGTGCAGGGAAGGGAAAGCAAACTTTCCAATAGTGGAAAGTGCTGGATTAGAAACTCAGTATGTTTATGCCGTGTATGCATAGTTGTTCTTCCTTGTTGCTTTAGCAGAAACGTATTCATTATCCCCTTGTGCAAGCGGAAGTCCTAGACAGCCCGTTATCTATTACAGCTAGAAAGAAAATGAAATCTACATTGCCTGAGGTGAAACCAGAAAGCTACTACCTCAAGCTAAGTTTACAAGATTGCGGACTCCATTTTGGAGCTTACTTTAAACCAGAGAACCTGGTCTTAACAGACTTGACAATTTTTAAAAAAGAAATTTCTACTTCTTTTGCATCTGCAACCCTCCATAATGCCCAGCCTGATGAAGGGCCCTACAGGACTTGAAAGTGTTTGTGGGATTTTGGTGGTCTAATACAGGTACTGCCCACACTTGCTTTTGGGTTATGCGGCCACAGACCGCTTCCTTGACAAAAGCTCCACTGGAAAAACTTTAGGAGCAGAACCAGGACAGAAGAATTGGGGCTAGTGGTTACAGCCCCATTCTCCCAGGTCACAAAATGATTGACTGTATGAACTGTAAATAAGGACACAATAAATAACCACCCAACTGTTTCAGTATAAATGCATTTTAGTTAACAATTAATAGTGTTCCTGGAACAATCTTCCTAGGTAGCAGAATTAGAAGTGTCTTCAGGGCACTCCTGAGTCTCATATCACTCTTTTGGACAAACAAAAGCTAGATTCCGTTTATGAAGAAAGCTTACCTGCATGACTATATGCCCCACACCTCATGTTCCTGGCTTTCACATCTGCTGTGGTTTCTTTAGATATCTGAACAGACAAATCTGGAAGAAAAATAAGGAAAGGGAGAAATTTGTAGGGGCATGTAGCCTACCACACAGGACCATTTTACATGTTCTACCATGTGTGACCAATCCATCTTCGTAGAGTACACATTTTCTATAGGCGCATAACAGTGAACTGTAACAGATCATTGCTTTCTGATAAATGTGTATTTGATATCTATGCCAGGTTGTCTCTTTCGTCAATGGTCCAGAGGTAAATTCTGAAAAGCAACAAGTATTAGGGCAGCCACAGCCCCCAAGGAGAGTCCAGAAACACCAACAGATGTATTGATTAGAGATGGGGGTTTCATATTTGTGTACGAATGCTAAGCCCCCCAGCACAGGTGGCTAGCCTGATTATCTCCCACCCCCCCCCCAGACCTTACCGCATGGCACACATGGCCAGTGTCGTCTCCTATGCCCCAATCGTGGCAGTAGCTCAGCGGCCACAATCCTGCCTCCCTGCTTGCCCAGCCATTCCACGGATGAGCAGAGAGACTCATCTTCCCACCCCCTTGCCGGAGTGGGGCAACGGAGGATGCTGGCCATACACAAGTAGTAGTCCAGTAGGGTCTGGGGGTGGCAGATAGTCAGGCCAGCCACCTGTACCGGGGGGGGGGCGGCGGCTTAGCATTCATATACATATATGAAGCCCTCATCTCTAGTACTGATCTATATCAAGAATCCACAGACTCATAGAATAATAGAGTGGGAAGTATATCTGATAGATGGTTGTCTAGTTTTCTCTAGAATTTTCTCCAAGGTTGGAGCCTTCACCATCTTCCGAAGTGATTGGTTCCATTGTCATACTGCTTTAACAATACATTTTTCCTGATACTGAACCAAAATCTGGTTTTCTGTACATTGAGGCCATTATTATGTGTCCTGCAGTCTTGGGTGATTAAGAACAGCCCCTCCTCTGGATGACTGTATTTCAAGTATTCGAAAAATGTTATCATATCTCCCCTCAGTCTTCTTTTCTTAAGGCTAAACCTGCTCAGCTTTTTCAATCTTGCCTCATAGGTTCTGGTTTCGGATCTCCTAATCATCCTTGTTGCCTTCCTCTGAATTTATAATAATCTTATGATCTTAGACCTGAAGAGCTGGGAGGGACTCTTTAGATCATCTAGTCCAGCCCCTGCCAAGGGGGCACAACGGGGGAATTGAACTCCCAGCCTCTGGCTCCACAGCCAAAGACCTAAACCACTAAGCTACAGACATCCTTTCTTAAAGTGTGGAGTTCAGAACTAGACACAGTACTCAGGATGAGGCCCAACCAGTGCCAAATTCAGGGGAATTAGTACCTCATGGGATTTGGAGACTATACTTCTGTTAATACAACCTAAATTAGAATTTGCCTTTTTTGCAGCCACATTGCACTGTTGGCTCATATTCATCTTGTGATCTACAATAATTCTAAGATCCTTTTTGTATGTAGCAAGGAGTTTCTTACTACAATCATTCTTCTTCTTTTTGTAGAGTGTGGATTCAGTGACTCTGCTTGACAGAGTTTCATCTTCTCTCATGTCTTCCTGTAGGATCTCCTACGTGTCTTGCTCTGCATGTTGTCTGTCAGACTCTTCTTAAAGAATCGGAAAGTGGTTTTGCAGATCCACTGGTGAAGAGTGTCTTCAGAGACCACTAATATATAACTCTCTTCCTTTGTCTCCCTATGCTTTAATCTCTTCCTCACGTCTCCTCTCTGTCAAATCCCTGGGGTTAGCCTCAGTTCTATTCCTCTGCTGTGCTGTTAGGAGTCAGTAAAGAGAAAACTACTGGAGCCCAGTAGTTTTCATTTCCACCTCAAGGAGGCTTTTCATAAAAGTAATGGGTCTTAATTGCTCATTCAATACCATACACTCTCAAATCCTCTGGATGAAATCCTGTTGCTTAGCACAGTATATCACAACTGAAGTAAGCCCACTGAATCAGTGGGGAGTTGGTTGGGCAACTCCTCCATAAGTTCCACTGATTCAATGAACCTACATTAATTGTGACCTACAACACTAAGCAAGAGGATTTCAGCCTGTGTATGACAAGATGTATATCTCATCATGTGTTGGTGCCAGTGAAAAATATATTTCACCCCTCTACAGTGTGGAACACAGCTAAACTCAAGAGGGACCAGAGAAGTCTGAGGGGCGGTGGCAGCTGATATCATTGTTCCTACAGTTTGCCCAAGGCCACACAAACTAGGTCTTCTCCTACAGGACTCAGCAGGGAATTGAACTCCGACTGCCTGGTGTTCTGACTCACTGAGCTATCTAGCTCACTATCTTTGCTGTATTACAGCACAAGGGCCAGTCTTGGTATCATGTGAACCTTATGCAACCGAACACACTTATTTCAATTCATAATCGACCCTCTCACTTTCATCAGTTCTCATCGTGCAAATTACGTTGACATTATTTCTCCAGACAGAAGACTGAGGGCAAGAGATAGAAATCTGGAATGCAAATCCAGGGTTGGCTTGGGATTTTGACTCAAGTTGCTCACATCTGCCTAGTTTCTCTAATCTGGCTGCTCTGGGAGAGTTCATCATATGCTTACAACAAACAATTTCCTTATGAAAGTAACTGCAAGAAAAATTTTACTGATGAGCAGAAGATCATGTGATGGTATGAGAGACAGAAAAAGCCTACCTCCCATATTTACGTGATCCATCTAAGGCAAAGGTGAGCTACCTTAAATGGGGCACAGCTCATGGCCCATTGACTGCAGGGTCCCTCTTAGGGGTATTTTTGTGCATACACACCCTACACTCCATACCATGCAAATTTTAATTTTAAAATAATTCGCGAAGAGAGTCTCTTTATGGGGCATGGAAGCAAATTTTGACATGTTTTGAGGTATCCCCAGTATACCTCCCAAATTTATTTTAAACATTTTTGGTGGCAACAATGCACAAGATGGGCTTCAGTCAAAAACTTCAACAAAAGAGAATTTATTAAAAACTCTTGTAGCAACCAGCTGCCTTTGGCCCCCTTATTGGGAGAAAAAGGGCCTATAAAACAAACCATTACGTATTATTATTTATTTAAAAATGTAAATTAGCTTATTTGGCCACACTCCCCTCCCCCCTTAGCAATGCAGGATGACTGGGAAGAAGCATGCAGTTTAAAGGGCAGAAAGACTACCAAGACAGACAGAGTCCAAATCAAGAAGAGCCCTGTTGGATCAGACAAAGGCCTATTTAGTCCCTTACCCCAGTGGTCCCCAACCTTGGGCCTCCAGATGTTCTTGGACTTCAACTCCCAGAAATCCTGGCCAGGAGAGGTGGTGGTGACGTCTTCTGGGAGTCGTAGTCCAAGAACATCTGGAGGCCCAAGGTTGAGGACCACTGCCTTACCCTTTTTCCCAGCTGCTTTGGGAAAGCCTAAGAACAAGACATGAGGGCAACTGTTCTCTCCTGCTATTTTTCATTAAGCAACCGGCACAGAATCTCTGATAATTGAGTACAGCCATCAAAAGTGACAAATAAACAGTGACACTACCTTGCCAGTTAAAGTTTGGCTCTTTAACTACCACAGTCTTTTACAAGTGTAAACAGCTGGGGGAAGGAGCCATGAAGTTCAGATGTGGGAAAGGACCCTTCAACGCAGAAGATCCTTCAACCAGGAACTCCTGCTTCCTCAATCTGCACACAGTATATAGGCAATGACACACAGGATGTCCGCAGAGGGCCACAGTCATAAAGTTATTTATTAATGGCTAAGACGGTTCCAGAATTCTATTGGTGGTCTATGTTAACATCAGCAAAATGGACTTAAGTTGCAGCTGCAAATATCTGTGAAGATTCTCAGTCACCAGGTGAGTTTATCTGGAAGTTGAGTCATGGCAACTGATGACCAAGATGTACTCATTTTGGACCGAGAAGATAGGTGGTTTGAGAGAGGGGTCAGGGAGGTCCTACATGTGCATATAGAAAGTCCCTCATCCAACAGGGGTGGAGGCCTTAGATACAATCTGTCTCCTACCGTGTTTCCCCGAAAATAAGACAGGGTCTTATATTAATTTTTGTTCCAAAAATCGCATTAGGGCTTATTTTCAGGGGATGTTTTTTTTTTTTCATGTACAACCATCGACATGTATTTAAATACAGCAAATATAGTCATGTCATCTTCTGGTTGCTGCACAAGGGTGGAGGGCGGGGTTTCACTTAACTGGGGCTTATTTTTGGGGTAGGGCTTATATTACGAGCATCCTGAAAAATCATAATAGGGCTTATTTTCAGGTTAGGTCTTACTGTATTTTTGGGGAAACAGGGTATTTATAATGCTGCCCTTTTATACCTCCCCAGAAAGATCAGGACCACACTCACCAGAAAGACCACTGCTAACAACTGTTAACGACCCATGACAAGGGGGGGCCAGAGGACTGCAGAAGTCGGATTTTCACTCCCCTTCCCCTCCTGCCCTTTGTCCAACTAAGGAGCCTATTCAGACCAGGGAGAAGTGAAACCAATGTGGAGGATATATCAGGGGTCGCCTACCAACTCTCCTCAGACTGAAGAAGCTCCTTGGATGAATAGCGAAATGTTTCAACCTAATAAGAAAGAAGTCCAGATACCCATGATTCAATTTCCAGATTGCAGCTGCAAACTGTCACTAATTAAGAAGGTGCTGACAGCATTCTTGAGCAGGCAATCCAGGAATGCAACCAGCTCTCCACTGATTAGCAGGAATTTGCCACTGAGATTAAAGATTGAACTTAGATAAGCATCAATTGTCAGTAAGATTTTGTTTTATCTCCATACGGTCAGTCTGCCTCTCAGAGCCAGTTCTGGGAGAACAAGTGTGGAAGTCTTTGTGCTTGAGTCCTGCCCAAGCCCTTCCAAAGTTATCTTTCATTGTCCACTCTGGGAATGGGGTGTTGGCCTAGTTTTTAAAGCATTTTCTGATGCAGGCAGGGCACTTTCTATCAGCCTTAAAAATGAAGATATAAAAATGGCGATTTCCAAACTCTAAGCAGCCCACAGAGGGGACTGGGTCACAAATTTAGCCCCTTTGTTCCTTCAACTTGCCCGCCCCGGTGCAAAGTGTTGTAGAACTCCACCTTTGCAGCCAGAGAGCCAAAAATGAGGCATTATCTAAAGCTTAATTGCTACATGGCAGGATTTTAGGGTGGTTGCACCACGAGGAGCGGAATAACGCTGCCCATTCTAGTCGCAACTGCTCCAAATTGCCCCTACAATACATTGCAGTTAGAGTTGGAAAAAACACTCCAATTGGCTTTAGTGGGAAGAGCTTGTTACACCTCATTGCTGAACATTCAAAGATACAGAAAGCACAGGCGAGGAAGCCCTAAAGGGCTGCCCTCTGGTCTGCCTCTTACAGAATCATAGGATCATCGTAGGGTTGGAAGGGACCTTGGAGGTCTTCTAATCTAACCCCCTGCCCAAGGCAGGAGACCTCATACTATCCTAGACAGATGGCTGTCCAATCTTTTCTTGAAAACTTCCAGCGATGGGGCACCCACAGCATCGAGAGGCAAGTTCTTCCTTGTTTAAATAGTAAATAGTAAAGAAATGGGATTGGAAAAGGAAAAGGAAATGACATGCAGACACTAGAACACATAGCAAGGTAAGAAGAATGAAGCAAGGAGAAGATGTGCCTTCGATCCATGGGTCACCTCGGAAGAAACCCTGGGAAGGAAGCAAAGTGTTTTCTGCAACAGAACTTATTGGCTGCTTCACTGTGAACGTAAAGGTACTTTAAAGTAATGGCCATTTGTTGCAGGGAATTCTAGATGTTAATCAGGCACTGTCTCAAATACTACTTCATTTTGTTAATCCTGATCTTCTGGCCAAGCCATGTGACTGTGGGACTTAATTTCATAATACAGTGGTGCCCCGTATAGCGAGGTTAATCCGTTCCGGATTAACCTTCGCTATACGAAAACATCGCTGTGCGGGGCAGGGAAACCTATTGGAACGCATTAAACTTAGTTTAATGCGTTCCAATAAGTGTCTAAACTTACCCCCTCCAGCGATGTTTTCGCTCCGGCGGCCATTTTGGAGCCGCCGATCAGCTGATCGGCGGCTCCAAAATGGCCGCCGGATGACCCGAAATGGCCCCTATCAGCGTTTTCGCGACCTCCCTAAGCAAGGGGAGGGCGCGAAAACGCTGATAGGGGCCATTTCGGGTCATGCGGCGGCCATTTTGGAGCCGCCGATCAGCTGTTCGGCGGCTCCAAAATGGCCGCCGGAGCCCCAATCGTCGCAAAGCGAGTGCGGCGATTGGGGCTGATCCGTATAGCGATCCCCAAAGAGGGATCGCTATACGGATTTTTCGTTAAACGGTGCACTCGTTAAGCGAGGCACCACTGTAATCTATTCCTCTCAACACCATAATTTTATAAGCCCCTCCAAAATCTCCTCTCCTCCTTCTGGTCACTTGATCTTTTCCCACTCAACTGAAAAAGTAGAAATGTTACCCACTTTCTTGAAAAAAAAAAAACACCTGGAACGCTAATCCTTTCACCACTCCAGTGATCCCTTTCTGGCACTCTTCTCTTTGTCCTGTTACTCAGTGGTCCCCAACCTTGGGCCTCCAGATGTTCTTGGACTACAACTCCCAGAAGCCTTCACCACCACCTCTGCTGGCCAGGATTTCTGGGAGTGGAAGTCCAAGAACATCTGGAGGCCCAAGGTTGGGGACCACTGTTGTTACTCTCCAGACGGGATGGAGATTGATACATACCTTCTTCACTGGTGAGTACAGAAGCCAACATGGTCTCGTTGCCACTGTCAGGTGGGTTGCCCCGGTTGCTGTTCTCCTCCGGACATGGAAGGGCGGGGACAGAGACACGAGGGCGGACCCTGCTCTTGCGTGTGCTGATGCGAATGATCCCCCGGACCAGTCTACATTCAGCATCCTGCTCATCCAAGTGATAGTCCTGAGTGATGCTGCTGATGAGGTCTGAGATCTTGTTGGTTTTCTCCAGGAAAACCGTGTCCGATGTACATTTGGCCAGCTCATCAATCTGGTGGACGCTGAAGAGCTCAGTTAGTTTCTTGAAGATCAGGACGTCAATGTCTCGACTTGACATGGAACTGTTCAGCTCACCAAACTCGAGATCCGACTCATGGAAGGAATAATGTTCCTCGGAGTTTCGCTGGCTGCTGGGAGGGTTCTGCTTCTCTACACTGGCCCAAGGGCTCTTTTCTGACAGAGGTTCCTTGCAACAGGAATCCGTGTCTGTGTACGAGCTAGGGCTCCGGTTTGGATAGACTGGGATCCCTTTCAGTTTCACATCTGGGTAGCTGAAACTGCTACCCACTGGGATTTTTTTGGTTCTCTTCCCATCATTTTCAGGGCGGGAGCTGTTCTCTGGACTGTTTGACAAATGCCCGTTGCACTCCCGGTTCTTGGTGTCCTCTGTCAGTGACTCGTTATATGGGTATGAGATGCTGCCTCTGCAGTCCCTGAAACAGCCCCCACAAGTCACAATGCAGCAGAAGACTGCTTTGTAAGCATTCCAGGCCTGGGACAGAGTGGGGCAGCACATGGTGTGAGGGGTCTCTGCAGGGCCAGAGATAAAGGTTGCTGTTTCTCCCTCTCTGCCATTGGAATCTTTGGGATCAGCTTTGCACGACCTCCGATCCCGCATGGCCTTGCGAGACTGCTTGAGGTCAGGGCTGGAGCCATCGAACGCCTCCAGGCTAATGTTGATTGCCCTAGGGGAGTGGATCTTCTGGGAGACAGCAACATCTGGAGCAGGCCGGTGGTAGTCGGTTAGGCTTTCACAATGCCCTTGTCTCTTTCCAAGCATGACTCGCCAGCCTTTGGACTCCTGTTTGGCCGGTGGGGGGGGGGAGGTAGGGAGGGAGCAGGGTACACAAAACGAATTAGATCAGATCATATTGTAATCAGATTGACAAGAGTCTCAAAGCACCCAAAAGACGTTAATTATAGCAGAAATGGCTAGCACCAAAACTGTATTCTTTTTAGTGCTAGATCAAGACCATTTCATTTAAGACATAAGACATAAGACATAAGAAATTTATTTGTCATTGCGCTCACAAGTGGGTGCAACGAAATGAGGTGCTCTTCCCCAAGGTAAAACTGGACAACACTACAAAAAAAAGTTAAAATATACACAACTTTCACCATCCAAATATAGATACCCCGTTTTTGCTCAGCAATTAAAATTCCACCAAAAACCTATGGCCCCGCATTTAAACTCAATACTGCACTTGGGTAAAAACTGTTCTTGAATCTGCTTGTCCTTGCTTTCAATACCCTGAATCTCCTTCCTGATGGTAATAGTTTAAAGAGCTGATAGTTCCTCATCATCTTAGAACTGCACAGCTGGAAGGGGCCCCATTGAGTCCAACCCCTGTCAAGGTGACCCAGTGGGGAATTGAACTCCCAGCCTCTAGCTCTGCAGCCAGAGACCTAAGAGAGCGAGCCAGCAGTTTGCACAGGCACTAAACATTTAATTATACAGTTTCAAACTGTATTTTTTTTAATGCTGGGTAATAATTTTAAGCTCTTGATTTTACTGTTGATATTTACATTTTGCAAAACACTGCAATTTTAGTTTTTTTTATACTTTGACATGCAATCCTCTCTGGTACAAAGGTATGGCATGTAGATTTAAATAAACAATACTACTTTTGTGGACTAGGGCAGTGGTTCTTAACCTTGGGTCTCCCAGGTGTTTTTGGACTGCAATTCCCAGAAACCCCAGCCAGCCCAGCTGGTGGTGAAGGCTTCTGGGAGTTGCAGTCCAAAAACACCTGGGAGACCCAAGGTTAAGTGCCTTTATTGAACCACAAAAAAAAAAATCAGACTAACACACAAATACAAAGTGCATTGGCATGCCCATGGGCAGAAGGAAAGGAACAACTCTCAGATTTGTTTACCAGCTCCAGCTTCTGGTGTCATGCTGAATTCCTGCTCTAGAGAGTTCTCAGCTTTTAAGAAGACCCTTTTTTCTGAAAAGGGTAGGTGTTTTCCAGGTATTTTGGATTTCAACTCCATTCAGTTCTAGCTAGCATGGTTAATAGACAGGAATGCTGGTAGTTAGAGGAGAGGACTAGGCAAGGTGGACTGCTATAGTGTGTGTACCAAAATCCTTTGAACCCTATCTCAGTTTGGGAATGGCTCTGAAGAAGGTGGGGGAGGGTTGTCCTGTGATCAAAGCGGAGATGGAAACTGAACATTGAATAAAGTTTTGCAAAAGAAGAAATAATCACAAAATGTCGCAAGATAAGAGAATCATGCAAATCAGCTTTGATGGTCTCATTTTTACAAGGTTAAGTTTTCACATTTGCTGAAGGGCAGAAACAGGATTGCCTAAGAAAAAAATCTCACTTTTTTTTGTTTTTGTTTTAATAACAGAGTACGTGTAGGCTTTTTTTTTCACCTAATGCAATGAATTGGCTCTGGACAAACAAGGGGGGGCACATGCCAGAAGCAGGAGGATGAGCTCTACCGACACTCTCTCTCTCTCTCTCTCTCTCTCTCTCTCTCTCTCTCTCTCTCACACACACACACACACACTTTCAAGGCATCATCCTCTTTTCAGAGCTGTGACTCAAGAGTACAGGTATCACTGTAATTCCCATGTCCTCTATCTGATTTTCTCCTCATCGTCTTATATCACATACCTTTCACTTTGCCTTCTTTGGGATTAACGGAGACTCTAAACAGATACTTCATCCATTTCACAAGTTCCTAGATTCAGGGAGACAAAAACGAAGACTTTAACCAAGGAGAGTCAGGCAAGCTGGGAGAGCGAAAAAGACAGACTTCTGTTCCCAATGAATTTAAATTCTGAAACAGATGGCAGCAGAGAGAGAGAGAGAGAGAGAGAGAGAGAGAGAGAGAGAATGAGCTTTATGACTAACCAGTTTGTTGCAATGTGAGCTTTTATGGATCTACCTAAGACACAAGAACATTTTTCCAGAGCGTGTCCAAAAAAACTGGACTAAAATCAATGAAAGCTCACACTGAAACAAACAGGTTAGTCTTAAAGATGTCACAATACTTTTGTTTTTGCTGAACCCCACACAGCTACCTAAATGTTGTCCTCTACAACACTGATTCTTAACCTTTGTTACTCAAATGTTTTTGGACTGCAACTCCCAGAAGCCTTCACCATCAGCTCTGCTGGCAGGGGTTTCTGGGAGTTGCAGTTCAAAAACACCTGAGTAACAAAGGTTAAGAACCACTGCCACTCTAACCATTCTATCACACTGTATACAGTGGTGCCCCGCATAGCGAGGTTAATCCGTTCCGGATTAAACCTCGCTATGTGAAATCGTCGCTAAACGGAATGTAAAAGCCCATTGGAACGCATTAAACATCGTTTAATGCGTTCCAATTGGCCCTAAACTTACCGTTCAGCGAAGTTTCCTTCATAGCGGCAGCCATTTTCGCGCCCGGTAAGCGAGGGGAGGGCGCGAAAACGCTGCATGCGGGCATTTCGGGCGTCAGGCGGCCATTTTAGAACCGCCAAACAGCTGATCGCCCGACTCTGGGAGGTTTGGGGGGTTGGCAGCAAGAGGAGAAGAGGGAAAGTGGGGGGGGGAGGACGCGCGAACGCGCGGCTTCCCTCCCTTCGGCTGCCTGCCTTGCAGCCTGTTTTGGTCCCTCGGGGCGGCAGGAGAAGGACGAGGAGGAAGAGGACGCGCGAACGCGCGGCTTCCCTCCCTTCGGCTGCCTGCCTTGCAGCCTGCCTTCCTCTTCCCGGCCAGCGCGGCCCCGCATCACTCTCGCGGCGGCGGCGGCGGCGGCTCCTTCCTGGCACCCTTCGGTAAGCGAGTTTTCTCCATATGGACGGATGCTATGCCTCCGCATTAGCGATCCCGGAGAAGGGATCGCTATGCGAATTCGTCGTTATACGGTGCATTCGGTATGCGAGGCACCACTGTATTTAAGAGCATTTTTTTTAAATACAAGCGTCTCCCAAGGCCTTACTTTTCAGAGGAGAAGTGTCTATTTTTATGAGCTTTCAAAGAGCAGCCCTCCATTTCTTTTTTTTTCCTTTGGGGCAATGTGGAATAATAAGGATGGAATAAGCCAAAAGCCACACGTGAAACATTTTGCTTTGCAAGGATGTGAGAGAAGAGAACAAGATAGCAGAGCTGACCCAAGATGCATGGCCGCCTAAAATGGAGCATCTAACTGTGCCTATCAAGTTACAGGGACCAAGGGGAGTCGGATGATTGCACCACCAGGGAAAGAAATAACCACAAATGTTTGTCTTTGGCAACAAAGATACAACAGTTCATTAGCAATTTATTACCCTTTCAAGGCACCAGAATCAGTTGCCTGAAGCAAAGAACGCACTCCGCCCAAATAGAAAGCTAGCCTTGATTCATGCATACATTCATGGAAGGTTCAAAGCTTGCTTAGGAAAAAGATTGGAGGTTATCATACAATAACCAGCCACTGTTTGCATGTGTAAAGAATTCCAGAGCGATTCTGTCAGATGTTTCTGTCACTTACTGGCTGCAATCGGTCCTAGCCAAGAGAGGATGCTGGAGCAGGGAGTGCCAGTCCAGCAGTGTTTGGAGAGCATACTTTTTGCCCACCTCATTTCACACAATCGTTCAAGAGAACAGTCACCAGGCCAAGCTTCTGAAGAAGATTCCTCCTTAATGTTATGTAAGTGAGGAATACAAAATTAAGACAAAATGCATTTGGAAAGGTTCTGACATTAAGACATGAAAGATTGACTTTCCACCCATACATTTGCTATAAAAATTACTACAAATAGCCAACCAGATGCCTATAGCACTAAAGGTCCATTTACCGTCACTGGGATTCTACCACACTGAGGAGATCCTCTTCCTTCAGTTACAAGGCACTACTTAGAATTTGGCTTCAGGTGAGTGTTTTGTGTGGTGTGTCATCTAAAATTATTCCGCAAATTTTCTGATATAGGGCTCAACATGTTTCTTGGAGCTACTGCTCCCACCCAAAACCAGCAGCCATGCCCGTTGACATATGGCTACAGCTGATGAGAAAGGACATTGTATATCGCTGAGGTGAAACTTGACACTAGCCCACCTCAAATGGGTTCTTCAAGTCTGCATTTTCCATCTTGGAACCTTAGTTTAACTTCTTGCTGGTCTGGCCCCAATGATTTTTGGAACTTTTCTGGTTTTGCCTCAAGTTCTGCAATGTCCAGCCTAAAGAAAAGTCCTAAGGGCTCCCAAGGTAATCGCTGGAGTTATTTGATCTTCCAATAAAGATATTACCCAATCAATATTTTAGATTTTCAAGTTTCTAGTCAGCTGTAGAGAGCGGACATGTGGGTGACTTGCTGCAAATGCTACGAATTCTAAGAAACTCCAATTAATTCCAGGACAAATAAACTATTCGCCCAGGGTTCATCCATTTTTGACAGTATGAAGAGGCAGCAATGGCTTCCCAGGTATGAAACTCATGTACTCAGGAAATGACTGCTTTCTGTCTCTCTTAATACATAAGAGACAAGGCGGCAGTAAGTGTGTCATTGCTTCCTGTCCTTGCAAAAGATACTTCCTTGCATGATACCTCCTTCTGCATCTTAATTTCAATGCCTTACATTTACTAACGGTTTGCTGAAGGTGTCTGAGGAGACCAGATTTGGCTTGCAAGCTTGGCAGTTAATTGTCCTTCATTAGGACAATCTTCTAAATGACCATTTAAAAAGTGAATAATCGAAACATAGACTAGTCTTGGCTGATTTTTTAAAAAAAGGACTGGATACAAGGGAAGAATATTCCATGCCTATATGCTCCATCTGGCCACTTCTAGGAAAGTCTGTAAGATAGCTAATGAGATTCAACTCTCTATGCTACTTTTTTTGCCATATATAATGGCTGAAACCCTGTTGCTTAGCTTAGTGAGTGACAGTAGAATAGGCCCACTGAATCAGTTGGAATGTGGCAAGTCAACTCCTCTGCAAGTTTATTGATTCAAATGGGTCTATTCTAGTTGTGACTTAATATATTAAAGTAAGTTGCAACTAGAGTAGACACATCTGAATAAGTGGAACTTACACAGTCATAGACTCACCAACTCCTCACTGATTCAATGGGCCAACTCCAGAAAAATTTACACCACAACGATAATTCGTTCCCCTGAAATCGCTGTTAAGCGAAAACATCGTCCAGTGAAAACAGTTTCCCCATTGGAATGCATTGAAACCCATTTAATACATTCCAATGGGGAAATTACCTCATCGTCTAGCAAAGATCGCCCATAGGGGAAGCCATTTTCTGAGTGCCGATCAGCTGTTAAAATGGCTGCCCTGCGAAGCATGGGTCCGGAAAACACAGGACAGCTATTTTGCGCAGCCAGAAAACATAGTCGTCTTGTGAACAAACGGTTCGCGAAGCACAGACCTAATCATCGTCAAACGAAAATCCCCCATAGGAAACATCACCCTGCGATTGCTATAGCGATCGCAAAAAAGTCACCGTCCTGCGGATTCATCATACAGCGGAGTCATCGTCTAGCGAGGTACCACTGTACTGTGTTAAGCAACAGGATTTCAGCCAACATCTGCTGGTGAAGATAGCCATCTAACTATAGCAGAACTTCTTCCATTCCTTCAGAGGTCATCACTAACTGTTGCAAAGATTCTACGTATCGCAGTCCATACCTCCAGGACTGTGTGAAAGGGTAGCAGAACCTGATTTGGAGGCAGGAAAAGTTGCCACAAAAGTTATTTTAAGCTTTTTACATCCTGTTTTCTATCACTTGACCATGGCTTCTAGACAATGGAAAACAACACATATAACACTACACCAAAAACACTTAGAAAAAGCCAACAAACCTTTGAGCTCACAGGGCAATGATGTCACTAAGAAATATATTTTTGTTTTCTGTATTTTTGTTTTTGAATTCCTCAAACCCATGCACGATGACTTATTATGATCTGAGTCAGTGCTATCATCCTGGATGGGCAGAGGCTATATAAGGTTTCTGATAGGGGCCCAAACCCTAAGCTGCTGATTTCCCCTATCATGAGGGAACATAAGGATATTTCAGGATGCAGCTGATTCAATATGTGAACAACCTTTTTATTTGACCCTCAAATTGCCATCCCATATGGGCAGATCATCAGCACTGAATAAAAAGGCATAGGATTGCAGCTTGAGGAAACTTTCTTTCAGATTATGCACATTTCTGGCATGTAAGAGGGAAAACCCTAGTTCTCCATCATCAAAATACGATTTAAAGTTAAACCTGCCTGTACTATGTGCAAATGATATACTGTAAATTTAAAAAAACAACACCTCTGCATCTTCATAATCCAAACTCTGATCTACGAAAGCTTTCATAAATTAAACAGATTTATATTTATATACTTTACACAATTTTAGTACAGAATTGAATCATCTGTTGTAGGCATTACGTGTCTCAGTATCTCATGTGACATGGGAAAAGAAAGATATAGCAATGTTGTGATAAAAGGGATGCGTTTTTAAAAGAAGCTTTTTTTGTTTTGTTAAATGGCCATTTAAAAACGACACACTTCATGGACAATCCCTTAGCTGGATTCTAGTGTTTCAGCAGCATTACTGACACACCTTCTAGCATATTTTTGAAGCCTTAAGGGCTAAAAATCTAGAGTCAGGATGTTCAGTATGCTGAACTGTGCACAGATTATTAATCGCTCTACTTGCACAATGCTGTGGCATTAGGGTGGCTCTGTGTCTTACTTTACAGAGCATAGTCCTTGACCTGAACAGCTGTACAGTCAGTCCGTGTCTACTTTGAGGATGAAGGATTTTTAAGACATTTTAAGAAAGGGAGGGGCCTGCATGTGCTTATTAACATTTAGCACCTGGAAAGTAAACTGAGCAGCAGGCACACAGATCACCTGGTCACAACAAGTCTTCCCTACTCTGAGAAGATGCACTGTGTTTCTATTTCAGTTGCAGCACTACTTCTAAACCTATAAATGAGGTTATGGAGATTTTATTTAGATCTGGGATTTCCATGATTATCTTTGGGGCACTTTACTCTTCCAGGGGGCCTTGCACAACGGTTAAACTGTGTGGCTAGACCATAAAGAAAGCTGATCACCGAAGAATTGATGCTTTTGAACTGTGGTGCTGGAGGAGGCTCTTGAGAGTCCCCTGGACTGCAAGGAGAACAAACCTATCCATTCTAAAGGAAATCAACCCTGAGTGCTCACTGGAAGGACAGATCCTGAAACTGAGGCTCCAATACTTTGGCCATCTCATGAGAAGAAAAGACTCCCTGGAAAAGACCCTGATGTTGGGAAAGTGTGAAGGCAAGAGGAGAAGGGGACGACAGAGGACGAGATGGTTGGACAGTGTCATCGAAGCGACCAACATGGATTTGACCCGACTCCGGGAGGCAGTGGAAGACAGGAGGGCCTGGGGTGCTCTGGTCTGTGGGGTCACGAAGAGTCGACTACGACTAAACGACTAAACAACAAAACAACAATAAACAACACTTTCCCTGAGATCCCTGAGATGACATCCCTATATAGGGAGAGGGAGTGCTTCTCCCTGTAACATTCAATCTGACCGCTCACTTAGATCTGCTTGGACGGGCCCTCCTCCATATCACACCATTAAGAACAGTTTATTATGTGGAGCCCTGGGGTAGGGCTTTCTTGGCTGCAGCACCATGACTGTAGAAGGCCCCCTCCTTGGAGGGGAGCGCAGTCAGTGCTGACACGGGCATCATTTCAGTGCCAAGCCAAAACATTTTTATTAGAGCCTTTGAGTACTGAGAATAATGGCCTGCATAGATTTTAATGCAATGGCTTTAAAGTTTTAACACGTTGATTTTGTGTTCTGGACAGTTTAATTGTTTTAAACATATGTTTTTAAATGGTTTTATATGGCTTTGTAAGCCGCCCTGAGATTCTGTGGTATAGGATGGACTATAAATGCTTTAAATCAATCAATCTCCTGTCTGCAGACTGTCCTGCCTGGTAAGGCTCATGCATACAGCCAACTCATTGACATTGAATCCTACAAATATTCACTCAGAAATAAGTTCCACAGTGTTAATGGGGCTGTCTCTCTAGTAAAAGTGCCTTTTCAGACTGCAATGCAAGATTGTGCAGGATTTTTTCTGCCCACTGGTTAACAACCACTGCAGTTTGGTTTTGCTGCTTCCATAATCATTTTTATTCTTAAAAGAAAAGTTAATGCGTTCTTCAACCTAGTTGCAGCTACGTTAATAATGTTTCCAGATTCACACTACAAACATATACTTATGCAAGAAATATAGGTGTTTTGGTGCTTGAAGCAAAAGACCTGGACTGCTCCCTCTTCAGTCGCTGTTGGCTAAACTTACCGAAAATGACTGGATCGGCAGCTGAATCTTGCTTCAGCAATAATAACAGGGCAACATATTTCCCACGGCTCCCAACAACAGTTGGGGGCCCCAGGACAGGCAGGCCATTCAACATACACAGCATTGTTCTCCAACAGAAGGAAATGGTTAGCGAGGGTGCCCCATCATCTCCCACCTACTAGTATTCTCACCTGTCATTTCTAAACTAATTACAGAACAGCATCTTCTTTCACACCAGAGGGCAGTGGGCCAGTCTGGGGATCAGGACAAGCCATGTGGCATACACAGCTCTTCCCAGCAGAGGGGTAACAGCAGGGGTCTCGGCAGCAACAGCCAGGACATCATCACAATGTTATATCCCACCTCTGCTATTGGAAGTGGCTACCACACTTTGCCATATGGCAGGGCTAGTTATATAGGACATACAGCTGGAGTAAAAGCAGTGATTTAGACTGGTTTTGCACACTGAAAACCAAATGTGAATCAGTGCAAATAAAATAAAAATAAAACTTCCATCAGAGGAAACAAGAATCTGTAGTTCTGTGGGCAGACAAATGCTTGAGCAGAATAGTCTTTTCAACACACCCACTACTTACAGCTATTAGATACAGATACAGGAATGCCCAGAAGAACACAAATGCATAGGGAGAATTAAGGGCTTTGCAGGGGTAATGAGGTAGAACTTAAACTAAGCTCAAGTCAGGGTGTCCTTGAGCATCAGAACAGTTAAGGTATTTAGCATAGCTGGAGGAAGGGTGACTTACAAAACAGGCAATGAGGCAAGAATGTGTTGAACAAACAGATCTCCCTGTTGGATCCAATTTGCAAATCAGGATGGAATTATCTGGCCAAACCCTTGCTCTTTGTCACCTAAAAAGATCCTTGATGGAATTACCCCTAACCAGCCCTACTATCACTGCCCAGGAGAATACACATCTGCTCCATTATTAATGTAATGTCCTGCTCTTCAGTAACATTTGTAAATAAAATAACCAGTGCTAAGCAATGCCTTGTAGAACCAAGGACACATATTCATACAGGCCACATCCCAAGTTGTCTTAAATGCAAATGAACACAACACAGTTGCATATCCCATACAATCCAGGTGATCCCAATGACAGCTACAGAGGCAACATTAAGTACATGCTCTGCATATTCTAGGATGAATGCAGAAAACTGGAACAAAGAAATGTTAGGAATGCAACTTTCAATTCAACATATGTGGCATGCCTTCTTCACAGAAGAGAGTGAAAAAAAAAAGATTGACAGTAGACATACAGTATTTTAAAAAGTACTTGCAAGTTGAATTAGATGGATTGAGGAGTATATTGTCCACAAAATGTAGCCATTCCCACTATTTCAGGCGTTCTAAAATGGAGATCACATAAATTCAAGGAGGATATCCTTAGGTTATTAGTCACTGTAGAGATATAATACTGCCCTTGCCATAAAGGGTATATCCCTCAATAAGAATTGCAGGGGATCACGAAGAAAATGGTAGTTGCTGAGGATCTCCCTAAATACATCTAGTTCGCCAATGTGGGAACATCACACTAGAATGTAGAGGATTATTCTTTTTTATTTACAACTACAGGCTGTATTGGAGACCCACAGAACACTGGGGGACAGACAACGCTCGACAACTGACCTGTCAAAGCTAAAACTTCAACAGCTATGTTATGGGTGCCACTCCGCTCTTTCTTTCTCAGGTGCAATCTCAATTAAATACATAATAGTCCTTGCAAACACCTCGCCTGGAAAAAGGGGGGGGGGGCGAGACAGGCAAGCAACTCCTGCGTTGGGATTAAGAAGTGCGTTATTAGATTAATTTTCACTCCGGGTAGCAGAAAAACTTTCGATTTCTCTCCCCCCCCCCTTAAAGGGTGCAATGGCAAAGCCACTGAAAAGCCTCTCCTGGCTTTCTCTGGAGAGACGGCAGGTATAATGGCAGGTGAAAGGGACGTTTCTGGACTTTCTCGGGAGAACAGCAAAAGGAAAAAAAGGATTACCTGGAGCGCGTCCCGGGCGACCCTTCCACGCCCCAAAGGGACTCCGGCCCCGCAACCGTCCCTGCGCGTCGGTCAGAGCGAGGAAGGCGGCTCCCCACCGGCTGGGGACGGGGCGGGAAGGCGAGGGACCCACGCGAGCGACGGGGAGGGGAGGCTCCGGGCGGAAGGAGGGGGCGGCGAGCGAGGCAGGCAGGCATCGAAGGGAGCCGGGTCCCCCCTTCACACCTGGGCAGCACCTGGAGGCAGGTCGGGGAGGGGCGCGCGCTCTGCCCGCGGAGGTCTCCCTGGGGCCGCCCTGACCTTCCCACCACCGCAAAGAGGACCCCTTCGGCCCCGGCCCCCAGGATCAGCCCTCTCCGGCCCCGCCTTAGCATTACCTGCCCAGCCAGGTAAACGGCGTCGAGGGCCCCGCCCTCACCTCAGCCCAGGTGAAGCCACGTGACGCGACGGGCTGCCTAGTGGGACAAACATCGCCGGAAAGCGTTCCCTGGAGAGGCAGGAATACCGCCGCGCCCTGCCCACTCGGGAAACGGGCTCCGCCCCTAAACATTGCTGCCTTGCCCTCTCGCAGGACCCGGGAACACGGTGTCCAAAATCCCCATCATCATCATCGATGCATTCCAATTGCTTAATGGTAAAGGTAGGGCTCTTGGCACAAGATCAGAATTCGCTCACCGAGACACGCATGTTTGTGATATGCAAAAAGTATCCCAGTGTCATAGGTTTGGGCAACTCAAGAGAGGCAGTCTTTGTAGAAGTCGAAGTCCCTATATCTGCACCCAAGAGGAAGGTATCAGCAGGGGCAGGGAAAGCTCGAGAGCAGCCCTTTAGCGGAAGAACCTCTAAGGGTTCCTAAATTCGGAGAGAACATAGGTAATTAAGTGACCTCAGGATGTGGCAGGTATCGAGTGGAAGCTCGTACAGTACTGTTCGTCAACTGACTGTAACCCTGGGCTCCCCACTGCAACATTTTGCTGCAGGTCCTGCTTGTCTTTTGCCCTTTCAGAATACATCCTGCGAAAGGCTGGACTGGATGAATCCCAAACCGGAATTAAGATTGTCTGAAGAAATATCAATAACCTCAGATATGCAGATGATACCACTCTGATGGCAGAAAGTGAGGAGGAATTAAAGAACCTCTTAATGAGGATGAAAGAGGAGAGTGCAAAAAACGGTCTGAAACTCAACATCAAAAAGCAAAACAAACAAACAAAAAAAACCCTAAGATCATGGCCACTGGTCCCATCACCTCCTGGCAAATAGAAGGGGAAGATATGGAAGCAGTGACAGATTTTACTTTCTTGGGCTCCATGATCACTGCAGACGGTGACAGCAGCTGTGAAATTAAAAGATGCGTGCTTCTTGGGAGGAAAATGATGACAAACCTTGACAGCATCTTAAAAAGCAGAGACTTCACCTTGCCAACAAAGGTCCGCATGGTCAAAGCTATGGTTTTTCCAGTAGGGCCTGGCACACTCTGGTCCATGGGGTCATGAAGAGTCGGACACAACAACTAAACAACAGCAAAAAGGAGGGCCTTTGGTGATCTGCTGTGCTGGCCAGAACAAGTTTTCAGGATGATTCAGCCAAAACGAGCTTTGTAGTGAATAACCAAGACAAACATCCTATATACAAAGTAGGCTTCTCTGCAGTGGCACCCAGGAAAAACAGAAGTTAATTCACCTGAAGATAGATGAAAGCACTCCATTGATAAAGATTATGACACATTCTCAGTCAGCTTTTAGAGCTCTGTGTTTTAAAGTGTACAAGTTTTTTTTTAAAAAAATAGACTGTTCTGTTCTGTTTTAAAGTGTACGATCAGTTTATATTCGTAAAGACTGCATTTCTTAAATACAATAAATATAAGGCAAGCTCCACTGCACATCATAAGAATGATAGGATTGCACTGTTAGGCTGCTGTCTTATTCCTACAAACGTCTGGTAATCCACAGCCTGAGCATCATCAGGAAGGGCCCTTATCCTAAAGCGGAAGAATGAGGCACCAGCTGTCTTGAATTATAGGTTTTTCACTGCAACCCATAATACGGGAGCTTGCGGGGCTTACTTCTGAGTAGACATGTATAGGGAAATTGGGCAGTTAGTCTTTTGCCAGCTTTTTGAGGCACAGTGGGGAATCAAACTCCTAACCTCTGGCCTTCAGCCAGAGCTTGATTCACTGATTTGTAAGATTTCACTATTTTATATTCTGTGTTAATTGATTCAGAGAAGAGCTTCCTTGATAGAAAACTTTAGATGAGTTGGAAATGGCTCTGCTTAGGGGCAGTTTCATGCAAACATTGCCAGCTTCCTTTCCAAGTCTGAGAAGCTAGCTTTCCTTTAAACACTTGAAATCGTTTTTCAAAGTATGAATAATATTTCTGGAACAAATACTTTTATTTTTTTGGAACTAATACTGCAAGACTGGAAGTAAGTAGTTTTCAGATTTATGACTTTTGCATGCTAACATTTATGTGGTTACTCATTAACCTACCCTTTGCAGTACATAGCTTCTATGGTAGCGTGCAGTAGCACTTCATGAAAAAATAGGCTTTAAACTGTATACAGCAAACTGTTATTGGCTTTTAACCAAGCTGTGTTGGTTCTGCATGGTTGTGGGTAAACAAGGTCCTATATTCTGAGATAAATAGCTGATTTCAACCTCATAGTTTTCACCTTTAGTATTAATTATCCCTAGCGAACCGATGCTCTATCAGATCTGTAATGATAGGGGGGGGGGGAGAACATTGGGGAGGGATATTTTAAAACAAACATCTGGATGTTTCAATGGAACACTAAGAAGAACTTCCTAATAGTGAGAGCCATTCAACAATAGACTGAATTGCCTTGCAGGGCGGTGGACTCTCCTTCACTGGAGATTTTTAAGGAGAGGTTGATGGCCACCTATCAGGAGTGCTTTAGCTGTGGAATTCCTGCCCTAACAGGGGGCTAGCTTCAATTATCCTTGGGCTCCCTTGCAGCTCTATAGGGCCATGATTCTATGAAGCAGGCAATGGCAAATGTACCTTTAGGCCAGGGCAGCCATTCTTAATAGGGCCATATGTGGTGCATTGGAAGGGGGAAGGCACAGACTGGAAACAATTCTTCACACACCACCTTATGAGAAAAAAAAACAGATCCGGTTTGTATGGAATAATCTCTTGGGCAACCCACGTGCTCACACATTGTTAGCTGAAGCTGCACACGGGCAGTACCGTAGCAGGAACCTTTCCTGAAGGGTTCTGTTTCCTGCAGCTTTGCATATGTTTGTTGTTGTTGTTGTTTAGTCATTTAGTCGTGTTCGACTCTTCGTGATCCCATGGACCAGAGCACACCAGGCCCTTCTGTCTTCCACTGCCTCCTGGAGAGTTGGATCAAAGTCATGTTGGTCGCTTCGATGACACTGTCCAACCATCTCATCCTCTTTCCTCCTCTTTCCTTCACACTTTCCCAACATCAGGGTCTTGCATATGTTTAGGGGTTGTTTGAATGTTTGGTCTCAGAGCCATTGGAATGTCTCAGGTTGGCTGTCTACATTTGGAAAAAAAAACACTGTGTGTGTCTAGTTGTATGTGTATTTAGGCAGCCGCAGGCCCTATTACACCAAACAAATCTTATAGCCTTAGGAAGTAAGACGATGACTTAAGTGTTGTGTAATAGTAGCAGTTTTGAATTAAGAGAGAGGGGCATGAGTTTTACCCCCGGGCATGGGTGGCTCATAGTAAGGGTATTTAGGGGTCTACTGATATACCTAAGAAGGTTTTCCTATTTAGACATTTACTTGTTACATTTATACCCACTTTTCATCTAATGAATGGGACATGGTGGTGCTGCGGGTTAAACTGCAGAAGCCTCTGTGCTGCAAGGTCAGAAGACCTGCAGTCGTAAGATCAAATCCACACGACAGAGGGAGCTCCCATCGCTTGTCCCAGCTCCCGCCAACCTAGCAGTTCGAAAGCATGCAAAATGCAAAAATGCGAGTACAGTAGATAAATAGGTGCCACCACAGTGGGAAGGTAACAGTGTTCTGTGTCTAGTCACGCTGGCCACATGAGCACGGAAATTGTCTTCAGACAAACGCTGGCTCTATGGGTTGGAAACGGGGAGGAGCACTGCCCCCTAGAGTTGGACACGACTGGACTAAATGTCAAGGGGAACCTTTACCTTTTCATCTAATGAGTTCAAACTGGTGTGCACATGTCTTCTCCCCATTGCTTCTCACAACAACCCTGTAAGGTAAGTCAAACGGAAGGAATGTGGTAGGCCCAAGGTTATCTCCTGCGTTTCATGACTGAAGAAGGATTTGAACTCGGGTCCCTTGCATTTGAGTCCAACTTTTAAGGAGTCTAATTTAAGGCAGCATATATAGTTAGTTCTAAGCTCCTGCTGGGCTGTTCCAGTTTATCCCTGCAACAACTGTATAAATGGACCCAAGATCGTTCAAGGGCTTTCTCAACTGGACGAGCAATAGCCAATGCTCTGGATTCTGCTATTGATCCCGAGGGGAAATTGACTGTGTAATCTTTGTATAGTTTTGCTTCTGTGCCTATCAAAGGGAGACAACGATGCTGATCTCTTTTTTTGTAGTAAAGCCCAGTTAATGAACCCAGCCAGTAAAGAGCTTTCAGATCTTTTTGAGATGAAACAAATTCTAGAAAACAATATAAAAAGGGAAGAAAAACAATCGGTGCTTTGCCTCCACTAGGTGGCAGGTTGGAACTGCATGTAAATTAATAAGGGTCTTGATTGCTAGGATGCTTGAGTTCTTATCCAAACTTCCTTTTCAGTGAGGACTAATTATTTTAGGTATATTTAAGATGTAATATAATCAGCACAGTCCGTATTTCAGACATTATGTCTCCCTCAGATATCACTGGTTATAACATTCACCCCATTCCACACCCACATGTTTCAAATTTGGTGGCTTCCAAGTTAGCATTCTGTGTGTTTACTTTACTGGACCCTAATCCACAAAAGCAATTGCCATCATAAACTAAGCGATGCTCTGGAACCAGGTTGGCATGGCTGAAAAATAACTTGTGGAGGTACCTCAGGCAGCAATATGTTTTAGGTTGATCATATATGTACTTCTGAAGAAAGCACTGAAGGCCACTTCCAGGGGGTTTTCAGTAATAAATTAGTGTTAAGGGCAGCAATAGTATGACACACCACACAGATATACAGTACGACCAGCTTGTGTTATGGATCAGATCTGAAATCCATGTGCTTCATTCCTTCAAGACTCTTGCTGCGATAGAAATGAGTCACTATATTTTCCCTGAATAATCATGACTCATTTCCCCAAATGTGTGTGAGAATAATATATGTGGGATCCTCCTAAATGGAATACTTTGTGAACTGAAGGACTTGGTATTACAGGGTGGCCACATGAAAAGAGGGCCAGGGCTCCTGTACCTTTAATAGCTGTGTGGAGGAGGTAATTTCAGGTGTTGCAGTTGACATGGTAAGCTACATATGTTAACATTCTCCCTTCCACACAGCTGTTAAAGGTGCAATAGCCTCATCTTCCTTTTCATGTGGCCATCCAATGTAATGGTTTGACAGGTAACTATGTCAGTGTTACCTGTAAAAATCCAAAACTCCTCGCTGCCAGTTGTAGACGGTGACCTGAGATAGCTGTAGATGCATGCATTCAGAGCCTGAGTGATGCTCTGCCTCCTAGAGAGAGAGGGACGGCGTTATGAGCCAGCAGTCAGAGCTGTGCAGCCAGCAGCGCATTAAGGCAGCCGCTGCTGACGTCAAGGCTGCCTATTGGGGGCTGTGCTCCCAGATGGATGCCACTCTGGTAAGAGATCTGAGAGCACATTCAGCATAGGGTGAGCCAGCTGCTGATTGACACGACTGTTCTGCACATTGAGGTGGAACAGAACAAAATTCTGGGACGTTCTAGAAGTCACAGTACTACAGCTATATTTTGATACACAGTGTTTTTTGATTTTCAGTAGGTTTTTTGGTAGCCAAAGAGCCGATCTAAAGTACTATATATTGGGGTTTGTGGTACGCAGTTCAAATGGCATTCCAGAGCTATGACAAGTTACTTTTAAGGGTTATAATTCCCAGAAACTCCCACTGGACACTAAATTGGTTGAAGGTCAAATGCTCATCCTGTGTGGATCTGTGTGTAGGTAGGTAGGCAGGCAGGCAAGCTTGAAAAAGCTATCTTTCTGGCAAGATTGTGGTAACAATGGCCATGTTGGGTGGGGGATGCTGGTTGCAGTGGTTCCAAAGGATAACATTGGAAAGTCCTTGCAAACAGATGTTATATCCATCCATCTCCAATGAATTCCTTCTATTCAAATCCCCACACCCTCTCTGTGTTTGAAGGTGGGGCACATACATGTAACAAGAGAAAAATGGCTGGTGACCTACCATTTTAGGTAGCTGTCTCTCTTATTTTTGGTATACTACACATATCTATCTTTTATTAATAATTCTAGACCTTCCTTCCTTCCTTCCTTCCTTCCTTTCTAGTGCCAAGGCACTCTTCTGGGCATCTAGCAACATTTAAAATCAAACCCCAGCTACCCATCCCCAATCACAAAGCATAAATAGTGAGATCCAGAAGAACATTAAAACCCTGAATATCTAAAGAAAAAGAAACCTGGATGGCAAATTAAAACAATAACCATTTCATGGAATCACAAGGATGTCACAGAGGTAAGATGTTTCTGAAAGCCTCTTAAAACCATATAGGTAGTTTTCACCCAATTTCTGAAGTCCAGAAGGGAGGAAGCCTGGCATATATCTGCAGGAAGCACGTTCTGTAGCGTCACAGCCGCCACCATGATTCCTGGTGATCGTTTTCTTGGCCTCTCTAGGGGTGGCTACATCATGCAAGCGCAAAACCTGACTGGATCGGGTACTACGGATGGACAATCTTGGGGAGAGATGCTCCTTAAGGTCTTTATAAGTCAATAGCAGCAATTATCTACTCAGGCCAATGTCTTGTACAGGTCGATGGAAATTACTCCCAACAAGTAAATCTTTTTGGCAGCCTTCTCCCATTTACGACCCCTCAGCCGTGTAGAGCTACAGCTCCCCCCTGACTCCAAATCGGTAGGTATGAATGACAGACGTTGTAGCCAAGGGCACCTGGAAGACACCAAACCCTGGATAGCTGGCTCATATGATTGCAGCCTTCGTATTCTTCTTGTGGCTGCCTCCACTTCTTCTCTTAAAAATGACAAGCCGTCTCTCCATCTCTAGGTATATTTTACAATAAGCCAAGCAGATGGGGAGGTTGCTTGGTGATGCCCCCCTGTGCCAGTCAGTTACCGTATTTTTCTGTGTATAAAACAACACTTTTTCCTAAAATAATTGGAGGAAAAATTAAGTGTTGTTTTATATAAACAAACAAACAAACAAACAAACAAACAAACAAATAAATAAATAAATAAATAATACACGGAAGAAATTCAGCCGCATGTGCGCTCGGGCACCTCTTGCTGCCGCCCGCACCCAATTGTCTCTTCCAAAGCTCATGGCTTGGCCCCTCCGGTGGCCCTGAGGCAGCAGCAGCAGGCAGAGACGGAGGCGAAGCAGCATTCACACACATACTTGGGCGCCTCTTGCTGCTGCCTCTCCCACCTGCCGGATCACCACCTCCACTGGGACTGACAGACTCAGCTCACGTCGCCACCTTGTCCCCTCCGGTGGCAGAGGCAGCAGGAGGCAGAGGTGGAGGCAAACGAGCACACCCACACACACGCTCGGGCGCCTTTTCCTGGGTCCTCAGCTGTTCTCTGACAACAACTCCCAGAAATCAGAGCACCGCTAACGGTGAGGGCTTCTGGAAATTTCAGTCCAAAATCATCTGGGGACCCAAGACTGGGAACCACTGCACTAGAAGAAAATGACAGGATCGACAGGAGTAATCAACTGAATGGATTTTAATTGATCAGTATGTTCATTAATATTCATATTGATTGTCATTCTGGATTTTAGTTGATTGCTCACATAAATTTTAGATGATCCATCAGTTAACTAACTGTGTGATCCTGTATGCACACTGTATACTATGTAATGCAGTAGGACTCCCCTTATCCGCAAGATCAGTATCTGCTGATTCATTGTATCTGCTGACTGAAAATACTAAATAAAACCTCCCAGAAGTACGTATCCAGATACTGTACTGTATGTATTTTAAGGGTGTATTTACCAGACGTGACCACTAGAGGGGATCAGAGACCATGCCATGTACACTATAGCATTTGATACATCTGCATTTCTCAGGGGTCCTTGGGAGGGGGCTTATAGTCAATCCCCCCAGGGGATGCTGCGGTCCTCCTGTATTCTTAACAGTAAAAAACACTTAGTTCAGTGGGATCTCTAAATGTGTATATATTTCCATATGAATTACATGAATTCTGAAGAAGTAAGATTTCTGTTATTTTTACAGGATGTGTGTATATGTACACACATCTGTGTACATAGATATGTCACCTTAGGGATCTTTATAGAAAAATCATGCTGCACGACTTGTCTGTATGAAGTGGGAGTGATGAGTCTTCTCAAACAGCACATGCTGTGCACAGTGCCTGCAGCTAATATTTTTGCAAAACAATGCTGTTCTCCCCCCAAAATCTTTGTTAGGACTACCTAGTGTTCACCGAGGAATGTGTGAGCTTTGGAATTACACTGAAGCCTTCATCTGTTTGGCTGTGTAGGAGTTTGGCTCTCCAGGAACCATAGGAGAGAACTGTTTGTCTTTGTGTGTGTGTGTGTGTGTGTGTGTGTGTGTGTGTGTGTGCGTGCGTGCGTGCGTGCGTGCGTGCGTGCGTGCGTGCGTGCCTGTCTGTCTGTCTGTCTGTCTGTCTGTCTGTGTGTGTTTATGTTTTGTGTGTGTTTAGCATATCAAAAACCTCTAGAAACAGAGATATGTCTGGTGCTCTTTATTCTTTGTTAAAATACATGGTGAAAAGAGCAAAGAGTCAGGATGAAGCCCACAAGACCCAAACATGCCCCAAAATATTCTGTTTCTGGTCTGAACTGCCAACAACAAAATCCCAACAGCACCCCCCCGGACCCCTCCCCTGCCACTAGGTAGGCAGCCAATGCCGCCTTCTGTTGAGCACCATGCAGACAGCAGGAACATTTGGCTGCCATGGAGCTCGCTCTCTCTTGTTCCGAGTAGGTCCTTGATTTCCTGCCTACCCCTCCCATTTTAAGCCTTATTAATAAAGCCTTATGTAATCGCAGGATGGGCAGACACGTTGCAGTATCAGGTGCCGCATCTAGTGGAAGGATGCTGCAATTCAAGGAATGCCCAGGATACCTGCCAACCTCGTTTTCTACAGCAAAGCAATGTGATCCGTTTAAATCATATTGAAGGAGAACAGGGTCATTTGGACCATGTGTGTGTGTGTGTGTTAAGGGATTAACAAAAACGGTGCCTCTAAGGAGCTTCTAAGATTCAGCTAGAATGTTTCATCCCCTTTCTCTAGATGCAGCCCATAACGGAACCATGCCCCGTGGTTTGTCTTTTTTGAACATTTCATCATTTCTTCCCCATTTTGACCATGTGCAAATTCTGCAACCCCCATCGTGCTCGGTTAAAAGAATTAACAACCATGGCAAGAGTAACAGTTAAAACTAACCTTTTTTTCATACAAGCCAACATGGCACCTGAGATTGACTGAAGGATTTCTAGATCACCTTTTGGGACTGCAGGGCGGTTGTTTTGTGTCTGGTGTGTCTGGGTTACTTTGCAGCAGGATTCCTGGGCCATGTGCCCACCTCGAAGCAAATGGGGGCCTTCATTTGAGTGAGAAATAATTTTAATAAGCATACAACTGTTTCTGGTGCTCAGTGATGTTCTCTTCCCTCAGTGGCTCCGCTCTCTTGAACCAATGATTGTGGGTTGGTTTGTTTTTCCCCCCTTTCCCTCGCATGGATCTCTATAGAAACCCCTCCTTGGGGAAGTTGCCAAGGTTTCATCCTTTACCTTTTCTGAACTCACACAGCACCATGTTGACAGCGATAGATGTTGCTGACAAAAGCTTGCAGTAGCCATGTTTTTTTCAGGGAGGAGGTGATGGCAAGACGGGGACCCTGGGATTTTGCAAGTGGCCAAAAAAACCTTTCTTACTGTTAGGCAGAAAATGTGTTTGTGTTTTTCTGTGTGTGTCTCGCTCTCTCGCTCTGTGTGAGTCTCTCTGTGCCTTTATATTCTGCCTAACAGTAAGGCAGGCTTTCAGATATATGTGCATATATACTACAGTGGGGTCTTGACTTGAGAACTTAATCCGTATTGGAAGGCGGTTCTCAAGTCAAAAAGTCTGTAAGTCAAGTCTCCATTGACCTACAGTGCATTGAAAACCGATTAATCCCATAACAGGCCGTTTTTGTTCCATTTTGGTTTTTTTCTGGTCTGTAAGTCAAATCTCAGTCTGCAAGTCAAACCTAAATTTTGCGGCTAGAGAAGTCTGTAACTCAAAAAGTCTGTAAGTCAAGGGTCCACTGTAATTGTTGTTGGTATTCTCTCTCTCTCTCTCTCTCTCTCTCTCTCTCTCTGTGTGTGTGTGTGTATGAACACACTCAGAGGGGAATACGACACAAACACTATATTAAAACATTAGTCCATATTAAAACCAAGAATTCCCAACATTTTTTGCTGCCTCAGACAGGACTTGAATCTTGAATCCAGTTAAATCTCCATTTGTTCACCTTCATCCAGTCTATTAGTAACATCAACTGCCAGTTTAAAGCCAAAAGAGTTTCTCCGGCATTAGATGAGAAGAGAAACCCTATGGAGGCATTATGCAACCGAGTGTTGTGAACACGTTAAGAGGAAAATAACCTAACCCCTACTCTTTTATCATATTCGTCCTGGTTTAACCACCAGGTCTGAACAGGAGAGGGGGTTCTGCTTATGTGCAGGCTCTATAGGTAGGCAAGAACCTAGATTTTTCCAGGGTTAGGAACAGAGATGGGCAGAAACCTTGGTTTGGAGGTTCGTGTCAGACTGTATGTGCAGCATGTCAGGTGCTCCCTGTTTCCTTTCCCCCACCTCCCCAGCCAATAGCTCATCTTCCTTTCCTCTTCCTCTGTCCGATCGGTCCCTGGCAGAACCAGTCTTCTTGGCTGAATGGGCGACCACCCAAGGAGATGGGGCAGAGAAGCCCACATGCCTTCCGGAAACTGGCTGAACGGCCAAAGAGAAGGCGGGGAGGCACGCGTGCTGGCTGGCGAGGGGGGATCCAGCCCGGGAAGCCGGGGAAGGGAAGGTGTGGCCCCGTTGGTGCCGCACGTACGAACTGACACAAGCCTCCGAACCGAGGTTCCTGCCCATCTCTAGTTAGGAATCATCAGCCTACTGGTGGTAGCAAGCCCCAAAACTTTAGCCATCCTCAATTTCATGTATTGTAATACAGATTTTAGAAAAACTATCAGTTTAAGTGTCCAGTACAATTCTAATATTGTCTTCCTCATCAAGAGCATCTGGAAATACCAATCAGCATTATTTAAAATCCATACAGACCAGCATTCTGCAACAATGCTTACTAGAAAGCCATGAGAGTTCAAAACAGATAAAATCAGAAATGTATAAACAACTTAATATTAACATAAAGGTGCCATTTAAACACACACATATATAGTACATATACACATTTTTGGAAGGAAAGGGCACACAATTCATAACACCTTAAGGATGAATAAGTTTGTATAAGTTTTCCTGGACAGCCACTCATTTCAGATCAGAAGTCCATTTTTAGAAGGGACTGGAATCATGGATTTATGACATGAAGCCATGATAGGAAATGAATAAGTGAGAAATTACTGTCATTTATCATAGGTAATGGTCAGATTTAATGTGTAAACAAGGAAGTGTACTTTTTCTTCAGGACTACTGCTTTATTCATCTGTAAATATAAAGAGATTTTAAACACAGCCCTACGTGTGTTTACTCAGAAGGAAGTCATATTGAGTCCCATAGGGTTTATTTCTAGTCAGGTAAGCATCCATAGGATTCTAGTCTGAAATCATCAAAGAAAACTCATCAGTGACTTGGTACTGCAATCTTATGCATGGCTATTATGTGTGCGTGCCACTGTGTTAATTGAAAACTGTGCTTAGCATGATGTCCCTAGATTTACTTTAATCAGACCTAGGACAACCCAGGGCAGTTTTGCCCTGCGATCTCTGCCTGAACTAGTTATGTGTGTAGGTTAATGAGCCTACTCAGAGCAGGCCTAAGACATTTTGCTGCCTGAGACAAAATGGCACATGGTGCTTCCCCATCATGATGCAGAAAACCTTTAGTCCATCCAGTGATTTTGGCACCTAAGGCAGAAAATCCCATAAGCACTTCTCCCTTTATCTGGTAGTAAACACTGACCAAGGCATCTTGAGGAAGCAGAATTCATCCACAAAACCTCACATGGAAATAGAACTAGCAGTCTTTAAGGGTGCCAGTATCTCTTTATTTTGGGTGGGGGTGTTATATATATGTCGACAGCCACTCTTTGTGGCCTATAAGCAGTACTGGGGTCTCATAATAAACAACAGTATATATATTTCTCCCGCAACTGTCGGAGGGAGAATACCATGTCAGTGGTGGATCTATTAGCTCGAAATCCGCACTGTGATTCTGGATAGACTCTGTCTGCAAGCACCTGGAGCCTCTTCAGCACAACATGGGCAAGCAGCTTCCCTACAATGCTGAGAAGAGAGATGCCACAGTAGTTATTGCAGTCACCCCTGTCTCCTTTGTTCTAATACAATGTGACAATGTTTGGATCTTTCATGTCCTGTGGTCCTCCACCTTCCCTCCAGCAAAGACAAAAGATTTCATACAGCTCAGTGGTGATGATCTCTTTACAGCACTTCAGCAGGGATATTATCCTTCCCAGATGCCTTGCCGGAGGCGAGGGTCTTCATAGCTCTTCCAAAGGCATTTGATTTGGTTAGCAGGAATGGCCCTTTTTAAATACTTCACAAGACTGGATGTCCACCTCGACTCCTTAACATCATCAGGTCCTTTCATGAGGAAGAGGGCACTGTAGTTTTTCATGGCTCAGCATCAAATCCATTTGACATCCAAAGCAGTGAAACAGGGCTGTGTCCTCACGCTGACCGTGTTTGAGATCTTTTTTGCTGTCATGCTGAAGCACACCTTTGGAAGTGCAACAGAAAGTGTCTATCTTCAGACTAGATCAGATGGAAAGCTCTTTAATCTCTCTAGATTGAGAGCAAAGACCAAAG
This sequence comes from Pogona vitticeps, assembly GCF_051106095.1. Lineage (NCBI taxonomy): Eukaryota > Metazoa > Chordata > Lepidosauria > Squamata > Agamidae > Pogona > Pogona vitticeps. The sequence continues at coordinate 10,347,611 of NC_135791.1, read as the reverse complement.
TCCAGCTGAAATGCATGCAGGACTTCCTCTTCGCTGATGATGCAGCTGCTGTTGCCCATTCTGCTGAAGACCTCCAACAACTCATGAATCGCTTTAGCAAGGGCTGCCAAGACTTTGGATTAACAATCAGCCTGAAGAAAACACCTCCCTCTATTACCATCTCCACACAAGAATTGGGGGTTGTTCATGACTTTCTGTACCTTGGCTCAACAATCTCACTCCCTAGATGTTGAGTTTTATAAAAGCATTTGCAAAGCATCTACCATGTTCGCTAGACTCACAAAGAGAGTATGGCTTAATAAGAAGTTGACGGCATATACCAACATCCAGATCTATACAGCCTGTGTCCTGAGCACACTCCTGTACTACAGTGAGTGCTGGACTCTTTGTGCATGGCAGGAAAGGAAGTTGAACACGTTCCATATGTGTTGTCTCCAACACATTTTTGATATCACCTGGCAGGACAAAGTTCCAAATAGTGTAGTCCTGGAACAAGCTGGAATTGTTAGCATGTATACATTACCCAAACAGTGGCATCTACGTTGGCTTGGGCATGTCGTGAGAATGGCTGATGCTTAGATTCCAAAAGATGTCCTGTATGGAGAATTAGTGCAGGGAAAGCGCCCCAGAGGGAGACCATAGCTGCGATACAAGATCTGTAAACGAATGGACCTGAACAGATGGGAAACCTTGACATCTGAGCGTTCAGCCTGGAGGCATCATGGCCTCCCCCAATTTGAAGAGACCCTTGTCCAGCAGACCAAGGTAAAGAGACAGTCCTGAAACAAGCAAAATCAAGGAGCTGGACAGGGTGCAGATTGTATCTGTCTTCAGTGTGGAAGGGATGGTCACTCTCGAATTGGCCTTCTCAGCCACACTAGAGGCTGTTCCACATCCTCTATTCAGAGCAAGTGACCATAGTCTCTTGAGAGTGAAGGATGCCTAGTCTAATCCTAACTCCTTATAGAGCATTTGTCTGGCTAATGTTATTGCTTGCCTGCCAGTCTCAGAGAGAAGGGCATATTTATACGTCTAGGGAGGACAGCATGGATCCTAGGTGTACCCTCGGTATCGCAAGCTCAGCACCCCATAGGGCTGTTTGTTCATCTGCCAGCCCTGCTCCCTCTTTCCTCCCCTCTCCTCCCTCTCTCCCAGGATGTGGAAACGTGTCCTTGCAGCATCTCTAGCATCTTTGTAAGCAGGGCATTAAAAAATACCAGCTGCTCAATAGTAGTCGCACTCCGTTGAATCCTGAGTGTTTCGGGACACGCGTGGAAAGAGCAGAGAGAGAAATCCGTGGGGTGTGCGTGACTCTTTTCAGGCGGAGGTGCTGCGGGAGGGGGTCGGGGCGGGGGGGGGTAAGGAGGCAGGTGTTCCGTGGAGGGAGATCGCAGGGAACCATAGAAGGGCGAGGACGAGGGCCATGCCGCCGCGGCTGACGAAGCCCCCGGGGGGAGGGAGGGGGAGAAGCGGGGACGGGCGTCGGAGGCGCTGGGAGGGCGCCGGGCGGGGTTTCGCCGACGGTCTCGCCGCCCCGATGACTGGCTCTCCGAGGCCGCCTCTCTCAACGCTCCCTCTCCTGCCCCCGTCCGCCCGCCCGCCCGTCCCGGTATAAGAGCGCTGCGGACCGCCGGCTCCTCTGCTGGCCGGAACGAGGGACGGAGAGCCGGAGGGGGCGCCCCGGGCTCTCCCGGCAGGCAGGGCTCGACCTTCCCTTCCAACCCCGGCCAGCGGCTCCCTGCCCGGAGGAGGAGCCGGGAGGCCCCCGCAGACCGGGCGATGATGGAGCCCCCCGAGCCCCAGCGGGAAGCGGCGTCGGCGGCCGGCCGGGGGCTGGAGGTGGCCAAGTCGCGGGGCGGCGGCGCGGGCTCGGGGGCGGCAGCGGGGGCGGCGGTGCGGGGGGCGCTGGAGCTGGCCGAAGCCCGCCGGCGGCTGCTGGAGGCGGAGGGGCAGCGGCGGCTGGTCTCGGAGCTGGAGCGCCGCGTCCACCAGCTGCACCGCGTCTTCCTGGAGGCCGAGCTGCGCCTCGCCCACCGCGCCGAGAGCCTGGGCCGCCTGGGCGGCGGGGTGGCCCAAGCCGAGCTCCACCTGGCGGCGGCGGCGGCGGCGGGGTCCCCCCTCCACGGGCCCCGCCTGAGGAAGGCGGCCCTCCCGCGCGGGCGGCCCAAGAAGCTCCTCCGGCCGCCGGCCCGCCTGCTGGCTTCGGCGCTGGGGCTGGGCGGCTGCGTGCCCTGGGCCGGCGGGCAGAAGCAGCGCCCCCGCGGCGGCCGAGCCCCGGAGCCGCCCCCCGAGTCGCCCTTCCGCCGCCCGAGCCTCCGAGGGGCCCCTCCCGCCAACGGCCCCCCTCGGCCCTGGGAGGGCTCCGGTTGCCGAGTCACCGGGAGCGGCGAGGAGGAATGATCTGCCGGCTCGGAGGGGGCTGATCCTCACGGCCGCTCCTGCCAAGGATGGAGACCGGGGAATGGGCGGCGGGCCAGGCATCCATCCGTAGGTAGCTGTACATCCCAGCCCCCCCCCCCCCGCGGGCATTTTGGAAACTATATATATAAGAATTCCGCAATTTAAGGCACTACCGAGAGGGAGCTCTTGTAAATAGTCCGTATCACCGAAAAAAACTTGCAGCTAGCAATACCGCAACCAGTGGCCTTACAATATCTGTCCTGACTAAATCCTGCACTCTTATACTTCAGAGTCTCTGCGCTGCACTTTCAGAGAGAGTTCCAATTAATCTTTCCTTTTAATTCATTTGAAGAACTGAATGGATTTCTACCTTTCACTCTCGGAAACTGAACAAATGGTTTCCAGTTGTCACTAAAGCTATTTCTAAATTTTCCCTTCTCACATTAATATGCCCAATAACTTTAAGCCAAGATAATGAAGATCAAATTAATCATATACTTTCCCCCCAAATAACAGAATCGGTAGGTCACTCCATCTTGCCTTTCCAGCTGTACCGTTTTATCACCTGCTTGGCTGGGAGAAAATTCATTTTGAATGATCCAGAATTAGCTGTTAGTAATATGCTGCCTTCCTTGTCCAGAAGATGTCATAGAACTGCCTGGGTGTGGCTGACACAGGGTGAGATGGACATGGGAACTGTCCCAAGAAGGATCGCTTCAGGATGCAAACAGGAGCCCCACTGCTTATGGCGAATGAAACTGGCCCATGGCCACCCTCAGGATAATGATGTCTATTGCATTTGGCTGCAGTCTCTCTGGGGCCTCCATAAGGATCCCAGGAACAAGGGGGTGAGTTTTCAGTAGAGCTTGGAAAAAATATGTTTTTGGATCACAATTCACAAAATCCCCCTGTAGCCGTGTTGGATGGTGGATTCTGGGAGTTGTTTTCCCAAAAAGTAGTTTCCCCACAAGGAGCGCAAGGCGAGAGGGCTCTGTGTCATTTGGTCCTTCAGCAGTGAGAAAAGCGTCCATCTGTTCTGTGGAAATTCAGACTGCGTCTAAACACATTGCATCCTCTGTCCCAGGAAACCATCCAGTTTCTGCAAAACCTGGACATATTTCAGCTTGCATAATTCGTAAACCAGCCAGTGTCATTCCCCCCCCCCAAAAAAATGCCATTGTCCTTTCTGAACTCTGGCTGAACCAATGCACCTTTCAGTAAGGATAATCTGTCATCAGAAGAGGAGCAAGCTGTATTTTGCACTGCTGGGGTGGATTCCATCTGTATCTGCTGAAGACTCCCTTGAAGGCACTTGATCTAGTGAACAGACTCTGCGAGATGAAGGGCGGATAATGGCCGGACCGGTTTGGTCTCCATCACTGATTCCGTTGGTGTCTCTTGATCGAGGCGTCTCTTTTATCCCAGCAGGCTGGTGGCCATGCTGGGCTTCCTGTTTCCACTTCTCTCCTTTTATTTTTGACATCCTTTATAAATTGCAGAGAGATGGGTTTGAGAAAACTGCCTTAATTTTCCCATCATCTACGTGGAAGCTTCCATTATCCATCAGGGAGAAATTTCTGAGGAGCTGCGTCCAAGCCAAGAAGCATTTTGAAAGACCTCTTCATGCTCTTTTGAACGATTGATGCCTTCAGAGCAGTGAAAGGGGACCTTGTCCAGCAATGATTGTAACAAAACTTTCCCATAACTTCCTGTACAGCACTTTCTGATCGGAGTTAAGGCGTTTCTGCTATTTTTGAATGCACAGGGCAGAAGTCGTAGGAGGAATATGTTTCTCATGTTGAGAATCTGATTGTAAGTGGCAATTCACCAGAAATGTCACGGGACATGAGGGCTGATGTCTGTTCCCCTCTCTGCCAGTGAGCAGCTGGGGACTTTTTAAAATAGTACCTTTAACAGAAAGTAATGACTTTTCTTTGCCATTTGATTTCTACAGGGTAGCAGTTTGGGGGCACAGTCTTGAGTAGATATTGTGCCCTCTTGATTGTTTGCATCCAACAGGTTTGGATGTACTGTATGTGGTAAAGACATCTCCATGTTGTGCATAGCGAGCTGTATTTCACCAAGGTTTTGGCATGAATCGCACTGCAAAATAAGGATACAATAATTGCTCTTTATGCTTTTAGCAGAGGCTTTAGTGTAGAATTCTAATTATATAACAGGAATACATTGTACTATCTTAGGCTGAACAAGGACATAGGAAACTGCACAGTGTTCTAGCTGAAAAAGCACAAAATGTTTTCGTGAGCGATATCTGTCCAGTGTTCTAAAGCCATCTTCCTGACGATTTAAGAGAAAACTGGGTGATTTTGAGCATCATTTGCATGGTATTCTAAGATCAGTGGCACTTTCCTCTTGAAAATATAGGGAAATTGTCATTCTTAATTCTCAGATTATTATGACTACAGAATTCACAGGATGAAACTACAAAATGTGTCTCTCTTCTGTGTGAACAACGTAGTATCCCTGACGTCAGTGGGGCTAGGTGTTCCTGCTTTTTACTGGCTATGATTTTGTGCCTTTAACAGATGCCTACCTTATGGAAACGTAAAAATAAAAACTGATTCACTGATGTAAACAAGATTTCAAATGACTTACTATGGAATTTCTATTTTATTTTAATGGTTGCGTATAGTGTATAGGAATCTTGTTAAGAAAGGGTGGTGTATAAATACCCTAAATAGAATAATAAATTATTATTAAATAGAATTATAAATTCATATAACAGAAGAAATGTTCCCCTTTCACTTTCCTCTCTGTTGGGCTGTTGAAAGCACAGGAGCTGGGCCAGAAAAAAGTTGGCAACTCTCAACATGTCTTACATGTAGCTAATTGTGTTGGATTATTATGGACAAACGGGAAGGCACTGAAGTGCATCATGTAGCGGGTTACATTTGCCATGAGCAGATCATTGTTACTCAGATAAAGAGCACATGCCCCCTGGTGTGCAGTGCATAGCACAGAAGTACCATTAGAGTTCCATATGTATCTGCTGAGAAGTAAATCCATTGAGTTCAATGGAGGTTACTCCTTGGTAGGTGTTTGTAGTCATGCTGCCTAGAGGAGAGGGGACTTGCTAGACATTCCAAAGAATTAGCAGTCTGGATAAACAGATTCCTTTTTAGTAGAGTTCAATAGAAAGCAGGGCAAATTCAGGAAAATGATTTGAATAAATGTCTGTTTTTGGTTTGGTTTTCTTGCACTTTGGGGGAATGGGTCAGGAGTAATCCTATTTGTTTGCAGAATACCTCTTCCTGCGTGGCAAGACAGTCAGTTGCAAGAAGGTCAAGAAAAGTTCATAAATGCATTGATTTTTCTGATCTTTGCTCTTTTGGCATCAGGAGAGGCATCTGTACATGATTTTAGATGCAATCTTTGATGTAGCTTTGTATGTACTTGAAAGAAACTTGAACACAGTTGCAGACAAGGGAAAAAATAGCAGTTTCATGAAAGTGTCTAGTCTACCTAAAGTGGATAAGAGACAGCAGGTCTGTTATGTAACCGTTCCCTCCACTACATTTCTGGGGAATGATGGCTGTTGTGGTGCTGTGAGTGTGTTGGAATTAATGCACATGTTTTGCCACAAGCGCTTGATAGTATAGTTTATATCAAAATAAACATTTTTTAAAATTGCAAATTGGGTGTCCTTTAATGGTCATTGCTAGAAAGGGAGTGGTGGAAAAGGTGGGATGGCTAAGCAAATAAAATCCCTGCAGCACGAAGAATGAAAAATATTTGTGAGCAATGCTTTCTTTTCACAGAATTTGCAATCCTATACATACATGTGTCAATACCCAATATACATACATACATGTGTCAACATACAAACAAAGCACTAAGTCGTAGTACCTAGACTTGTGTGGATAATTTCCAGGGGCCAATACATATGCTGGTGGCTGGGGAAAGTCTTCCTGCCTGGTATCTGTCCCAACACTGAGTCACCCTGGCTCAGTCCTCCAGGAAGTTACCAAAAATATGCAAAGTTGCCCACTTGTACATCAACCCCGCCAGGCAGGAATACTAAAATTCCCCCCCAAAAATAAAGAAAGGATTCAATTGGTGCACAAGATAAGACGTTTCTTTAGTACCTTCTATTCTCTTTAGTACCTTCTATTCCCCAAATAATCAAACTGCTACAAAGTTGTATTTTATTAAAGATGTTGCAGAAAAGTTCTGAAAAGTAAGTTTAAAACTTCAAAAGCTGTAGAGAAAATTACCCATCCCAGCACAAGCTTAAAAAGCCTGAATTTCAAAGGCAACTGAAACCACCATCCCCTCTTTTCTCAGTTTCTTGACAACAAGGTTACTTCCCAGTTACGTCTTTTGACATACTGCATTTGCAACCTTCATTTTCATTTGGTATTGTCTAGAACTATAGACAATATGTAAATAAGTACAGTGGTGCCTCGCAAGACGAGTGCTCCGTTTAACGACAAAATCACTAGACGGGGAACTTTTTGCAATCGCAAAAGCGATCGCTTTACGATGGTTTCAATGGGGGAATTTCGCTTTGCGATGATCGGTTCCCTGGTTCGGGAACCGATCATCGCAAAGAGACGATTTTCAGCCAGCTGATCAGCAGTTTCAAAATGGTCGCCGGGTTAAAAAAAAGGGTCCCCGCTCTTTTCTGGGACGGATTTCTCACTGCACAGGCAGCAAAAATGGCCGCGTTATGGAGGATCTTCACTGGATGGTGAATTTCAAGCCCATAGGAACGCATTAATTGGGTTTTAATGGGTTTCTATGGGTTTTAAATTTCGTACTACGACGTTTTCGTTCTACAGCGATTTTGCTGGAACGAATTAATGTCGTAATGCGAAGCACCACTGTATAAGGGAATTATCCTCATCTCTGAACTGCAGAACTGGAAGGGACCATGTGGATCACTGAATCTGGCCCCCGTCAAGTCAGCCCAGTGGGGAATCACACTTCCAACCTCTGGCTCCACAGCCAGAGAGACCTAAACCACTGTGCTATCCAGCAGTTCTTTAATGGAGAAAGCTATCTTATACCGAGTCAGATTACTGGTCCGTCTTGTTCATTATTGCTCACTCTGACTGGCAATGTGGCCTCAGTATCAATGCAGTACAGAGTAACAGATGTTTTTGTTTGACTGATTTTTAATGAGGAGAGGCTTATGCATGATCTTTCTTCAGATTTGAAAAGCATGTTCTATAAACCCTATAACTGAACTAGAAGGATCACATCCATGAAAAAGAAAAAGAGCGTAAAAGCAGTTTTGCCAAGGTGGAAGCAGGAAACGGATGAGGATTGTCACACCATGGATTCCCTCCTGTCGAGCCTAAAATTGTCCTGGGAAGCTTCTTCATAATTGTCCAGCAGGAGGAAATATATACAGGCAAACCCCGCCCCCCATCTTGGGAAAGTCTATTATGTTTGGAAAGGGAAGCAACTCTAACTCAGCACTGCAGTTCTGATTCCTCAGGAGTTAAAACACTAATTAAAGCAGGTCAAGTATTGCTATTTTAAAGGAATATCAACAGGGGGTTTAAAACCAGTTGTTGTTGTTTTTTTAAATCATACTTGAATTGCAACCGATTATTTCCCACATACATCTTATTTCACTTAATAGGCCTGGTGACTTGTCATACTACATCATTGTGATGCGCAAAGGTGTGTCACTGTGCTGACTCATACAGTGGAAAGGCAAGAAGCCTTATTTGCTGCTGACTCATGATGCCTTGTGCTTCTTTTTGTCTTCATTAAAAAGAAAAGCAGACTCCTTTCCTGGCCTTCTCCTCCACCTTTTGCTATGCTTTGTGTCCTGATACACAACAACGGAATTCGCCTGCAAGATTTCAGTCTGTAGAAGCCGAGGAATCAGTCAAGGGACAAAAGTTCCAGAAGGGTAGCTGGGGTGTTATCAGGCATTGATAGCCAGGATATGTACCTGGACAAGCAGTCAGTTTTTTTAAAAGATGAGGATTTACCTTTAGCGTCCTATCCCAAATCATCATATGTATGTGTTGTGTGTGTGTGTGTGTGTGTTTAGTCGTTTAGTCGTGTCCGACTCTTCGTGACCCCATGGACCAGAGCACGCCAGGCCCTCCTGTCTTCTACTGCCTCCCGGAGTTGTGTCAGGTTCATGTTGGTTGCTTCGCAGACACTGTCCAGCCATCTCATCCTCGGTCGTCCCCTTCTCCTCTTGCCATCACACCTTCCTAACATCAAGGTTTTTTCCAAAGACTCTTTTCTTCTCATGAGATGGCCAAAGTACTGGAGCCTCAGCTTCAGGATCTGTCCTTCAAGTGAGCATTCAGGGTTGATTTCCTTTAGAACTGATAGGTTTGTTCTCCTTGCAGTCCAGGGGATTCTCAAGAGCCTCCTCCAGCACCACAATTCAAAGGCATCAATTCTTCGGCGGTCTGCTTTCTTTATGGTCCAGCTCTCACTTCCATACATCACGACAGGAAAAACCATAGCTTTGACTATTCGGACTTTTGTTCGCAAGGTGATGTCTCTGCTTTTCAAGATGCTGTCAAGATTTGTCATCGCTTTCCTCCCAAGAAGAAGGCGCCTTTTAATTTCAGGGCTGCTGTCTCCATCTGCAGTGATCATGGAGCCCAGGAAGATAAAATTTGACACTGCCTCCATATCTTCCCCTTCTATTTCCCAGGAGGTGATGGGACCAGTGGCCATGATCTTAGTTTTTTTGATGTTGAGTTTCAGACCGTTTTTTGCACTCTCCTCTTTCACTCTCATTACAAGGTTCTTTAATTCCTCCTCACTTTCTGCCATCAGAGTGGTATCATCTGCATATCGGAGGTTGTTGATATTTCTTCCGGCAATCTTAATTCCGGCTTGGGTTTCTTCCAGTCCAGCCTTCCGCATGATGTATTCTGCATATAAGTTAAATAAGCTGGGGGACAATATACAGCCTTGTCGTACTCCTTTCCCAATTTTGAACCACTCAGTTGTTCCATGACCAGTTCTAACTGTTGCTTCCTGTCCCACATATAGGTTTCTCAGGAGACAGATAAAGTGGTCAGGCACTCCCATTTCTTTAAGAACTTGCCATAGTTTGCTGTGGTCCACACAGTCAAAGGCTTTCGCATAGTCAATGAAGCAGAAGTAGATATTTTTCTGGAACTCTCTGGCTTTCTCCATGATCCAGCGCAAGTTAGCAATTTGGTCTCGAGTTCCTCTGCCTCTTCGGAATCCAGCTTGTACTTCTGGGAGTTCTCGGTCCACATACTGCTGAAGCCTACCTTGTAGGATTTTGAGCATAACCTTGCTAGCGTGCGAAATGAGTGCAATTGTACGGTAGTTGGAGCATTCTTTGGCACTGCCTTTCTTTGGGATTGGGATGTAGACTGATCTTTTCCAATCCTCTGGCCACTGTTGAGTTTTCCAAACTTGCTGGCATATTGAATGTAGCACCTTAACAGCATCATCTTTCAAGATTTTAAATAGTTCAACTGGAATGCCATCACCTCCACTGGCCTTGTTGTTAGCCAGGCTTTCTAAGGCCCACTTGACTTCGCTCTCCAGGATGTCTGGCTCAAGGTCAGCAACTACATTGTCTGGGTTGTCCGGGATATCCAAATCTTTCTGATATAATTCCTCTGTGTATTCTTGCCACCTCGTCTTGACGTCTTCTGCTTCTGTTAGGTCCTTCCCATTTTTGTCTTTTATCATGTTCATCTTTGCGCAAAATGTTCCTCTAATATGTCCAATTTTCCTGAACAGATCTCTGGTCTTTCCTTTTCTGTTATCTTCCTCTATTTCTTTGCATTGTTCATTTAAGAAGGCCCTCTTGTCTCTCCTTGCTATTCTTTGGAAGTCTGCATTCAAGTTTCTGTAACTTTCCCTATCTCCCTTGCATTTTGCTTCCCTTCTCCTCTCTGCTATTTCTAAGGCCTCGTTGGACAGCCACTTTGCTTTCTTGCATTTCCTTTTCTTTGGGATGGTTTTCGTTGCTGCCTCCTGGACAATGTTACGAGCCTCTATCCAAAGTTCTTCAGGCACTCTGTCCACCAAATCTAGTTCCTTAAATCTGTTCTTTACTTCCACTGTGTATTCATAAGGGATTTGGTTTAGATTATACCTGAGTGGCCCAGTGGTTTTTCCTAATCTCTTCAGTCTAAGCTTGAATTTTGCTATGAGAAGCTGATGATCAGAACCGCAGTCAGCTCCAGGTCTTGTTTTTGCTGAGTATGTGTTTTGAATTAGTTGTGTGGAATACAAATGTTCTGTGGCCTGAGCTTACCTACTCTTTAGGGCAGTGGTCCCCAACCTTGGGTCCCCAGATGTTATTGGACTACATCTCCCAGAAGCCTTCACCACCACCACCTCTGCTGGCCAGGATTTCTGGGAGTTGAAGTCCAAGAACATCTGGAGGCCCAAGGTTGAGGACCACTGCTTTAGGGCAGAACTCACAGCTCAGGACTCTACAGTTGTTCAGGATTACAATCACAGTCATTCTCAGCTGTGATGGCTGGGGACAATGTGTTTTGTAGTCTTCCCCCAGAGGCCCCGGGGGAAGGGAAGATGCATCTCAGATATACAACTATTGAGTGGGCTTGGAAGTTCCTTGCCATCCCATAATATCAGCTGCAATTGGTCTTGGCCCCAGCCCTCCATAGTGATGGGACTGTACATGCAGAACAAACAACAGAAGAAAATTGACCAAGTGCATACATACATATGCATCAAGGAATTAAGCACCTTTTAAAAAAGATGTGGCACACTGAAACCACAAGTCCCAATAAGAAGAAAAATCCAAAGTACATGTGTAGTAAAGTGAATCACTTAAGAAAGTGAGCCAAGCCACAAGTTGCAGGTTGCTTTATTTTATTTCTATGCCCTCTTTCTTCCAAGGTGGCTCATAAATAGTTAAAAACAGGGACTTCTGGTGTGGTGTAGTGGGTAAAGTGATGTCCTAGGACTCAGGAGACCTGGTTTCAAATCCCTGCTTGGTTATGGAAACGCACTGGGGGAGTGGCATTGGGAAAACCACCCTTTAAAGATCTCACTTACCTCGGAAAGCCCTATCAGGGTTGTGGGAAGTCAGCAGTTACTTGATGACACATCACACACAACTAAAAACTAATTATGACATTGAAAAACAATTAAACTTTAAATGCTAATTTAAAAAAACAGAAAAGCAAGGACTCAAGCACCGAAGAATACACAGTTTCCTGCAATAAAAGTTTGTTCTGATCAGTTTTTTAAAACATGCTTTAAAAGAGAGGTCTCTGCCTGCCCACTGAGGGGGGGGGGGCATATCTTGAATCCTGGGAGCAGCCAGTGAGGAGACCCTCCTGGTATCCTCCTTGGATAGCCTTTCCACCCCCACCCCCAATTTCGGGAGACAGAGGATGGGCTGCTCCAGAGATTTACAAACAAGGGTAAGACCTTGTAGGGAGAGGTTGTCCTTCAAATCACCCAGACTGAAGCTGTGGAAGATCTGGCAGGCCAGAACTAGGACTTAGAAGAGAGCCTCAGAAATGGACCAGCAGCCAGGGAAGGCATGTTAAAACTGGGGGACTCTTGTGTTCCCTGCAGCCAGCCCCATAGCGCTTAAATGCACTCTCTGGGCAGTTTAGAAGTTATTTATGCAGGCTTCACGTTGCCCCCCTGCCCCCCCCCGGGCAAGCTGGGTGCTCATTTTACCAGCTTTGGAAGGATCAAAGGCGGAGTTCATCTTGAGCCGGCTACCTGGGATTGAACCCCAGATCACGAGCACAGTTTTGGCTGCAGGACAGCAGTTTGTTCCCTTCTCAGCCACCCTGGACGCTGTTCCAAGACCTCTATTCAGAGCAGGTTGTTCCCATCGGCTCTCACGGCTGGAGGATGCCTGCACAGCAGCTTGACCCCTGCATCACCAGCCTCATCTAACTGCCTTGTTCTCTCCCGAACACTGGGCGGACGCTGGCTCAGGGCTAAATTCAGGAGCCTCACCAAGCTCTGAACCTGGGCTTTCACAGGAAGCCGAATCCTGTCTAATACGAGGCGAATCCCTATTCCCTGATCTGCCCACAGATTGAGTAGGAGCACTTCTGTCTTGTTGGGACTGAACTTGCTAACATGATGATATTGAATAAAGGCTAATTATGCTTAAAACAGGCCCTTTCCCAATAACATAATCACACCAAGCCTGCCATGTTTTGCCAAAGTACTCGAGGTGAATATCCAGCAAATCTGAGAAAGCCATCCTGCCAGAAATCCTGGGGAAGGGGTCTCCAGTCTAGGCAGATAATTCTTTATTCAAAACCACAAAGAATGGTAATATGTTTTATTTGAGGGCAGAGGAAGGCAGAAGAGCCAGTGAGATAGCAGGACTGACCTGGAGGTCAGGAGATGCTGGTTCAAGTCCCCAGCCATCCATAGAAACCAAGGATAAACCCCTCCTGAAACATCTCATATACAGTGGTGCCTCGCATAGCGAGGTTAATCCGTTCTGGATTAACCTTCGCTATGCTGAAGCATCGTTGAATGGGGCAGGGAATTCCATTGGAACGCATTAAACATGGTTTAATGCGTTCCAAATGGGCCGAATACTCACCGTTCAGCGATGCTTCTTAATGGCAGGCAGCCATTTTCGCGCCCTCCCCTCGCCCATTCTGGGCCATTTCCGGGCTTCCGGAGGCCATTTTGGCCACCGAACAGCTGATCGTTGGGCTTCGTTTTGTGAAGATTGGTAAGCTAAACGCTTACCGGTCTTTGCAAAGCGAATTTTGCCCTATTAAAAAAACGTTGAGCGATCGCATTAGCGATCCAAAAAAACCGCAAAACGAATTTTGCCCTATTAAAAAAACGTTGAGCGATTGCATTAGCGATCCAAAAAAACGGATCGCTATGCGATTTTGTCGTTATACGGTGCACTCGTTAAGCGAGGCACCACTGTACTTTAAAATCCCTGCAGGTCAGAAGAAGCAACTTGGTGGCACATAACAAGAACAGAAGCATCAGCTTCTGCTTTGCATGAAGAAAGCCTCAGATTTAACCTCTGCAGCATCCACTTAAAAGCAAAATACAGCTGAACATGGAGGCTGCATCGCCATCTCTTCGGGAGCCTCTAGCTGAGGTTTTCATGCCTTGAACAGGAGGTTGGAGTGAATGGTCTACCACTCCCCCTCCAACTGTATGAGTCTAGGATAATATATCATGTGATGCTTTGGGTGATCTATCAGGATATTTCACGGTCTCTGATACACTGGGGTCTTGACTTGAGAACTTAATCCGTATTGGAAGGCGGTTCTCATGTCAAAAACTTCTCAGGTCAAATCTGCATTTCCCATAGGAATGCATTGAAAACCATTTGATCCGTATCTGCTCTTTTCCGTCCATAGAAACTAATGGGAAGCTGCTATTCCGCCTTCAACCACTAGAGGGGGATATTTTGTTTCTTTTTTTTTCTTAGGTCAAGAAAGGTTCAGGGAAGGCAGGGAAAAGACAGTCCAGGCAGTCCAGTACCAGGCAGTCCGAAGACTGTCTCCCAATCCACTCTCTAAACGCTGGGAGGAGTGAGGAAGAAGACAGGCACCCTTTTCACTGGCCAACAGTTAACTGAAAGTTCACATTTTGCACTTTCCCTGCCTCCCATGTGGTTTTTTTTTTCCAGTTCTTAACTCAAATCTAAGTATGTAAGTCAAGTCAATATTTTCCTATGAGAGCGGTTCTTAAGTCAAAATGTTCTTAACTTGAGCCGTTCTTAAGTCAAGACCCCACTGTACTGGGTTAGAAAGACAGATAACCTGACTTGGTGGGGGCGATCTTCTCTTAGATTCTTGATTATCAGCGCCAGCCCTATCATGAAATCGACTGAAGAAGCTTCCTCAGAGGCCAGAGACTGCAAAGCAAGAGCAAAATTCTCCCACTGCCTTGATTCCTCCTGCGCATTCTGGTCTTTCCCCTCTGTGGTTGCTCAGAGGGATGAGGGAGCATTCAATCTGGCCTCCATTCCAAAGCGAACTGGCTGAACATCCTGCCAAGATTGTGGATCAAAAGATAAGAATTTTTTAGGCTGCGTACTTATTTGAAATTTGTGATGCAGCTCTTGGATCCCAAAACTGTATCCAAAAATGTATGTCAGGGAAAGCTGCATGCAGCAAGCACGTATTGGGGAAATCTGTGAACAAAGGTGTGAGAATGATTTAAAATCCTGAAGCGTATATTATTATTGTAAGCCGCCCAGAGACCTCTGGGTAGTTTGGGCGGCATATAAATTGAATAAATAAATAAATAAATAAATAAAAATTGTATGAAAAGGAATGCATTTTTTTAAATTGTATTTAGGAAAAATTCTGATCAATGTGAAAACAGAAGGGAGCACAGTTATGGCTCATACATGCAAAATAGCCACAAGCAAGGCATATAGACTAATTAATCTCTCCCTAGATGTTTGTGTCACCCAGCCTGTCTTGTAGCCCCCGCGTTAGCCCAGCCAGCCACCAAAGTGGTGGAAGATACTCTCCCATTCCCAGTGCTGAAGAAAGGGTGTGATCAGATGGCAAGAAAAGGAGAGTGCCTGATTGCACCAGAAGGGGTGGCTTTCTCAAAAGCAACTTTCCTTTCAGGGATCCTTCCATCTGTGAAGGAATCACTCCCCCCCCCCAGAGACCCCAAGACGTTTAGCCCTGATGCTGGATCAACGAGGTCCAACTTGGTCACAGATCAGGATCAGGCTGGATTGCTATTGCAGGAGCCTTGCCTCAGACTCTGCCACAAGCAGTCCAAACTGAGCGCTGTTTCCCAATCTGATCCCATCCTAAGATTGATCTGCTCACCCACTCAGCTTCCGTACAGGGAACTGTGATTGATGCAGAATCCTTGGCCTGGCTCTGGCTGAGTGTGCAGCCAAGGGCATTGCAGCTTCGTGAGAGTCCTTTGCATGCCGGTCCAATCCCTGGCATTTTGAATCAGAACTGGGTGGAAAATGCCTGCCTGAGTCCTGGAGAATCTCTCTGTGGCTCAGTGCTGACAACACCAGGCCAGGCGGAGCAAACAGAGACCTGACTCAGTACATACGTATATAGTGGCTTTCCATCTTGGGCTGCCCGTGAACCCCTTTCAAAAATCTTCTGGACACAAAGGAAGACAAGGAGGAAAAGGCAAAGCTGGTTTCCTCTCCTCTGGCTGTTGCCTTAATCTCATCCCAAGCTTGTCTGCCAAAAGCAGAGAGGAGAGGATGATTTTAATAGCAGCTTAGAGGGTTCAGATAGGAGAAGGAACACATTATCTCCCAGAGGGTTTCAATTAATGGTATGAAATGCACAGCTTGGTCTTAAATCCTCCTATTCCACTTCCCACTCCCGATAAGTGATTATTTGCAAATCAGCTTTTGGTTCTATTATAGCAGGACCTATTTAAAAGAATGTTAGAGAAAGTTTTAAAAGAAAAAAGAAAAGAAACCCATTCCCTCCATGAAATGCATAAAGATTAAAATAATGGACATTTCCCCGCACCATCCATATTTGTGTCCATCAAAGATGTGCCTGCAATATCCTTTGGTCCAGTGCACTTACAACGTGTGAAGGATTTGCAGTATTCTTGTGCTTCAAGGAGACCCAAACATCTTGTGAACATTAGTGTCCTTCACTAAGCTGAGGGACTTATGCGGATGAATCTGTTTACTGTAACGGCATAGCCATACGTATCCTCTCTGCACATTTCTGTTCTGCTTTTAAAATCAGACCTCACAGTGTCAACTCTGAAAGTATGTGGAGAATGCTTCTATGTATTCCACCACTATAGCACACTGCTTTGATGAACATGACTCCACCTTTTGCCATCCTAGGGTTTGTCGTTTGGTGAGGCATTTAGCACATTCCACCAAAGTAAAGCACTAGATCTTTCCAAGAGCATTCTAAGTACCCTACCGTCGTGCTTGGATGGAGTGTAATATTACTCAAGTTGTTCAACATTTGGTGTTTCTGTGTTACATTTTATTATAACACAGCAAGTATTGTGTTTGGCAGATCTGGCAAGTGACTGAAAGCTGTGGAATGGCTAGTGGAAAGTATATACACATCCTGGTGTTGGTTGGTTAAGAGGGAATGGAAGGAGGCGATGAGAGGGTTACTTTTGAAGAATCTGTTAGAAACGCTATGGGAAGGGCAAAGAGTGAGGGGGGAAAGAGATTTTGAAGATGGCATCAAGGCAATGGGATGAATCTGTGGGGAGGAGAGTGAGAGTTTGTAAACCTATACATACAGTATGTGCCAAGTGCTCAGTGGGTGATGGGGGGGTCACACGTAAGCCCCATTCCATGCCCTTTTACCCAAAGCTAGGTAGCTTCTGGCTAGATTATAGTACATAAATAAATTTAGGATTTTAGTCCCTTCTTCCTCTCAATGTCATTGCCAGCCAGCACATGTAGCATGCCAAATAAGGGGGGGGGTGCTCCCCACAGGAAATGGGTTTATGACACGTGTTTGCCCAGTCTGTTATGAGCAGACCTTCAAGTAAGGAGATGCACAGACTAAATATAGTTTTCAGGGAACACTGATGGAAGGAAGGTTTTGATTTTGTGCCTAGGAAGAAGGCAAGATGAAGATATTCTTGTTTCTGCTCACTTTCCCATTGCTAGCTAGTGCTAGCTCTAATAACACAGTGATCATAGGCATGAAGTTGGAGAACAGCACCAAGCCAGGGGCTGCCAACTTAGAAAATGACATCGTTCAAGTGGTAGAAGGAAGCAGAATCCATCTTCGAATCTATGGGCGAGGTATCAATGAGTTCATCTGGCAGGCTGTCTATTTTGGGGAGATGCTGGCCTCAGAAACAACCTCTGGCGTTCCTCACAAAGATGCCTGCTGGGAAAAGACCAGTGACTTGCGGGTGCTTCCATATGCTTTAAAGGTACGAGGAAGAACTGCAGTGCTGCCTGTGATTGTCCAGACTCTGCGAAAGGAAATCCACCACAAGGACTATGTGCTGTGCGTTGCGGACAATCCTGAGCAGCCACAGCATGAACATAGGGACCACGATTTGTTCCTCCGTGTAGTGAAGGAAGAGAAATTGGGCCTTCCTCTCGAACTTCGTATTATTTTACTCATGGTATATCTGGGACTCTCAGGCATCTTCAGCGGCCTCAGCGTAGGCCTGATGTCTCTGAATCCCCAGGAACTGCGCATTTTGCAGAACGCTGGCACGGACAAGGAGAAGAGATACGCTTCCAGAATTCTGCCCCTCCGCGAGAAGGGCAATTACCTGCTGTGCTCTTTGCTGATCGCTAATGTCTTAGTCAACAACTGTTTCTCCATATCGTTTGACTTTCTGGTTGGAGCCAGCGTGGTGGCTATTGGCATCTCAACTTTTGCCATCGTCCTGTTGGGGGGGATAATCCCACAGGCTCTCTGCTGCCGCCATGGCTTGGCCATGAGCGCGAAGACCACCTTCATTACCCGGCTTGTCATGTGGCTGACATACCCAGTATCTTATCCTCTCAGTAAAATCTTGGACCGCATATTTGGTAAAGAAATAGGCACTGCCTACACCCGAGAGAAATTGCTGGATATGTTGAGGGTGACTCAGCCCTCCACAGGCCTCGGTAACGAAGAGCTGAACATCATCAAAGGAGCTCTGGAGCTGAGCACGAAGACGGTGGAAGATGTCAGGACCCCATTGCCGGACTGCTTCTTGATCAACACAGAAGCCACCCTTGATTTTGACACCATGACAGACATTCTGAAGAGTGGCTACACCCGTATCCCTGTCTATAGCGGGAAGAACAGAACTAATATTGTGGACATGCTGTTCGTCAAGGATCTTGCCTTTGTTGATCCTGATGACTGCACCCCGCTGAGGACAATCACCAAGTTTCACAAGCACCCGGTGCATTACATTTCAAATACCACCTCATTAGGAGCTGCGCTTGAAGAATTCAAAAAAGGTAACTATGGTGGTGGATCCAGGGTCAGGTTCCAACATTTTTCTGCAGCTTAGCGGTTTAAGAAGCACCTTTCAAACAGGCAGAACTGTGATCTTTTAGGACAGGTAAAACTGATGTAGTGGTTTGGGTACCTGGCAACCGAGCCAGTGGTTAGCATATTATTAATATTCCGAAACACCAGACACAGTCAATATTACGAAAACATTGACTGGTATTATGTAAAAGACACAAGTTCTTTTTTATTTTTTTATTTTATAATACAAAAAAAAAAAACACACCAAAAACATATGTGACAACAAAAATACAGGGGAAAAATTACAAATAATAGTGCTTATTATTAACTAAATTCTAACGTGCACCCCATACCCATGGGACTCCATTTAATAATATTTTATTATGGACTACATCTCCAAAATTGTATTGAGTATTCTTTAGAGGCTTTCCCCCTTCCTTTCACTAACACAAATTCCACAAATTTACCCCAAATATCATAAAAATTGTTAGAATTTATTTCCCCTCTGTTTATTTTAAGTTCAATAGTCAATTTATTGTTTAATGCAATATCCCATACTTCACAATACCAGTCTTCGATTTTAATATTATTTTTGTCTTTCCAAAATTTAGCTATTAATATTCTAGCACTTGTCATAAAATTGGTGATTAATTCTTTCGAGTAATAATCCAAATTTGTGTTATCAAAAATTGACAATAAAGCAATTTTAGCATTAAGATCAATATCTTTAACAAATATATCACACGTTTCCTTAAAAATCAATTTCCAAAATTTCTTAACCAATTTACATTCCCACCACATATGAAAATACGTATCAATTTCCTCATCATATTTCCAACATGCTTTGGGGTATGCTGGATTTATTATATTTAATTTTACAGGAGTCAAATACCACCTTAAGCAGATTTTTTTTAAAAAATTCCTTTATTCTTGTTGACATTAATCTTAAGACTCTCATCCTCCATATTTTTATCCAATCCTCTATATTAATTTCTATTTTTAAATCATTTCCCTAATTAATTTCAAACCTTCTATTCCCCATTCTTTTTCCTCTTGTTCCAAATTTATATTACAGTGGTGCCCCGCATACTGTAATGGGAAAACATCGTAAAACGGATCAAAAAAACCCATTGGAACTCATTAAACAAAGTTTAATGCGTTCCAAATGGGCCCAAAACTCACCGTTCTCTGATGTTTTCCCTTGTTCCGGCAGCCATCTTGGGTGTACCGGCGGCCATTTTGAGCATCCCAGTGGCCATTTTGGGTGTATCGGCGCCCATTTTTTTTGTTCCGGAGGCCATCTTGGGTTTACCGGCGGCCATTTTTTTGTGTTCTGGCGGCCATCTTGGTTGTACCGGCGGCTATTTTGAGAGTCCCGGCGGCCATCTTGGGTGTACCGGCACCCGTTTTTTTTGTGTTCAGGCGGCCATTTTGGAACCGCTGAACAGTTGTTCCCCCATCCTAGTGCGAGCATGCCCTCGCATTAGCGATGGGGAAATCCACATTGCAATGCGGATTCATCGTTCAACGGTGCACTTGTTATACGAGGCACCACTGTATATATTTTACTTACTATTCCTTTCAAATTTGTATCTTGCATATCTTCATGTGATGACAGAAATTGTTCGTACTTGGTAGGTTCACTACATTTGCCATTAGTTTTCAACCAATCCTTCGTCCAGGTGTCTAACTGAATAAGATTATACCATGATAGTTTATAAGTTTGAAGTTTAGACATAATCTACTCCTTCGAACTTATTTTGCACATCCAGTCCTTCAATCTTGCAGCCCTTTTATTCTTAAACGGTTCTACTAAATCCTTTAAATTTGTAGGAAAACTTTCTATCTCAGCCACTAATTTTAATGGTGAAGTTGAGGGACAAAACTTCTCTTTATATTTATTCCATATATTTAACAGATTTCTTAAAAAGGTGTTTTTCATCTGATTTATTAAACTTCTCTTTACTGTATTAAACAAGTATCCTTCCGCATTTCCATTTATTTCTAAAGATTCCATCTCCCACCAAATTAATTTTTCTTTATTGTATATAATATCTCCAATAACTCTTAATTGGTTTGCTATATAGTAATTTTTAACATTAGGCATACCTAAACCTCCTTTTTTTGAGCATTATACCAATATCTTTTACTTATTCTAGATTTTTTGCTTTGATTACAAAATCCATTAATTAATCCCTGTCAGTACTTAAAATCCTCTTCTTCTAATTGTATTGTTTGAATGCATCTTCCTCGTCTTCCTTGTTACATGAGCTAGATGCTTTTTAGCTAGTCTACATTCTTGGTCATACCATCCCCCTCTATGAGGGGCCGGGGAAGACTCCTGTGGCTTTTTGGTTAATAGGGGTCTTAAGTTAGAATTGATATAGTTGATGCCCTCTATTGAATCCCTATGTCCGATTGCAATATCCCTATGTACACTCAGCAGATGTGAGTTGTTTAACTGTTTCCGAATTGTTTGGTCAACAAGGGGGGGGCATTTTAAGCGTTTCCCTACACCCATAGTTCTCTCTGCCCAATCAGCTGGAGGTGGGGGCAACTGTGGAGTCGTCAGGGGAATGGAGAGACAGACAGGTAGGTGGTCGCTTTCAGGTCGGTCTATTATATTATATTTTGTCTCCTGGAGCACCAGCCAAGGGGAACAAAATATATAATCAACGACACTCCCTGCCCAACTATTAAGGAATGTGAAGTATCCTTTTGAATCATCCTGAGAGCTGCCATGAAGGCAAATTAGTTGTAGGCTGGACATTGTCTCGGCTACCTTCCTGCCTTGTTTATTGAGGACTTTATCCAAAGAAAGACGGTCAGATAGGAAGGGTTCGTTGTACTCTAGATCTGAATCAAATACCGTCTCAGTTAAGCCAGAGCCGACTCTGGCATTAAAGTCGCCACACAAAACTAGAGCTGCTCTCGGATGCAGGGACTCGCAGCGGTTGATAGCTTCTTCCAGTTCATTCCAGAAAGAGGTGGGATTTTCCGTTTTATCAGGTGGACAGTAGTCATTGATACATATTAGTGCCTTCAACCCATTGCCCCATGATCCCGTTACCAATACTGACAGAATGAAATTTCTTTCAGACTGGTAAATGACTTCCAACTTCACGTCCAATTTGACGGAGACTAAAATAGCTAAACCTCCTCTTGCTCTCCCTTTCCTAGATGTTTTAAGAGCAGGAAGCAGAAATGGGGTATCTCCATGTAACACCAGGGGAGAGGAATCAATTAGCCAGGTTTCCTGCAAACAAAGGATGTGAAACATTGAAAGAAATTTCACAAACTCCAGGTCCACCAACTTATTTTGCCATCCAGCGATGTTCCATGATAAAACTGAAAGTGAGCACTGGGAGTTGGAGCTGTTCTGTGAGTCAAGGCAGTTCTGTCATAAAAGGGTTGGAGCATCAGCAGAGGGTGTTGGTTCTGGATGTACTTCAGCCTAAATTGTGATGTTGGGCCGACGGGTTTCAAGGAGAGTCTCAAGCTCCTGCCTTACTGCCTCTACCTTTTTAAGTGTCAGTACCCGCTTTTCCCATGGGAGAGACATGAAACTGTCCAAAGCCTCTTTCGATAAAGCTTCATCTTCAATATCAAGCTGTAATTGCAAATCCCTTGGAGTTTGATTGGTGATAGGGCTAAATCTTATGGATGCTGGAACAGTAGGGGTTATTGCCACCTTAGGTTTGATCGGTGATTTCAGTGTGTGGCTGGTGGTTGAATTGTCCTTGGGGTCTTCTGGGTCTAGAAGAATCAGGTCCATAGGATGACAGTCCATCAACTGTGTGGAGATATTTGCCCACTTCTGTTGACTCATCATCCTAGAAGCTTGACCGTGGGTTTCATGTTTGAGTGGGGTAAGAATGAGTGGCATCACAGTATGATCTCTCAAGGATTCAGCTGATATTTGCAGAGAGGCCAAACTGTTTTTGGTTTCCTCCCAGTTGGTACTGAGTTCAGTGAGAGTAGCCAAGGCCTCCTTATCAAAGGGTGGAGCTTCAGACTGAGTGAGGGCAGTCTCCTGAAATGTCCTTTTCTTAGGTTTAAGTGCTTGATCCCTTGGTTGCAGAGTTGACGGAGATGCTGGGGCCATGAGGTTACTTTTTGGAGCTTCTGGCTTGGTTTCTGACTTGGTTTCTCAGCTGTTAGTGCTAGACTCTCTTTGTGTTAAGTTTCTCTGAAACAGGGGTATATAAGATGTGTCTGAGAAAACTCTAATGGGTGTGATCTGAAACTTGGCTAGAAAACTTTTCATTTTGAATAGCATGAGTGGGATCACTGCATGTTCAAAGGAGAGTTGTACCCTCTTATGACCCCTGGAATAAGGAAGCCATTTAATGGTTGTTAAGTCTATTTTGTGTACTTCTGTCATTAACAGTTGGCTAAGGGAAGATAAAACAGTCTCATGTGAATCCCATCTCCTCCTATTGATGGAGATTGGTGCGATTTGCAGCAGGATCTGAGTAGGCTCAAAGATATTCATGTTCCTTGCAGCCTCCCTCTGGTGTTGGGCAGGTTGGGGTTGGGGTTTCTTTTGTGGAACAATATTGTTGTTTTTCCCCATCTGGTTGCCTTGCATGTTCCTCTTTAATTGAGGGTTTCTTGGTGCTTGGATCAGTGATTCCATGAGTTTCCCCAAAGCGGATTCAACTGCATTCATTTTATGACACACCCTTTGTAGATTATTAAATATTGCGGAAACAGTTTGAGCTGTGAGCACACAGTATTCTGCTAAGTGGGTAGGCAGATGTTTGATAGTGGCATCTGAAAGAGCCTTAGCCGGGGAGGGCAGGGAAGGTTCAGCATTTAACTCCTCAGTGATTGGGAGCGTTTCATCCCCCAATATTGCAAATTGGTTGCTTATGGCTGTGAGGGGCCCAGCAATTAAATTACTCACTGCACAGTTGGTTGTTAGAAGCTTGTCTATTTTCAGTTGCTTCGCTGCTTTGGCTGGGTGATGACCTGGGCTTGATCTATGACATTTGTTTCCCATTCTTGCTAAATACACTATGTTTTAAGTTGGTGAGAATTTGAGGATTTGCTGATTGCAGGTTCAAGGCAATCTGTCTCCCTTGTTTATCTTAAATACTACTACTCATACAGTCACTCCTCTCCGGTATGCAATGTCCAAGTTTTCGTAAAGTAGGGGTAAAGGTTTTGTAATCCTTTGTGAGGAGGCTTGTAGTTCTGGAAGGGGAATTTAAAGCCACAGGTGTGAAGTAAACTCAAAAGAAATGCTTCAGCCAGAAACCTGGAGACATAATCTTCATTAAAAGTTAGGCAGTAAAAGCCCTTTGTTGTCTTAAGTGGCGCTCTTCTTCCTTCAAACCACCCAGATTCCAGTTAAAATATAAGGTAAAATATGATATAAAATATAAGGTAAAATATAAAAATACGTTTAAAAATATAAAAATATATAAAAGCTTCAGCGTTCAGCATTCAGTAAAAGGCTATTTTCGGACGGCAAGCAAATCTCATTCAAAGAAATGCTGCATGATTAGTTTTTCAGAGTAGGCAGTTTAAAATCATAATAAAACAATGCTAAGCAGTACTAAGCAAGTGGGGGAGGCTACTCCTGGTAGCGGCTGACCCTTCTATGATAAAAGCTGCAAGCAATAAAAACTTATTTCTAAAAGCTTAAACGATAAAAGAGTAAAAACATAAAAGGGAGTGGAGATTGGAGCTTGCCTGCTCGTTCCTCCCTCCGTTACAGAGAAAAACTCCAAATATTTATAACTGTTAAAACTATTTTAGATAGGGAGCGGAGCTCAATAGAGACACTACCTCCTCCCTCGCCGGAACCGGAAGCCTTCTAATTGTATTGGGAGCATTCTAAATAAAAAAGTAATCTTTGGTAATATTTTAATTTTAACTATAGCAATTCTGCCAAACCATGATAGTTTCAATTTAGCATACTCTTGCAATTTATCTTTAATTTTATTTTTTAATTTATTAAAAATTTTCTCCTTTAATATTTGAGTTGTTCTAACTACGTTTATACCTAAATATTTAATATGATTACACATTTTAACACTATATTTATTCACAAACATTTCTTGTTCCTGTATAGTATAATTAAACATCATCATTTGTGATTTTTGCCAATTAATCATTAAACCTGTTATTTCCCCAAATTTTTCTAAATGGTTTTTGATGTTTTCATACTCTCTAGTAGATTTTTAATAGTCAATAATGAATCATCAGCAAACAAATTAATTTTAATTATATCATTTTTATCTGTTCCTTTGATTGATTTATCGTTTCTTATTGCGTTAGCTAATAATTCTATAACCGTACAAAACAATATTGGTGAAAGTGGGCAGCCTTGTCTTGTGCCTCGGCCTAGAAAAATCTTTTCCGTTAAACCATCATTAACTATTACTACCATTATGGAGTTAATCCAAACCATAACCTCTTTTCTGAGATCTTGTCCCGGTTGCACTTGGAAATTCATTATTTTAATATTAGACCTTCTGAGGTTATCTTCCATATATATGAGCTTTTTATCAGTTTCAGAAATTTGTTGAGCCATGGACAGAATCATCTGATGTGATTCTGGCTAGCCAAAGTAATATAAACAGTATTTGTCCCACAGGGAAATCTCACCTGGCTGTTGTCCAAAAGATGGCAGAGGATGAGCGTCCATGTGAAGCGTTGGGTGTGGTGACCTTGGAGGATGTCATCGAAGAGATCATCAATTCAGAGATCATTGATGAGTCAGATATTTACAGTTAGGTTCATCTGCCTTTTTGTCTTGTTTGTAGAAAAGAACAGTGTTTGTGAGTGCATGTCTGTGACTGAGGGGTGGAGAGCGAGACAGGGAGAACGCAGAACATAAAGAATTTTAATTAGTGGAGACTAATCTAGCATGAGGGGGACATGGTGGCGCTGTGGGTTAAACCGCAGAAGCTTCTGTGCTGCAAGGTCAGAAACCCAGCCATCGTAAGATTGAATCCACGCGACGGAGTGAGCTCCCGTCGCTTGCCCCAGCTCCCGCCAACCTAGCGGTTCGAAAGCATGTAAATGCGAGTAGATTAATAGGTACCACCTCAGTGGGAAGGTAATGGCATTCCATGTCTAGTCGCACTGGCCACGTGACCACGGAAACTGTCTTCGGACAAATGCTGGCTCTATGGCTTGGAAACGGGATGAGCACCGCCCCCTAGAGTCAGACATGACTGGACTAAATGTCAAGGGGAACCTTTACCTTTAATCTACCATGCATTTCCTTTTTCCAAGCTGACTTGGCTACCACTGCTACAGTGTGAAATACTTTGGGGAGCTTGATCTTGAACAGTTATTTCTAAAGCTATACAAAAGACCTGGTTCTAGTAGATGTGATGTCAGTTCTGAGACCATGCTTTCTTCCCAGATAGTTGAGTGCTTGGCTAGATAGCTAAATTGGATCAAGCTGGCTTAGGTTCAGTAGGGTTGCATAAGGTTGCACATAGCCCCATCTGCAATCATCTTTGGCAACCCTGGCACTGCTGACTAGCCTTTTTGCCTTCTTCCTTTGCAGCGGACAACCGTACTAAGAGAAGAGTCAGCAGCAGGAGGGAATGGGATTTTTCCGTGTTCAAGGGGAATTACGGAGCTAAAATCTCACCTCAGCTCCTCTTGGCCGCCCATCGATTCCTCTCCGCAGGTATAAATCTCCAACATCCACTGGGGATTATAGGCTGGTTGCCATTTTATTGTGCAGACACACGGGCCAGAAGGAAGTGGTCTGATCCAGGGGCCACTATGAGTGGCAGGGAGGTGAAGCCAGAAGTGATGTCTGAATAATACCATCTCCTTTAGGGAAGTGTTTTCTCAGGCAAGGATCTTCCACTTTGTTGAGTTCTCCTTGGTGTATCCAGGTTTTAGAAAAGTTACTTTTTTTGGACCACAACTCCCAGAATCCCCAAACGGAATGGCCACTGAGATTACAAAATGTTCCTTCTTACCACAAGTAGATCATGCAAGTTGTGTGAATGGGCTGCCTACCTGCAAGGTAGTCTTTACAGAGGAGGACAGGATCTGTTTTCAATCATTCCAGAATGCAGGGCCCGTAATAATGAGCTCAAGCTATGGGAAGCCAGATTTAGGATGAATGATGTCTTAATTGTTAGAGCAGTATGACAATGGAACCAATTACCTCAGGAAGTGGTGAGTGCTCCAGCACTGGAGGCATTTAAGAGAAAATTGGACAACCATCTGTCCTGTTTTGATTTGGATTCCTGCAGTGAGCATGGGGTTAGACTTGATGGCCTTATAGGCCTCTTCCAGCTCTATGATTCTATGCTTTCTGAACTACAATTCTCAGAAGCCCTCAGCTAGTGATTCTGGGATCTGAGATCTCAGTCAGTCAGTTAACCAACCAACCAATCAATCATATCACTTTTCCAAGCTCTGGGTGAGTTTTTGACTCCTGTTCTCTCTCTGGATCTTGCAGAGGTAAGCCCATTTTCTCCTGATCTCCTCTCGGAAAAATACTTGCAGCATCTCCTGCACCAACGGGATGTGGTTTGTGAACTGCGATTTAATGAGGACCAGAAGGACTCCCCCCACCATTACCTCTATGAAAATTCCAAAGAGGCTGACTACTTCATCCTCATCTTGAAGGTATTTTGTGACCAGACCAGACTCAAGTTTATTGCATTAGCTAAAAGCCGTCACAATTGTTTAAAATACAAATATAATCAAATAAAATCAGAATAAAATCACGGAAATATAAAATAATAAGAGACCGTTCATATCTGGGAGTCTCCAGCCCAATTGATTGCAATGGCTCTCAGGGAATTAGCGTCAATGTTTCTGGCCGCTTTTGCTAACAGCGCTGTTCTATAAGTGATAAATGGGTCACAATCCGAAAGCAACCTGACCACCTTTGTCTGAGGTCTTTCCTCCTGTAGTGCAACCAAAAGGTTACCCAGGAATTTTTCTCTGGGGTTTTGATAGAGCTGACAGTTAAGTAAATAGTGGACAACATCCTCTATCTCACCTGCTCCGCAAATACACAGCCTCAGATGCTTAGGTACATTCATGTACCTGCCGTCTAAGACAGCGGTTGGCATGGTTTGATAACAGAGTTCTGTAAATGTGGTTCTCAAGGAGAGAAAAGTAAGTGTTTGTAAATATTGCGCCCTTGAGTGGTTTCTTTTCAGCAGGTGGTACCACTGAGAGAAATTTGAAGAGTGGATTGAGGATAAGTCCTGGTCGTTATCCAATTTGTAGAGCCAGTCCCTCAACATTCTTTTAACCCCTGAGAAAACAAAAATATCGGTAGAGAGGGATTTAGATTTTAGTAGGGCTTGAACTGAGGTTGCCCAGACGCCACTCTTCCATTGCTCTACCATGCAACGTTTGGGTAGACGTTGGTCGGGCATATCCATCACCCTCTTATCATAACAGAGGATAGCTAGCGTTGCCCTGGCTTTAATGGACACCATACCTGTCTCTGTTCTGAGAAAAGCTGCTGGGGTCCCCTGGGGTAGCGCGAGGATGTGCCTCAAAAATTTATTCTGTCCTACTTCAAGGTGGTGTAGGTTGTTCTGATTCATACCCCAGATCTCAATTCCATAAAGCATTTGAGAGGTGACCCTCCCTGAAAATACTTTTAAAGCTGGGGTTACTAGTTTGCCACCTTTAGAATGAAAAAATTTGACCAGAGCATGGCTAGTTTTTTGAACTGATATTTTCATGCTCTGTATCTGGGATTTCCAGCAGTTTTTCTCATCGAAATGCACTCCCAGGTATTTGAAGGTCTGGACTTGTTCTATTTTGTTTTCACCTATAGTCCAGCTAAATTTGGGGGGATGCTTTCCAAAAGTCATCACTTTAGATTTTGTATAATTTATTTTTAATTGCTCTAGGTGGCTAAACTCTTGGAGCTTATTTAAGCTTCGTTTCAATCCCTTTTTGTTCATAGATAATAGAACAATGTCATCAGTGTATATGAGACATGCAATCTTGAAGTTCCCAATTGAGGGGGCGAAATGGTCTGGATGGTTTAAGGCTGTTACAGTATTATTAATATAAAAGTTAAAAAGTAGGCGTGCGAGTAAGCATCCTTGTTTTACCCCTTTGCTAATGTGAATTTCCTCTGTCAGCCTTCCATCTGTGCTAATCCTTACCCTCGACGTTGTGTTGGAGTATAGTTCTTGTATTAGGGTTAGAAGTCTCTTATCAATGTTGGTCTCTGTGAGCTTATCCCACAGGCGGTTTCTAGTGATTGTGTCGAATGCAGAGGAGAAGTCAATAAAAGCCATGAACAGCCATTTATATGGACTGGAGGTATATTTGCACACGAGATGATGTAGCACGTAGATTTGATCTACTGTGCTATGGCCCTTCCTAAAACCTGCTTGTTCCTGATGAAGGATATTATTTTCCTCCATCCATTTAGTCAGCTTCTGGGAAAGAAGGCGGGTATAAAGCTTAGAGCTAATATCCAGTAAGCTGATTGGGTGGTAATTCTGGGGGGTGGATTTATCGCCTGTTTTGTAGATTGGGAAAATTATGCTCTGCCTCCACCCATCGGGAAGAATTCCTGTAGCATTAATGTGAGAGAAGAGCTGTGCTAGGACTGGGGCCCACCATTCCGGGTTGTTCTTATACACCTCTGGCGGGATCATGTCCTCGCCAGGTGCTTTTTCTGTTGCTAAGGCATCAATAAGTTTATGCACTTCCCGTTCTGAAACTGGGGGCCATTCGGGTGTAGAGTTTAGTAGAGTCTGGAGGGTTCTCACTTTCTGTGGCCCAGTGTTTGCATCACTATTGAAAATAGTTTGAAAGTGTTGGCACCAGGCCTTTGCTGTGATGCAGGCATTTGGTGCAGGATTGGGACCTATATCCATAGCTGAGACCATACTCCAGAATTTTTGCTCTTTCTTTTCCAGCACAGCCTGCCCTAGTTCCTCCCACTGGGCTGACATGAATGCCCATTTCTTTTGTTTTAAAAGTTCATTATATTTTGAGCGGTAGCAAGCCAACACCTCCAGATTTGAATTTGAGTGCATCTTCCTCGTCTTCCTTGTTAAATGAGCTAGATGCTTTTTGGTTAGTCTACATTCTTGGTCATACCATTCCCATCTATGTGGGGCCGGGGAAGACTCCTGTGGCTTTTTAGTTAATAGAGGTCTTAAGTTAGAATTGATATAGTTGGTGCCTTCTATTGGCTCCCTATGTCCGGTTACAATATCCCTATGTGCACTCAACAGATGTGGGATGTTTAGCTGTTCCCGAATTGTTTGGTCGACAAGGGGGGGACCATTTTAAGCGTTTCCCTACAATCATAGTTCTCTTTGCCCAATCAGTCAGTGGTGGGGGCAACTGTGGAGTTGTCAGGGGGATTGAGAGACAGATGGGTAGGTGGTCACTATCGAGTTGGTCTAATATATTATATTTTGTCTCCTGGCACACCAACCTAGGGGAGCAAAATATATAATAAACGACACTCCCTGCCCGACTATTAAGGAAGGTGAAATATCCTTTTGAGTGATCCTGAGAGCTGCCATGAAGGCAAATTAGTTCTAGGCCAGACATTGTCTCGGCCAGCTTCCTACCTTGTTTGTAGAGGACTTTATCAAAGAAAGACGGTCAGATAGGAAGGGTTCATTATACTCTAGGTCTGAATCAGCTGTTGTCTCAGTTGATCCAGAGCCAATTCTGGCATAAAGTCACCACACAAAATTACAGCTGCTCTTGGGTGCAAAAACTCACAGCGGTTGATGGCTTCTTCCAATTCATATCAGAAAGAGGTGAAATTTTCTGTTTTACCAGGTGGACAGTAGGCACTAATACATATTGGTGCCTCCAACCCATTGCCCCATGTTCCCCTTACCAATGCTGACTGAATAAAATTTCTTTCCGATCGGTAAATGACTTCCAGCTCCACGTCCAATTTGACAGAGACCAAGATAGCTAAACCTCCTCTAGCTCTCCCTTTCCTGGATGTTTTAAGAGCAGGAAGCGGAAATGGGGTATATCCATGTAACACCAGGGGAGAGGAATCAATTAGCCAGGTTTCCTGCAAACAAAGGATGTGAAACATTGAAAGAAATTTCCCAAACTCCAGGTCCATCCAGCGATGTTCCATGATAAAACTGAAAGTGAGCACTGGGAGTTGGAGCTGTTCTGTGGGTCAGGGCAGTTCTGTCATAAAAGGGTTGGAGCATCGGCAGGGGGTGTCAGTTCTGGATGTACTTCAGCCTGAATTCAAGGAGAGTCACAAGCTCCTGCCTTACTACCTCTACCTTTTTAACTGTCATTACCTGCTCTTCCCATGGGAGAGAGGTGAAGCTGTCCAGGGCCTCTTTTGATAAAGCTTCATCTTCAATATCAAGCTGTAGCAGCAGATCCCTTGGAGATTGATTGGTGATAGGGCTGAATCTTATGGATGCTGGAACAGTAGGGGTTATTGCCGCCTTAGGTTTAATGGGTGATTTTATTTATTTATTTATTTATTTATTTGATTTTTACCCCGCCCCTCTAGACAACGTCTACTCGGGGCGGCTTACATCAGTTAAAACAAGTTAAAAAACATATAAAATGCATTTATACTAAATTAGTACTAAACAAAAGGTTTCCAAGATGGTGGTATAAAAAAAAAAAAGATAGAGAAAGAGAAAAGGAAAAT
Source organism: Pogona vitticeps (assembly GCF_051106095.1). Classification (NCBI taxonomy): domain Eukaryota; kingdom Metazoa; phylum Chordata; class Lepidosauria; order Squamata; family Agamidae; genus Pogona; species Pogona vitticeps. The sequence goes on along the minus strand of NC_135791.1, from coordinate 10,316,690 downwards.
GACTTAATTGACTGGGGGGTAGGCCTGTTTAAACAACCACGTTTTTAATTGGCTTTTGAAAACCCCCAGCGAGGGTGCCAGTCGGATTTCAGTGGGGAGTGTGTTCCACAGCCGAGGGGCAACCGCCGAGAAGGCCCGGTTTCTTGTTTTCTCCTTCTGGGCCTGCCTAGTGGTTGAGTTGTCCTTGGGGTCTTCTGGGTCTAGAAGCATCAGGTCCATTGGATGGCAGTCCATCAACTGTGTAGAGATATTTCCTCATTTCTGTTGGCCCATCATCCTAGAAGCTTGGAAATGAGTTTCATGGTTGGGTGGGGTAAGAATGAGTGGCATCACAGTATGATCTCTCAAGGATTCAGTTCATATTTGTAGAGAGGCCAAGCTGATTTTGGTTTCCTCCCAGTTGGTACTGAGTTCAGTGAGAGTAGCTAAGACTTCCTTATTAGAGGGTGGGGCTTCAGAATGAGTGAGGGCTGTCTCCTGAAAGGTCCCTTTCTTAGGTTTAGGTGCTTGATCCCTTGGTTGCAGAGTTGGAAGAGATGATGGTGACATTGATTTACTTTTCGGTACTTCTGCCTTGGTTTCCCGGCTGTTAGTGCTAGGTTCTCTTTGTGTTGAGATTTTCTGAAGCAGGGGTGTATGTTGTGCAGTCTCTTTAGATCTGCCCATCAGCCAAGAAAAAGCACATGCCCTGCATCCTATAAAGATGGAGGAATTGGTCCAATTAGCGTCTTAATACTAAAACATTGAATTTGCCTTTCTGTTACAGGGGAAGGTGGAGGTGGAGGCGGAAGCTTATAATGACAAAATGAAATTTGAAAACGGCCCCTTTTCCTATTATGGTGCCATGGCGTTGGGTTCACCTTTCTCAGCAGGTAATCTTTGACTCCCTTTCCCTACAGAGTTCCATCCCTCCCTATAACTGCGGCCTGAGCCCCTGGTGGGTTTTCATCAACTTCCTCCTGCACGAGGAAGGTGGCAGGAGAAAAGGGAGGTGGTGCTGCTAGCTGGCCTTGTAGGCAGAGGGACATCCCACTCTTTGAGCTACATTTACAGTGGTACCTCGACTTACGAATGTCTCCACTTGTGAACATTTCGAGTTACGAACGGCTCCGTTTGCAAAATGTTGCTTCGACTTGCAAATGGAGCCTTGACTTATGAATGAAAAAAACCTTTCCTGCCCCTTTTTTTGACTTAAGTTCATTTTAGGTCAAAAGAAGAAGAAAATTTAAAAAAATCTGCCCCTAGTGGTAGAGGACGGATTAACCAACTTTGCATTAGGTCCCACGGGAACTGTGCAGTTATCAGTTGTGCAACTAGATACATGTAACATGAAGTTGCGTAGGCTGATGCAAAATTTGCACCACGGTGGAAATCACACTTGGGGAGGCAGTTGCATGTATAGAGTTGTGCCTCTGTTTTTCCAATGAGTTGCTCAACCAGTTGTGCAACTAGATACATTGCCTTGGTGTAACTCCCCATGAATTTCTGCAGGCGTAATGTTACACTGTGCCAAGCACAATAGGATTTCAGCCAGTAAAATACGGAAAACGCATTATTCGAGCAACTGGCAAGCAGGGGCTCAAATCCCCATGCCTCCGTCTCCCGTGAAAAATGAAATCGAACTAATAAATCATTGGATACACTAGCTGGTGACTAGCTGCTGGCCCTGGCCAAGATGCAAGAGGCAAATAAAGCTAAACAGAAGAAAAACCAATGTGTTGGTGATGGAATGCAAGTCATTGCACGAGCAGAGGAGCAGGGATATACAAATTTTGCCACTTTTTGACATTTGGTTCCTGAGCCTCTTTGTAAGCTGTGTTTTCATATCAGATATTGATTTTCTGCCATCTAGTGGTTTCACTAGGAGACAATTTTCAAATAATCCAGAATTCTATAGTCAGGGTGCCAGAACTGCTAGCCCAGTCCAATAGAACCCCATGTACTTTCTAGGGAGATGGCTTAGTCAAATGATACTGTTGTTTTTCCTCTTAACTGTGAAAATAAAAAGACTGGAGGATATGGTAGGGAAACACAGGAAGGTTAGAAGTGGAAGATGCCAATAAAAATTCAATGGATGAGACAGGAGGACTGCATGATAACAAAGTGGAAACACCTCCAGAATTCTGTGCCTTTCCTTTCTTCCCGTCCTCCAGTTGTCTTTCATAAAAAGCTATCATGAAAAGTGAGGTTGTGGGAGTGTACTTAAAATGGACGGAGTTTAATCTTTTAGAAGAGGAAGCCATGCAAGCATATCAGGCAAAAAGAAAAGAAAAATACAAAATAAAGAAGACAAATACATTTGTGGCACCTTCAAGACTAAGTGCTGTATTTTAATGTGAGCTTTCATTGACAAGTTCACTTCTTCACACAGAAGAGAGAGTTTATTCTGTTGCTTTTTAATCCTATCGTAAGCTGCCTTGGGTCCCAGTTTTGTAAGGAAGACAGAAAGACAGGGGCCATGCTGGGTCTGGGAGTGGCAGTCCAAAGAAATAATTTTTAAAATAAATGCTGGTTAGGAGGTTCCTTAAGTCTGCAGGACAACTCTGCTCCTACTCACTGTTTTTCACCTCTCAAAATCAGTGCCTGAGAACTTGTGGATGTTGACAAAAGAACAAACGTCCTTTTATTAAGTGGTAAAGAAATGCTCAAGGCAGAGAAGTTAAGAGGATAGCATGGGCTCCTCCTAGGAGGCATTGGATGTACACAGGATGAGTAGCACCTGTTAATTAGTCATCTTTCTGGATAATAAGGGTGCAAGAAAGTTTTATTTTGAAATTAGCTTAAGCGTAGAACTGATGTAAGTTTTTTACTGTAATGAACAATATGTTCTAGTTATTAAATTTCTCTTAAAGGGCGAGAGCAAGTGTAGTGTAGTGGATTGAGTGATGGACTAGGACTCAAGAGTTCTGCGTTCAAATCCCAGCTTGGCTATCAAAATATACTGGGCTGTGTGTGGCACTGGTAGAGCCACCTCTTAAATATCCCGCTTAGAAACCTTGGAAATCCTACCAGATTAGCCATGAGATAGAATCAGCTTGTCAGCCCAGAACATACCCATTCTTAAAGGATATATCAAGGTATTTCCGCAGGCATTTTGATAGGAACATTTTAAGATTTCATACCATTCTCTCATCAGTTCTAAGTCTCTCTTCCCAATTAACAGAAATGAATGGAAAAGAACACACAGCACGAGGAGTTGTGTCAACATTCCAAAGAGTAATAACTAACATGTTGCTTTTCAAACACTGGCTGAAATCCTGTTGCACAGTTATGCAAAAGACGTAAATTGAAGGGCCAACTGACAGTAAATCGCCTTAGGCATTATCTGTAGCATCCCAGGTCATGCACCTCAGTATGCAACAAATAATTCCTGTGGAGATTTCTTAACTGATGTCAGTATGCCAAGTTACAGCATTTAAGTAACTGCATGACAAGATTTCAGCCACAGCAATGAACAACAGGAGCAAACTACTTTTTAAACGTAACTTTTTATCTCTGGTAGATAGTAAGTTGAGTGAAACATAAGAGAGAAAGGGGGACCCTGCAGCCTATCAAGCACTCAATTCCTACCTTATTGCCCCTTTGTCTAGATGTCAACTCCACAGTTCACTCAGGCAACGGTGTTAGCCATGACTACATGATGCCTGCCCACAGCAGCAGCAGCACCACCACCACCCAGCAGGTTCTGCCCAGTGCCAGTCCGCGATACGTAGCAGACTACACACTCCGTGCCCTCTCTGATCTCCTCTACATCAAGGTGAGGCTTGGGCAGATATCGATAAGTGGGGAAAAGACACATTTGGGAAAGTGGAAGTGTGGCCATACCTCTACTGATAGCTACAATCAAGGGTGGGTGGGTGGTTTCCTGAATTGTCTTCAACAGAGATTCGTGGAATGTGGGCAGAGCAGCTATATCTAATAGTCTGTTCCTCTTTCCAAGGGCAAACTGAATGTGATAATGGCAAACCCACGTGAAGACTTGGGTCTCTAGTCCATTGCATGCCTATAAGGTTGAGAGACGGAGTGGGTGTGCCTTAAACTGCACTATGGTTGGTCAAAAGAGAAGAGGCGGGTTGTCTTTCTCCTACCTTGAGGGCAGGGATTAGATCCCCAGTTTATTTTCTACCAAAGACACCTAGGCATCCCTCATGCCTGTGGCTACAGCCTGTGGAATCTCCTTTGCTTAACTGGCCATGAGAGCTGGAGTCTAAGATCTGACATGGCTGTATCTTTAACATAAGCAAAAGGAGTAGCAAGTGACAGTGGAAAGACCACAAAGACACACATTTGTGGGAGGAGGGAATAATCCCCAAGGGAAAGTGGATTTTAAAACAAAACAAAACATGGAGAGGGGTGGGGGGGAAAAAGCAGAGTGGAGATGGATGGGTAAATTGGAAGACGTCTGCATGTGCTAAAAGCCACAGGGATCTCTAATACGTACCGACATGATAGCCAGGGCCCTCACCAGGTCTTGAACTGCCGCTCCCATGATCGGTGTGGCCTGGCAAGTCTCCAGACACTCCCAATATTTTGCAGACTAGATATTTCCCATTAATGGTATTCCACCCAAGCCTGGGCCGCTTGTAGACCGACTGCAGATTAAATGAGTACATTAAAGGGGATATATATCCCCTGCCATTCACAAGTGTGGCCTATGATAATAGGATTTCCTCAAAGATGCATGACTTAAAAGTTAGTTTATATTGCTTTTTAAACTAACTATGAGCTAATCACTTGATTTTGACATATGGAGACTCTTTCCAGAGTTTCCTAGGTATGGAGTACTCAGAAGTGGTTTGCCCTTCCCTTCTGGGACCATGTGGGACTGAATAGCTTGTCCAAGGCCACCCAGGCTGGCTCTTTTCCTACAAGGCATCAAGAGAACTGGACTCCCAACCTGGTGTTCTGACTCACTGAGCGATCGAGCCAGCCCACTTTAAGTTTTGTTTCTCTTCTGTGCCATCAAGTCAGAACCAACTACGAGTGACCCTCATAGGGCTTTAAAGGCAAGTAAGATATTTAAGGAGTGGCTTTACCAGTTCCATTTTCCCACAGAGGGCTTCTTAACTAGGGTTAACCACTCTATCCACTACACCACAGTGGGGGTATCCCCACTGTCACCTTCAGCCTACATGCAAGTATTTGGCTGGTCCAGAATGCTATGGGTGTAGAGTTTCCCACAGCCCCTGTGCTTCAGGCTTGCTACATCGGGTACCACGTCTCAAAAGGAGATGCAATATACAGGGATTTGCTGAGAAAAAGGTACTAATGAGATCCGATTGTGCATGCTGAGCAACTGGCACTATAACTCCGAATGGTTTTCCCCTCCCTCCCTCCCTGTTCCCCAAAGCAGATCACACAGACTCAGTATCAGGAGTGTCTGATGGCCTCACTAGCAGAGAGCAATACTGATGCTAAGAAAAGCCAGGAGCCTAAGACTGCCTGCAGCACCGAGGAACCTGACCTTCCAAGTGCTGAGAAGAAGGTGATGCCCAGGCAGGAGACCGAAGGGAGCAATACTGCTGCTGCTTCTACGAAAAGCCAGCGGCTGAAGACTGTCTCCAGCACCAAGGGATCTGACCTTCCAAGTGCTGAGAAGAAGGTGATGCCCAGGCAGAAGACCAAAGGGAGCAATACTGCTGCTGCTTCTGCGAAAAGCCAGCGGCTGAAGACTGCCTCCAACACCAAGGGATCTGACCTTCCAAGTGCTGAGAAGAAGGTGATGCCCAGGCAGGAGACCGAAGGGAGCAATACTGCTGCTGCTTCTGCGAAAAGCCAGTGGCTGAAGACTGCCTCCAACACCAAGGGATCTGACCTTCCAAGTGCTGAGAAGAAGGTGATGCCCAGGCAGGAGACTGAAGGGAGCAATACTGCTGCTGCTTCTACGAAAAGCCAGCGGCTGAAGACTGCCTCCAACACCAAGGGATCTGACCTTCCAAGTGCTGAGAAGAAGGTGATGCCCAGGCAGGAGACCGAAGGGAGCAATACTGCTGCTGCTTCTGCGAAAAGCCAGCGGCTGAAGACTGCCTCCAACACCAAGGGATCTGACCTTCCAAGTGCTGAGAAGAAGGTGATGCCCAGGCAGGAGACCGAAGGGAGCAATACTGCTGCTGCTTCTGCGAAAAGCCAGCGGCTGAAGACTGCCTCCAACACCAAGGGATCTGACCTTCCAAGTGCTGAGAAGAAGGTGATGCCCAGGCAGGAGACCGAAGGGAGCAATACTGCTGCTGCTTCTACGAAAAGCCAGCGGCTGAAGACTGCCTCCAACACCAAGGGATCTGACCTTCCAAGTGCTGAGAAGAAGGTGATGCCCAGGCAGGAGACCGAAGGGAGCAATACTGCTGCTGCTTCTGCGAAAAGCCAGCGGCTGAAGACTGCCTCCAACACCAAGGGATCTGACCTTCCAAGTGCTGAGAAGAAGGTGATGCCCAGGCAGGAGACCGAAGGGAGCAATACTGCTGCTGCTTCTACGAAAAGCCAGCGGCTGAAGACTGCCTCCAACACCAAGGGATCTGACCTTCCAAGTGCTGAGAAGAAGGTGATGCCCAGGCAGGAGACCGAAGGGAGCAATACTGCTGCTGCTTCTACGAAAAGCCAGCGGCTGAAGACTGCCTCCAACACCAAGGGATCTGACCTTCCAAGTGCTGAGAAGAAGGTGATGCCCAGGCAGGAGACCAAAGGGAGCAATACTGCTGCTGCTTCTACGAAAAGCCAGCGGCTGAAGACTGCCTCCAGCACCAAGGAAACTAACGTTGTGATAGTTATGCCCAGGCTTGAGACTGAAGGGAGCAATACTGCTGCTGCTGCTGCTGCTAGGAAAAGCCAGCGGCTGAAGACTGCTTCCAGCACCGAGCAAACTGACCCCCTGATCAGTAATTGCAAGGAGACCGATCTGCCCAGGGTGGACATCTGATTCTCCATGGAGAGGGCTGGGCCCAGGAGCAGACCAAGATTACAGACCTGATTCTTCAAAAGAAGTGTGAAAAGGAGGCCAGGTGAAAGGCCTCCTGATTGAGCATGGTCCCCATCTGAGAACATCAGGATTCAATTTCAGACTGTTAGCCGTTGTCCAGTCCATAACTGTAATCAGGCACCCTTCCAGGGTCTGCACAGATTCCTCTGCCAAAGATGGCCTCTGCCATCCGATTGCCCTCCCTAAGAAGATCATCTCGCAGAGCGACCAAAGCTATCCCGTGACGTGACCTGAACCCCGACTGAAATGGATCCAGGCTAGATGATCAGGGAACAGTCCCAGGGTGAGGAACACAAAAATACTGCGGCCTGTGGGGCTGCTGACTCCCAGCCTTTTACTGTTTCCACACCTCATCCTGCATCTTTCTCTTTTCAACCATTGACTTTTATTGTTGATGTTCCTTCCATGGATGATGCCAGAGAGAGCTACTTCTTTAAAGCCCACAGCAGGTTTTTTGGGTGTGGGTGTGTGCGTGTGCAGTTTTTATGAGGATCACACTGTGGGGAGGATTAAATTTCTCCTCTTGGGAGGCGGGGCATGTCACAAAGCAAGGAAGGCCGTGTCTTTCAGATCTCTGAGAAGGCATCCCTTTCCATCAACCAGATAACGGGGGCTGGAATGCTCCACTGTGGGTGACACCAGGGGAGGAAACACCCCAGAAGAGATTGGGACCAGGTGGGAGCAGAAAGGTGGAGGAATCTGCTCGTCTGCTCCGAAAGTCTCAACAAGCTGTTACCTGGATTGAGTGTCAGTCGCCATGTTGCAGACGCGACATAATTCATGAGTACCCATAACTGTTGCTCCAGATTGATTAAAGAAGAAGAAATATCTGAGCTGGAGCAAAGATGTTCAATAAAGAGAAGAAATCGGACTTTTAAACAAGAAAATTGCTGACGTTGTTTTGGGGTATATATATCTGCAGTTTTTCATAGTTAAAGGCAAAGATGGAGAGTGACTAGACTCCGAAAGTGAGAAAAACAATTGAAAGTAATTTGTCATCCCCTTTCTGAGCCTTTTGCAGATATAAGGAAAATCGTTTTGGCTATTATTATCTGAGTGGAACAAACAAGGCTCTCTTTTTTTCTGAAGTTGGTGGTTTATCTTGGAACTGAAAAATATCCAAACTCATATCTTTAAGAGTATACAGTCAACCCTCGAGTTACAAACGTCCCTACATACGAACTTTTTGATTTACGAATGGCTCCTTTGGCAAAAATTGGCATTGACTTGCGAATGGAGCCTCGACCTACGAACGAGGTTGAGGCTCTGTTCTCAAGTCAATGCCATTTTTTTTGCCAACCGAGATCTGAAAGACACAACCTTCCTTGCTTTGCGACAAGCCCCGCCTCCCACCAAACCAACATCAGGATAGTATTGAATGTCTTGGAATCCTATGAAGTCCGCCCTGAAAAACAGATGTCCCTAATATTCTTCGATGAAGAGAAGGCCTTTGAAAATATGAACTGCAATTTTCTGCTGACACAGTTGCAATTAATGGATGCTGGAGAAAAGTTGATAGGAGAAATTAAAGCAATATATTCCAAACAAGAAGCAAGAAGCAAAGTGAATGGAGAACTGACAGAAACAATTCAAATTGAAAAAGGCACAGGGCAAGGATGCCCGCTGTCCCCTCTACTGTTTATTCTCATGTTGGAAGTCCTGAATCAACAAATAAGAGAAGATAAGAGAATCAAAGGGTTAAAGGTTAAAGGAGAAGAATTCAAAATTCAAGCTTATGCTGATGATCTAGTAATAATCTTAGAAGAACCTATGACGTCAATAGAAACATTAATAGAGGCAATAACTGAATATGGATATATGTCAGGTCTTAAAATAAATAAAGTACTTAGGAATTAATATGACTAAAAAGGACATTAATGAAGGACAATTATATGGAAGTAATGAAAGAAATCAAAGTAGATTGGCAACAATAGACTAAACTCCAATTATCCCTAATGCGTAGAATAGCTGCAATAAAAATGAATATGCTACCAAAACTAGTCTTTCTCTTTCAAACAATTCCAATATTATTAAAACGAGACATTTTAAAAGAACTGAATAAGTGAATAACCAAGTTTGTTTGGGATGGAAAAAAAACAGGAATAAATCTTAAGACTATTCAGGACAATAAACAAAGAGGAGGGTTTGGTCTACCAGATTGGATGAATTATTTCAGAGCAGCAGCTCTGTCTGGGTGAGAGAATGGGTTATTCTACAACAGGGGTCAGGGAACTTTTTTATCTTTTACCCCCCCCACCACCACCACCAAATTTATATATGCCGACATCACCCACAGCTGCTTTTTCTTGAGACCCAAGATACGGTCCCTTAGATGTAACCTACCAACCTTGCAAGCTTGTTGTAAGCCTAAAATAAGGGAAGAAAACAGAATGACACCTGTGTTCAACCTCCCATAAAGCTCACACCCTCCGTATCGCTCACCCTAACCTTCCCACCTTGCAGGGCTGTGGTGTGCCAGGACGGAAAGCAGGAAAGGGGAGTCCCACTCCACCAAAAAACCCCCTACCTCTGCCCATCACAGCAGGGGTCCAGGGCCTCCCCACAACATTTTGCTGCCTGAGAACTGGAAGGGGGCCTGAGGCCTCTCCCTCAAGCCAGCCCCCCAAGGCAGGAAAGGCCGCAAAGGCCTCGGCCCCTCCCCCTAACAACCACAACCGAGTAATGCTAACTGCAAAGGAAACTGGTGGTGGTTCGTTCCCCTCCTTGGGACCCCTCCATCCATCCATCCATCCACTCCGACGGCCCAAACTCAGGGCCAGCCCTACTCAGCGGCCCCCAGCCCTGGGATCCTCCTCGCCATCGTCCCACCTGGCAGGGCTGTTGGGAGGAGAGGAAGACCAGCACCAGCAGCAAGAGCAACCCCAGCCCCTGGGGCAGCTTGTGCAATGTGTGTGGGAAACCCCCAAGGCCCCCAGGAGAGCCCTACCCCCAAGAGGAGAGGGGAGGGTGAGGAGGCCGGGCACCCTTACCTGTCAGCCCCCACAGCTCTCTTCCCCATAGCCGCCCGCCGCTGCAGCATGAAGTAGTGGTGGGAGCGCTCCTGCACCCACAGCTTGAGTGTGCTCTTCTTCAGCAGCACCTCCTCGGGATTCAGCCACATGACGGACCCGTCGCGCCCTCAGCGCGCCATGACTGCGTCACTCCCATGTCCTCCTCCTTGCAGCACCTTCAGAGGGTGCCCATGTACACAACCCACTAGCCGGAGCGTGGCCAAGGAAGGAGGCTGTGAACCCAAGCTGGCCTCCCGCGGCCTGCTGTACGCCGTAGTTCCGAGGGCCGCGCCGCCCACCACCTGGAGACCAGGTAGCGCATTAGAAGTCCCAGCAAGGTCTGTGCCACCGGCCCTTCACTCTTCTGCTCTGCGCTCAAGGCTGGCCTGGCCTAGGCAGGCTAGGAAGGGTGAGGAAAGTCAGGGCTTTCTTGGGATTTCAAAACAATTTAAGGAAGAAGAGGTTGAGAAGTGGAGGATCTTAGCATCACATTACCCCCAGGATTTTCATTTTTACCTTACTTGGGGTAATTTACCCGTGTTCTCCGACCACTGCTCTACAAAGTCCGATTTTTAAAAATTGAAGGGCATGATTTAGGACTGGGCTGGCATGGTGCCAAGATGATAGGCAATACAAAACATTTAATTTACATCTGATCAGGAGAGCTTTATTATGGGTCTGCTGTCTTTAAAGGAACACCTTTTGCACCTTTGTGTGTTTAAAACTGTAGCTTAATGTCCTAATCATGCACGTGTCTAACTCTATGTTCAGTGATGCTTATTTGCAGATAAATATGCACAGAAGATTGGAATAGGAAGCTATTATACTACCTTTCCCTCTCTGTAGTACATACTGGTTAGGAGAGCAAGGACAGCCTAAACTGTCATCTTGTCCACCGACAAGCAACACCCAAACAAACAAACAAAAAACACCATAATAGTGATACCCCCCTTCCTCCTCCCTCCCTCTCCCTTACTTCCCACCTAAATAAGTCACACAACATGAAGAATGTAATATAACATAAATAAGATTGACTCACTAAGGTAATCTTGGTTGCAGTAAATAAGTGAACAATGTGTAGGTAAACAAAGAAACAACATAACAATGAAAAGAAAGTCAGGCTAATGACCATAAGCACGCCTTTGGTACTAGAAAACAAAAAGGGCATCCAAAGAAAAACCTGCAATAAAAATCGGAGTCTTGGCGCCGAAGGGCTAAAGGGCTACTTCCTATTGTGGTGCCAGAATCAAGATTTTGAATACGTCAATTTGCTGCTCAAAATGGAACTGGGGAATCCAAGAGGGATAAGGCCGTTTACTGAGTTCAGGCAGTATGGTTAATCATGCAGAGACGTGGGCTGCACACGGTGGAGGGAGAATGGCTGTTGGTAGGACTACTCTTGCTACAAATAGGTTAAAGGCAGTATTAGGAGGTCTGAAATAAAAAACAACGTTTGCATTTTTCCTGCTTTTGCAAAATCACCAATGATGTCTTCAAAAAAACTGAATTTGCTTCGAAATGTCACTCTCAATTGACAGTATTGTTAATTTGTTAAGGTGTTGTTCTTTCATTGAAGAGCGTAACACTGATTTTACAAGCTTTAGTTTTGAAAAGGAACCCTCTCCTTCAGCCACAGAAACATGTAAGGTCAAGTGGAGACAGAAGGTTGTATTGACATTTGGATAGACTGGGATGATGTTTCTTTCTGGCAAGAATTTGCTACATTGTGCACTGTTTGGATAATTTTTGTCCTTTTTTCTGCTGCTGCTGCTGCAAAGGCAGCATTGTAGTAAGTTCTGGAAAGCAACCACTTCATCTGTAGGTATAAGCTTGCTGTAGAATAAATGCATGTTTTCTGCACTGTTGAACTGATATGAAAGCCAAGTCATCCAAAAAGCCAAACTTGCTGTTTATTGAAGAATATCATTCTCCTCCTTTCACGCAGACAATTGACAAGTGTGTCAATAATTACATTATAAGTTTAAACTTGAAACTTTCTGCTTCCTTCTAGAAAAACATCTTCAGTTCTGGACTCATAAAAAATGTTTTCCACTTTCTATTAAGCTTTCATACCCACTATCTGGCAGTATAGACTTAGCAGTTTTTTTTCCATGTCTTGAAACTCATTTCTAAAACTTTGAACATATTTCACAAGTGACTCAAGCATGTTGGTTCCAATGCCCAAGTGCAACATACTTGATTGCAAATAGGCACTTGTTTTATTAAACTGATTTAAAATCCTGCTCCATATGATGCACATGAAGATATTTTCTAATTTTGTTTCTGCAGAAAGCGATATCACTGGGCGCTGTGTGTCATAATTTTCATATGGATCATTTCCCATATTTTAGAGACATTCAGTAATGTTGCAGTAGTTCAGGTGCAAAGCTTTAGCAGGATTAGCATGGCTAGACCAGCGAGTGTCTCCTAGCCGCTTCAAGAAAAGTACCTGTCCTTTTTCATTTGGTTTCAGATTCTCTAGAAGCAAAAGGCCAACAATGGGTCAAAGAAGAGAGAGAGAAAAAAATCAAAAGCGGCAAAAGAGGGAAGGGGAAGCTGTAGAACTCAGGCATCAGAGGAGAAGGGAATCTTAAAAGAGGAAAAAGGAAAGATAGAGAAGATGAAGGGAAAAGTAGAAGTCTGCCTGGCAGAAGAAGGAGAAAAGGGGAAAGGGCAGGAGCTAAAGATGTCACTATGGGAGGAGAATATAAATGTTCAGGGAGAGAGGAGGTTCGTTAGCAGATTTGAAGAAGAGGAAATGAGGAGTAAAGAGGAGAGAGATAAAAGAGAGATGGAGACAGATTATGAAAAGGCACGCAGTCTTCGAAAGGTTTTTCCGAACCTGAACGTTGGAGGGTTGCTGCCCGATCCTGAGCCAAAGAGGGAAGGAGCGATGGTGTATGAGACCCAAGGGTGGACTGTAATTATCTTCCTGCGGGGACAGGGATGAGGAAAGAGAGTAAATAATAAGACCGGATCCAACATATAATAAACCACCTAAAGAAGGAGACTGGGTGGGGCATCCATCCTGCGGCACCATTTGTGCGTTGAGGAGTGCCCCTCTCTACGGAACCCCACCGATCGCAAATGCTTTGGCCCAGCACCCCAATGAGCTCTCCGGACTTTCAAAGAGAGTTGGCCTCATCTAGTTACAGGCCGTTACCAGATTTATCATGTTTTGACCCAGTTGAAATAGTTGTCGAGAAACCAAAGGTTAATAAAAGCAAAGTTATGGATATTACAGGCAAGTCTCAGTCGTTATTTCCTGCCAAAAGTGAGGAACTGCCACAACTTTCAAATGAACCCAATCACAGTTGCTTTGAGAAGCCGTGTGGTTTCCTGTCCCAAACTACCACTTGTACGTGGAAGCAAGGATTGTGCTGAATGGCACACCACAATCTGAAGAATGTATGTAGTGATGTAGCGCAATCCAGCCCAGGATAACCTGACTGTCTAGTTGCACCCTTACTCTTATTCTTGTGGGTTTTGCTTCAAGAAGTTTTAAAACTCATCTAAAAGCATTTCTCGAAATCCATTATCCATGGGAGTTGAGAAGCCAGTGGTTTCTATAGTATTTTGCTAAAGAAGTACATTTGGAAGTGGTCAAAGGTATACTGGCTCTGTGTAAAGATAATTCTGTTGAATATGCATGTGGGTTTTTTATTTATTTGTTTGTTTTTGCTCCATCAGTATAAAGAGGAGATTCCGTTAGGGCACACATTACTCTACCAACCAGTAGTTTTCATACATGCTGGAAGGGAAATTCCTATTATCAAATTTATTATGGGATTTCAAGCTAATTGAATAAAAAAATATATGCCAGACTGCAGAATATAATTTCAACGTCTATAAAATGGAAAACATTCAACAAGGGGTCAATTGCAGCACCCTACATACCATTCTCTCTTATTTCAAAACTAAATACTTTAACTCGTGCATTAATAATGGTAGTTCAACAGTTTCAAGCGTCAATAGTAGCAGCAACAAATTAATCTTTCCATTTCTAAAACCAATGTGGTTTCAAAATTATTGAGCCAGTTGGGTTTGTCCTTGTGGCGATCCCCCTTTGTGCCCTTTATACCTCTGGGCTCCACAAAGGTAAATACGCCCTTTTCGCTGCCACCAGGTATTATACTAATACCAAATCAAATCCCACACACTCAGGAGCTGTCACCCCAAAGGGTCATACAATTTCAGGTGACAAGGGTTTTAAATAAACAATCTTTTATTATTGAACAGGATCATAAGTATAATCAAATGTAACTGTGTTATATATTCATGTGTGTTAAATCAGGTGTTAACGTATATCAGGTCATGTCAATATTTCTCTTGATAAACTGATGAGATCATTCCAGCTTGTTCAATATGTTTTATTCTTTCAATTTCTTTTCTTAACCCTTTTTGTTACTCTTATGCCCTAGCACTGTTTCAATAACTTCTGGTCCCTAACTCTCTCTGAAGCTATCCCTTCTGATTCCAACCCCCTAACTGTCTCACCCAGCTGTTCCAACTGTCATTCTGACTCTGCCCCTCCTGCTCCATCCCCTGATTGACAGGCAGGAATGACGTCATACTTTGGGTACCGTTACAGTCCTATTCAGAATACTCAGAAGCACAGTTTTAAGCATTCACACAGAGACATTTCTAATATATCCTCACCAAGCGAGCAGGATTCTTTTACATGGATGCCCTTAACATTTAAACCCTGTTGAAATACTCAGCCGAATTAGGGAACTGCAGGCTCTACAACAGATCCGCTTTCTAAACAAGTTCACAGATACAATCCACAAAATGTAATACAGTAGCTTTCTGGGAGGGAGCAGAAGATTAGAGTGTTCCATGCTTTTTCCATCAGTTAGTTCACTCAGTTGCATGCAGTTCTACCTCATCTGTGGTGAACAGGTCAGATACTGAATACAAGCACTTATGTATGCATGTGTGCATAGGCCATACATCTGTAAATTTTGATTTCTCTCCATTTTTCATTTTGCAGACCTTAAATTTGTTTAGTCCCATTTCTCTCAGTCTCTGGCTTTTTTTTAAACAGACTTTTCATGTATTTTTTATCCTTCCTTCCTCGGATGAGGACTCAAGTTATAGGACTCACCGTCAAGTTAGCCACCCGTGACTTGACTTGGGTCTTTTTTCAGTGACTTGACTCAAGACTTGCAACCCACCCACACCTCCCTTTTTTCTGGGGGGGGGGGAGAGCTTGTTTTTAATAGGGACTTGGACCTGAGTTTTGAGACGTGGGACTTGGTACCAAATATTCAGACTTGGACTCAGGGCTTGATACCAAAGACTTGGGACTCAGACTTGGGACTTGGTCCCAAAGACTTGCCAACATCCATCCATCCATCCATCCATCCATCCATCCATCCATCCATCCATCCATCCATCCATCCATCCATCCTTCCTTCCTTCCTTCCTTCCTTCCTTCCTTCCTTCCTTCCTTCCTTCCTTCCTTCCTTCCTTCCTTCCTTCCTTCCTTCCTTCCTTCCTATTTGCTTGCTTTTGCTGTGCAGCTCTTATTTTTTGATTTATTTATTAGATTTATATACCGCCCATCTAGAACGTGTCTACTCTGGGCGGTTACCAATCAAATTCACTATGTTCTCTTAGTATGAGAAGAGAGAAGCAAGCAAACCTGGTTGCCTTTTTAGCAAGCAGCCACTGTACCATTTCAGTAACAACAACAGTCTTTATTGAGCATTCATCCAGAAAATAGGACTATGAAGAGGAAAAGAGAATGAGAATTGTGAAGACATGTAAAAGAGATATGAATACAAGCAGTCTCAGTTCACTTGGTGCCATTAAGTACAATGCAGAACGAAAGGTCCTCGGTAGAAATTTCAGAAATTTATTTTTCTTCCTGCAATATACACAGTCTTATGGAACTGCTCTGTTTGTCTTTTCCCCCTTAGATAAATATTCAGACTAGGCAGATTCTTGATTTAATCTGGGTAGGCAGTTCTTACATTTTAAGCTATTGTTTCCTAGTCCAATTACAGAGATCTTGCGATGATAAAATGAGATAACCTGGGCACCACCTTTCATCATCGCAGGGTTAAATTTAACCCAAGGGCTTCCTGTTGCTGACTTCCATGGTAAAAGGCTTGCCTTGATGTGTCAAGAGATTGTGCAAAGATAAATCACTTTTTTCTTGAGGTATTATAGCATCTTTACCTGTGGGGAAGAATTTGCAGCAAACACACACATAAAATAAACAACCACATAAAAAGTCTGTTTGCATCAGTTTGTACACATCTGGGGCAAGGGGAGAAGATGACAAGATTTATTTAGCTCAGATGTGGCTTTCTGCTTGCTTTGAAGCCTTTCCAGTTTCCCTGGGACAAGCAGGAAGTTCCATGCGTAAGAAAACATCACAGAGGGATTACTTTTAAATCTGGGTCAAAGCAGCCTGTCATCATTCAAGCACATTACTACTGACAATAAAGTGGATTTTTGTCTCGCTCGGGACTTGCTTTACTGGGGGCATATTTAGCTATGGTCTGAAGCAAGGGTGGGCCGTTTGTGGCCTTCCCAATCCTGCTGGTCTGCAGCGCCCATCATCTGAGCAACAACTCCTGTTAGCTCAGACAGCACAGGGAATGATCGTGGATGATGGGAGTTGTGTTCCAGCAGCACACGACAGGCATCAGCCAGCAGGAAGGCTGGTTTACACCGACTTGTTGCAGTTCTTCAGTGTTTTAGGCAGATTGCATTGACTGCCCATCTGTTTCCGCATCGACTTCAAAGTTTTAATGCTTACTTATAAGGCCCTAAATGGTTTAGGACGTCGATATTTGGCGGAACGCCTACTCCCACCAAGCTCTACCCAGATCACCCGTGCAAGTCAGGAGGCCTGATGCCCAGAGAGGCCCGGAAGGAAAAGTAATCGGGCCTTCTCAGCAGTGGCTCTTCGCCTCTGGAACAAACTTCCTCTGTAGATTCGTACGGCCCCTACGCTGGATATCTTTAAAAGCCAAGTAAAAACATGGATGTTTACTCAGGCCTTCCCTCCAGTCAATACTTGATTCTCTCTTCTCATTTCTCTTTAATTTATTTTTACTCTATTTTCTTGGTTTCCACATTTTCATTTGTAGATTTATGTAACTATGTGTTTTTATTAATTGTTTGTATTATATTGGAAGCCGCTCAGAGTGGTCGTATAGACCAGATGGGCGGGATACAAATCAATCAATCAATCAATCAATCAATCAATCAATCAATCAATCAATCAATCAATCAATCAAACAAACAAACAAACAAACAAACAAACAAACAAACAAACAAACAAACAAACAAAATAAAAATGTATTTCCTTAGCTTATTCAGAATCTTGGATTAAATCTGGGACCTACGGCAGGGAAATCATGTCATTTATTGCAGGGCAGTCCACACATTTCCAGATGTCTGTGCTGGTTGAAAATTTATTTATTTTATTTATTTATTTATTGGACTTATATACCGCCCCATAGCACTACAAGCACTCTCCGGGCGGTTTACAATTTAATTATACAGGCTACACATTGCCCCCCCAGCAAGCTGGGTACTCATTTTACCGACCTCGGAAGGATGGAAGGCTGAGTCAACCTTGAGCCGGCTACCTGGGATTTGAACCCCAGGTCGTGAGCACAGTTTTAGCTGCAGTACAGCGTTTTATGATATGAGATTCATTCTAATCATCTGGGGGAAGCTGCAATATGTAATAATATTCTTTATCGTCATCCTGACTCTTAACTGAGCATTCACCAGGATAACCCACAAGAGGGCACCCTTGTCTTCTTGACGAAGAAGAAAAATCTCTGGATTATTATCCAGATAATTCATTTCGGCTCTTATGAAGATTTTGGAATAAAATTATAATGTTAGATGTCTCCATCAACATTCCAGTCATGTAAGCATATCTGTATTTAATTTATAAATATTTATTTTTATTTATTTGGTTTATTTTAATTTATTTTGCTTCAAACTTGTAACCTGCCAATTGAGAACTGCTTTGCTTTTTGATTTCGTCTTACACTTTTTAGGTACTGTATTAACAACCACTGGAACTATTCCCAAGAATCATTCCAGTCTGGGCATTGCTGATAACTGTTTTTGACAATGTCAGTACTGATGCCTGCACTGAAAAGCATCCTAAAAGTCTGTGAATGCTAGTGGTAATCGTTTTTTTTAAAAGATTCTGTAAGTGAGTGGCTACTTACGTATTACTGAGAAAAAGGAAATGCATTATAGAAACCAAAGCAAAGCAAAACAAAATAAAAAGAAAAGAGAGCACTGGTCTGCTTTAATTGTTTCTCTGCTAAACATTTTGAAAAAAATTCAAAAAGATCTTGATAAGCTCCAGTACTGGGCTGAAAACAATGGAGTGAAATTCAAAAGTTCATCACGGGGGGGGGGGAATATATGCACAATTACAAGATGGGGGATACTTAGCTCAGTAACACTACAAACAAGAAGGATTTTGTTATTATTGTAGATCACAAGCTGAATATGTGCCAACAGTGAGATGTGGCTGCAAAAAAGGCCAGTGCTATTTTAGGCTTAATTAACAGAAGTGTAGTCCACAGAAGTGGATCACAGCAAACTATGGCAAGTCCTTAAAGAAATGGGAGTGCCTGACCACCTTGTCTATCTCCTGAGAAACCTATATGTGGGACAGGAAGCAACAGTTAGAACTGGATATGGAACAACTGATTGGTTCAAAATTGGGAAAGGAGTACGACAAGGCTGTATATTGTCCCCCAGCTTATTTAACTTATATGCAGAATACATCATGCGGAAGGCTGGACTGGAGGAATCCCAAACTGGAATTAAGATTGCCGGAAGAAATATCAACAATCTCAGATATGCAGATGATACCACTCTGATGGGAGAAAGTGAGGAGGAATTAAAGAACCTTATAATGAGGGTGAAAGAGGAGAGTGCAAAAAACAGCCTGAAACTCAACATCAAAAAAACTAAGATAATGGCCACTGGTCCCATCACCTCCTGGGAAATAGAAGGGGAAGATATGGAGGCAGTGACAGATTTTACTTTCTTGGGCTCCATGATCACTGCAGATGGAGACAGCAGCCCCAAAATTAAAAGACACCTGCTACTGGGGAGGAAAGCGATGACAAACCTTGATAGCATCTTAAAAAGCAAAGACATCACCTTGCCGACAAAAGTCCGAATAGTCAAAGCTATGGTTTTTCCTGTTGTGATGTATGGATGTAAGAGCTGGACCATAAAGAAAGCAGACCGCCGAAGAATTGATGCCTTTGAATTGTGGTGCTGGAGGAGGCTGTTGAGAGTCCCCTGGACTGCAAGGAGAACAAACCTATCAATTCTGAAGGAAATCAACCCTGAGTGCTCACTGGAAGGACAGATCCTGAAGCTGAGGCTCCAGTACTTTGGCCATCTCATGAGAAGAGAAGAGTCCTTGTAAAAGACCTTGATGTTGGGAAAGTGTGAAGGCAAGAGGAGAAAGGGACGACAGAGGATGAGATGGTTGGACACTGTCTGCGAAGCAACGAACATGAATTTGACAGAACTCCGGGAGGTAGTGGAAGATAGGAGGGCCTGGTGTGCTCTGGTCCATGGGGTCACGAAGAGTCGGACACGACTAAACGACTAAACAACGACGACATAGTCTCAAAATCCTCTGAGAACCTATGGATCACCGAGTCCAGCCCCCATTCTTCTCACCGTGCTTTATAATGTGTGGAAACAATCAGAAGGTGCAATAAGAGGCAGCAGGTATATTTATGGGAACAACTAGAAGCTGCTTCTAAACAACTGACTTTCTGAGGGCACATCTGGAAGTTGCTCAGGAGCATGTGTACAACAGGCAGCTGTTGATGTTGCCTTAGGTGACCAAAAAGCTCTCTTGAGAGAACAACTGGAGATGCATAGGAGCATGTGAAAGAGGAGGCAGGAGATATCATTGGCCTAGACCGATTTCTGAAAAGTGATCAAGTCGTCCTGGGATATAGCGGAAGAGCTTGTTATCACTATGGAAATGAAGTGGGGACATGTGCCTGATCCTTGCCAAGTGAAAACTCTGGTTATATTCTGAGATTGGGATCCAGAAACCTTAGGACAGGGATGTGTTAGATTCGAGCGATGACGAATAAACAGAAAGAGATGTGGAAGAGAATGAGGATACTTGGGTTGCACAAAGAAGACCTCCTGTGCCTGACAAATCAAAGCCCCCCCCCCCCGGGATGACACTCGCAAAATACCCAAGCGGTAAGGGGATTATAGTCATCAAGAGGTGACTGAGACTGCTGACTGATTTCCCCCCCTTTTCTTCTGACCAGCCATGTTTGTTCACCTGCTGATTCTGGGACCTCATGAGGCGCTTAAATTAAAAAGGCGACTAGAGTTCTTCGAATCTTCCATCTTCTATTGGAGTTCTTCTGTTGATCGTGTTAGGGACTGGATTTTTTGTTTGATGCTAGAGCTCCATTTGAGCAATTTCTGAGAGAGAAAAAAAGACAGTAAGGCTTCCAGAGGCTTCAGGAGAGTTGCCCATTCTGCTGTTGCTGTTTTCAGATAGTTTCTCCATTCAGCGATGATGTCAGTTTTTGCTGGCTGATTCCCACCTTCGGTGAGCTTTTTTGAGACCGTACTTGGGCCTTCCTCGTCTAACAAGTCTGTTAACAACCATCTGTCTTTGAGGCCAAAGAAAGTCGTCTTTTGCAGTGTTGATGGCAGACAGTATTCCTGTATCATCAGGGTTTTTTTTTGTTAATTGATGTCTTTGTGTTGATGTGCTTCCCAAATTTTGATAAAAATGAGACAATGAGTGATCAGATCAAGTGGCCATTGTTATGAGGGGATGTTCCCCCATGTGAAATCTATCAGTTTTGTTTTCCTTGTGTCTCCCAACATTCATGTTCTGTTCAAGTCTGTTTTATAAATGGTTACAAAAAAAACCCTTTGCATTCAGCAGTTTGTGCATATTTGGGTATTCATTTCTAATGTACTTATCTTTTAATCCTTTTAAAAATGTGTGTGGCTTAATGCATCTTCTCCTTTGACTAATGCCTGTTTGTGCATGTTTTTCACATATATTCTTTTTAAATCAATCACATTTAATTTAAAAAAAGCAAATAAATAAAAATAAAAAAATCCTCCCAGTTAAAGAAAGTTGAAACATACACACACATTTTATCTCACAGAGCTTCCTTCCTTCCTTCCTTCCTTCCTTCCTTCCTTCCTTCCTTCCTTCCTTCCTTCCTTCCTTCCTTCCTTCCTTCCTTCCTTCCTTCCTTCCTTCCTTCCTTTCTACATACATACATACATACATACATACATACATACATACATACATACATACATACATACATACATACATACATACATACATACATACATACATACATACATACATACATACATGCTCTCCAACTAGTGGACAACCCACTACTCTTGGTGGCTCCCAACATAAATATGAATTAAGATAAACTTGAATCTGATACACTTGTTAAACATTAGCTGAGCCTTCCTGTTCCTGCCCCATTGCTAGCCGAGATCTTTCTGAGAAGACAGCTTAGGCAGAGACTGGCCTAGCTGCACCTCAAAGTATTCTAAATTTAAGCCTTACTCCCAGGTGCATCACCATGATCATTATCACCATCATCTTAAAATTGTAGAGCTGGAAGAGAAGTTTGTATGGTGCCTGCAAGATAGGTGAAACTTCCAGAATGGGGAATTATGGTATTTGTAGTTTAAAAAAAAAACTACCGTATTTTTCCATGTATAAGACTATACTTTTGTCTAAAATCTTTAGACTAAAAATTGAGGGTCGTCTTATACACGGAAGTAAGCTGAGGAGAGAACAAACACAAGTGGAGGGGAAAGCAGGGATCAAAGCGATCCTGCAGCGTTTTGATCCCTTTCCCCCTACACTTGCTAAGGCCCATTTAGATTTCTTAATTTTGAATTAGAAAAGTGGGGGCATCTAATACATGGGGGCGTCTTATGCACAGAAAAATATGGTAAATCTGAAAATCCCATCTCTAAATTAGCTTTTTGCTAAACAACCTGGGTATCCTAGGTTAGAGCCCTGATGGCAACAGAGATTCAGAAGGTGGAGGCGGCCACCTCAGACCGCCTCACAGCTTGAGCGACCACCCTGGAGAAGAGCAGAGAGGAAACGCAACCCCATTTTCTGGTTTGTAAATTCCAATCTGAAGAGGAACCATCATTAGGTTTCTATCCGAACCAGGACCAGTAGCCAAGAGGTGAGTGACAAATCCCTCAGGAGAGAGAGATTACAGAGAAGTAGCTGCCAGATCTTTTTGCCATTTTGAGAAGCAGGAAAGGAAATCTCCCATGGCCTTCTAGCTTAGGTCCAAGATGACAGGCTGATCCCAGCACCATTCAGCCCAGCCCTGGAGTTAATGATCGACATACTCTTGTGTGAATGAAGGAAATAATAAAAGAAATGGTTGAGCCAGCAGAAATTCACAGCCTTTCTAATCTTAGCAGCTTAACGGGTCCCACCCTCACCCGCCACCAAACCACTGACAGGGAAGCCTTTGTTGAGAGGAAGTGCCACGGTGTCTGACATGAGCTGGTTTGTCAGGGAGAGGCAGATCCCTGGATGGATGGACGCCAACAAACAACCTTGCCATTACCGACTGATCTGTGGGGTAGACTGTGTCTCCATAGGGGCGGGTGTGGTTTGCAAAGTCATTCTTTGCTGTACAGTCTTCATTTTTGAAGCCTGTCCTGGCTGAGGGAAGGCACTGACGTCACCATTCGCCAGGTTGAAAAAAAAATCTTACACCAAATGGAGTTTTCCTCACTACATTTTGTTTACATGTGACACCTGAAAATGTGTGGGAAGTCAGAGGTTGTTGTATATGCAGTTCTCTCAGCTCCATTTTTACCAGACAAAAGGGCACCTGAACAATTCAGGGGGCAGGCCTTCGAAAACAGAATCAAGCAATGTCGTGATTATTCACCAGAATGAATCATTGGTTGCAGTTGTGAAAAATATAATCTATGTGCTACCCATATTGGGTTGGGTTGGTTTTAAGAAAACAGCATGCTGGATAGTTCAGTGAATTAGACATCCGGCTGCAGAGTCACCAGTTGGGAGTTCAATTCCTTGCTCTGCTTCTGAGGAGAAGAGTCGCCATAACTTGTAATCAACTTGATGGCACGTCTCTATTATTCAACTTGCATGCTACATTTTAAGATAGGAAAATATTGCTCTAAAGTCTGTGTGTACTTATTTTCTTTACTAATTATCTACTTAATCTATATTATTTTTACCTTCTCTATTTATCGTATATGGTTAATTTTTTTGTGTAGCGTAGTTTAGTTTGTCGCCATGAAGAAAGGCTCAAAACTAAATAGTCTGAAGTGCATCAAGTTTATTCCAGTTGTCTTCTGGCATCTTGAAACTTAGTCTGCATTTGTTTTTATCTATTGATATTCTGGGCCAATCCTCCAAACAGATGGTGCTAGAGAATCCTTCCTGCTTGCTCCTTCACCTCTGAAGAGCTGGTTCAGTTTAGGTAATCCCAACCAACACTACAATTTTACACTGAGGAATTGGCATTGAGTGCCTCATTTATTTCTGTATCTTCCCTTCACTACCAGGTCACTGTGCTAAACCCATCTTGTGCTAGTTTTTTTTTACTCCCAGTTAAGTCCCTTAAATCACTGATCCAGTTAAACTTCAGAAGACCACTTTTATTTGCCCTCTCTGTATTAATGGTTCTAATTCTCCCTTGGCTGTTCTTGAATAACTGCTTCACTGCTTGACCCAAATCACCTCTCTGTGAATTGAACACCTTAGCTTTTGAGCAGATGTGGATTAATCACTGAAGAAGCTATATTAAGAAGACCTTCCGGATAGTGTGTACTTGGCGGTACATATTCAGCCTGATAGAGGAACCGAATACCTTGGGAAGTGATAGGCTTTCCTTTGCTATTTTTTCTGTGTTTTTGTATAAGTAGAGGCTGGATAGCCACCTATCAGGGATGCTGGAGCAGATTTCCTTTATCATCAAGGGGTTGGACTAGTTGACCTGATCTTTAGGGGTGTCTTCCAACTCTCTGATGATACAGAGTTGTGGTCCGGGCAAACTGAAGATACGGCATTTTTACATAACCATGTAGCTATTCAACTAGCGAATCCATTTAAAATTTTCATCCTGTTCATTTACGCACAGCTTGTTCCAAGAAGAGGTCATGAATAGCTAAAAATAAAAACAAAATATATGAAAATTTTGAAAAGAATATTAAAAGAACCCTTTCCCATACAGGAGATGTGGTGGTGCTGCGGGTTAAACCGTAGAAGTCTCTGTGCTGCAAGGTTGGAAGACCAGCCGTCGTAAGATCAAATCCACGTGATGGAATGAACTCCCATTGCTTGTCCCAGCTGCCAACCTAGCAGTTCGAAAGCATGTAAATGAGAGTAGATAAATAGGTACCACCTTGGTGGGAAGGTAATGCCATTCTGTGTCTAGTCGCGCTGGCCAGGTGACCACGGAAACTGTCTTTGGACAAACGCTGGCTCTATGGCTTGGAAACGGGGATGAGCATCGCCCCCTAGAGTCGGACACGACTGGACTAAATGTCAAGGGGAACCTTTACCTTTACCTAGTGCAGAGTTCTGTTGCACACTGTGCCTTATGGGAGAAGAGACAGCTTATGTGGCCTTGGGCAAGCTATTTTGTCCCAGAGGGACCAGTAAACCATTGCTGTGTACTTATACCTAGAAAGCCAAAGGTTGGAATCAACTTGATGCCACACATTTATTTTATTATTCATTTCAAGCTTTCTGCTCTGTTTGCTATGTATCTTTAAAACTCCACCTGGATAGCCCTTCAAAGAGAAGATTTCTTTAAACAGAGGGCTGCTGAATTGGAATTCAAGATGCTCCAATGGCCATAACGTCCTCAGTGTGATATAGAATATACAAAATTTTCTAGAAAAGATAGAAGCCGTTGATCTGACCCAATCCAGCTTCCCTGTTGAGCATTTTCTCAGTTTCTCTTTATATCTGTATCTATAGATATATATCAGTCCAAACTAGTCCAAATATTGGATCTTCTGCCTGCAGATCTTGGACAGCATAGCATTTCTGATGGTATATCCCACTGCTGAGATTAGCAGACTGAAGGGGATTCGGTGGCAGGCTTCTGTTTATTCCAAACCCACGATAGCTGGTGCCTCTTTGAATGAGGATTGTATTCTTGATTGTATTGGAATGCAATTCTTTCCAATATTTTAAGAGTGGGATGCCTATTTTCTTATCGTCACTGGATTCTCCTAATTTATATATTGTTGCATTGTTTTATCTCATCAGCCATCTTGAAAAGAGTATGCCCCAAAGTGACCCAAAATATTTTAAATGTAGGAAATAATTTTATATGAATTAGATCACTTGCTGAGAAGTGAAATCACTTTGTGAAATTATATGCATCCTAACTTCTTCGTCCAGATGTGGAATTTCTTATTTCCAAAAGGTTAAAAACAGGCTTGGCTTCTAACTGTCCTCCTGGTTCATTAACAATCTCGATTGTATCTCTTATTAATAGCTTTTTCACAATGCACCAAAGGATGCTCAGTGGCTATTTCTGTAGACTTCCCTAATCTATTACTTGTGCTAGCAGCTTGTGCCAGGCAGGCTTTTGAGTACAGCTCTTGGCAGAGCATGTGAAGTATTTATGCTGTGCATGTAGGCAGCATTGACGCAGCATCCGTTGGCACCAAGGGGAGATTTCTCCCTTAAAGCAAACACCAGTTTCATAGCATTTATGAGCATTTATAAAGGGTGGGATTCCTCAAATCTTCAGATCCCCCTACAAAGACATATTTAAGGCCACAAGTAGTATGTCCCAATGGCAAATCTGCTGCTACTATTGTTATGTGCTATTAAGTCAGTTCCAGCTTATGCCAATCCTAATAAGGTATGGGATTCCCAGTGAGGTGTAGTGGATAGAGTGATAGACTAGGACTCTGGAGAGCAGGGTTCAAATCCCCAGTTGGCCATGGAAACGCACTGGGGAAGTGGAACTGGCAAAACCACTCTTTAAATATCTGACTTACCTTGAAAGGCCTATTAAGGTCAATATTAATTGGCTCCAATTTGATGGCACAGAACACAAATGCACACAATAGAGTATGTGAGAAGTGCAAGGACTGGTTTATTGTTGCCACCCCAGCGGATTTCCATGGCGAGCCAATAATTTGCTCTACCTAGTGTGGCATAGTGGGCAGAGCGATGGACTATGAGTGTGGTTACACTGGAGAAAAAAACTATATGAATTGGGTTTAGCATGTTTTGTATCAGTTTTTTTAAAAGTGACTAACACGACACACGTGGAGGCACAGATTGTTTTGATAGGGAATTGTGTTACTCTGATTGGAAGTTAGCTATTTCTGCTGGAGGGTTGTTTGTTTTAACTTGAATGTTAAATTAATTGATTTTGAATTGTTTTGGCATGTGTGAATGCCTCTGTCAGTGTAAATTGTGTCTGTGAAGTCTGCTACTCACTGGGTGTGCTTTCTGTGCTCCCTGTGTTTGTGTGTGTGTTTGTGTGTGTGTGTCCCCTTTTTTTTTTTTTTTTGCAAGTCTAGGGCTGCCAATCTAGTTAAAATGTCTGGTCAGTTTTAGCCGCCCCTCCACCTCCCACTTTGCAAGTCTTGTCAGTTTCAGTCCCTGCAGGGTGCCCCCCTCCTTGGCAAGCCTATTCCCCCCCCCCATCTGTAATGTGTCTAGAGGTACAGACCAGTTTGTGAAACATTAACTGAGAGCCAGTGGGAGGGAGAAAGTGTGCCCTCCTTCCAAGCCTTGCTTCCCTTTCTCTCTCACTCTGTGTGTTTGTGTGTGTGTGTGTGTGTGTGTGTGTCTGTGTGTGTGTGTCTGTGTGTGTGTGTCTGTGTGTCTGTGTGTAAGAAATAAAAAATATTAAAATAACACTGCAGCGAGTGGCCAGCAGGGGCGGGTGATGGGTCTGAAGGTCTGGTGTGATATGAGTCAGCCCACACAAAACAGATAGCTGTAGCACTCAATTAAAAGCTGTAGAATACTTGAAGCCACTCCTAATTGATAAAATCTGTTACCTAGCGGGCATTATCCATTCTAAAGGAAATCAACCCTGAGTGCTCTCATTGGAAGGACAGATCCTGAAGCTGAGGCTCCAGTACTTTGGCCCTCTCATGAGAAGAGAAGACTCCCTGGAAAAGCCCCTGATGTTGGGAAAGTGTGAGGGCAAGAGGAGAAGGGGACGACAGAGGATGAGATGGATGGACAGTGTCATCGAAGTGACCAACATGAATTTGACCCAACTCTGGGAGGCAGTGGAAGACAGGAGGGCCTGGCGTGCTCTGGTCCATGGGGTCACGAAGAGTCGGACATGACTAAACAACAACAAACAAGTGGGCATTGCACCCAATGACAAATGGAGAGAAGCAGAAAACTCAAAGCATCCCCTTGAAATGCACATCCACTCTTCACCTACCATCCTGCCCCTCCCACATGACAATGAAAGACTTTTTTTTCCAGAACATCTGTAAACCTTGAAGGAACAACAGAGAATGCAAGGGGTGTAATGTGGAAGGAAATAACTACTCACTTCTTAAAATGAACAAAACCTCAAGGAGGTCAATGAGAACTGGGTTACTTAGAAGTCCCAAGGACATGTGTGTTATGTACCACCAAGTCACATCTGACTGATGGAAACCCTAACAGAGTTTTTCAAGTTATGTGAGATATTTAAGGAATGGTTTTACCAGTGCCATCCCCAAATGAGTTTCCATAGCCAAGCAAGAACTTGAACACAGGCCTCTTGAGTCTTTAGTATATCATTCTTTCCAGGAAATATATTACATGAAATTCCATGCCTTTTTTGACATCTTGAAAGATAATATTTTTTAAAAACCAACATTTTATGTTTGTACACATGGAAATAGCTATATTAGAATAATGTGTGTGCGTGTGCACGCGTGTGTGTAGGATATATTTTTTTAAAATTCCATGGAATGTCATGGAATCTAATAGTAATAACTCCACGACAAGAGGTATGTCATAGATCTCGTACAAACTCCCAGAACAAACAACACGTGGAGCAAAATATGGCTGCATTTGGAAGTGTCTTTAATGTGAAAATTAATAGCAGCTTCTTATAGGGGCTGGCTGCAGAAGAAAACGCACTCACCTCTGAGAAGGTTATTGTGTTATGCTGGATCATTCTTATCTGTGACCACAGTGTAGAAAAGTTAACTTTTATGGGAAATTCTGGAGATAAAGTCCAAGAAAAATAACCTTTCCAAGCTTTGGGTTTGCCCCAGGCCATCAAGTTGCAGGAGAGTAAACCCCATCTTCTCCAGCCAATAGAGCAAAGATAGACACATGACATCATATAAGAGCAGTTGTTTCAGGCTGGAAATAGCTTATCATTGGGACAGGCTGTCAAGCAACTGCTCCCAAAAGCTCCAGATCCCTTTTGTGACTGCCAACTCCATCCAACAACAGAGCCCTGCCAGTCGGAAAGAAGGACGACACACAGACGGGCATCCCAAGGCTTTTCCAGATAGAGTTCATGCTTTTGTGAGCCTAGTGAGGAAGTCAATACACAAACATTGTAGAGGCCTCAGAAATGCTCGAGAAAGGCCAGCCTTCGTTTCCTTGCTTTTCTAAGGAAAATTTGGTTGCAAAAAAAAGGGGAAAGGCAAAAATGTAAAGATGCTAGGGCTGTCTCCAAGTTTGAGGGCATGGTGGCAGTAGGCACAACATCTTCTTTCGGTGGACCTTGACAGCCTTCCCTTGTTTGCGTGGCAGTGCCTGAAGCAGCTTTCAGTGGCTGGATCTTTTCATAATGGAAGACCAGTGGATTCACCCACATAGAGAGGCTTCTTTCTGTGAATCACCATATATGGCTTGTTATAAATCCCACCTAGATCTACTTGAATCACTCAATACAGCCAGGAAAGGCGGCTGAGGGGCCTAACGCCGAGGGAGACCTGGAAAGAAAAAACAAGAAACCGGACCTTCTCAGCAGTGGCCCCTCAACTTTGGAATAAACTTCTGTTGGAAATTCACCTGGCACCCTTGCTGGGTGTTTTAAAGAGCCAACTTAAGACCTGGCTCTTTAGGCAGGCCTTCCCTCCGGTCACTACTTGATTTCCTTTTCTATTTTAACTTCCATTTTGCTTTTCCATCTTGAATGCCACTAATATTATTGATTTAAATTGTCGTTTTAATTGTTTATATGTTGTTTTTCATGTTTTTACGTTATGCCGCCCAGAGCAGACGTTGCCTAGATACAAATCTAATATAAATAAATAAATAAATAAATAAATAAATAAATAAATAAATAAATAAATAAATAAATAAATATGGCAGCATCATGGATTGCCTACCCCAACAAGATTAACCCCTTCTTGGCAGTGTGCCAGCCTGTAAAATAAAGGTTAAGAAACATGCCATTTGGGGTGCTGTACAATGGCCCGGCTAAATGTCTTCAACTGGCATTATGATAGGTCTAGGTACCCTATTGGTTTCCCACAGCACCTCAGAATGTTGTTTGACCAGAGCAGCATTTTGCAGGAGATTAAGAAGGAGATTAGAACACTGCTTGTGATGTTTTGGAGTTCTGTTACTTCTCTGCTATCAAGTTAGAACCAACTTTTAGTGACTCGGATTGCTCTTTCAAGGTAAGTGAGGTATGAAAGGAGTAGCTTTAGTACTTCAACTCTCCCAGTGATTTTCATGGCCAAGTGGAAATTTGAACCCTTGTCTCCAGAGTCCTAGTCCATCATTCTATCCACTACACTACTCATTCTCACGTGGGGGCCCATATGGAGGGGGCCCCTGGCACATTTGAAGGTAGTCACGGCATGGAAACAATTCTTCACACACCACATTTATAAGGTTTATTATGCAACTTATACAATCCCGATTCAGCCTCTATTTCTTGCATATTGTGTTTATGACTGTGGCAAAAAAATAAAAATAAAAAAGTTTGATGATGGCTGCAGTACACCACACTATCTCACATGGATACTGAGACTTGTAATCATGGTG
This sequence comes from Pogona vitticeps, assembly GCF_051106095.1. Classification (NCBI taxonomy): domain Eukaryota; kingdom Metazoa; phylum Chordata; class Lepidosauria; order Squamata; family Agamidae; genus Pogona; species Pogona vitticeps. The sequence goes on along the minus strand of NC_135791.1, from coordinate 10,286,662 downwards.
GGGAAAGTCATGCTTCTGGAGGCTAGTGTACAACTGGCCGTGCAACATAAGCTTTTCATAGCAGCCTTAAGAATTATCTAGGCCAGAACAGGACTTCGGAGCTGACACATTTTCCCTTTAGTTTGTAGCAAGCAGGCAGGATTACGCCAGCTTTACTTTTTCTTATGTTCTCTCTCTGTGTGTCTTCTAAGCCTCAAATTAGAATGAATCCGAGAGCAGGGATGGTTCGTGGAATGAGCAGAACCTCGAAGGCCCACCTCAAATGGGATAGGAGCCCTTGTCCCCCAACGTGGTACATGAGCTGTCAGTGTTCGAGAGACATCCACTGCAGTGAATATGGAGATCCACTCCACAACTGCTCTGGTTCCCACCTTGTAAAAAGGGGAAAACCTGCCCTCTTCTAACAACATTTCAAAAAAGAAAGCAAGAGGACCTGTTCCCGTCCACCTGCTTGACATGGCTGGTCTGTGTGTTTAAGAGGGTGAAATGGTTCTAAGAGATCATGGTGATGGGGAGAGAAGTACTTTACAGCATAGATGCAAGGGCATCAACCCTTGAAGCTTGTTACATCAATAGCACCCGATTCCCTGAGATTTCAGGCCAAAACCTGAGGCCAAGGGATGGATCTTTGTGAGGTCACATGATATCACAGGAGTGAGTGAAGGCAACCAGGTGTTGGGGTGGAGCACCTTTTGCACTGAGCCTGTGTACTCTGGCACTGGCTGAGAATAATAGAACCGTACAGTAAATGAGCTGGAAGGGGTCTAAAAGGCCATCCAGTCCAACGCCTCGCTCAATGCAGGAATCCACGTCTAAATATATGAGTGGACATGGGTGCCAACCTTTTGAACCTTTAAAAATCTCTCTCTCTCTCTCTCTCTCTCACTCACTCATTCACTCACTCACACACACACACACACACACACACACACACACACACACAAACTTTGGTCCTTCATTCGTTAATGTTTCCCTGAGATTTGTCTCCCCACATGGGGATCCAGAGAAATACTGTATAGCAATTCCCTCAGGTATCAGCTAGCTAGCACGCTAGACGACTGTAGCTGATCCGAATTTAGCAACACTGCTGAACACAATCAGACACATTACAGCCACTTACATGTAAAGGTGGCAGTTAATACGGACTGGGATGGGGAGGGGGCTGTGCTACAGAGACCCAGTGCCAACGACCGGTGTCGTTAGCAGGCCTGAGGACTTCGATCCGATGGTCTTCGGTGCAGCCAAATTCTTTCTGGCCTGCTCTGGTGTCTCGGGCGTCAGCAAGGAGTGAAGTCCGGGACTATATCTGTCAGTGACAGGTCAGAATGGAATGTCTAGGGGGTGCCAAAAAAGGGGCCCTCTCGCTTTCGCTCAGTCACCTCTCCTCTTATGGAGAAGAGAATAAGGGAAGGCTGGAGGGAAGGCCTGGGTCCTTCACAACCACTGGCTGAAAAGCTCCTGTTATGGAGAAACACGGGGGAGCCCTTGATGTCAGGAGGGACTTGTGAGAGATTCTCCAGGCCTTCCCCACAGCTTAATACTAACGTAGAGTACCTGTGACGTAGAATGACAGTGCCTCTGCCTGGAATTTTACACAGAAGACTCTCCTAGCTCCACCTTGCATCTTCCCCAGGAAAGGGTGCTCCTGTTTTTATGGATGCATAGACCAAACTCTACACTCTACCATCATAATATAAAGGATCATAAAACACGCTCTTCGCCATTTGAATGAAAGGAATCAAGATGTACTCTAATCACTAGGAATGGAAAGATTGGCTACACCACTGGTTCTTAACCTTGGGTTACTCAGGAGTTTTGGACTGCAACTCCCAGAAGCCTTCACCCCCAGCTGTCCTGACTGGGGTTTCTGGGAGTTGCAGTTCAAAAGCATCCGAGTAACAAAGGTTAAGAACCACTGGGCTACACCTTAACGGCTAGTCTTTTGTGTGTGTGTGTGTGTGTGTGTGTTTTATTTTTTGCATGTGCACTCAGAACATTTATAAAGTAGCCTTTTTCAGCTTGAAACCCTGCAGAATTTTGGAGTACAACCACCACTGTCTTGTGCTGACGAGGATTATGGGAGCTGTAGTCAAACACAACAGGATGGGATGGGCTTAAGTGTGGCTGGGCTAAAGGATTAATACCTTTAATGCAGGCTTTCTTCCTTTAATTTTAATTCTACAATTCTTCCAGGGAGGCAAGGTTACTATGTGCCTGTGCAGCTTCCTTTGCCATTGAAGAAAAAAAAAAAGAGCAAGTTACTTTCTACCATCAGTTCTGAGGGGACCATACACCAGCCTGAAACAATGCAGTCCTGTGTCTTGCAACATTTGCTTATTTTAGTTTGCTCCAATCGTAGAAGGCCTTGGGTACCCTAAGGCAGAAAAGCCGTCTATCAAGCAGTGTATATGAACGTGTATTATGTGCTGTCAAATCATATCCAAATTATGGTGACCCTAACAGGGTCATCAAGACATGTGAGACCTTTTAGTTTAGGGATCCTTCAGTCTCGAGAGACGATAGTAATGTGCTCTGTATGGAGGATTGGAACAGCGTCTAGTGTGGCTGAGAAGGCCAATTCGACAATCCCTTCCACACTGAAGACAAATACAGTCTGTCCCCTGTCCAGCTCCCTGATCTTGCTGGTTTGGGGACTGCCTCTTTGCCTCAGCTTGCTGGATGAGGGTCTCTTCAAAGAGGCCATGCTACACTGCCCACCTCCAGGCTGAATGCTCAGAGGTCAACATTTCCCATCTGTTGAAGTCCATTCCTAAGACCTTCAGATCCCGCTTGCAGATATCCTTGTATCACAGCTGTGGTCTCCCTCTGGGGCGATATCCCTGCAGTCATTCTCCATACAGGAGATCTTTTGGAATCCGACCATCAGTCATTCTCACAATGTGCCCAAGCCAATGTAGACGTCGCTGTTTCAGTAATGTATACATGCTAGAAATTCCAGCTCGTTCTAGGACTACTCTATTTGGAATTTTGTCCTGCCAGGTGATACCAAAAATGCATCAGAGACAACGCATATGGAACATGTTCAGCTTCCTCTCCTGCTGTGCACGAAGGGTCAAGGACTCACTGCAGTACAGGTGTGCTTTAGTATAGACCTTTAAGTAGTAGTTTTAGCATTGCTTCTCTCCACTGAATCTCTGTGGCTGAGCAGGGATTTGAACCAACATCTCCTGAGTCTTTCTCCATCCCTGTCCATGACACCACATGGCTCTTAGTATATACATACAAATAAAGAAATAACTTTATTCACACCAACAAAATGTGTGTTTGGACTGGTCTGAGAGGGTGTGAGAGAAGGAACTTTGCAAATTTTATAGTGAGAAGTTTATTCTATGTATCTGTGTATCCATATGAAATAGGAGCACCGTTTTTGGGAAAAGTATTTTATGGACATGCTAGGATCTGAAACTGTTTATGCTTACGTAAACCTACACAAGGATAAACATATACTGTACAGGCATAACAAACAATCAGACCAGAAACCAAGATGATCGCTTCCTATACTCCCAAGCCTTGGGAAATCCTTGACAGGCAGGAATCCATCAAGTAATGCTTATCCCAGCCTAAAAGATTCTGTAATAAGTGAAAACTTCAATGGCCCAGATTTTGTCCCTCTTGTGGTGCTTAACGTATAGAAGCCATGCTACACGGGGGTGGGGGTGGGAAGAAGGGTAGCTCTCGTGTCAGTAACAGAGCCATAGGGTCCCCATCAGGAAGTAATTATTTTGGAGCCTTAGACCGTGGTCACACTGTCAATTTAAATTGATTTCTGTTCAGAAGTTTTAAAAATTAGGTTCAAGTCACATGGTATTTAAACTGGTGGCCGTGTCCACATACACGGAATAGAAATTGATTTATTTCTGATGATTGGTGTCTACACTGCTGAAGTCAACCCATTTCCTTTCTGTTTTAGGAGCATGACTTTGATTGTTTATTTTTCCAAAAAAGTAAGTGATACATTAATAAATCGAGTGTCTAGGAGGTGCCACCTGGTGTCATAATGGTTGCTAGGAGCCAGCTCCATCTATTTTCTGCCCAATTTCCGCTTGTGCAAAATCTAGCTATATTTTGTACCTCCTTGCTGAATTGAATGGGTGGTGATGGCCCATGTGCTCAAACGGCAGCCCCAGCCCTGAGTCTGCCCTCTGAAATACAGAACTCACAGCAACCGAATAAGAGAGCACCACTTTTCCCTGTGTTTCCTTCCTTCCATAACCCTCAGCTTTTCCTTTGCTCTCGTTTCCTCAATTTCCCATGTCTTCCTTCTTGCTTTCTCTGAGTCACTGAACCATGATCCTAGTCAGGGGCAATTCTTGCCAGCTGGATTTAGGTTTCTCAGACAGCTGCTGGGAGCATAAATCTACTGACATTTATGGAGGCCTTAATTCCATCAGAAAGAAAGGGGAGATGTGGGAAGGGCTCTGCGCATGACTCAGAGACAGCCAGCATCATCATCACGCTCAGCATTCAAGAAGGAATGTTTCTAATCCTGTTTGTCTTGTCTCAATTATTATGTTGCCCAGATCCAACCCAATTCCTGTGACTGGGGTGCTGGATTTGCAGAGCAGTGGGTGGTCTGTCCACATTAAGCGAGTAAAACTCTCGGGCTACAAAGACCCAGAAGGCTAAGGGAAGTTTAATGGGGGAGGAAAACAGAAAAAAAGTCAAACACTGTGGATTCTGACTGTGTGCAAAGTCACAGAGATGAGAATGAGGGATTTTAGATCGCAGGCCAAAACCATCTTGCAGAAATCTCTCATCAATATAGCATAACCGTCTTAAAGCAATATAACCCCCCCTCTTTTTTTTGCTGAAGGTTATTTCACAATTTTAAATATTTATAGCCAGAAAAGCCTTTTAGCATGGCTTAAAAGAATGGTATACAAACATAAGATGAAAATATTTACTTGTTCTCACCACAGTGTTCATAACATATGTTTCCTTAGCTACAAAATGGCCGCCGATGTCAACAGGATTCTCTCCTTCTTCAGCAGCTTTCTCATGACTACTGATACGGATGGAACCTATAATCCCCTTGGGCAGGATAGAAATGTTTTAATGAACCAATAAACTAACGAACTAGCTAAAAACAAATACCAGGATGTATACATTGAAAAAGCACCGTGCTCCCAATAACGTGGAAATGTTCGGTTCCTAGTTTCCAGCCGGAAAGTAGTGACTGAGAAATGACAGAAGCAAACCATCTGGAACCACCTATTTTTTGAAAACTGAGTAGGATAAAAGAAAAAGAAGAAGAAGAAGAACATTTAAATTGAATTGGGGTTTCACTCTACACTTACTTTGCCTACTCTGGCCTGGTGATCTCCCAGACATTTCTTATCACTCAATGGGGTGCTGCTTTAGCTTATAAGCTCTTGGCACAAATCACAGCATACATGTGCTTGAACGAAGCCTTCCCTCCCTACCACTCGCCCAATGGGAAAAGCTGAGATGATGATGATGATGATATTTCAGAACTGCAGAGCTAGAAGGGACCTTATGGTTCACCGAGTCCAGCCCCTGTCAATGAGGTACAGTGGGGAATTGAACTCCCAACCTCCAGCTCCTTAGCTAGAGACCTAAACTACTGAGCTGTACAGCATGGATGACATTCTCCCTCACCATCTAATTCTTCTCACTCTCAGGGAATTTTCATTTGTTTAATTGTGTGTTCCACGGGTCTCCTTGTGGTGGGAAGGTCTACAAGAGGGGAACTGGAATCAAACTGGCCATTGAGCCTTTCCAATAGACGCAGGAAACTGGCAGAGGGCTGAGCTTCTTGGATAGACAGGGCACCACACCTCATAGCTCAGGCAGTCCTTCTGCCATTAGCCACAAACCATCAATTAAAGAGTTCAAGAAATTGTTGTTATGGTGATTCTTTGTCTATTAAACAACACGGAATTTAATTGGGAGACATCTGCCTTGCCAAACAAGATGGGTCGTGGGTGAGTTGTGAACGTGCGAGAAATGTCTGGCGAGTCAATGGGCTTTTCCCGATTTAATTTCCGCTTCTGGGTGATGAGGTCACTAGGCTGACTGGCGTTACGCCTTCCACGGCTAACGCTGCCTTTTCACACTCAGGCAGAAAGGTTGATGTTCAAAATAGGCGAAAGAGTCAAAGAACAGAGAAGCAGCTTTCAGAGCCTTTCAGATGCTGCATTTCAGTAGCAAACACCAAGTGGTTATTTGTTAAAGGCACAGTCGGGAGTGGGTGAGGGGGGAGTCCTATTTTGGATTACAGCTTCCAAATTCTATGAGCCCAGTATGAGCAGTGACCATGCCAGATAGGGCATTTTGTGGACTGTTGTCCCAAATACAAATTTCCCCAAGCTCTGTATAAAGGCTGCATAAAAACAGCCAAACTCTTGGCCAAAAGAAAAAAAAGACCTAAATCCAGAATGGTGTAATACATTATTAGGCCAATGGAAAAGGTCACAAAGCATTGTGTAGCTTTTTTTTTAAAGTTACCTGGGGTTCTTCCATTACTCAAGAAAAACTGGGTGTGGCAGGAGGTGGGGACCAGGGAGGAAAAGGCTGGCTGATGTTTAAGCAATGGAGTCTCCATATGATTGCAGTCTCGATCAGTTAAGAGTGATCAATTAAAATGGAAAGTGGGAGGCAGCAGACACTGGAGTTACACCATATCAAGAACAGAGATGGTTTCAGGTACTTGGGATTCTCCCTGAGAGCTTCTGATAAGCTCGAAAGCTTGCACAATATTTTGTGACCTTCCTTTCAGTGAGCCTAACAAGAAAAGATACTGCTTTGTTACGGCTCGTAAAGACTGTTCACTTTTTGTGTAGAATCTTGACATTATTCTATTAGGCTGGGACTACATTACCAAGGGACGTGGTGGCGCTGTGGGTAGAAGCCTGTGCTGCAGGGTCAGAAGACCAGCAGTTGTAAGATCGAATCCACATGACGGAGTGAGCTCCCGTCGCTTTGTCCCAGCTCCTCGCCAACCTAGCAGTTCGAAAGCATACAAATGCGAGTAGATAAATAGGTACCACCTCGGTGGGAAGGTAAAACGGTGTTTCCTAGTCATGCTGGCCACGGGACAACAGAAACTGTCTTTGGACAAGCGCTGGCTCTATGGCTTGAAAAGCGGGATGAGTGCCGCCCCCTAGAGTCGGACACGACTGGACTAAAAATGCCAAGGGGAACCTTTACCTTTACCTTTACACTAGCAAGCCAAATCAGAGTGGTTCAGCTTTTCTGAGGTTTGAGTCGCAGCCTATTTTATGTTTCTCTTTGCATTCAGTGATCCTACAGAGAGTGTAGACTGGTTCGGTGGCTGTGACCACACTGGTCCCCCGTGGTCTGATGTAGTGTGATTCGTGCCACAGCCCACCTTCTTTTGATCTTGTCCTCTGCTGATCCCTGGCTCTCCTTTTATGGTTCATTGTAAAACGGGTGAGCCATTTAAAGTGTTTTACAGCACTAGAGACAAGCACAATTTTCCTGTTATGCAAACACATACACACCTACCGCAGAAACGAAGTAGTCTGCTGTAGTTTGTCAGAGTTGTTTCTATTTCATATCATTTTCTCTCTTTTTATTGAAGTGATTTGGTGCTAAACTAATATATAATTGTAGTAAAAAAAGTGATTTAGTGCTAAACTCTGCAGTTTGCTTTTTAAAAAATTTAAAAATATTTTGGGTGACTAGGGAGAAAGATTACGGAGGTGGGTGGGTGTTCCCATTGCCATCATGTCCAGCTTAGTATGTCATGAAAATACCCAGCCACAGTCATGCCTCCTCCATCTGTCTGGAGAATAAAACATCTGATCACACTGGCAAAAATCCATTTGAATCGTTCCAGCTTGAAAACAGTAAAAGCCCCCAGTGGCAGAGGGGAAAAACCTCTGCACTGGCAGCAAGAAGGGCGGATTGATTCAAACGGGCCTTTGCATCATATGATTAGTAAAATTAAAAGGCAAAATTCATGTGTTTTACACCTGCAGCAAATTCCACAGTATCTGACCATGTCGTCACAGCCTTAGTTCAGACAGGGATAAAAGGGGGAACCTAGTGTACTACTAGATCTCTGGGTGATCCACTGTTACAAAATAGTCACGATTGTAAGGATTTTTCTCATTTCATTTTTCTGCTTATAAGAAAATTATACACATTCAGTTATATTGCAGAAACGAAGAAATCATGAGGCAGATTTTTGTGCAGGGGAACTAGTGCGAATTCTGCTCCATTCTGACAATCACAGCAACTTTCTGGGCTTGTAATTCTTTGATTCTGAGACCTTATCCAGGTGGTGCCAGATGACTCCAGATCTCACAGGGATTTCTGTCCAAACTCATTCATAAAATTCCTCTTCTCTCTAAGAATGAGAAGAAACCAACACATTTCTAAGGAGAGGAACATTAACATTTTTTTAAAGGTAGAGAGGAAAAATTTAAAGGAAGAGGGAATTTAATCAGTCAACAATTAGGTACGTAAAGGAGAACAAACACTCAATCGGAAGAAGCCTAAGTGCATGTTTTTTGCATCAGATTCTGCCTGGTGGATTTTAGCATACTATTTAAAAAATTAAGCAGACCCCCCCCCAAAAAAAGTCTTGCCATCTCTGACTAGTTCATTACAGATAAATGTAAATTCCACCCCTTCTTTTTTCTTAAGTAGTGCAAAGTGCCAGCATAGCCTGATACAAAAATTATGCTGTTTCCTCTTCAGACTGGGATTTACAAACCAGAAAATGGGGTTGCATTTCCTCTCTGTTCTTCTCCAGAGTGGTCTCTCAAGCTCTGAGGGCATCTGGGGTGGCTGCCTCTGCCTTATTAATCTCTGTTGCCATCAGGGCCCTGTCATTAGGCACAGTGAGGCAGAGGCCTCAAGAAGCAGAAGAACTTCAGAAGTTGCTTTTCCAAAGCTATAGCATTACTCCTGTTAACCACTACAGTGTTTGAACAGTAGTCCATTATTGTTATTTGTTACAGTACTGGAAAAACAACCACCTAATGTTACCTATTGCACTGTTGTTACTTTTCTGTTACCACTCATTATATATTTTTTTAAAAGCAACACCTTTGGATTTAATTGCTGAAAATAGCAACGAAGGTCTGGGGCAGGATAAAAATGGTCCTGGAAGCATGAAAGTTGCTCACTCCTGTTCTAGAGATACTGCACGTGCACAAGTGAAGTGGACTTGAAGGCAGCAGATTAGCATAGCGGGTACGGATGGGTGAGAATTCCAGACTTTGCCAGACTTTAATTATCGTTATCATTAAAAACCACTTGAAAATCTGAAAGCAGGAGAAAGAAGAATGGTCAGATTTAATGTATTATGAGTTTTTATTTGAAAATGAGTGTATGTTTCTGTTGCTAGTTATTTTTCCTTTTTATCATGTCTTTTATTTGTCATAGTATTGTTTATTATTAAAATAAGTTATTTTTTAAAAGAAAGAAAATTGTCAGATCTCCCCATCTGTGGCAGAGGGCCTGTTTTTTCTCTCGCTCTGTCCTCTCTCTCTGCCCTGCTTCCATCCTCCAGCGCAGAGGAACATAGAAGTACTGTAAACTTAACCCTTCTAAGTCCTGCCTGGATACCTGGAGAATTCTGGGGATTGCCATACAAAAGGAAGGTCTCTTTAAAAGAGCTGAGAGACATCCTCTCCACTCCCTGAATGTCTTCGTTGTGCAAAGTAGGATCTTTTAAATGGTAACCCCCCCACCAGCCATTTCCCCATCAGTCTTATCATGGGCCAGATGTTACTTTGACACATTCGTGCAACAGATACGAACTTTGCTTGTGCAACGTACTGTTCAGTGAGCAGAGTCCTGCAACCTGACAATGCTGGCACCGAAGATGTTCTTTTATCCCTCATACCCTGCAAGTCCTGACAAGGAAGGAGCATGTGGAAGGCCTATACATGATGCGCCTGCACTCCAAATATATGTTCTTTGTGGCAGGGGAAGGGAATTCTTTAGAGCCAACATGCATAAGCATAGCTAAGACACAGCTCTTCAATTAAGTCAAAAAAGCATGTGTGGAGTGTACCACTTCAGACAAAATTTTGCACTGAAAAGACCCTTCAAGCAAAACTCTGGTGTGTCAAGGAGACACTGTTTCACTGATAACTAGTCTTCAATGTGCAGTACATTTTTATCTGGAAGAATGTTTGTTCATTGCATCTCTATGTTGCTTTTCTCCTGGTGAGGGGACATGTTCAGTCATGTGAGTTTTCATATAACTGGTCACAGGCCAGACTAGAGAGTTTTTTCCTGTTCTCTCTATTTCAGTTGAGTTTTCAAGTGTATTAGTAAGTTAAAAGATAATTTCTCAATAACCACCTCCTGGGAGATGTGGTGATATGTTTGTGTAAAACGTGCATTCTTAACATTGGCTCCCTATGTGTGATTGGACAACAAGTGCCATCAGCACACACTATTAAAAATGTACTGATGGTCACTGTAGTATGCAGCATTTCGGCACTACTGCTGCCATGCTTAAGTTGATAAAGGCAGTTCAAGGGTTTGCTGAAAATGCAAAAAGAATGTCCGATTTTATGTTGTATTCATGGACCTTATTTTGGACATTGCTACAATTTTTGTGTAAAGCTCGTCAACATGATAGATGAGTTTCTAGAAAAACCCCTCTCTTAGGTAAGGATTTCAATAGGGTAATGAATCCCACATTGGATAGCCCACGTCCTAACACACAAGGCTCATGTGCTAATCTCTCACACCATAGGAATTTCCAAAGTGGAGGGCAGAACGAGAGCTGACAGATTTATGGCCGTTCTTTAATCCAACACAGTGGATGGAAGAAGGAGGAGACTAATAGATTCATTCCACCAAGGATTAGTCTGGCTCATGAATCAATATATAGCATCAAAAGCATTGGAAACAACGCTTCCTTAAGCAGCGCAACCCTATGCAAATCTTTCAGAGTACAATGGGATTTACTCACATTAATGCTGATAATGGCAGTGTAGCATAATGGTTAAGCACCAGACTAGACATGAAATTAGATGTGTGGATGCATTTAATGTTCCGTCCTGCCCAACAAATGACACAGCCACAGAGGTTTGGAGGACACTATATAGAAACTGGGTACTTAGTCTGGTGTAGCAGACAGAGGAATGGACTAGAATCCATTCCCTAACTCTTCCACGGAAACTCACTGAGGGGTGGAACTCATAGAATTACTGTAATCCTTAAATCCCTCACTTATTATGGAAACCATATTAGGTGGCAATACTGTAAATCAATTCCGACTTGACAGCACATAATAATAACCTATGGAAACTATGGTCCATGATGAAGGAGAAGATTAAAACTTTTCCCTACCATGGTTCTACCTTCAACTCTTCCTCCCCAATTATTCTTGGAAGGTAACCCAGCATGTTTTAATGATTAGACCTGAATTTGGAAGATTTCCTTTTTTGTTTGTTTGTTAATTAAAGTAAGTGGCATATTGAAAGAGCAATGCATCAACTTTGCATAGTATCAACCTAGCATGTCTCAGTTAGGGAAACATAAACAAAGAAAATGAAGGTAGATAAGAGGGTTCTCTCTCCTCCCTTTTAATGTCATAACCCACTTCTTATCTCATAGGGTTGTCACCTCAGAGAACATCACCCACAGCTCCATTTGGGTGCACAAGAGTGTGATGAATCGTGCCCCCAAACCCAGAAACCTCTAGCCCTGTACCAGAAAGAAGTGAGACAGCTCTTAAAGGGGCAGGATCCGTCAATCTAAGTAGAAACACGTGTGGATGACACAATTTGGTTCAAACCAAACCATACCAACAGTGATCCAAATACTGATCTATATACCCGTCTGGACATGCCTTTACAGGTGTGTTTGGTAAAGATGCAAGAGAGGTGTAACTTGGTACTGACAAGTGACTCATTTATTCAGTGTACAACTCTCAGTTTTGCAACAGTCAGAACTGCAGACCTGACAGTAACAATATCTGTCCTAATTTTGGGGCTTTTCTGTTTCTCCCTGCGTACCTCCTGCTAACCTGACAAAGAGTTCTGCAGGATGAAGAAGCTTCCACATTTTTGTGGCCTGTTTGCTGGTTTAATAAACTACGTAATGAATTTTGAACGTTTATTTCCCAAATCTTCATATCTATCTTTGATTTCACTCGTTCCTGTGTTACGATATAGCAGATCAACAGTTTCTTTTTGCATTACATAAGATACAGCAAACAAAAATGGGATTTGTTTCCTTGTGGCTGAGAAATAAGGGAATTTTGCACACCCATGACACACTTTGAGAGATAAGCAGATGCTTTCTTTGGCTCGGCTACTGGCTAGATTCTTATGGCTTGGATGATGTTTGTTTCTGTTGTTAGGCACCAGTGTGGTTTAACAAGCCAGCGACACACCTTAACAACTGAGTTCTGGAACTTCACCTTGAAGAAAATATTACAAGACATAAGTTCATCATCATTTGTTCCATGTCTTCCAGAAGTATCTCTTTCATAGGTATAGTATTTTAGTTCACTGCTATCTGTGGAGCACCTTTTGGAGCTTATGTCATGGCTCCACCAAACCACTGAAATGTACCTAACTTGCAGTTTAGAATACTACTGTATTGCCACCTATGTTACAACTACATAGCTGGTCCTTGTAATAATGTGAGCCATAAAAGCTCACACTTAAACAGATTTGCTACTTAAACTGTGTCAATATTTTGCCCTTGTATCTAAATCTGGGTATGGCACATGTTATACGGTAGCAACTCTGAAGTCAATGAAGAAGCTGAGGTCTGAAATGTGTCAAGTGGAAGGCACTGACCAGGCAAAGCTTGGAAAAGTGACTTTTTTTCCAATACAGCTCTCAGAACTTCCCAGTCAGAATTACTGGTGGCCAGTCTGGCTGAAGGATATTGTCAAAAAAACAATTTGAACAAGCTCTGAAATTAACCCATGGTCAGTAGACCCCAGAAAACCTTTGTAAAGCAATCAAGCAATATTTTATCTTGCCACTGAAAAGAGCAGGAGTCATTTTCTTTGAATCAATCAAGGCCAAGCGTACCATTGGGCAGAATGAGGCAGCCCCTTCAAGCAGAAGATACTGAAAAGAATAGGTAGAATGACAGGAAGATACTGGAGGATATGCTGCAATTCCTCAGCTAATCTGCTGCATTCAGATGTGGTGAAGGAGACCATCACCATTGCTGAAACACAATCCAACTGTCAATCTTCGGCTTCTGCGTTTGGAATGATGGTGGTGGAAGGACTGTCATTTTGTCTGTTACCTGAGGAAGCAACATATCTCATCATCCTGATGGAAATGTCATCCTCAAATTAAAATCCTCTCAGGAGAAAAATTGCTGTTAGCTCACCTTAAGTCTGTGGTGATGATATGAGTCCTTCCTTCTATGAAGTCTGCATATGCGGTATGTGTGGGAGTTATTCTGTGTTCCCCACAGCGAAGCTGTTGAACTACATAATCAGGAGTGTGATGTTTCACTGTCTGGAGGGCATATTAGGGTTAACCTCCACATTATGTCTATCTACTGAGGGGAAAGTGAGAGCAGCCTCTGCCTGAGGTCCTTCCCTTGCCACCTGAACTTTAAATGTACGACAGCTGAGCAGATGAAGTTCTTCTGCACAGCAGCCCCCTCCACGATAAACAACATATCTTAGTGGCAAAAGTTAAGAACTGTCTATGTATAGTCACTGGTATTATAAATATGAACACCAAGATTAGTGTAACTGGGCACATTTCCTCTGAGGTGACTTTAAAAAAATCTCAGTTCTACCTAAAAGCACTGTCTCAAGCCTGTAGTTCCCAAAGATCTTTGGGGGGGGGGGAATCATAAGTTAAGCTATTGTGCACTGGTTTCATACCAGTGTAAATTTCAACCAGCGATGTACCAGTGCAAACACATCATTTCTGAGAGAAATTTTCTTCTGTTTAATTTTAAGCCAAAGTGTCTCCCTGAAGAAGGGAAGGGTAAATCATTTCTGACAGAGAGAGTAACTGGGTTAAACTCATTTGGTGAGACTGAGTATTGAACCCAGGTTTCTTCAATCCTCTAACTGTTATTTCTTTCAAAGAAAATGCTCAACCTAGTAAAGGTAGATTTAAGGAGACAGTGAGGGGACTATAACCCAGGAAAGATAAGGACGTAGTATCGGAATCCCAAGTTACTTTAAACAAATTCAAATCAGGGCTAAATGAACTGCATCCAAGGGTATTCAAAAAGCTCCAAGATATGATTTCAGGCTGCTTTTCAACAGTCTTTCAGAATTTTTGAGAAGAATGGTCAAAGACTGGACCTGGGCCAATGTAACTACTCAAATGTTGTCCTCCTCTTCAAAAGGAAGGAAGGAAGGAAGGAAGGAAAAAAGGGGGGAGTAGATTTGATCAACTACCAGTAAGTTTGATGTTGATACCAAGAAAGATTGTAGATCATAGCATTGAACAGTCTGCATATATAAGGATTTAGAAAGGAACACTGTGATTATGAACAGCCAGCATAGTTTTCTCAAAAACAAGTCATGCCAGACTAAACTTATCTTTGAAAAAAAAATAGAGTCACAGGCTTGATAGATGAGAGGAATGCTGTGGTAAAAAATACTGTATTTTAGCAATGCTTTTATAACCACCACCTTCATTATAGCATGGGGCCAAGCTGGTCAAATATGAAGAAGATGATGTTACTGTTCAGTGGATTTGTAGTTGGTTGGTGACCAAATCAGAAAAGGCTTCACCAACCAGTGGTTATTATTCTGGAGAGGAGTGACAGCTGGGCTGATGCAGAGTTTTATCCAGAGCGTGGTATTGTTCAGCATAAATGACTCAGATGAAGGTGCAGAATGGTTGCTCATTAGATTCGCAGGGACAGCATCAGAAGACAGAATGAGGCTTCAGGACGACCTTGACAGACTGGAGAACTGGGCCAAAACAAACCAAAATGAGTTTCAAGAGGTAAAAATCAAGAATGGATGATACCGTCTTGGCAGCAGTGCACCTGAAAATAATCTGGGTGTCTTGGTAGGTCACAAGCTACACATGTGCTAATGGTATGATGCAGTGGCAAAAAACAACCAACCAACCACTAACGCATTACAAGGCTGCAACAGCAGAAGTATAGTGTCTGACTCAAAGGAAGTGACAGTATTGCTCTGTTCAGCTTAGGGCAGACCTTAGCTGGAGTGCTATGTCTAGTTCTGGGTGCCACAGTTTAGGAAGGACAAACTGGAACGTGTCCAGAGGAGGTCAACTAAGACAGCAAAAGTTCTGGAAACCAAGACCTATGAGGTACAGTTCAAGAAGCCAGGTATGTTCAGCCTAGACCTTAATGGTTTATGACCTCAATACTTGCACCTGGACTGTAAGGAGAACAAACCTATCCATTCTGAAGGAAATCAACCCTGAGTGCTCACTGGAAGGACATATCCTGAAGCTGAGGCTCCAATCCTTTGGCCATCTCATGAGAAGAGAAGACTCCTTGGAAAAGACTCTGATGCTGGGAAAGTGTGAAGGCAAGAGGAGAAGGGAATGACGGAGGACGAGATGGTTGGACAGTGTCATCGAAGCTACCAACATGAATTTGACCAAACTCCAGGAGGCCGTGGAAGACAGGAGGGCCTGGCGTGATCTGGTCCATGGGGTCACAAAGAGTTGGACATGACTAAATGACTAACAACAACAACAACTTGTCAGAATGTCTCTCCCACAAAGTGGCCTGCTCCTCACCATCCGTGATGTTAACAATAGTGACACCTAAGGAAGGCAAAAGAGCTGACACTTTGAATCATGCTTTCTTGGTTATGACCCTTTCCCTCTGGAGCAATCTTCAATCCCTCTCAGTTTTTAGGAAATTAATAATAACTGAATTATTTCAAGCTGGTTTTTTTTTTAGTGTTTTAATAACTGACTTCAGATGTCCACATTTGTTTTAAATTTCTTTAATTCTATTTAAATACAGATACTGTACTTAAGCTAGTGACAAGGTTTTGTTTATTTTATGGTATTCATTGTATATTGTATTGTTGATTTACATGTGATTTGATGGATTGTGTATTGGAGTTATTACAACTTTGCATGCTGCCTCCAATAAGTGTGGCTAGGAGGGATGTTTTTGGCGGGGAGGTGTCTTTAATTTATTGAAAGCCCTGCCTCTCTGTTGAGTGTTGTTTTCCCCCTCTGTAGCATTTGTGTTGAACTCTGTGGCTGAAAGCAGTTACTGTATTTTTGTCAGTTGCTATTGTTCTTTAAGTAATGAAACTTTTTATTCTTTCTACTACAAATGTCTCATAGAGAGTTATTGAGAAAAGGGGTGGACTGTTCTGGGGAACCTGAAAGCTATTCTGCTCTGTGAATTCTTGCACTTCCTCTATGCAGCTAGAGTAATTTAACCAAAAATGTAAAACTTTACAACCTTGTGAACCGTTAGAGAATGCCTGCACTAATGGGGTGGTAACAAACAAACAAACAAATATTATTGACATGAGAGCTGTCATGTCGAGGAAGGAGCAACCTTGTTTCCCGGGGTTCCAGAAGGTAAGACCCAATAATAAATTCCTATTACAAGGAGATTTCAACTACACAACCTGACGAGGGACTACACTGAAAAGTGGTGAACTCGCCTTCATTGGAGGTCTTTAACCAGGGGTTAGACGGCCACCTGCTAGGGATGCTTTCACTGCAGATTTCCTGCTTTGACAGAGCACTGGACTCAGTGACCCTTGGGGGTTTCTTCCAGCTCTAGAGTTCTAAGATTCAGTAACTTTGTGCTGTGCTGAATTCCCACGACTGGCAGGTCTGTTGCATCGAGAGTCACCATCCTGGCCTGTTATGTGTATGTCCCACCGAACCTTCCCTCGGCTGCAATGCCTTTTCCCTCCCTGCAGATCCCCCTTCTCAGCTGCCTCACAACTGCAAAACTGGAGCTGTTTCTCTTGGCCTGGGACTCAGGACATTTGGCTGGATTGTGAAAAAACACCAGTCTAGTTTGGCAAGAGGCAGCTGTTAGTAATGGCTTGGGACCAGCTACTGAGCAGTGGAAAATACCAGGAGCTCCCTTAATGACAAGCGCAAGCTGGGAATCTTGGGTTGTCATTGTGGCGAATCAGTGAGTAGCAGGAAGAGCTGCATATGTCCTGGGTCTTTTTATACTGCCCTAGGAAAAGCCGCTGGGTGCTTTTTCAGCTCTAGAAAAATTCCTTTTTTTTTGAGAACATCTCTGTATTCCTGACATAACGTGGCTATCTGGGGATTTTGGAAGTTGTAGTCCAAAAACAGGACATCTTCCAATTCTGTTTGGGAGGTCAACCTTAAGTGTCACTGGCCCAGGGCATGTGAGCAGTGAATCTCTTTCCATGGCAGTGTGATGAGACACCTCCACTGCTGAAACCATTAGGCAGCCAGTGTCAGTGGCTATGCAGCTGCCTCTGATCCCGCCACTGAATCGCTTTAACTTGCAACTAACTTTACACACTTTCTTTCTGTATGTCCCACTGCATTCTGTGGTCCAGCCCATTGTCTAACACTGTGTGTGTTTTGTACTGTCAAATCAAAACCAACCTATAGTGACCCTAAGAGGGCTTTCAAGGTAAATAAGATACTTAAGGAGTAGTTTTATCGGTTCCACTTCCCCAGTGATTTTCCACGGCTGAGTGGGGATTCGAACCCTGTTCTCAAGTCCTAGTCTAGCACTGCAGAAGAATTTATTTGGGAGAGTGAGGAGCAGAACTTTGGAAAAGTTACTTGTTGGACTGCAATTCCTAGAATCTGGAGGCAGCGTTACTATTTTGGGAATTGCAATTAAAAAAAAGATCTCGTGAAGATCCAATAAGGAAGGAGCAGAAATTGCAATTAAGAGAACAACGAGGAGATGTGCATTCTCGGAATCACGTACAGCAACAAGTCAGTCAGCAACTTGGCATCTTCAGATTCAGATTCTTTCACTAGACATTGAACAAGCAGTTCTTCAGGCATCCTTTCGGAATCATATTGTGTCAGCTGCTGGACTAAGATTGAGGAGGCCCCAGTTCAAATCTCCACTTGGCCATGAATCCTATTAGAACATCTTGTGCCAGCCACTTTCTCCCAGCCGAAATTACCCCACAGGGGAAAGAGAAGAACCATTTTGGGTACCTTGGAGTAGCCTTGGAGAATCTGTAGCCTCCAGAAGGCTGATGGATCGTAACTCCCAGGGTTCTTCAACATTGGCCATGCTGGCTGGGAAGTTGCATTCCAACCACATCTGGAGGGCTACACACCAGCCCTGCTTTAGAGGAAGGAAGGGGAATGAATATCTTTCAGGTTCTTCCATGCAAGGTGTTTACTCTGGAATTTCCCTCAGTTCTTAAAGAGTGTCCACATGATCCTGTCTTCAAATCATGAGTCTCTTTACGTTTCTTCCCCCTGCATTTTCTCCCTGCGTCACTCACAAAACCAGACTATCGTGGAAGACATAGGAGAACAGTGCAATTTCTGGAGGAGTGTACACTGTCTTTGTTTCACCCTTCCACTGCTTTTTTTTTTTAATGATGTGTGTATGTTTGGGATGGGTGCAGCAGCATTTCCATGGTTAAGGCTCAACAGCAGGCCTCTTTATTTTGGCAAACTTTGACATTAGCTTCCAGGAGGCACCATTTTAGAAATATGAATTTTTTTGTTTTCCAAAGGAAGAGTGTTGTGGCGCAGTGGTCAAACTGCTGTACTGCAGCCGAACTCTGCTCACAACCTGGGGTTCAAACCCATGTAGCCAGCTCAAGGTTCACTCAGCCTTCCATCTTTCAAGGTCGGTAAAATGAATACACAAATCACTGCTGCTGCTGCTGGGCAATGTGTAGCCTGCATAATTAACTTGTAAACTGCCCAGAGACTGCCTTAAGCACTATAGGGTGGAATATAACGAGCATGTTTTGCTTTTTCAAAGTGTTATTTTCAAATTGCACTTCATACCCTGGTATTTGGCCTATATTTCAAAAATATAAACATAAGTCAGGCAAGACTAATTAACAAAAAAGTGCCTTAGAATATGAATATATATATATATTAAATATATATATATTTAATTCACCAACTATATAAAGAAGTAAACAAATAGAAAAATAGCCTAAATTGATGCTTACATGTCATTACATCTTCTTTGGTTGTCAAACAAAACAAAACATCGGAATGAATGAAATATAGCAAGACATACACACACAAAAAAGCTAGTTGCAAGTGAAGACTGATCAGTGGATCTCTAAGAACTGCAAATCGCACTCTGCCCTCTGAATATCAAGATATTCAACCCAGATGTGTAAGGCTGTGGTCTGTGGCTACTCAGTGATTTGGAAGAGGTGTTCTGTACATGGTCTAAAGTGCCAGTATCACATTTTGATTTCCAGGGCTGAACCTTGGCGTTGAAATCGTTTCCTGAACTAAAGAGACCGGGCTGCTGAAAGAGAAGCTTGCTTGCTGTTTGCATAGTCACACCCGTGTTTTTCTAGACATCTCATTCATTCCAGGGCAGGAATAGGTGTATATTTAACACTGTACAAATTCATCTGTCTGAAGAGAACTAGTTCAATGAATCCTGTTGCCGTGTGTGGGAGACTAGATCTGCTTGAGCTCTTCCATCCCTTCTGGGCTGTCTGGATAATCTGTTATCCATTCCTGTGGCAGAGGTGGTCCCCATGCAAAATGTACAGCACAAATCTTTATTGTTGAAAGGCTGAGATTTCCTGGTGTTGTCCACAGAATGTTTTCTTGGCACATAATGGAAACATCTGCACCAGGGAAGTGTATAGCTCTCTCTCTCTCTCTCTCTCTCTCTCTCTCTCTCTCTCTCTCTCTCTGTGTGTGTGTGTGTGTGTGTGTGTGTGTGTGAGAGAGAGAGAGAGAGAGAGAGAGAGAGAAGAATTGCATTTAGAGCCACAGCCATGAGAAAGACTCTTTGGCTTTTTAGATGTTTTTTTAAATTATATCTCCTTAGTATTGGCTCTTCTGGCAGGGATTTCTGGAGCTCCACAATGTTTAATAATCCTCATCATGTGCTGTCAAACCAATTCCATCTGATGGTGGCCCTGTTCAGGGTTTCTAGAGAGAGAATACTCAGAAGTGGTTTGCCATGCCTTTCTCCTGGAGATGTTCTCAGACGGTGGAGTTTGACCAAGGCCACACAGGCTGGCTCTGCTCCCAGGAGGCACTGGGGGATACTGAACTCCCAACTGCGGGTTCTGCAGACAGATCTCTGAACCACTGAGCTGTCCCCCTGAGGGCTGAAAATTCCCCTGAATTAGAAGTTTGTAAGAAGGATCTGCAACCAGCGCTTAGCTTTTGTGCAGGGCAGCCAGCCAGCCATTCCCATTTCTGTGATACTCCATTCCATTCCTGTATCTCTCATCATTTTCCATTCCTTCTCTCTCTCTCTCTCTCTCTCTCTCTCACACACACACACACACACACACACACACACACACACACACACACACACACACACACACTAGGCAGGCAGAGCTCCATGCTCACTGAACCTTGGGCTGTTTGGGTGGGAGCTGATTTTGTGGTTGTCGTCCCATAAGGTTGTTTTGTGTTGTTTGCATCTGCAAACATTAGGGCTTTGCTGACCCTGCTGATGGCTGCCTCTTGTGTGCATTTGCTGCCTCGTTGGTTGCACAAGCATTGGCGCTTGCCCAGAAATAGAAGGACTGATGACCACATGGAAGCTTTGTATTCAGAGAACGGTGCATGTGAGGAAAGATTATGGGCCTGGGGCTTTCCAGAGCTGTTTGGTTGATGATTGTGGAAAACAGAGTGTTATAGCAGATGGACATCAACTAGGATGAGGGGAGAACTTCCTATGTCCTTTGCAACCTCCAGTAAAACACTGAAGAGTCCCAGAATCAGCCACCCCATCTCTTTTCTCCATCCTTTAACACACGCTTCCCCCTTACCCCTTCTATTTTATGGTGCTAAGATCAATAAATAATATTGTATTTAAAAGAGTGTGCAGAATCAGAACAGAGACAGGCAACATCCACTAGAAATGGTGGGGCGAGAAGCAGGATCACCAGCAAATTAGTACATACTAATCATTTCAGCTGTTTTCTCTTCCAGGTTTGTAGTGTTTTCCCCTACCCACCCCCAAGGAATTTAAAAGCAGACTGTATTGTGTCAGTAGTTGCTGAAGATTAGAGGGTTGTCTGTAAGCAAGCGCAGGCCTGTCATCCCGGGTTTAGGCGACTGACGTGTTCTTGTCAAGAATGGGTTGAAGATTGTTTATGACGGTGAGCCACCCGCATGATCCTCTCCCATGACAGCACCAAGAGATCGCTCCAAACAAAAATGTTTTATTAACAGAACAGAAAGTTAAACAACCTTGGCCAACAGGGCCTGGCCCGACTGCGTCAACTAGATGCTTAAATTCTCATGTCCCAGTCCTGGCCAACCCCCATAACTCTCCGGCGGGTGGTTCTCTTAAGCATAATGGAGGCCTTTCTCCTTCACTAACTCCGGCACCCGTCATAGGCGAGCCAGGCATTGGGTTCCATTACAAGAGTGCTGGACGGAGGCAGTCACTTGTCCCTGTAAGCGGATGGCGTGCACACCAGCGTTGGCTGGTCATCGGCTCTCCCAGCTCCTCCTCCTGGCCTGCATGCCTGGTAAGTCTTGGCAGTGGCACGGTCAAAGGACAGGTGGATCTGGCTGGCTGTGTCTGAAGCACAGGGTGGAAGGGGAGAGGCGCATGGCTCTAGGGGCTTCGTCTCTGGATGGGCTGGATGGTTCTTGGGTCTGTTCACGGTGTGGAGGTTAGTCTTGGCCTCATCCGTGGCAACACCGGGATTGGTACTGATTCTTGGCTCAGTGAGCTTTGTGGTGTCATGCCTTGTCTTAAGGCACACCGGCCACCTCTCAAGTGGGACTAGCAGGTGCACCCAGTTGCCAGTGTCAGGGTTGTGCTTGTGGACAACCTCCCCGCCATCTTTTGAGGATGCTGCTCTTGGAACCACCTTCTGTGCCTCTCAATCTATGGTGTCCACACAAAGATTCTCCTCCTCAGCCGCTGTCCCTTCCTTGAGTACCAGCCCTACTCCCACTGCAGCTGCTTCCTCTAGGGCACTTCCCATAGCTGCACCATCCCCACCTCAATCTATTGGGGAACTGCAAGTTGGGATCGGTAGTGCTTGGCTTGCTGGGGTGGGAAGCCCACCTGCCTCATGGGAGGAGCCTCGGCTGGCTTCACAATGATGCACGTGTGCGGCCTTAGTCATGGACCGAAGGTGACAGCTACTGGTATTTGGTCGTTTTCTCTTCTGGCTCTGTCTTGCAGTAGGTGCTTTAATCGTATTGGATGGCTATTATAGTCTGAGAAATGCCTTTTGTAGATCCATGAGTTTGGAGTCTCTGTCTTGTGAGTCTAAGTAGATGTGATTATATCTAAGGGCTTGGCTATAGACAATAGATGTTGTGGTATGCTCAGAATGGAAGCTGGAGATGCACATATATGTGTATCAGTCTGTAGGTTTCAACACAGTGTGGTGCAAAGCTGTCCATGTTCGACCTTCACATTGGTGTCCAGAAAATGCACCTATTGTGTAGGTTGGTCCAGGCTGAGGTTCATGTTAGGATAGAAGTTATTGAAGTCTTGGTGGAATTTCTCCAGGGCTTCTTACCTGTGGATCCAGATAATAAAAATGTCATCAGTGTACCTCAAACAAAGGAGTGGTTTTTCGGTGCAACAGCTAAGAAAGCGTTGTTCCAGATCAGCATATTGTGATGCTACACAAGTACTCACGGCAGTCTCATTAATGTAGAGGTAGATGTTGTTGTCAAAGGGGCACCCTCTCCAATCTGCCCATTTTGACCCTGTTACATCAAAGGAAATGATGCTGGTTGGCTGTAGACCTACCGCCTCTGTGCTCAATCCTTGCCCTGCCTGGTCAACAAAAGCTGCCAATGGGGTTATGGTGGATTGGGTTGTGAACATGATCAACTCCTCACTCAGGGAAGTAGTTCTTCCCTCCTATGTAAAGAAACTATCATCCAATCCATTATCAAATGCCCACAGTTGGCAATGGATTGTCTTAATTTTTGTTTAATTGTCAGCATTCCTTTTATGGGCAAGATGATCAAGCAGGTGGTAACTAAGCAGCTTCAGACATGCCTGGAGGAGGAGGAGGATTGTCTTGACCCATTCCAGTCTGGATTCAGGCCACAAAGGGGTACTGAGACGACTGTGGTGGCACCGCATGATGACCTTTTAAGGAAGGCCAACAACAGGAGTCATCATACCCTGCTTGTTCTCCTTGATCTCTTAGTGGCTTTTGATACTGTTGACAATGGTATCCTTCTGGACAGGATCTTGGAGACTGGGACTGGGGGCCTAGCATTAAACTGGCTCCAGTCCTTCCTTGAGGACCGTGTCCAGAGAGTTCAGCTTTGGGATGAGTTGTCAGCCCCTTGGACCCTCAATTGCAGAATGCCTGTTGGGGAGGTCATCAGGAGATTTGGAGTAAGGTGCCACCAGTATGCTGATGACACACAGCTCTCTCTCTCCTTTATCACCTTTGCAGTGGAGACCGTCCAGACACTTGAGTGATGCCTGGCTTTGGTACTGGAACAGACCTGGGCAAATAGGCTCAGACTGATTCCAGACAAGGCTGAGATTCTGTTCCTGGAGGGGGCCCTCCAAAAGGTGGCGGCGGGGGAATTATCCCTAGACTGGATGACACTGCCCTCCATTTAGGGATCAAGTTGTAATCTGGACATTCTTCTGGACCCGGCTCTTTCTTGGGATTCCCAAATTGCAGCCGTGTCCAGATCAGCTTTTTATTGCCCAACTCAACCCCTACTTAGACGAGGGCTCCCTCAAGACATTGGTGCAAGCAGTGGTCATCTCCTAGAACAACTACTGCAATGCTCTCGACGTGGGGCTTCCCTCGAGCCTGGCCCAGAGACTACAGTGGGTTCAGAATGCAGTGGCCAGACTGGTGGCTGGTATAAACAAATGTGGTCACATCACCCCAGTGCTGGCCAGCCTCCACTGGTTACCTGTTGTGTCCTGGATCAGATTCAAGGTTCTGACATTCATGTATAAAGCCCCTCACAGTTTGAGACCATGTTACCTGCTGGAGCATCATTCCCCAATGTCATCTGCTTGATCAGGCCAGGCTCCTCCCTGTATCCCCCCTGAGAGAGACCCAAAAGTCTTCTACTGGAGGTAGGGCCTTCTCGGGGATGGCACTTACGTGGTGGAATCAACTCCCTGTATTCATTTAGGAGGCAGTTACAAACACTGCTATTCAGGGAGCCCTTTCACATCAACCCTGGTTGAATGCCTCACCTCCAGTCTTGCCTCTCTTTGAAAATTGGCTGCACCATTGTTTAAGTTTTTAGACCATGTTTTTGTTATTTGTGTTATATTAACTTTTGCTCTAAACCAACCAGAATAGTGCTTTGGCACTAATGCAGCGGTAAGTAAGTAAGTAAGTAAGTAAGTAAGTAAGTAAGTAAGTAAGTAAGTAAGTAAGCAAGCAAGCAAGCAAGCAAGCAAGCAAGCAAGCAAGCAAATAAATAAATAAATAAATAAATAAATAAATAAATAAATAAATAAATAAATAATTGTTGTGTGTGAGCATGAAGTCTCAGATAGTGGTGATTAGGTGGGCTGTGTTCTTATTTTGAATGGTGTTCCTGATGGCCTGTGGTCTTTCTCTGTGTGGGACGTTAGTGCATCTAATCCAATGTGGCTAAGATGGTGTTATCAGGGAAGTTATGAATGGACTGTCATTTTCTCAGAAAGCCTATAGTGTCTCTTACATAGGTAGGTGGATTGGTGGCCTATGGTTTGTGGATGGAGTCCAAGTATCCAGACGCTCCAACAGTGATGATACTAAGGCTTGACACAAGTTGCCCATTTTGTGTATTTTTAGTAGAAGGTGACTGTTTGAGGTTCTTGTTGTGTATCAGCCAGGATTTCGTTATGCATATTTCTAGGGAAGTCTTTCGTGAGGTTTTGTCATTCCTTTTGGTATTTGGTAGTTTGTTCTGTGGTTAGGAGTTGGTAAAATGTGGAATTGGACAATTATCTCTCCGCTTCCTCCCGTGTGTAGCTCATCCTGTCCTCCACCACAACAGCTCCACCTAAAAATGCAATAACCTGTTTCAGAACATTGTAATCAACCTGGACATTCTTTGAATGGCCTGAAAACCACAATTTTGGTGGGAGAAAAAACCACTACAAAACAAGAGTTAAAAGAGAAACAGTAGAGATATGTAGAGGTATGTGCAGATGCTGGAGACCTGCTTGAAAAGATGGAATATCAGTCAAGGGCTTTTAGGTCATCATTACCAAGCATGAAATCCTACATCGATTCATACAATTTGCCTCTTGTGTCAACTACACAGTTGTTGCCTTCTAGACTGATAATTGACATCATTCACAGCCTGGTAGTCTTTTCTGTTACTAATGGACTATTGTCACTATCCATATCCCTACCTGATCATTGGACCTTGTATAAATATGAAAGTCACAAGGTCTCATTGCAATGTCTGAGAAAGTGGATTTAATCCACAAAAGCTCACACTAAAATATAGCAGTTAGTCTTTAAAATGCCACGGTGTTTCTCTCCCTCTCCCCCCGGCTCTCTCTTTGTCTGATATGTTGTTACACACTAACATGGCATTGGGATATTAGCTTCATATAAATGCTTTACATTATTAAAAAAAAACAATTCTACTATTTGGCACCAAGTTGAGCGCTAGATCACCGTGTCACTACATTGGTATATTAGTTTAGTGCTAGATCACCTCTGCATGGACAAAAGAGAGAGAGAGATGAAAATCAATATGAAAGAGAAAGAATTCCAACAAACTGCAGGAGACCACTATGTTTCTGTTGTGTGTTTGTACATTATGGAGAAATTTGGAAAACTGTGCCTTTTCCCTGGGACTGTACAGCCCAACTGCTTTGCAATGAATGATAAAAGAAGAGCCAAGGTTTGTCAGAGGGTGGGTGGGATCAAAAGAAGTGGGGCTATGGGCTGTGGCCCAGGTCAGATCACATCAGATTGAGGATCTAGTGTGGATACTGGTAGCAAAGCAATTCCAGTTTCCATGTGATCATCTAATCCAGTGGTCCCCAACCTTTTTAACACTGTGGACCGGTGGGGGAAGGTGGGGCACACCCACTCACACGCATGCGCAAATGGGCAGGTGCATGCTTGCTCATGCACTCATGTGTATGCACAAAGGAGTGGCAGGGCGCTTGCGCGGCTGTGCGCACACTCATGTGCATACACAAAGGGCAGGGGTGCTTATGCGCATGTGTGATGGGTGTGCGTGCACTCACATGGGTGTGCATGCACTCACATGGGAGTGTGCACACTTGCATGCATGCACGAAGGGCGGAAGCACTCGGGGGCACTTGTGCGCATGCACAAAGGGGTGGAGGCACTCATGCAGGCGCACGTGTCCTTGGGTGCATGCGCAAAGGGGCTGCATGGGGGAGTGCATGTGGGATAGGTGGGAGATCTGCCTCTGTGGCCCAGTCTGGCCCAGGCCATGGACCGGCACAGGGCCGCGGACCGGGGGTTGGGGACCCCTGATCTAATCCAAACAGAAGCATAAGGTAGGCTGGGAATCAAGCTGCAGCAAAGCCAAATAGATTTGATTTGACTTGCCACTCAAATCGCAGCCTCAGCTGTTCTTCATTTCCAGTCTTTCCAATGGGTTGTACTTGAATGTAAAATAAATGGTTGGACGGGGATGAGGATGGGGGCGGTGTAATTCAAGGATTGAGAGATAAAGGGGTCAGAGCCAGCTGGCCCATAATATTGAACAGCCTCTGGATAAGGAAATCCTTGGTTCTCGTGTCTATGATTTTATGCAAATACCAGCTTGGTTCCTTGAAGAGACAGTGGTTGTGTGTGTTTTTTTGTGTGAATCACTCAGTGGTGATTTGGTAAATTTGGAAGTGGAGGTGTTCATCAAGGCAGCACCTGTAGCTACCCCCATAAGGAGAGTCTAAAATGCAAGCAGCTGGATCAGTTGACATGAATAATTGAGCAGCAGGTCTTTTGTAAACTGAATGGTTCTTAATTGCCCATTAAAGACCAAACAACCCTCAAATACAATAGAGGTGCCTTGCAATAATATTTCTCTCCCAGCTACTGTGAGGGTTGTGCCTACGTTGGGAAGGAATAGGGAGGCCTGAGGAGTGGGTGGGTGATGACATGATCCTTGATGTTCAGGAAGGCCCAGAGCTTTGATCCGGTGAGCCTTTGTTCCCTTACATCACTGTCTGGAATAGAGCAAAGCCCTGAGCCAGCATGGCCGATGGCTGACTGATTCCTGCCAGCATCCTTTTCATGGCAGGCCAAATGTCCCTCCCTGCCCCTCAGAGCTTCTGCAGTGCCTCTTTCACCAACTCCTTTCTCCTCCTTCTTTTAGCCCAGGGAAAGCAGCAGAGAAGCCATGAGTCCTGCCACTTCTCTGGCAAAAGCAAGGCTGGAAGCGTGCAGGGGTGTGCGTGCTCACCATGCAGGTTGTTTGGGCTCCATGATCACTGCAGATGGTGACAGCAGCCACGAAATTAAAAGACGCCTGCTTCTTGGGAGGAAAGCGATGACAAACCTCGACAGCATCTTAAAAAACAGAGACATCACCTTGCCAACAAAAGTCCAAATAGTCAAAGCTATGGTTTTTCCTGTCGTGATGTATGGAAGTGAGAGCTGGACCATATAGAAGGCTGACCGCCAAAGAACTGATGCTTTTGAATTGTGGTGCTGGAGGAGGCTCTTGAGAGTCCCCTGGACTGCAAGGAGAACAAACGAATCCATTCTGAAGGAAATCAACTCTGAAGGATAGATCCCAAAGCTGAGACTCCAGTACTTTGGCCATCTCATGAGAAGAGAAATCTCCATGGAAAAGACCCTGATGTTGGGAAAGTGTGAGAGCAAGAGGAGAAGGGGACGACAGAGGACGAGATGGTTGGACAGTGTCATCGAAGCAACCAACATGAATTTGACCCAACTCCAGGAGGCAGTGGAAGATAGAAGGGTCTGGCGTGCTCTGGTCCATGGGGTCATGAAGAGTCGGACACGACTTGACTAAACAACAACAACAACACTTTTGCACAAGGAGGAATTGAGTAGCTCTTTGGCAGACTTTGGAGAGGAAAAAAAAACCTGTCACTGGAGTAAGACAGCAGGATTTGGGCCCAAAAAAGTAATTTCCCGCATCCTCTTCAGTTAGGTTCCTTCCTGATCTCAAAAAAAGAGTCACAGCCATTTTGGGAATGAAAGAGCAGACGTGTTTTAGGAAACACACATTTCTGCTCCCATCTTCTGCACTCTGTGTACAATACAGTCTGCTGGTTTTATCTTAAATGTCATCTCCTCTCAGCAGCAGGCTGTGGTGTCTCCTGCTAATCCATTTATAAACGAGCTTTTGAGAACCGGATTTTTTTTTTCATGGCCCCTCTCCACAGATCCAGCTCCATATTTGGTTGAGCGGGTTCTGCTTCACTGAAATCATCACTTCCGATGGGAGAATTGTAGAACAGAATCATGGAGTCGGAAGGAGCCTCTAAGGCCATGGAGTCCAACCCCCCTGCTCAAGGCAGGAATCCAAAATAAAACAGACTTCTCTAACTTCCTCGTCTGTCCCAAACAGTCCCACTTACAACGGGTTTTTAAAACATTGTGTGGCCTTCCAGATGTGGTGGGATTTCAGTTCCCATCATCCATTTGCTATGCTGACTAGAATTCACAGGAGTTGCCACCCACCAATCTCTGGAAGGCTGTATGTTCCCCATTGAGAACTGCTCATAGGAACCACTTAGTGTTTTGCACGAACAGTTGGAACACGATACTGTTTCGGGTTACGACTCCCGGAATCTCCCACACACCCTGGGTCACGTTACTCAAAGGATTCTGGGAGTTGCAGTCGAAAAAGTAAAAATTTCCAAACTCTCTTGGTCCATATGGAATCATTTATTGATTTATTCACTCACTTTCTTCTTTTTCTCTTTTTTTCTTCAACTCATTAATCTGCTGCTGTCTGTGGCTGCTATAGTAGCATAAACTATTTCTGTATCTACTTCTCGAGGACCTTTTTACTCTCAGTGTTGCATAGTGATAGAGTATTGTAGAGCAATGGTCCTCAACCTTGGGTCTCCAGATGTTCTTGGACTACAACTCCCAGAAGCCTTCAACCACCTTTGCTGACCCGGATTTCTGGGAGTTGAAGTCGAAGAACATCTGGAGGCCCAAGGTTGGGGACCACTGTTGTAGAGGAACTGTGGCAGCCATTGCACAAAAATGGCTGCCCCAACTACTGGATGATACTGCATTTGTGTATTTTATCTACAATCTTCCAGTGCCTGAATGCTGTAAAGCAGTGGTTCTTAACCTTTGTTACTCGGATGCTTTTGAACTGCAACTCCCAGAAACCCCGGTCAGGACAGCTGGTGGTGAAGGCTTCTGGGAGTTGCAGTCCAAAACTCCTGAGTAACCCAAGGTTAAGAACCAGTGCCCTAAAGCCACGGATGGGGACTTGCAAGTCGTGCTGTCAAGCCTGACTCAAGTCCTACTGATGACTTGACTTGGATTTAACTCATGGGTTTCTGGGTGTACTTGACTCATTTGTCCGAGCCTGCCCCACCACTGTCATTGGCTTACCTGCCGCCACCACCGACTGCCATCATCTTCGAAGGTAGCAGGCCTGGCTTCCATTCCAGGAGATGCCCTCTGTCTCAGTGCATGTGCCAGCCTATCAGCTGGATAGCGCATGCGCAAGTCCTGAGTCCAAGTCCTGAGTCCCAAGCCTTTTGGGGTGGTGGCGGAATGACTTGAGACTCAGACTCGAGACTTGGGACTTGGGCCTGAAGACTCAGACTTGGACTTGTGGCTCAGCTCCCAGGACTTGCCAAAATCCCTACCAAAAGCCATGCAGCTTCCCAACGCATTGTGAATAAACAACATCATCATTTCAGGAGGGACCATAGCTATATAGTTTGGTGCCCATTAGGAAAAGGCAAACTCCACAATTCCCAGGTGGAATGAATGGACCAATTCAGACCTTGATGCAGCAACAGAACCAAATGATTCCAGTTTATATTTGTTCTGAAAGGAATGCACCAGCAAAAGCTGGAGGGATGGCCTTTTCATGGCAGACGGTGCATGTTATTTCAGCAGAGGCAGCCAGAAGGAGCTCATAGGGCAGAAATTGGTATGCAGTAGGAAGGAGAGGGGAACTGAGGCAAGTCCCCTGCCAGAGAATGCCTCTATTCCGCCCGTGTGCTCCTGGGAAACCAGTCTTAGCATCTGAACCTTTCCACCTTTTGGATACCCCCCAGTTATAAGTTATTTTAAATTTTCAACCATACAAAACAAATTATTCACTCTGAATCCCCTTAACATTTGCCTTCCAGAATTTTTCCTTCACACAGACAAGGACAGAGAGTTGGGAATGTCTCCCGACATAACAGAGCAAAAAAGCGAAGGCTGAAATTCTTGGAATAGCAACAGGCTGAGTTAACCGTTTGACTTTCTTGTGCGCAACAAAAGCCCAGACATCGGCTGCCTTTTCCAGCTCCCAGCTGGCAGCCAGTCCAGGGGCCGGAGGGAGGGAGAGACTCTGGCACGGTGGTGATCAGAAAAACCCAGTGAAGGTTTCCTGCTCAAAGCCTCAGTGAAAGATGCCCCTTTCATACCCGCCACCTCCTGTGGCAATTTTGGACCACCGTGGGAAACCCTGTTAACCCATTTATCCCCACAGTGCTAAAATCAGAGATTGCATTTCAAAAGAAAGATTTTCTAGGAAAAATGAAGTCTCTTAGCAATTTCCCTTCAAAAGCACAGGCAGTTGGTAAAGTAATGGTCCTGTCCAGATGGGGGAATTTTGAGCAGCCTGGTTTGCATGTAAAAAGGTTTTTATCTCCAGTGCAATCTAGTTTCTCTCTCACTTGAGCAATCCTTCCTTTCATGCTGGAGATGTTTATTCTTCCATGAGAAAGGTCCATACAGGGCTTTGGATTGCTGGTTTACTCATGAGCAAGGCTTAACTGGTTTACTTGTGAGCAAGGAGGCAGCTGCAGTACCAGCCAAGGCAGGAGGGGAAAACATTGCGGTGAAGGTTGGGGAGACAGAAGGCAGGACAACCCCACCCTTTCCCCCACCTTTCTCCTCAGCCAGGAGTCTGATGGGGCTGCGCAGCCTGAAGCGGGTAGAGTCCACAGCATCAACTAGCCCCCTTTCTGCCTTTTCTTTTGACTATCATTCAGGTGCCTCAGTTGCTTTCCTTTGCTTGCTTGTTAATTAAAGTAAGCAGCATATCAAAACAGCAATACATCAAGTTAGCATATTAGAATTGTGCTATGTCATTTGGGAAAATATTTTTCAAAAGAAGACAAAAATACAGGAGGATGTTTCTCTGTCCTCCCTTTTAATGTCATAACTTACCTAATATGTCACAGCGTTGTCCTCTCAGATAATGTCATCCACAGCTCCATTTAGTTATGAACCAGCCATTCACACAGGTTACACAACAGAATAAATAGAAGTCTTGTGAATCATGCCAAAAACCACACAGAAGCCCCTAACACTGTCTCAGAAAGCAGCAGGACAGCCCTTAAAGAGGCAGGGTGGTTCAATCTAAGTAGAAACAGCTGTGGATGATGCAATTTGGTTCGCACCAAACCATACCAACAGTTATCCAAATAGTGATCTATATACCTGTCTGGACAGTCCCTGAGCCTCTACGCAGGAACTGACTGGCTTGAGTCTTGCTTCTTGTCTTGCTTGTTAATTAAACCAAGTAGCATATCAAAACAGCAATACATCAAACTAGCATATTAGAATTGTGCTATGTCAGTTAGAAAAATTTTTTTAAAAGAAGACAAAAATACAGGAGGATGTTTCTTTGTCCTCCCTTTTAATGTCGTAACTTACCTAATATGTCACAGAGTTGTCCTGAAGGTGGATTGTTATTATTTCTTATTTTATAATGGCAGACTTCTACTTGGAAATCCCTATTTTAGAGTGGAATGGAGGGGAACATGTGTTCAAGAGAACATGTTTTTGGTCCATTACCCATTTTGTGGCCTCTAGGGGTTCACCTTCAAAATAAAATATATCAAAATGAAGGAGAGCATTCATGGAGGCCTGCAGGAAGAATGATTCTCCCTTGAATTACATCACATACTCCCCTTCCTTTCTGGAGTGTATAGGCATCCTTCAGTCTCAAGAGACTATGGTAATGTGCTCTGGAACAGTGTCTAGTGTGGCTGAGAAGGCCAATTCAAGAGTGACAATCCCTTCCACATTGAAGACAAATGCAGTCCGTCTCCTGTCCAGCTCCCTGATTCTGCTGGTTTCAGGATTGCCTCTTTGCCTTGACCTGCTAAACAAGTGACTCTTCAAATTGGGAGAGGCCGTGATGCCTGCCTCCAGACTGAACACTCAGATGTCAAGGTTTCCCATCTGTTGAGGTCCATTCCTAAGGTTTTCAGATCCCGCTTGCAGATCTCCTTGTATTGCAGCTGTGGTCTCCCTCTGGGGCAATTTCCCTGCACGAATTCTCCACAAATGAGATTTTTTGGAATCCAACCATCAGCCATTCTCATAACATGCCCAAGCCAGCATAGATGTCACTGTTTCAGTAATGTATACATGCTAACAATTCCAGCTTGTTCCAGGACTACACTATTTGGAACGTTGTCCTGCCAGGTGATACCAAAAATGTGTCGGAGACAACGCATATGGAACATGTTCAACTTCCTCTTCTGCCATGCACAAAGGGTCCAGGACTCACTGCAGTGCAGGAGTGTACTCAGGACACAGGCTCTATAGACCTGGATCTTGGTATATGCCGTCAGCTTTTTATTAGGTCGTACTCTCTTTGTGAGTCTAGAGAACATGGTAGATGCTTTGCCAATGTGTTTATCCAGCTCAACATCTAGAGAGAATGTGTCAGAGATTGTTGAGCCAAGGTACACAAAGTCACGAACAAACTCCAATTCTTGTGTGGAGATGGTAATAGAGGGAGGTGAGTCCACGCCCTGGCCCATGACTTGTGTTTTCTTCAGCCTGGTTGTTAGTCCAAAATTTTGGCAGGCCTTACTAAAACAATTCATAAGTTGTTGGAGGTTTTCAGCAGAGTGGGCAACAACAGCTGCATCATCAGCGAAGAGGAAGTCCTGCATGCATTTTGGCTGGACTTTGGTCTTCGCTCTCAATCCAGAGAGATTAAAGAGATTTCCATCCAATCTAGTCCAGAGATAGGCACCTTCTGTTGCACTTCCAAAGATGTGCTTCAGCATGACAGCAAAAAAGATCTCAAACAGAGTCGGCGTGAGGACACAGCCCTGTTTGACTCCGCTTTGGAGGTCAAAGGGATTTGATCTGATCTTTCTGAAGTAAAGATAAGTAAATGAACTTCTGGCCACTTTCAGGTTAATTGGGGCATCATGGTGTGGGCCTTGGTGGGTCCCTGAGGGGGGACAGCAGTGGCCTTGAATCTGTCTGAACTTACCAATTCCTGTTCAGAGCTTGCAAGCAAAGCCTTTGGGGACTTTAATTCCCAGAACCTGCCACACAGCTGGCTTGGGAGTTCTTGGACTTGTAGTTCCCAAAAGCTAACTTTTCCCAAGCTATGAGCCTGCTCTGTATGAAGTGCTGTTTGCTCCAAGAACAGCTGAAGGATAAAGAGTGGAACAAGGGAGAGCAGAGGCTTTGACATAGCTCTTCAGCATTTAACAGCTGGACCACCAGGGATCACCATTCACCCAATCACAGCCTTCCTCACCATATGGAGATGTCTGGCACCTTAGTTTAAATGGTGCTTGTAACTTCTATATGCATATCTACATATACTGTACATAACAGTTTGCATAGGCAAAACTGTATAGTCTTTAGTCTGCTTTTTCCTGCAAGGGGGCAATCCTTAAGTGGCTATTCTTTTTTTACTCTGCGGCCCAGGCAAGCCACACACACTCTCAGCCGCCAACCCCCTCCCCCTCCCATCTGCAATATGTTTGATTTATTTTATTTATTTATTTATTGGACTTATATACCGCCCCATAGCGTTACAAGCACTCTCTGGGCGGTTTACAATTTTTAATTATACAGGCTACACATTGCCCCCCCAGCAAGCTGGGTATTCATTTTACCGACCTCGGAAGGATGGAAGGCTGAGTCAACCTTGAGCCGGCTACCTGGGATTTGAACCCCAGGTCGTGAGCACAGTTTTAGCTGCAGTACAGCGTTTTTAACCACTGCGCCACTTCCGACGTATCTTACAGACTTGCTATAATGATAGCAGTTAGATAGTGTATGCGATGTGCTGCAAGTACTTGATAGCTCTATACAAATCTTGTACATTATTACAAATAGCTTGGCTGGCTGGGGGTGGCAGGCTGTAATCCAGCACATCTGGAGGTCACCAGAACAGGAAAGGCTGAACTAGTAAGTCTTATCTACTCTGCCGGCATATCTCAAAAGCCAGCCCAGCATTGCTTGACACTCCTGCTGCTGAGATACTGTTAAGGTGGCAGTTGAACCTCCCAGGCGGCCTTTGCATGCATAATGTGTGTATGATACTCCTAGATTCCATCAAAGAGACAGGAGATAAAAGCACATCAAAGCTTCACCTGTTTGATTCCCATGAGTTAAGAAGTTGTTAAAATCATACGAGTTGTGCCAGTTTTGAACAGTGGCCACTTG
Source organism: Pogona vitticeps (assembly GCF_051106095.1). Lineage (NCBI taxonomy): Eukaryota > Metazoa > Chordata > Lepidosauria > Squamata > Agamidae > Pogona > Pogona vitticeps. The sequence goes on along the minus strand of NC_135791.1, from coordinate 10,251,999 downwards.
ACTCCCAGTGTAGATCAATCTTTGTGAAATTCCACCCCTCACAACGCCCACCTTCTCCAGCCCACACACCCCTTTCTATGCATATTATCTCAGTCATTGGACTGGTACTGTAAATGGACCATTTATTTCCTCTCCCAAATTACATGGTCATGCCACTGCTTTGCAACCAGGCTGAATATGCATGCATCTTGTTACTGTTGCCTAGGTAGGAATGTTCCAAGCATTTTAACAATGCTCGATGCAGAGTTTCTCAGGCAAGTTAGAGTCACCTGTGGGAGCACTGTAGGCACTCCTCCCTTGGGCCCTGGCCAGTTCAGTTTCCTATGCAAAGTACATCTAATGCCCACAAGCAGAAGGCTAAAAATAAATGCCTTCTATCAGAACCCCCATCTCTCTCTCTATGCTAATTCACAGTGGCTTTCCAAAAGATATCTGGATGATTCCTTTTCTCAGGTCTGAAATATGAGATCTTTTTGACGGGAGATGCCAGGGTGTTGGCAGAGTCAGGATGATTAAATGCAGAGAGGGCAAGCCTTCCTGGGCATAGCGGCATAAAGGAGTGGGAGATTTTGTCCCTCTGGGGCAGTTTGACCTGTCAGATTGTTGCTGCGGGCATTGAAAAAGTTCCACCCATTTAACTCCCCTCCTCCCCACTTTGACATGCAGTTATTTGAGCCGAGCTGGCCGGAAAGTTTACATGATGTCATTTCATGACACTGGAAACTATTTGACAGTGCTGGACATGGAGTCAAATAGCATGAGAGAACAGGTTGCTCAGTGAAGGAGACAGCTGATGGCACAGAACCCGCAAGAGAAAGGAAATAAGCATTGCAGAAGTTACATGGAGTTGAATGCTTCTGAAGGTGTTTTGGCAGGGAGCAATGAACATGCTAACATAGACATGTATGCAATGTGATCCCAACACCATCCTTCAAAAATGGAAGGCTATTATGGGTGTGTTTGAAGTAATAGTAGCAGAGTGGTTACTTGACTCAATGAACATTTCCACACTTCAAGAGTTTATGGGTGAGATCTTAGGGGCCAGCTTTCCCACATCAATGGCCATGCTCAATGGGGATAATGGATTTGTAGTCCAACACACTTTGAGTGCCTAAAATTGGTGAAGGGGCTATGGGCTTTCAACAGGTCTAGACCTTGTGGCTTTAGCAGCCCCAGCAAAGGTGTTGCCCAATTGTAGATGTTGGCTTGTAAAGGCATCTTAAGGGAAGACTTTTCCTCCTTAAGGGAGGAAAAAGAAAGAAGCAATTCCAAAAACTGGGCCAGATGTTTTGACCATGACATCTGCAATTTTGATTCAAAATGGAGATTTTCTGGCTCAGTTAATTTGGAGCCACTCTAGATGAGGCGTTGATTCTTCACCTAGAAGCACTGTGCCCTTCAAAAACAGACTGTTTATTCTAATGTGTTTGTCTGAGATATTTGGCACATTAGATTGCTTTTCTTTGTAACTGGTCAACTGGGAGACAGAGCATGGCTTTGTTTGCATTTCCTGTGTTGAGTGTTGGAAGATGTGCAATGCATCGAGGGAAAACGTTCTAAGGAAAGTAAATACACAGTTGCATAAATGTTCCCTTTCCAGTGTGCCTGGTTGGAAGACCAGGTTGGAAACTGGGTGGATTACTAGTTGCACGAGGAATTGTGTGGATTGCCTTGCAAAGGAAGAAAGGCACACAGGTTGAAATACCGTTGCTTTGCGTAGTAAGTGACTCTAGAGCAGGACCATGTGAATCAGTGGCAATTTGGTGAGTCAGTTCCTGAGTAAGTTCCATTGGCTGAAACGGGCCTATTCTGGTTGCAGTTTACTATGCTAAATCACAACAGCTGGCTGGATAGTAGATTAGGTATCAGGCTGTGAAGCCAGAAGCTGGCAGTTCAATTTCCCACTGTGCCTCCTATGAGAAGATGCATATGGCCCTTTGTACTCACACATCTTGCCTGTCCAGGGTAGACAGACGCAAGGGAACAGAGGAAGCTTCTGCCTCTATAATGGAATGGTAAACAGCTCCCTGAGTACTCTCTCCCTGGAAAGGTGATCATAAGTCAGAACTGACTTGATGGCACAAGTCACAACTGGAGTAGGCCCATTTGAATAAATGGAATTTGCAAAGGAATTGACTCACCAAATCCCCACTGACTCAGTGAGCTTACTCTACTGCTACATGCTGTGCTAAGCAACAAGATGTTGGCCTGGATCCTTTACATGCAAGGATGTGTTTTGGCCAGTATATTTCAGTGGGCTCGCTCAGCCTTGCTGGCCGGACCATTAATTTACACCTAGCAGTGTACTTTATTGGATAAAGTAGACATGGTTTGTCCCAATTTTTGGAAAAAAACCCCAAAGCATTCAGTTCTCAACACCATTGTCTAGACCCCCTGCAAACCTCCCGCTGCAGATTTACCTTGATTGGGGGCGGGTGGGAGAGAAAGGAAAAACTCAAACAAGCACCATTTTTGATTGTCTAGTTTTGCCAGAAGAAATTGGATCTGGTTGTGGTAGGGAGTAGTCTCCAGACTATGCACAGTTGGTCACCTGTTGACTGGATGGGTAACTGCTTTCCAGGCCTGTCTTTTGGCTTTGGCAAAATCAATAGAGTTATGGAGAACCAAATAGCTTGTATTTATATGGGTCATCCACAATAAGCCTTTGTTCAACTGTCCTTGGGCCCATAATGCCGGTACTTCATCGAGGCCGAAACTACTGTAAACAAGAGTTGAAGTAAGACAACACCAATGTCTTTTCTGGTTCTTGACACACTACCCCTAGCTGGCTTTCCACCCCCTCATCTCATGTTTTTGCTCATCTCTGCTCCAAATTGCTCCAGTGGAGGAGCTGCTTCTGTGGATCCCACTACTGCATTGATCCATGTGGATAAATGCATTTTGTGAGTGTGTATCATTTGACGATGCTTCCCTTACGAGTGTTTTATGCTTGGCATTCTCCACCCTTCCATGCTTTACAGCAACTATTGCTTAGTTTTCCTGGAGGAACAACTATTCCTGCATTCTGCTTTCCCCTTCTATCCCCAATTTTTTTTTTTTGAGGGAGATATTTTCAATTTTGCACCATAGCCACAAGGTGAAACTAACTAACTAACTAACTAACTAACTAACTAACTAACTAACTAACTAACTAACTAACTAACTAACTAACTAACTAACTAACTAACTAACTAACTAACTAACTAACTAACTAACTAACTAACTAAAGAAGCAAACACATGAAAATATTTGCGAATTTAGCTAAAAAGAAGGAAAGAAGTGAAGAGAAAATGCAGTTAGCAGACGGAAGCAGAAAAGATATCAGCAGTTCCTGCATTCTGTTTCCCCCCCCACACACATTATCACTTTTGCACCATAGCACAAAAGTAAAAGCTAAAAATAACTCTAAAATAAAAATAGAATGCACTGGAGCCAAAACATGAAAGTTTGAAAGAATGGATAGGTAAAGAGTAAGAATAAAGAATGAAGTAGGCAGAGAGAGGAGATGAAAAAATATCAGCTGTTTATGTGGCCTGCTTTTATCACTTTCGTACCATAGTACAAAGGCAGAAACTAACAAGAAGAAGAAGAAGAAGACGAAGACGAAGACGAAGACGAAGACGAAGACGAAGAAGAAGACAGTGCAGTGGAAACATGGTGATTTGAGAATGGTGAGCAGGTAAAACAGAGAGAATGGGAAAAAAAGATTTTTTAAAAGAGGGCAGGCTGAGAGGATTAGAAGAAAATTGCTGTGAGCAATTTTCTACTGTAAATGTGTTGCCCAAATCTCAGCACCTAATACTCTCTGAAGCAAAAGTTCCTGTTGTGTCTTTTAAATACTGCAATAAGGGTTGAAAATGGACATTTCCCTCCTGCACCCAGATTTCTGCATGAATCCATATATCATTGATTAATCTGCAAAGATATGCTCTTCTGGAATTGTTATTATTGGTCGTGGGTTCCCCCCCCCTCCCCAGGCAGCGAGGCTTTAGGGAATGATGACCTTGTCGGAGGCCAGCTGCTGGGGCTTTATGTAACAGCCCTGGACTTTTTGCTCACCATCTGGACATGGGCTTTATCTCCTGATAAGAAAAACAAATGGAAATTCTCCCAAGCCATGTGTTGTGGCCCTCCTGATCCAGGCACAGTGAGTTCCTCTATGCCCTCGGTATTATACCAACCGGGAAAAAAACACTAGCCGTCCAGGACACAAAAAAACCTGACCAATCAGAGCTATTAATATTCAGGATGATGGTTCCGTCCCACTTTGCTGATAAGGAGTGGAATGTTAAATAAGAGTTGTCACCTTGTTGCTCTCCTGCACTTGACCACAAATGCTGTTTACTCTCTCTAGTGTGTGTGTGTGTGTGTGTGTGTGTGTGTGTGTGTGTGTGTGTGTGTGTATGTGGAGGGGGACGGATAAGGTGAGGGAAATGGCTTAACAAGAACAGAGGAAAAGATAGCTTAGGAATCTGTTACACCCATGAACCTAACTCTATCAGCATCAATTTTAGCAACAAATCGCCTACAGCAATGGTCCCCAACTTTGGTAACCCAGGTGGTCTTGGACTGCGACTCCTAGAAATCCCAGCCAGCACAACCTACTTGCTGGAAAGTTGCACAAGCCCTACTGTGGTTTTTAAAAGTGCCAGTTGGGTACCATTTTAAGGATGCAGTAGGGCTTGTGTTGTATAGAGTGATAGGAATTGCTTTCAGTTTTGTGTGTGCGTCGTCTCAGCCCTGGAGAATCACTGATAGTGGATCAGCTTCCATGAGCCCCCACCGGTGTGACCAGAGGTCAGGAGTTATGAGAGTTTGACAACAATAGGAGAGCCAGAGATTCATCATCTTCCATCCTTGGGGTAGACGATCCTGAGCTAAGCCTATTCAGGCATTTGAAGATCTGTTGTTGTTGTTGTTTATTCTCAGCACACTTAGAAGGAAATTCCCAGCCCTGCCTCTTTCTTCCTTGCTTGCTTCTTTCATGCAAAGACTCTGAAGAGAAGACGTTCCGTGGTCATTGTGTGGCAAAAGCGATAGCAGGGTTGGTGATGTAGGTGTTCCAGTCTAAATATGTAGAGGAAGCAGGATATTCTAGGAAAAATCAGGAAAAATTCACATGGGCATGGAAACAATACAAATGCAGGAGCAGGTGATATCCTGCAGGCTATCCAGTGCCAGAAGAGGGCTCTCGATGGACTTCTAGTTGGATCAAGCAGCTTCTTCTGGGCCAGGAAAGCAGTTACAATTGTATTCAAGTGGACTTGGTTTGTTCATGCACCTATTGCCACATCTTGGGTGGGCAGATTCAAAGGAAGAGAGGGAGCTTCTGACTCTGTAACAGATGCAGAAGAAAAGCAGATTGAATCAGTTGTGTTTCAGCATGAGGCTTGCTGAAATGCCCCTTTTCAGACCACGTCTTGTTCAGTTTTGCATCTGTACGCCTGTGTTTTGATCTCCTTTTCTGTTAGGCAGGCTGGAGAACATGTGGTCTTCATATACTACCGGGCTGCAGGTCCCATCAGGCTAGGATTCCTGGGAGCTGCTCTCCAAGGACCTTTGGAGCGCTCTACCTTTCCATGCCTTCTAAAAGAAAATGATGTAAATGTTTGATGGATTGAGGTGCGTATTACATTGGGATGCAAGGATTGTAGCAGCTGGTATGGTGTGATTTAAAATGCAAATTTCTTCCTGTTATTGTTTGTGGAACAAAAGGCAGCATTATAATCATCCTGTGCTGCAATGTTGGGGCCAGGGCAAACTGGAATCCAAAGACTAAATTTTCAACCATTGAATCATGTTTTCCCCCCTTCTTTAGCTTGGATTGCAGAATGCCAGCATCCCAAGGGGCAAAGGGGGAGCTGGGGACCGTCAAGACTGCTTCCTGCCTTCCTCTGTCACCCACTGTTCCCCCTCCTTGAACAGCTGCACAAATGTTCAGCAGCTGTAATTTTCTGCTGATGCTTTCTTTGGCAGGATGATGAAGGCATGGGAAATGTGCCATCAGTTAATGTCTGTTTGTAATTTTTATAATGTCTGTGTGACTATCACAGGCAGCTATTGTCTCCCTGTTGTCTGTGCGGTGTAGCATAATTGGGAGAACTAGCTGTGTGAGAGCTAAAGCTTTGAGGCTTCTTAGTTCTCCTAGATCTGGACTGGTCAGCCTACAGCCCTCTAGATGTATATGATCATCGCTGCAGCTGACCTGGCCAGTTATGAGAGAGGTGGGATATTCATCAGCATCCTGCAGGGGCTCAAGGTCTCCTGGATCTTAGAGCCTAGCAGTCTTTGTTTCAAAGAGGTTGCCCCTCTAGACCTCCTTGGACTTACTACAGTATCCATATTCTTCAGTTATTGCCCATCACAACTAGGGCTGATGGTAGTTGGAGCCCAGCAACATCTGGAAAGTCCATCTCTGGGTGTCTCCCCTCCTTCAGAACAGCTGTCTGGAAATAATAGTCTATTTTAAGCTTGACATTTCATATTTCAAATTCCATGGTGAAGCCCACTTTGTGAAATGCGGTCCTCCCTGGTATTAGGGAAACGTTAAGTCATGGCGTGTTTTTGGTGTCTGCAAAAGACCAATCTCTTCCCTATAGGGATGTAAAATGGAAAACCTGAATCCTTTGTTCCCAATAACGAAGGCCCTAAATTCAATGATGAATTTTGACATCCAGCAAGATTCCTCACTTCCAGGTGAGAGTGAGACAAGGAATGCTATTTTTTTTTCTTGTTAAGTATCCCCATAATTTCTACAGGCTATTTCTGTGCAAAGCTGATGTTCTTTCCCTTTGATAAGCAAATACATGTGTGTGTATTAAGGACGGGGATGCGAGTCGCAAGATTTAACGTCAAAGCAGACTTAAATCACACCGGTGACTCGACTCAGATCTTTTTTTTTTTCAGTGTCTTGGAACTCACCCACCCTCCCTTTTTTCTGGGAAAAAAAGCTTGTTTTTAATACAGACTCAGGCTTGGAGCTTTAGACTGGTAGGAAGCATATATGTTTATTTATTTATTTATTTAATTTATACCCCGCCTATCTGGTCGGTTAAGACCACTCTAGGTGGCTTACAGCAAAAAACACACAGAAATATATATATAAAAACAGTTTCTACATAGTATTGATACATAGCATTACATACAAGTCTCTGTATACATCTTTAGACATACTGCAAAAAAGGTGGGTAGCAATAAATGAGCACATTATCTTACATGTTATTAATTATTCTCAAAGGAGAAACTGTCCCATGTCTCCCACCATCCTGAATTTTTGTGCCCCCTGTCCCATGTCTTTAAACTGAACTCATCTCATTTTTTTCCTCCCCTACAATGTCGTACTATACATTTTGCACCACTGACTATGGGCACATGGCATTTCCCTCTCTGTGCAAACTTCGAACATAGCAGAGTAATATACAATGCAGCAATGTTATACCATGCATTGTCATCTAGTCATCACAGGGGAGAGGAAAAAACATGTGGGCCTCCTGTGTATCTCATATGTACCATGCAAATTGCAGATTAAAGATTTTCATGTATTTAGCTAAGACATTGAAATAACTGGTTTTAGGAATGGGAATCCATTCAGACTTAATGTCCGGGAATGACAATTTTTAGCTACGAACTTCACAGAGTGCCTTTAATTAGCTCAAAACAACAGTTTTCATTTAATAGAACCAAAAAATTATAGAACTGAAGAGTTGAAAGTAACTCTGGGGTATAGGCCTCCTAGTGAAGGAATCTGTAGCAATAGTATTCCGGACAGATTGCTTGTCCATTCTCTTTTTTAGAAACCTCCAATGAAGATTTCTCCTCTCTAGGGACCATTGTGGCAACTCATTGAAACATATCCATTACAATTCTAGCTGGCTGGATAGCTCCGTGGTTTAGGTATATGGCTGCGGAGCTAGAAGTTGGGAGTTCAATTCCCCCACGCTGCCTCCTGCAAGAATGGAGCCACATTGCCAGAGCGCCTCTAAAATAAAATATACCTCTGTGTATTCTATACCTTGAAAACCCTGAAAAAGATTTCCATAAGTCAGAATTGACTTTACAGCACATGATGATTATAACTCTATATAAAGCTGGATAGAAAAAAAAACAAAAGAAAAATTTGAAGAGAAGCGGACAGGAACAAAATTTGATTTTGTCAAAACAAGGTGCTGGAGGAGTGTTTTTTTTGTTTTTTGTTTTGTTTTGTTTTTTTACAGATACCCTGGACTGCTAGAAAGACAAACAAGCAGGCCCTAGATAAAATCAAGCCTGAACTATCTCTGGATGTTGAAACTGAGGGTGTCCTACTTTGGACACATCATAAGACAGGATTCTCTGGAAAATACAGTCCTCCTGGGAAAGTTTGAAGGGTTCACAAAAAGAAGAAGACCAAATACGTGATGGATTGATTCCCTAAAGGGAGCCACAGGCTTGGATTTGCAAGAGCTGAGGAGAGTTGTTAAGGACAGGACATTTTGGAGGTTGCTCATTCATTGGATCACCCTCAGTAGGAGCAACTTGGTGGCACATAACATATATAATTACATAGAAATAAATCCCACGGTTTCTAGCATGTATACTGAATTTCTAGCATGTATACTGAATTTCTAGCATGCATACATTACTGAAACAGCGACGTCTATGTTGGCTTGGGCACGTGGTGAGAATGGCTGATGGTCGGATTCCAAAGGATCTCCTGTATGGAGAATTAGTGCAGGGAAATTGCCCCAGAGGGAGACCACAGCTGCGATACAAGGACATCTGCAAGTGGGATCTGAAGGCCTTAGGAATGGACCCCAACAGATGGAAAACCCTGACATCTGAGTGTTCAGCCTGGAGGCAGGTGGTGCATCATGGCTTCTCCCAATTTGACGAGCCCCTTGTCCAGCAGGCCGAGGCAAAGAGGAAGTCACAAAAGCAGCAAAATCAAGGAGCTGGACAGGGGACAGATTGGATTTGTCTTCATTGTGGAAGGTATGGTCACTCTCGAATTGGCCTTCTCAGCCACACTAGACACTGTTCCAAGCCCTCCATACAGAGCACGTTACCACAGTCTTTCGAGACTGAAGGATGCCTAATGAATGAAATCCCAGGTTATTCAGTGGGGCTTACTCCATGGCAAATGTGTTTTAGAGACTGCAGCCTAAAACTCCAAACCAAGGAGCATTCAAATCAAAATTGATTTTCTGACTAAATGAGATAATCATTACGCTGCACTGCTGACGAACACTCTCTATTGGCCAAAGGTTGCAATTTTCCTCTGCTCCCAGAAATATTTGGTTTAGATTTGAAGCCTGTTTGATATTGCTGTGCAAACCAAGAAAAAGGTAGAACAATGCATTGCCCTTTAACCTTGCACAACAATATGTTAGACTGTTAAACAACCATTGCCTTTTTAGTGTGTCCAACCTTGTCAGAAATAATAGCAGTAGGTCCCCAGTGTCAATATTTCACAAGTCTTTTCTTAGAATGAAAGGCATATTTGCTTCACAGAAGATCTTAGAAGTAACCATGTTAGTCTATCTCAACATTTGCGGTAAGGGGGGAAGCGAAATATCTTGGCACCCACAGATTTGTTCCAGTGTGAACTTTCGTGAAGAAGCAGATTTTGATCTTCGGAAGTTCTGGCTAAGATAAACCTACTGGTCTTCAAGGTGCCATGATATTTTGACTTTCTCTCATTTCCTCCCTCTATCTCTCTGCCGACATAGAATAGCCTTATTTGCTTTGGTACCATTGGTACCAAATTTGGCCCAGCTCCGGGAGGCAGTGGAAGACAGGATGGCCTGGCGTGCTCTGGTTCATGGGGTCGTGAAGAGTCGGACACAACTAAACGACTAAATAACAAGCAATAACACTGTTGGGGTGTCAATATGTCCTACTTCACAGAAGATGGTCTTTTGTTTAAAAGGATCTTAGAAGATAATCCACGGCTTGAAGGAATTCTCTGTGGCAAGGGCTGCCTGGCCATTTTAGTTATAAAGATGTAACACTTAATTAAGAACATTTAGGACCTTTGAATTTGCTCCTCAACAGGTAGCAGCCAGACAGATGACTGAGGGCCTAATCACACCTGCCAAAATATCCCAGGTTATACCGAATCTTTCCATACCTCTGTTTTACGGATACATTTATTTTTGCATCATGCGGTATATATACCGGCGGAAACGTTCACATTGTTTTTAACTATATTGATTTATTTTTTCCTATTTGAAACATTATGGTTGACTATACCTTTGAATCAAATTATTTTCTCTGATCTTTCTTGGGCATTGCTGCCCCCTTCTTTCTTTCTTTCTTTCTTTCTTTCTTTCTTTCTTTCTTTCTTTCTTTCTTTAGTTTTAAATCCATGATACATTGATGTAGTGGAAAGGGATTGCCCATTTGATGATGCCTCTGTCTCTGGAAGCAAAGCATTGTGCCCAAGGGTCCTCTCCCGATCCGGTACGGTTGTGCCGCTTGGCAGACAGTAGATAGACTGAGGCAACAGCCAGTACACAAGACAAAGGGCATACGGAAGTCAAACCGTGCCGATATTGCCCCTGTAAAGCTGTTGACCTCTGTTTATCAATGTATTGATATATTGGCCGCAAAAAAAATTGAAAACTTTTTGTAGGGCCGCCACATGGCAATCATGGAGTCTCTCTTGAGGACCAAGGATGGGGAAAGAATGGATAGGAATGTGCATACTGTAGATGTTATACTGGTAAGAATTGATATATCATCCGTACAATTTAAAACCACCCTCTTGCCAAGGGGAAAATAAACCAGAAAGAAACGCTGGCCAGGAAAACGAGTCTATCTTGGTTGTGTGTTTTATGCTCAGAAATTTATGAAATTATCTAAAAACTAGCCAAATTGGTATAACTGGTTTTTTTTGGGGGGGGGTGGTTTGCCAGATATGATGGAGCCCTGAGTAACAAGCTACCTGTCAGGGATACGTTATTTTGAAGCTTAAACTTCCTACATGTCCAGGGACTGAAGTTACACAGAAATGTGGCAAATCCCCCACCAGAGAGCTGGGAATAAAATCCCCCAAATTTCTGGCAACCCTTTATTTGGTGCATTGGGATTGATAATCCAAGCAGTGGCCGGCAGGAGTGGAATTTGAAACCTACACTCCTGCCTTGTGTTTTCAGCCTGCATTTTGAAACTCACTTTTAACAAACAGGCCTGTCACGGATGTCTGCCATGACTTTAGGGACTTTCATATGTTTTCTCAGCCCCATCCGCAATATGTTGGTGCCCAGCCTGATGAAGGCCGGTATAGGTGAACGCTAGCATTTTAAAAAGAATAATGTGGCCATTGGGTTGAAATAACTACTAGTTTATCCTGTCAACTAAGCTGTTTGCCTTGTTTGAAGCTTCCTAATGGTACCAGTTGTTTACACAGTTGTTTAAGCCCTGGGTTACCGACCCATTAATCCGGCCACTCATTATTTCACTCTTAATTGCCTCATATCAGTTTAGGACTCTTTCAGTGCTTGCTATCGCATAGTGATAAACTCTTTACTGATAACCTCCTTGCAACTTATGTACACATTTGATCCTATTTACTGCACAGTTAAACTTCCTTGGGGCACTAGCACATAAAAAAAAGCCTGACATCTCAAGATATTACAAGAACAGGGCACGGCGAAGCTCTTGCGTGTTCTTTTTTTGGGTGTATTTTAAAAGAAACCAACAGGCTAACACATGGGCATTAGAGTGGACACAAGCAGAAGAGGATTTTTTAAAAAAAAATGGTGCTGAGGTTTAGAAGTGTTAAGGTCCTGTGCGCTCAGGTCTGAATTGCTGGATTCCAGCTGATGGACTAGAGAGCCCGCTGGTCTTCAGGGATGTGCGCAAGTCTTTGGGTCCAACTGAGTATTTGTCTTTGGTACGAAGACCCGAGGGCCAAGTCCGAGTCCCTATTTTAAAAAAGCTTATTTCCCCAGGGGGGAAAAGGGTGGATTCCGACTCAAAAGTCAAGTCCGAGTCATAGGGGAAAAAAGTCCCAAGTTGAGTCAACGGTGTGACTTAAGTCCCACTTAATAGCGAGTCTCTTGACTGGAGTCCCCATCCCTGCTCGTTGTACCCAACAAGGCTGTTCTTCATGTTTTGTCTTAAACTACCATACTAGGGTATGGTATGAACTGTGGTGCTGGAGGAGACTCTTGAGAGTCCCCTGGACTGCAAAGAGAACAAACCTATCCATTCTGAAGGAAATCAACCCTGAGTGCTCACTGGAAGGATAGATCCTGAAGCTGAGGCTCCAATACTTTGGCCATCCCATGAGAAGAGAAGACTCCCTGGAAAAGCCCCTGATGTTGGGAAAGTGTGAAGGCAAGAGGAGAAAGGGGACGACAGAGGATGAGATGGTTGGACACTGTCTGCGAAGCGACCAACATGAATTTGACCCAACTCCAGGAGGGCCTGGCGTGCTTTCATCCATGGGGTCATGAAGAATTGGACATGACTTAACGATTAAACAACAACAACAAACCATACTAGGGTAATGCTATCCACCTAGCCCATCCTTCCTAAACAAGAAACAAACAACCAAACAAATAAAAATGAAGACTTTCCAGTCTCAACTTCACGGTTTTGCTTCTGTTTTCCAGTTGGTGGACTTGAAGGAAGTTGTGGCTAGTCACATCGCCCTGCTCCCATCACGTGCTGCCATTTTGCTGCTGCTGCTCAGGAAGGGGACCTCGCATGAAAAGTCCCTGGTGCTGATATTGCCTCGGGAGAAAATTCTTTCCCAACACATTCCATTCTTTGATTAGGCTAACCCTGGATGAATGAGCAATGAGATAAATATTTTGGGCTTGTGCACTTAGTGTGCCTCTGCCTTTGCTGATGGGAAGCAGTTTGGTCTCCCGGATGCCAGATTGGTAGGGAGGAATTGCAGACCAGCTGTTAAGAGATGAGCCTCTCCAGTATCAGTCTGCCATTCAGATCAGGGCTGGGAAACCTCAGGGCAACATGCTGGAGGTTGACAGGGCTACTCTGTCTTTTTTTCCCATCCTCCTCTCTCTCTTTGGTTCTTTCTTTCTGATTCTTCTCTCACTTTGACACTCGCTTCTCCTCTCTTTGACTGCCACCTGCTTTCCTTTGCTATCCCTCCCTTGTCCACTGAATTACCTAGAAAAGGAGAAATCATTGTTGCTTGGAGGGGTGTGTCTGATTCCTTACAACGGGGATTTTGAAAATAATCCAAATGTGACAAATTGGAAATTTCATCTGAACACTAGAAAGATGTTCTGGGGCAAAGACAGCAGTAGCTTCAGCCAGTAATAGAGGGACAGGTAGCTACATCACTGGATGTAACTGGTTTATTTAAAAATGCAATTCCCCGTCACCTCTGAGAACGATCGCAGTTAAAAGAAGGAAGACTGTCTCAAGGCTAAGCTGGAGCATGCATGTGGTTTTCATGGCAGTGGTAACTAAGATGGGAATATTAAACTTCCCCGAGTCCATATAATGTGTAAAACTGCTGCTCTGCACTTATCAATTTTAAAAACAACCATCTGATTGTGGGTGCTAACTATGCAATTAAAATAATACCTACTTTGACCCTACATGTTCCCAAGGAGCAGTTTAGCCATGAAGCTCTTTCGGGAGATGAGAGAACCTCAGCTGGCATTAGGAAACAGATGTATTTGATTACATAGATCAGCCAAGAAATATATTCATATCACCCCTTTCCACTCCAACACCAGAGACAAAGACGAGCCATGATTCAAGTACTACCAAAGTTATTGAATATAAACAAGCAAACAATTACCGTGCCATCCAGTGAAAAGCCACTCAGCTGCACCAGGAGACAAAACAGCTTAAATAAAGTGACTTATTTGTTTCTTACATTTATGTCCAAGGCAATAAATTTGGAATACAGTTTTCCTGTTTTTAGCCTCATAACTACTAAGTGAGGTTAAGCAGATGAATATTTATTTCTGTTGGCCCATTATCACCTGCTGAGTTTCATAGTGAAATGGGGATTTGAATTCAGATCTCCTTAGTCCAGCTCCCATATTCCAACCACTATATTGCACTTGTTCTGGAAATTTTATCCTCATAGGTCCAATGTTTGCTGGAATTAAAGCTAAGTAAGACTCAAGTGGCAAGCAGTTCCATAGTCCTCAAGTTCAACAGTTTGAAGTCTCCCCACCTGCTCCTGCCTGCCTCTGCCCTTGAGATCTGGCCCAATGGATTAATCTTCCTTCTCCCATGATCCCTCCAATTTAAAAATGCTTTTCCAAATCTTATTTATATAATCTGAGTACATATACCAACTCACTTAAGATAACACTTAAGATAACTTGTATCAGTGTAGGCAGCTGGATCTGATACACAATACTGTACATATATTTGATAGATTTAAAGGTATCATAATAATTCGGCTTTTGTTGTTAGAGTGTCCCAATCCCTCCCAAATGGGGACCAATCCATCCCAGATTATTCTAAGGCTGAACCTACTGATTATTTACAGCAATCAGGATTGGTCCAAATAAACACAGTTTTCTTACTGTGTGCAGTTTGGGGACTCGAGGGAACCACTAACCTAGATCACTCCTGTGTGAGGTTGGGGTGTGTTCTTCTTACACATCTATGGTGATGTGCAGAGGTAGGTGTGGTCTGGCGGTGACGGCAAATGGCACCTTCTGTCCTGTTTTGAATTGAAAACAAGCATTTTTGTTTTTATTTATTTAAAATCCTCTTCCAGCATTGCACTGCATCATTTAAACGCTACAAAGTACAGGTATGAAGAGGATACCCCGACTGTGAAGCTTTGCCTTCCTACACATCTCTTCCTTGCCAGTTTTGGAAAATTGTCATTGCTCAACATTTGTCCATGAAGACTACACAGCACAAGAGAGTACAGTGGGCAGTCATGTTTTTCTTCTTTTAAAAACGCAAATGTATGTTGGAAATGAAGAGAGCCAGAGGGTCACCTAGGGTTCCTCAGCAATAAAACAATGTTGCACTATGGTGCTTACCAAAAAATTATTTTTAAAGGAGGAGAAAAGAAGAAATGTGGGGCTGAAACATGGCACTCCGTGCGCTACCTCTTTGCATAAAAATCGAGCATGAATGCCTACTTGCTGCTTTCCAACCAGCTGACAGCTATCGCAAAGGGGTAGGCAGGAGTCGGGAAGCAAGAAGGGGCGGAGCAGATTGTGACCAAATGAAACAAAATGGAGCGATCCAAAGCCAATATGTGGTTGACGAGATTGCAACTTCAAGAGCTGCAGGAGCAATTTCTATGCGAATGGAAGGATCCAGCTAATCAAAGTGACTTAGGCTAGGTCACTCCCAGTCGTTGATGTGGTCATATCCTAACATGGCCGCCTCTTTGAAAACTGCACTCAAAATTGCTCTCTGCCACAGTGCTAGTGCCTCCCCTGAGCTAAAGATGAGCAAAAAAACAAAACCACAAGATGAGAAACATTTGTGGGGAAAGGAGGGTTTGCACTACAACACCCAGAATATGGCAGCCAGCCATTTGATTACATTGGGTGATCTGGTTTTTTGGGAGCTGCAGTCTTAAAAACAAAGATTTCCAGTCTCAGAGAATAACTAAGTACTGTAAGAGGATGACTACACTGGCCATTTATCCTATAGTTTATGTTAGATTGGGGACAGATGACGTGCAGTCAACATTTTTTAAAGAGTGATCCCAACTATTCCAGCAAGGAGTTACAAAGTGGATTAAACTCCTTCATATTTTGTTTCAGTATATATTGTACTCCACAAATGAAGGGGATTGTAATCCATGAAACCTCAGTTTATGATAATATGTTAGCCTTAGAAGGGCCACATGACTTTTACCCTTTATTTTTATTCTACATACTTTTTAAGTGAAGAAGGCTTAGGGAAATATCCTTGATAGATCAGATGGAACAGCTTGAGGAATTTCTACTTAGTACTATATTAACGCCACTTGGAAGATGACCTTTCTGTACTACAGGTCCTGGGATCCACTAGGCTGGGCATTTCAAAGAAACCTTTCCCAGGATCTGTGTCATAACAGGTAAGTGGTTTATAGGTGTCCAAAGCAGAAGGTGTCAATGAGGATCAGAAAAGTTTGTGCTAGCAGAAGTATCACAGAGGCGAGTGCAAGAGTGAGGGAGACATGGGAAGGTTCTTGAGAGCTGTTTATATAACAGCCAGTTCCCACCCAGTGCCCTGTTTACTGCCCTTTAACTCAGCATTCTCCAATCTGGTGCTCTCCAGTGACAGCCGATTGGTCCCCAAGGAGAGAGAGATGTGCTTTCAAGAGGTCACTCTACACTCCCTCTCCCATAAAGAATTTTGAGTGAGATAACATCTTAGTCTGCTGCAGCATAAATAAAAACAACAAACCAGGAAAGCAGTGTAGCACCTTTAAAACTAAGATGTATTTCAGTATGAGCTTTTGTTGTTTATAGCCCACTTCTTTGGATAGGTAAAGGTAAAGGTTCCCCTTGACATTTTTCAGTCCAGTCATGTCCAACTCTAGGGAGCGGTGCTCATCCCGTTTTCAAGCCGTAGAACCAGCGCTTGTCCGAAGACAGTTTTCTGTTGTCACGTGGCCAGCGTGACTAGGGAACGCCATTTTACCTTCCCACCAAGGTGGTACCTATTTATCTACTCACATTTTTACATGCTTTTGAACTGCTAGGTTGGCAAGGAGCTAGGACAAAGCGACAGGAACTCACTCCATCACGTGGATTTGATCTTATGACTGCTGGTCGCTGGTCTTCTGACCCTGCAGCACAGAGGCTTCTTATTCTGTATACAGTGGTGCCTCGCTTAACGGGCGCCCCGTTTAACAGCGAATCCGCATAGCGATTAAGTTTTTGCGATTGTTTTTGCGATTGCATTGCAATGTTTTTAATGGGAAAATATCACTTTGTGATGATTGGTAAGCTGTTTCACTTACCAATTTTCGCATAGCAATGTTTTTAGAACAGCTGATCGGTGGTTCCAAAATGGCTGCCGGGTAAACAAAATGGCTGCCTGCTGTGTTTTCGCGCTGATTCCTCGCTTACCGGGCAGTGAAAATGGCGGCCGTATGGAGGATTTTTGCTTGAAGGTGAGTTTTTTGCCCATAGGAACGCATTAAATGGGTTTTAATGCATTCCTATGCGCTTTTTTATTTCGCATAGCGATGAATCCGTATAGCGACGTTTTTTCCGGAGTGGATTATCGTCGCTATGCGGGGCACCACTGTATAGAAATACACCTTATGGAATTGGGGACCCAATGAGGAGGGATACAAGCAAAGGAAAGTGGCAATAGCATTATTATCAGACGTAATGAACTTGGAGAATATTTGATTGCCATAAACTTCCTGGTTGGAACTTGAGTTTATTAGTATAACTGTCTAGCAGAGAAGAATATAGAATCATAGAATAATTAAGTTGGAAGGGGCCTATAAGGCCACTGAATCCAAACCACCCTCCTCTTCAATGTGGGAATCAAAATCAAAGCAGATCTGACACATGGTTGTCCAATTTTCTCTTTTATGCCTCCAGAATTCACCACCTCCTAAAATAATTAGTTCCATCATTACACTGTTCTAACAGTTAAGAAGATTTTTCTGATATTCAGCCTAAAACTAGCTTCCTGTAGCTTGAGCCCATTGATATGTGTCCTGCACTCTGGGATGATCAAGAACAGATCCTGACTCTGCACTGTATTACTACCTTTAAAGCATTTGAAAAGTGGTCCCCTCAATCTCCTTTTCTCAAGGCTAAACATGCCCAGTGCTTTTATTCTTTCCTCTCTGAAGTGCAAAATGGTTAACTTATTAAGTAGCTTGGGTTGTTTTTCTGAACCAGCTTCTGATTTTGAGGCTCATTTTGCCAATTAGAAATAATACTTCTCTGTACACAAGAATATAGAAAAAACTGCTTATTAATACAAGCAGTTCAAAATCCTTTGTCCTGTTTAAGACTTTAAATGCTCAATAGGATTTATCAGGCAGAACCAAAATAAAAAAATAAAGATAACATTGGGGCACCTTGAAGACTAACTGGTATATTTTAATGTGAGCTTTCGTGGACCAGTCCACTTCCTCAAACGTGAATGTTCACATTAAAATATAGCAGTTAATCTTCAAGGAGCCACAGCATTTTAGTCTTTGTTGTTTTTTATTTTATTTTTGCCTGATATATTAGCACAGACTGACATGGCTACCTCTTCTAAAACTACTTCAGTGGAATCTATGGATGTATACCTCATCCTTTGAATTGTGGTGCTGGAGGAGACTCTTGTGAGGCCCTGCACTGCAAAGAGAACAAATAATTTTGTTCCATTTTGAAGGAAATCAACCCTGAGTGCCCACTGGAAGGACAGATCCTGAAGCTGAGGCTCCAATACTTTGGCCATCTCATGAAAAGACTCCCTGGAAAAGACGCTGATGTTGGGAAAGAGTGAAGGCAAGAGGAGAAGGGGACGACGGAGGACGAGATGGTTGGACTGTGTCATCGAAGCAACCAACATGAATTTGACCCAGCTCTGGGACGCAGTGGAGGACAGGAGGGCCTGGCGTGCTCTGGTCCATGGGGTCACGAAGAGTCAGACATGACTTAATGACTAAACAACAACAAAATACCTCATCTGCCTCCCTCTCAGATCTCCTTCACACAGCCCCACTCAGATGTAACAGAGGTGTCCTGGAACGGTAAAGTGTTCTCAACCATACTGTTGTGTGCTGCCATTCCTTATATCATGCGCCCATTTGTCCTATGTGGAACACAGACGGGCAGAACTACAGCATCAGTTGATAATAATTTAAAAGTTGCCAAAATTGGGAGGGGGGTAAGAAAATAAGACAAGACTTTGTATGAAGGAGGCAGGAATGTTGGCAAGCCTTTGGTACCAAGTCTTGAGCGCCAAGTCTGAGCCCCTATTAAAAACAAGCTTTTTCCCCCAGAAAAAAAGGGGGGATTCCTAGGCACGGATTGACTCCGAGTTGAGGCACCACTGCAACTTAAGTCGAACTTGACAGCAAGTCCCATTGCTCGAATAACCAACCCAGGAAGGAGATAATAATGGAAATCTTTCATCACCCGGAGCTATCTGATGGCTTAGAGCCGTTGTTTAATTTAATGGCACGGTTGTAGGGGGGCCAAACTGCTCTGGAAACTGCGAAGAAGAAGGAGATCACACTGGACTGACAAGAAATCATTAGGTCCTGTGAGATGCTTGCCTCAGGCAGCAGATGTTGAATGTCAGAAAGAGGCAACAAGTGTTGCTTGTTTAATTTGTTTTTCTTGTATTGTTATCCTTGTGTGCATTTGTTTACAGTGGAGGATGGTGAAGAAAAGCTTCTTCTTTTTTGCACCAAAATAAATGGATTGGATTTAACTACTTTACCATTTGACTTGGGTGGGGGAGGGGATCTCCCCTCTGCTGGAGCCCTAGGCAGTCAAAGATATTTTTAAAAAACACCTAGGCATGCAGTCCTTCTCTCCTTTACCTTTTCTGTGTTTGTTTAAACGAGGGTGGCAATTTGAGGATTCCCTCCTCAGTGACTGTTGCTGTTATTACTCCTCATGCTGATGTAACACACCTCTTGTGACAATTGCACACGCCATCTGACTTCGCCCGCATACCTGCCTCACCAGGAAAAGAATGTCGTAGCATAAAAATATGCGAAGCACGCCGGCCCCACAGTAGGCGGCTGAGGCACTCCAAGTGCTCCAAATTGGTCAGAACACCCTGGGGCTCCCGCCACCTTTTCTCATACTCCACAGATCTATCCGTTGCCACTTGTGCCATTTGCTCACTTTATTTCATTCATTCCTTCGAACTGCTCTTGAAGAGCTTATTGGAGAGAAGTGTTGGAAGACGGAGCCATTTGCCTTCAGCAAAGTTTCCAACATGTGTCCCTGAGTCAGTGTTTGCATGGTTGAGCCTAATTAAAGCTAAACTTAGATCTCCATTGGACATTGATCCATCCCTCGCCTTGCATAACTCCTTGAAGTCATCCGTCATAAAAGATCCGTGTGACATATTCCCCAGCCAGCAGCCGTGTCTGCCATGTTCCTGCACGCATTCTGGAAAACAGCTGCAATAATGAGATACTGTACTGTCAACACAAGTCACAGTAGCCCTCTGGCTCATCTGTTTGTAGCCTTTGCATCTGAATGAATTGCCTTATTTTGCTCTTTTTGAAACCCATCCAGGACAGATAAAACAAACAGCTACAACCTGTGATTCTTCCCCTTCTCACGAACCACTTCCTTATGCAGCCAGCGGTCTTCCTCCCTGTTCATCAAGCGTTGATGCCTGTTCACCTAGCTTCACCAAGTCCAAAATGTGGGATGCAGGGGAAGGAGTCATGCCCCAATTGACCAGAAAATGACCCTGCTCTTCCTTTACTGCTGCCCCTTATGCCTGGAACTGCTTCCTTAAAACGACTCTATCTGCAGCTGTACTGCTTTCAAAGGATTCAGAACAATGTGGTGTCCCCATACTCCTCCCTAATAAAGAAAAAGGTCATTCCAGTTCCACTTTACATCTCTAGCATGTCGAAGTGAAGTAGAGTTTTCAGTTTCATAAGTTGGAAGAACTGCATTATAATATGCATATACGAAGCTGTATCTAAGGGCCCGTTTCTGGCATTAAAGTTGCCCGCCCTTATCACAAAGGCATTTGGGAATGTCAAGGATGAGCCGACTCTGCACTTTTCAAGCCTGGGCTGGCATTCACGTGTTCTCCCTTCTATACCTTGTGGAGGAAAATAAGTATTTACGATAAGAAGACTATGGTGGGCAAGTGTGGGCATTGCCAGCCTCTGGCACTGCAGAGCTGGAGATGGCTTGGTTCCCTGGCATGAACTCCATGGGCTCAACCTCAGGGTGTAAACATGTGGGTGCTTTATTTGCAGTTGCGCTACAGCTCTTCGGAATCCCTGCCGCCTTGGAGGAAGGAGGTTGAAGGGCAGACACCATCCCTGGGCACCCTCTCCCTCAATGGAATCCTCAGTTACCTTCACTGAGGGTCTCTACAGTTCAAGGTCATCAACGTGGGATTTGGCCCAGCTCAAAGCAGGTTTGTATTGTCCCTTGAGATGAATGCCAGCTGCCCAGCTCTTCCCTTCCCCCAGATCCTTGCCTTACTAGGATGATGACTGGGGAGAGAATCGTCCGCAGTCAGCAGTAGTCCTTTGGGAGGAGGGACATCACACAGCCCTCCTGGCTTCCTCTCTCAAGCGGCGGCAGCTCCTCCTGGGCACCAACCCATGTTCCTTCTTCTTCCTCTTCCGTTAACTAGCAGCCTCCCAAAGCTGTGTCTTCCCTCCTTTTTATCTGGCTCCAGGCTGCCTCGGGCAAGTGTTCCTCATCTGGCTACTGGACCTTCCCCTGCTACCTTCTCTTCCTCTTCCCCTGTGCTGTAGCCTTTTCCCCTGGCTGAGCTCTCTCAGTCATCTTAAAGAGACCTGGTGGCTCACCGTGAGAAAACCAGGCTACCTGGCACGCTCGCCTGTCACCGTCATACAAGCCGTAGCTTGTTGGGTGCATGGATGCAGTTTAGTGACTGTTACCTGGAGCACCATAGAGATCAAATAGAGTTTATTTTGGTCTACTCCCTTCTTCTGTACCAACACTTAGAGTTCACTTTTGGAATATCCTTCCAAATACACTGATTCTTGAGTGAGGAATTGGACTTTTAACCTCTGGTTTTGCAGTCTGCTTCCCACTTCATTGAGTATTCAGCCAGTTAGATATAGATATAGATATAGATATATAGATATAGATATAGATATAGACAGATGGACGGACAGACAGACAGACAGACAGTATTTTTCTGTGTATAAGACACCCCCATGTATAAGACGCCCCCATTTTCTAATCCAAAATTAAGAAATCTAAGTGGGGCTTAGCAAGTGCAGGGGGAAAGGGATCAAAGCACTGCAGGATCGCTTTGATCCCTGCTTTCCCCTCTACTTGTTTTTGTTCTCTCCGTGTATAAGACGACCCTCAATTTTTAGTCTAAAGTTTTTAGACAAAAGTATAGTCTTATACACAGAAAAATACGGTATATATGGATAGATATAAATATGTAACTATATACTATGCAGCTGCTGCAAGGGAAGGGATTTGGGTGGATAGACAGGCTGGACAATCCCAGCAAAGGAGGCGGTCCCTCTGAGGTATTTGCTATGTACAGCCATTAATCCTTTTTGACATCTACCCAAGACTAATCTTAGGGCAAGAACGGGCAGGCTGGTTGTTGAGCGGTCAAGAGTCCTGAACTAAAAACTCTGGTCCTGTTTTCACTGCAAGAATAAACCAGCAGAGGGATCTTTTGGGGATTTGTTTTGTTTTGTTTTGTTTAATTTGGGCTAAAGTCACATGGAAACAAAAGCATGTTCACTGGTTACATATTAGGGTTTCTTAACTTGCTGGTTTCATTATTTGAATCACTAAAGCGTAGTGGTTACATAAATACTAACCCAACTAACCTGTCTCGAACATTTCTAAACATACTCACGGACCCATTTCTAAAACCTGACTTGAGCTCATACTGCACCCTGACAGACTCTGACTGAGGTCAAAAGGCAGGCCGTAAAACATTCACCCAAAGACCCTCCCAACAAAACCAGTGCCATATGCTGGTTGTTGTTCTAACATATATCTAGGTTTCTGTTGAGATTGGAAAGGGGATGATGCCCTTGAACCTAAATTTATTGATTTTAATGTACAGGTTTGGTGGCGAAGAGAATTACATGGTGCCTATGTACATAAACACTTTTTAAAAACATGAAGTTCTCATCATGTGGTGCAATGCCCAGCCCCTGACATGCCCACAATGGCCATGCGCCTACCCCCCAACTCCAGATTAAAACAAAGAAAAGAAGCACTACAGCTTGGGTGTGTGTGGCATGTGGTGTTGCAGCTGGTTATAGCTAAGTGACAGTAACCACACTTTCCCCTTTTTACTGCAGAGGTGTCATTGCAGCCAGCGACAACGATGACAATGACAACAACACAGCTACCGTTGGTCTCAGATTGTGGCCCCTGATATCCCTAATCTAGCAACCCTTGTAGCCCTGTGTATCTCGCCAAAAAGACACATGTTTGCACAAAATTTCCCAACACAGATGCATCTGTACTTAATTTAGGAATGATTGCTATAATGCAAAAACATCACACACCACTGTGAAGGGGGGCGGGTCATCTGTGTGTGTATGCTCAGCCTGTGGATCCTGTACTGTGTGTGGCGGTGCAGCTTCAAAGTCCCTCCGTCTCTTCTTCTAGTTCTTTACTGTTATAACCAGAGCTTAGAAAAGTGTTGTTGTTTTTTACTACAACTCCCAGAATCCTGTGCTGGCTGGGGGATTCTGGCGCTTGTTGTTCAAAACATATTTTGCCAAGCCTTGGCTAAAGCACAGCATGTCTAATGGGAAGCCCTTCAAACAAAAAATGACTTTAAACAGAGGAGGGTTTTAGGCAGAACCCATGACTGCCCTTAATAACAGCAGTAACTTTTGTGTTCATTCCTTTTTTTTGGGAAGAGTATCTTTCCTTGAGTGGCCGCAATTAGCCTCAGGAGCTGCTTTGTACAAAGCTGGCAGTGGCCTTTCTTTTTGTGACAGTGGCCAGAATCCTACTAGTTACTTGCCCTGCTGTAAGTGCACTGACAAATTGCTACTAAGGAACAAATCACTGTGTATGTACTCCATTTTGCATTAGCCACATGGGTTGCTGTGTGACAAGGGATACATTAATGAGTGGTAGTTCATCTCTGGTTTGTGTTGTTACACATACGATGATGTAACTCAAGAACTGGTTTTTGACCAGTAATTATAACATTTTTCAGTCTTTGCATTTTTAATATTATAAATATTTTGCTTACTGTTGCTGTTTGCTGTTGTTTTATCATTTGTCTGCTGCTGTTTTTGTGTTCGTATTTAATGTACATTGAAGTGGTATTTTAATTGTTTAACAGCTCAAGACAGTTGTTATTGTCATTGGCTGCTTTGAGGTGTTAGGGGTTTCAAATGTGTGTGTGTCTGTGTATGAGTGCATTTCTGTGGGAATTTTGAGAGAGAGAGAGAATTAATCCAAAATGCCACCTATTTCCATGTGTGATCACGCCCTGAGTTTCTTCCCCCCCCATGGTGTCAACCAATGACAAGTTTCGTCTAATTTTACTACCAGTCTGCTCCTATACCACAGCTATCATTTTAACCTGTTTTGTAATCTGTAATCTTGATATCATGTCTTTCTTGTAAACAACTGAGATGATTCTCCCACCTCTCTGCTTCAGTGATAGCATTAGGAAAACATGGGGGAAAGACAGAAGGACAACAAAAATCATTTCTGTGGGTCTACATCTTAGATTTCTGACGGATAAATATCTGTGTGTTTCCTATTAAGACACTCATCTTTAACATACTTTTTTTTGAAGAAAGTACGTATGATGTTGAAAAAGATAACTTTCAAGTAAGCCTGCTTCAGATCACAGCCTCATCTAATCTTTTTTTGGGGGGGGGGCATGGTCTTTCTGCAAACAGCTAAAGAAGTGAAGACTTCAACAGGAAAGATGAGCAAGGTGCAAACCATCGAATTCTGACTTATAACGTTGAGTGACGTGTGGTCCATTTTATCTTCTAGTCAGTAGACAGGTTTCCATCAGAATATCAGAGATTATGTTAATTGGAGGTGGAAACTGCCAGGTGGAAAACCAGAAAGCTTTTTTTTTGGTTGCATTTTCAACATCTCACAAACCACAGGGAGGATTTGTCCTGAGGTTGATCTGTGGTCAAGATGTGGCTTCCATGTAGTAAGATTGCAGTTGGTTGGCTTTCCTGCCGTGGATTAGGCTGAGGGGCCCGCATCATGCCCCAGGAATGTAACATACAAGAGAAGAGTAGAGCTTGTAGCTGACAGCTGCAATGCACAAATATTAAACTGGGCAAGTTGCCAGTTGTCCATGAAAACAAACAAGAGGGTCACAAAAGAACACCAAGAGGGCATCGAGAGGTACCTACTGAACTGTGAAATAAGCCCAGTTGGTCACGGTCTTCCCAAGGAATTAATGTTGACCTGAAGTGACCAATAGCCCAATGTCCTTTTCAAAAAAAGGAACAGGAAGAAATTACAGTGACCTTTCCTGCTTTGTGTTCTTTTTAGTGTATATATCCAGAATTTACTGAGATTTGACAGAAATACAAAGATGAGAAGGAGAAATAAAGTCTGCCCTAGATTAAACCTTGCGTTTAGGAGGTGTCCTAGATATTACCCGTTCCAAATCTTGGGAACTGCATGGGCTACCTTTTCTTTGCTGGCTGTTTTATATAAATAACTTCCATATCACCTCTCTGTTTACAGTATTATCTCTAGGCTGATTTTTCCACTGTCGGCTTTCAAAGACATTAACAAAGGGTTATGAGTTTATGTTTCAACAAAGAAACATAAGATATAGTAAAGGTATCTTTGCTGTTGGGATTTGGGATTTTCTGCCTTCTGTGGAAAAAAGTGCCCTGGCCAGCATTGAGGACTGGGCAATTTGACTTGGATTGAGTAGAGAATGATAAATATTGTCAAGCTGGAAGAGACCCCCAAGGATCATCTGGTCCAAACCCCTGTAAATGGAGGAATCAATAGCTGAAGCAGTCCTGCCAGATGGCCATCTAGCCTCTGTTTAAAAATCTCCAGTGAAGGAGAGTCTATTGCCTTCTCAGCCAATCCAGTTTGCTGTCGAACAGTCAGCAAACTTCTACCTTACTTCTGTTGTTGTTGTTGTTGTTGTTGTTGTTGTTGTTGTTGTTGTTGTTGTTGTTGTTGTTGTTGTTGTTGTTGTTTGCAGTTCCACCAGCAAAATGTCTTGGAGCTACACTACCCTCATCTCCACAGTGTCATTATAATACTTGCACAATAAATTTTTTAATGCTATCTCCACCATTAATTTTTGGATGGCTCTCTCCTTTTGCTAAAGCCATCATAGAAACATAGGAAGCTGGCTTACACAGGGTTAAAACACTGATCCATCCATCTCATTGTTATGTACACTGAGTGATGGGAGATCTGAAGGATTTTAGACAGGAACTTTCCCGAGAGCTCAGAACATTAATATAAAATGTAGTTGGTTACTATTATACTTACAAGGCCTGAAAAAGTAGCTAGTTACCATTATAATTACTTCCAAAAAATTGTGCTGAAGTAATTAAAATAGCCCCCATGATTTCATGGGACAGTCCTAACTCACAGATATGCTGGTTGTAGGGGGTTGAAATAAGCATTACATTATGACTGCTGCTTAACAAGAGATAACTTTGCTTTATATGCAGTACCCCTGCCACTATTTATTTACTTTTAACTAAAAATTAAACTAACTCACCATTGGCATGTGACCCCACTAGTGGAGCCTCTTTTGTCAGTAGAAATTCTGTTTGGGGGCAGAAATTCTCTTTTGTTGACAGAATTCTTTTTGCTGTCTGATTTCAGAATCTGCCTGCAGACGGATCTGCCAGGAGAACTGCCCTGCTGGCTAAGGTTAGTTGGCACAGAAGCCAAAAAAGGGCCAGAGAGGGTGGAGTGAGGAAGAGATTGCTCATTACGCCAGATCCAAATTTTCTCCATTCCAGGGACTATGCCAGCACAATGTTGGGTCCAACATCCCAAAGCTCGGAGGGGAATGGATTCTGCATAGCTCCAGCTAGCCTTTGGTACCAATGAGGCTGGTTGGCATCACACTCTTAGCTCTTTATTTATCTTGTAGCATTCATATATTTTTATTTTTATGAATGCTACAAGCTTTTGGCTGTCTAAAACACCCTTATCTGCTTCATTGTGACCTCAACACCCACAAAAGAGCACAAGGCATCAGCAGACACACTGCAGCTCTCATTCTGCTTGAAGAACTACAAGCAGAAAAGTAGTTTCCCCAAAATAAGCATTAAAAGGCTAGTGTCCATTGTCTCCCCCATACACACCTGCCCTACTTTAAATATTTCTATGATTGCTATCAACGGATGCCTATTGAACAGGAAGAGAATGGGATGGGGAAATAGGTCACACACACAATTTCATCGACTCCTCCGCTCATTCCCCATTGGCAACTGAAGTTGCCTTTGTCCCGAATTTGTGAAGAAATTTGTAAACTCTTTCCCATCTTTACCAGCCAAGAGATACGGCTGTTCTAAGTTTGAAAGAGACTCTGTTGTACCTGCCCTGTCATATATAAGGACAATTAGCGCCCTGGTTAGCACCCAGGATATGTTTCTGGGATTGTATTGTATTGTATAGGCATCCTTCAGTCTCAAGAGACTATGGTAACATGCTCTAAATCGAGGAGTGTCCTCTCCAGAGCATGAAGCCCGGGTAAGGTAATATGGAGGATAGGCTGTTACCCAAGCAGCAGATCCCCCCTCTCCACATTGCTGAAATGGTCCAATGGAAAGGCAAGAGCCAATACAACTGGTTCCAGCAATGTCGCAGGAGTTGGCAGAACAACACGAACTGCCTTCGGTACTCCAGCTCCGGATTTTGCCTTGAGGTTGACTCCTGAAGCCTTTTCCATCAGTGGATGTAGCCACAAGGCAGTGGAGGTTTGAAATCGGACTTCCTTCTCCTGGAATGTGGAGTGGTAAATGGGGTGATTAGAGCAGATAGGTGAAAATACAAACGGAAGTTTGCGCCAGCGATCAGTCTGTGCCACTAGACAAGGCGGAGGAGAGGAAGAGTGGAAGGAAAAAGTTGAACGCTGGATTGTGTCTTGTGTGGTGTGGGAAGGAAAAGAGGAGCAAAAATAAAAAGGAAGGAGAGAGAAGGAGAAAAGGATCCAGTGTGTAGCCATCTCACGAACTGGGTGCCTATGTGTGTAGCATTGCACTTCTGTCCGGGACAATGTGTGTGGAAGGGAGCTGAAGGAGATGGGGGAGAGAGAGAGAGAAAAGAAAGAGAGAAAATCGGGGGGGGGGCACTTTGCCCTAACCAAAGAACAACTGATTAACTGGTAAGAAATTTTTAAGATACCTGGAGATACCACCTCTTGAGAGGCGGTAAAAAGCATTAAAAAAAGAAAGTGTTAAACAGAGCAATGTTAAGCAGGACATTTACTGTATTAAAAAGTGGAACTGGGAGGGGGGCAGGTTAATTCCGCAGTAACACAGAAATTGAAGCTCAGATATTTAAGAGTCCAGCTCTTTTAATCCCTGGGCCTGGAAGGATGCATCGGCCTGTTTCAGAGGCATCTACCACATTTGAATGTATTTTTGAACCCTCCAGTTCTTTTAATCTCCCAAAATAAAGAAAAGGAAAAAGAAAAGACGAATGTTTGAATTCTTTTTTTAAATGCTGAAATTAAACTGTCATTCATGCTTCGTCAGAACTAGTCGCCTTTGAGACCAGTAACCAGATCTCTCAAGACTTGCTAAGTGATGCTAAGCTGGGGAAATATTAGAGCATTTTGACAACTGATCCGTGACGAAATACGTCACTGTCCGATATAACCTGGGTTTAGAAGCGCCCGATCTGCTGGGCCTCCACCCCCACCCTCATCTCACAGCCCGGAGGGAGGCACTTGAACAGTAAGCAGCAGGCGAAGATGCTGGAGCTTTGCTTGTGACCAATGATTGCACGTTCTGCTATATGACACCCCAGGGTTTCTTCCCCATAGGTCACCAGTAATGAGAAATGGATAGTGGCCAAATCAACAGCTTGCACAACTAGCAATGAGCAGAGAACTGGATTCATGGCCTGACAGTTGCGCAACCCTTGTGGAGTCTTATTTACGTCATAAGAAGGGAGAAAGGATCTTCGAATTTTATGAAAGGACTGGGTATGGGTTGGGTTCTGGATAAACTGGACTGCTCAGCAGGCTTCTCAAATTTCTTTCCCCAACACCCCCAATTAGATAAAGCACATGCAAATTCACAAAGGATTGTGAGAGAGAACAATTGAAAGGAATGAAATGTGGGAAGAAGCAAAAGGCTCCTTCCTTGCCAATCCCTTCTCCCTCCAATGGATGCAAACCCTGAACTCATGCTCAGGGTAACTCTTGCCTGTGAGCCCAGGGCAACTGGCCTCCCCCGCCATAGCCTTTACTCTGTGATAAGAGGGTGTAAACTTTGTGTGCAGAAGGTCCAGATTCAATTCCCGGCAAGCCTAGTAGGGATTTTTTTTTAAAGGTGGAGGATGGAAAATAATCGCATTACCGAAAACATAGTGGCTTGTGATTAGTTCTATGATTTCTGCAGCAAAAGTATAAACTACATTACATTGTAACTGCAAATCGACAAATGTTGACTTCATTTTATCGACATGGCGGCTACGACTTTTAAACTAGTTTTTAATTAAAAAGTAAACTTATTAAACTATAGGAGTGTGGCTTCACTTAGGGAGGGGAAACACTGCAAATTTTCACTTCAGTAGACTAGACTGAAAAAAAAATTCAAACATTTATGGGCTTTCTCTCACATTTAGCCTTTGGGGTTTTTCCCATTTCTAGCTCTCCTTTCCAACAAAAATGTACTGAGGTGATTAATAGTTGTTGTTTTTAAATAGAGAATTAAACTCTAACAATGTACAGTAAGTACAAAAATTACCAGTAAACACATAGACACAAACATGTTTTAGGAATTTTTAGATAAGGAAATAGCTCGGCAGACTATGTTAAAGAAGAATGTATTTCTAGAAGAGTAATGTAATGTAAATGAATCTTCTGGTCAATGTAGGTTTATACAGTGGTGCCCCGCACAACAAGCGCTTCGTTTAACGACGAATCTGCATAGCGATGTGTTTTTTGTGATCGCAAAAGCGATCGCACTGCGATGTTTTAGATGGTAAAACATCACTTTGCAATGATTGGTAAGCGTTTCGCTTAGTGATTTTCGCATAGCTATGTTTTAAGAACAGCTGATCTGCGGTTCCAAAATGGCCACCAGGTAAATAAAATGGCCGCCCACTGTGTTTTTGCCCGGATTCCTCGCTTACTGGGCAGCAAAAATGGCGGCCGCATGGAGAATTTTCACAGAACGGTGAGTTTTTTGCCCATAGGAATGCATTAAATGTGTTTTAATGCATTCCTATGGGCTTCTTTGTCCCGCATAGCGATGAATCCATATAGCGGCGATTTTTCCGGAACGGATTATCGTCGCTATGCGGGGCACCACTGTATATTCACGTCCATTAAAAAACACTTCATTTTACAATAAACTTTATTATAACATGTAGAAAGCAAGTGTGTTATGTGTTGTAAAATTACTCGTGCATACAGTGACCCTATGAATCGGTGGCTGGAATCTTGTTGCATAACATAAGCAAAGTTGCAAGTTTTGGTCCACTACTAAAGAGTGGCTCTTTATTTACTGGCAAGGAATGGACTGAAACTTATGACTAGAGATAGGGGGTATTCATATTCGAATACGAATATCCCCACACAGGTGGCGTTAACGAGGGTCCAGCCTCACGGGGCTGGACGGTCCACTCACTGATCCGATGCGGACAGCGTGATTCTAACAATGGCTCCACGGCACGCAATCTGCTCGCCACTCTTCGACCTTACAGCAAGGCTTATCCGCCTGCCTCCTGCCAGGAGTGGCGAGTGGATCTCGTGCTGTGGAGCCATTGGTAGAACTGCTCCATCTGAGTCCTCATCAGATTGATGAGTGGGCCATCCAGCCCACTGGGGCTGGACCCTCATTAACGCCACTTGTGTGTGGATATTCATCTATCCCTACCTACAGCCACACTTCCAACCTACTTCCCAAAGCAATTTAAATGGACATGTGGGTGGGGGGCAGGAATTGGCGACATCACAGCTAATTGGTGTTAGGGGGTTGCAGAAAATGTGTGTAAGGGAGTCTTTCCGAAGGAAACTTGAGTCGCCTTGAGCCTCTGTTGGTCTGCTTCTCTTAATATCTCGTGGTTGCTCATGTAGTAGCTTTTGTACAGTGATGAACATTCTGATGGTATCAGTTTTATGATCCCATTAGAGACACTAATGAAGCAAAGGGAACATTAATCTCATGTGTGAAAGCAACTGTATAAGCTGGGCAATTGCTATTTTGTCAGCTTCAGCTTATAAACAACACTATAATGTAACTAAGTGATCTGCCTTAAATTTTATTTATTTATTTATACCCCGCCTATCTAGTCATTTCAACCACTCTAGGTCATTAAGATTTAGTCAAATAGTACATGCTATGTCTTTTAATGCTCCAGAGTGCTATAGAATTGCTAATTATTATTGTTAAATCACGAGTCCCTAAGCATTTGGGAACAGAGTAGAATAAAGAACAAGAGGGTGCAGGGGAGAAGAAAAATTGCACATCTTCATTTGGTCCCTTAAATTATTAGATTCAGATTTAATTGCAGTTTTACATGCATATTAAAAAGGCAGATGAGGAGCTTTTCACCTTTACTCAATTTCATGTAAAAGGCATCTAGATTCATGAAAGCCTTGTAAGTTTTTCACTATTTATTTGGTTAAAAGGTAAGCTGATGGATCTGGTTAATATTTTTAACTAGTCAACAGCACGAGCTGAAATGCTCATCGTACAGTATTCCCTTCCACCCAACAGTCCTTGGAAAAGCTTGGAAGATTTAAATCTTTGGACTATAATTCCACAGATCAGCAAGGTAACTCTTCTGCAGACTTGCTATGGATAGCTAGCGAAATATTCAATGGCCAGTCCAACTCACCGAGTCCACCAGCTGTCTGAGCTGGTGTGCAGTAGGCATTGGAAAGGCAAGCGATGGGTGTGGCAAATGTGTGGACTATGACCCTGGGAATTCTGGGTCACTCATTTCTGGGTAAAGGTCGAGCCTGGCTAACAAGTAGGGATGGAAGAGAATTTAATTTAGGTAAGATTGCAAGATTTCTTCTTATTTGAATGGAAGTAACTTGAACTTTAAAAATACAGTAAATCTACATGTGGATATTCAAAACCACTTTTTTAATTAGAGAAAATGAAGGAATAAGATCATCCTTCCGTAAAAGCCCATACAAGTATCCTGTTGCATGTGACTAACAATGGAATCCCTCCTAACCTCACAGGAGCTGAGGGATACTAGGGTAACAAGCTGAGAATGAGCTGAGGTTAGCAAAAGTTGCTAAAATCAACCCCCCAAAAAATTCTTTACATACTTGCGTAGCAAAAAAACCCAAGAAAACAAATAGTGGCTCAGACACTCAATGGGGATAGAAAAATTATAACATATGACAAAGAAAAGACAGAAGTGCTCAATTCCTACTTCAACTTGGTCTTTTCCAAAAAGAGAGTCTATGGACCCTTCCAACTTCACTAGTCTATGATTCTATTTTTAAAAACCCCACACAATCATGAATTGCAATTGTCAGATCTCTGATAAAATGCAATTTAAAAAACTATAAAACCAAAAATCTGAAAATAGTTGATGTACTTCCTAACTTCTGGATAGTTCAGTGGTTTAGGTATCTGGCAGTGGAGCCAGAGACTGAGAGTCTGAT
Source organism: Pogona vitticeps (assembly GCF_051106095.1). Lineage (NCBI taxonomy): Eukaryota > Metazoa > Chordata > Lepidosauria > Squamata > Agamidae > Pogona > Pogona vitticeps. The sequence goes on along the minus strand of NC_135791.1, from coordinate 10,219,587 downwards.
TCCCTCCTGGGCCTCCTTGACAGGGACTGGATTCAATGATCTAGGATCCCTTCCAGCTCTGCAGTTCTAAGATGATGATGATTAAACCCTGAAACCTCATATGATTTATGAATAAATATGTTTTAAACTGGCATCTGAATGATTGAAATGTGTGGACTAAAATGGATAATTCATGTAATACAAAACATCACTCTGTTAATCTAGACTAGCAATTTCCATATTGAGGCCTCAAATACTGACCTATTTAGGGTTAGCCTTGTCTTCTACACCTCTAGGTGTGGGCACTGGAAGATTCAACTTGCTTTCCTCCTGTGGCATTTGAATCAATAGATTATCTACTGCATTAGACATGGAGGATGGTTATGGATACCTTTATGGAGGCACTAGGCAGCATCTCTTGTCCAGAGAGCATTGAGATGCCACAGATCCATAGGAACAATACTGTAACTTGAAGAAAACACACACACAGGTGCATAATATTTAGTCTTCATGGAAATACCAGTAGGTGAAGCGCCAAACTAGATTTGAAAATGGCAGCTCCATGTATTATAAAGTGAAAAAATTGTACCTTCCTCAGCAGAGGTTACTTATAGGAAGAATGTGCATAATGACAGAATGGCTGAAAGCCTGTGGCTTAGTTTAGTGAGTCACACAAGAATAGCTCCATTGAATCCATGGGGATTTGTTAAATAAACTCCTCTGTAAGTTGCATTGATTCAAATAGATCTATTCTAGTTGTGACTTCCTATGCTAAAGTAGGTCACAACTAGAGTAGACTCATTTGAATCAATGAACTTGGAGGAGTCAATGGAATAAATCCTCACTGATTCAAAAAGCTTCCTTTGGTGTAATTTAATATGCTGAGCAACAGGATTCGAGACTATGAAAAACTGAGCAGTGGTAGGATGATGCCCTTTGAATAGTTGCAGAAATAGCCACCTCTTCTGTCTGGCTAGACTTGAGCTCTCCCCTATAGGAAGTAGAGTTGCCCTCTAAGGCAGTGGTCCCCAAACTTGGGCCTCCAGATGTTCTTGGACTTCAACTCCCAGAAATCTTGGCCAGAAGAGGTGGTGGTGTAGGCTTCTGGGAGTTGTAGTCCAAGAACATCTGGAGGCCCAAGGTTGAGGACCACTGCTCTAAGGGAAGCTGAACTCTTGTTGAGGGACACCGAAGAATTCTGGGATCGACACATATCGCTGTTTGACAACCTATTATTTATTTATTATTTTATTTTATTAGATTTCTACCCTGCCCTCTAGACCAAAGGTCTACTCTGGGCGTCAAATGTGAGAGGGAGATTACCTCAGAACGGACAACTTTGGAGACTTCGGAGGCCAATTCGTACCCACCCCTCCTCCACCATGAGCTGCACACACATCCTAATGTTACACCACCAGAGCTTGGCAACAAACCTAAAATGTCCATTAAATCAAGCAGGATATCCCTGTTTAAATAATTACAAATAAAAATTTAAAAAAATGAAAAGGAGTATGTGGTTGATTTAAAGAGGTTTTTGTGATTTGCTGCTGAAATGTGATGGTGTGGTGTACCAATCAATATTTTTTGGTATAGATTTTGGGGAATCTGAAGACTGCAAAAATGGCATGTGGTCAGATCAGTCTGAAAATTGTGTATTGTCAATGCTTAGAGAAGACAAAGAGCTGCCACAAATGTAGATTTTAAAGCCTGTATCAATAGATTATTAATTGATATTTCTAAATGCAATCTTTTCTAGCTGAAAAAAAGTGGTAAGAATTACTTAAACCAACAAGCAAACATTATGAAAGCTTATATGGTAGCCTGATGGTGCCTGAAAATTGCTATGGAGAAACCCCTTCACTGGGCCTTATTTATTTATTTATTTATTTCATTTATATGCCGCCCATCTAGACATAGTCTACTCTGGGTGGCTCACAACATATACAATAAAAACAATTTAAAATATACACAGTTATTACATAGGTAAAAAAACAAAGCAATATAAAATATAAATCATAAGTTTACAATTTTAACAATTAATTAATTTAAAGTAAACAGTTCCAAGATGGCATAGATCAAAAGAAAAAATAAGAAATAAGAATCACTTAATTGACTGAAGGGAAGCCCTGCTTGAATAGCCAAGTTTTCAACTGGCTTCATTACTTTCTTTACAAAGTGAAGTTTCTCAGCTACAGTACTCTATGGGTATTCTTGCAATGTGGATGCTTGACTGTTGTCAGTATGAGCAGACTGGCTCAACTCGTACGGAAGTGATTTTAAAAAGAAAAAAAAACATGAATGAAGTCCATGGAGGAGTGGATGACGGAATCAATGTTAACATTCTGTCCAAATGTTAATGAATTTAGTTAGCACTCATTAGCAGGGCGATAGTTACATGAATCACCCCACAGCCTCGCAGAGCGAGCACTTCATTCCAGCCACCCCTAATTGCACGCTGAGCAACTAGATGCTTTAAAATAATCAGATGTTCCAAACTCCACCACATTAGTTGTGTGGAAGGGAAGAAGGGAAGGGTGTGTCCTGAATGCTAACTTCTCCTTCTGCTGAGAAGCTGAATGTAGGACATGGCATAAACATCCTCTGGAATGCACTGAAGCTGTTTGCCTTTGCTTTGAAGGTAGGGTGACACTGTTCCAGGTGAAACTCCCTTTAGATAGCGGGCAAGATAAGAAAGGTAAACATGTACGAGTGGCAGCAAGGGGGCAAGGATCAATGCCTGAGCTGGGAACTGAAGACAGAACGAACCCAATGGCCCAAATATAGATGGACTACAAGCAAACTCATTTCTGCCCAGAAAGGTTTAGCCACCTTGGTAGATCTTCAGTATTTGCAGTGCTAAGGAAGAGTCTTGACATCTTGCTTTCAGCAGTAGCTCTGCTAGTCTATGGCAGCAGAAACGAAGGGTCTTGTGGCACCTTAAAGACCCTGATTACGGTATGAGCCAATCTCCCCCAAACAAGAGTCCATCAAACACGTTGGGCGACGATTCCTGTCTCTCTTAACCACGGCTTTTGGGGTAAAATAATCCAGGTTCAGTACATCTGCCTATAAAACAAGAATGTTTTCAGTCTTTTATCAGGTTATTGCTCCCTTTATAATGTTGTTGTTTTGCCCAGGAAGCAAACTGATGAGTCGCTTCACAAAGATGAAGCCATTTCAGCACATTTGGCAAGCAAGCAATAAGATTTTATCTATCTGCTGACTGGAACTTTTTAGCTGGGGCAAGCCCATTTGCTTTACAAAGGGAAGGCACCGCACAAGAGTCGCCAGTTTCCTGTTGTTTGAACATTCTTTCAAGAAAGTATCTGCGTTTGGCACAGTTTAGGAGAGTTACCTTTTCGGATGACAGCTCCCAGAATCCTTTGCATGCTGGCTATTGAAAGCTAGGTGTTACATTCCAAAAAGATAGTTTTTCCAGGTGCTACTGTTTTAATAATGAATACTTTATGGCCTCAAAGGTTACACATGGATGACGCAGAAGACAAGAGCAGATGAAAATGGCTGTTACTCATTGGGTGTGGTGTGGGTCCAGGAGTAGGTGAGTTGTCTGATCACCACCATGTCCTCACCTTCCCACCAACATCCATGGAATAGTCAGATAAAAACCCACCGGCAGCCATGGCTGCTTCATCTAAGGCAGTTGTTCTCAAACTGGGGTCTCCCGACATTCTTGGACTACAGCTCTCAGAAACCCTGGCCAGCATCGTAAGTGGTGAAGACTTCTGGGAATTTCAGTCCAGGAACATCTGAGGATTGAAGATTGGGAAGCACTGGTCTAAGGAACAGTCTGCCTAAATCATGGCATTCCATTGGGCATCAAGTATCTTCTGTGGTACTTTGCTACTCTGTGATTTTTACTATTGAAAACCTGGCCTTGGTTAGGGGTGATTCCTTGGCAGGACAGATGCTCAAAAGCATCTTGTGGTAGAGTAGAATTGTTACTCCAACCTATCTGAACCTTTGTTTTGCACCTGACTTGCCTTGCTATAGGTAAAGGTAAAGGTTCCCCTTGACAATTTTTGTCCAGCCGTGTTCGACTCTAGGGGGCGGTGCTCATCCCCGTTTCCAAGCCATAGAGCCAGCGTTTTGTCCGAAGACAATCTTCCGTGGTCACGTGGCCAGTGCGACTTAGACACGGAACGCTGTTACCTTCCCACCAAGGTGGTCCCTATTGATCTACTTGCATTTGCATGCTTTCGAACCGCTAGGTTGGCGGGAGCTGAGACAAGCGATGGGCGCTCACTCCGTCGCGTGGATTCGATCTTACGACTGCTTGGTCTTCTGACCCTGCAGCACAGGCTTCTGTGGTTTAGCCTGCAGCGCCACCATGTCCCATTTGCCTTGCTATACTTCTGGTCTAAAAGAATGAAAGTCTTTCTTTTATAACCGTGAAACCTGCCCATTTTGCTCTAATTCCTTTGTTTTTCCTTCAGAGGCACTGGCTGTGTAAATGTGGCCCCTTAATTTCTCTATGAAAAAACCTTCGATTAATGGACTCATCTCGCTATCCTCCCTTTGAGGGAGAGGGCTTCAGGTGGTTCAGTCATCTGGTACGGGAGGGTTGGCAGGTTGCATGGACATTAGCTGTGGGATGGATGCTGTAGCGATGGATTCTGGCATTGACAGAATGCAGGTGGGTGCGCCAGGTGAACCTGAGAATCCCTTCCAGCTATGGTTGTCTGGTCAACAATGACATCCATTGAGATTTTAAGGCCAAACCTGAAATCAGGGGGTGGGTCTTTGTGATGTCACAGGGCAGACCATTATGGTGTCACAGAGACATGACAGGCAGGTTTTGGGTAGAACTGCTTCAGCAGGACCTGAATGTGAAAATAGGCATTAAGAGAATCCATGCAAATGGGCCTAGAATTTGAGTAAAGCCAGCTAACCACGTAAAATGGCAACCCAGACTTCAGAGCATTTTATGGCATACGGACATTTGGCAAAATGTGCTCATACCTGTAGTGCTTGCTATCATCATCACTAGAGTTTGCATGCCTTACTTTCATCAAATGTGACAAGCAATGGCTGGGGCTTGTGGAAAGCTCTCTGCTCTGCTTAAAGATCAGGAAGACTCCCAAGTTGTGGCACTGACACACCACTTCCTGCCTTCCTTCAAAGGGCAGCATGGGCCCCACCGCATGCACCCAACTAGGTTTCTCCCCAGCCCCCTCCCTTCTCTCCCTCCCCCCCCCCACTCTTGGCTTTTTTGGTGAACTCTGGTTGTGCATACAGAACATACATAAATATACCTTCTTACTGAGTCAGTGTGATCCCTGGCAACAGCTGGGAATGGCTGAAAATGGGTGTCCAGAATTCAAAATAACCCCACATACAGAAAACAAACTTCTTCCTATTCCAGTACAACTTGCCCTGAGATTTGTACCCAAGTCTGGAGACCCAGAGAAGCACAATCATTCCACAGTCACTTCAGCCAGCATCCTGAGACTGGGCATCCCTGCTTCCAATCCTACAATTCTAGGATCCTATGAGGGAAATGACAAGATGGCTGCCTCCACTCGCCATCATTCCATGTATGGCAGGGAACCCAACTGGTAACAGCCTTTTACTTCAACACTGATGATGGGACAGGGTCCTCCACGACACCTGGAGGCAGTAGAGCAGCCTTGGTGAAGCAGTGCAAGCTGTTGACCCACTTAGCATCATCCTCTAGAAGAGGAAAATGGCAAACAAGCTCAGAAGAAATCCTGTTGGCCTGCATCTGCTGCCTTAGACTGTGGGCTCACTTTTGCTAATAACAGGGATAGCCCTGTACATGCGAGTGTATAATACCTCGTTGGACGTACACAGGATTAACAATGTCATCTAGGCTTGCTAAGTCTGTGATTTCAAACCTGAGACACCGGTTTTATGGTCAATTTACCTGGTCCCAGGTTTTGAACCTGAAATCTTGGGGATGCTGCCTGTCTGCCAAGCCTAAATTTGTGGGTTCTTTCTCCTGGATTCAAGACATTCTTTTAAGGCATGTTCTAAATGCCACCCTTGCCTTTTCATCACCTTTCACAAAGCAGAGCTTTTGCTGATACTAGAAAGCACGCATCGTCTTATTAATTAATATAGTTAAATTAATTAATTAAATTAATCACTGGCTGAAATTATGTTGCTAAGTGTAGGGAAATCCTTTCGCAAAGTAGAGCTTTTGCTGATAATAGGAAGCACACATTGTCCTTTAAATTACTGTAATCATTGGCTGAAATTATGTTGCTAAGTGTAGGGAAATCCATAACTGTATGTGAAGTCTGCTGCCTCCATCAAGCTTAGGGTTGATGGGCAAAACTGCCTACGATCCAGGCTTGTTGAGTGACGGGAACAGTTTTTTTATTAACTTTTGCACAAGCAACCCACTCCCAGCCCAAATGGCCATTGGGAGCTGAGTTCTCACCACTAGGCACCCAAACTCTCCTGTGCCTTTAACTCCATCAGTTACCTCCACTGAAGCTGCCACCTATGAGAGGTGAGGCATCACCCTGAACTAAGAAGTCTTCCTTTACAGCCAACTCCTTGCAAGGCAGACTTGAACAGATGAACTGCTTTCCCTAAGTGAGGTTTGTAGGCTCCTCCTGGAGGTGCTGCTGAAGCTCTTGCTGGCATCTCCAGTGCCTCTTTCGGGTAGGGGTGGAGGTCAGCGATCCTTTGGGTGGTTCTGGTCTCCAGTGATTTGCTGGCAATGCGCAGACTGGCAAGGGGGTGAGTTGAAACCCCAGTCCCGGCCCTTTCCTCAGGGTACCCAAAACTGCACCAGGACATGTGTCGAGTTATCTTTTATATAGATACGTACTGTGTTTCCCCGAAAATAAGACAGGATCTTATATTAATTTTTGCTTATTTAGGGCTTATTTTCAGGGAATGTTTCATTTCACATTCATGTCATCTTCTTCTGATTGCTGCACAATGCTTCAAGGCGAGGTTTCACTTAACTGGGGCTCATTTTTGGAGTAGGGCTTATATTACAAGCATCCTGAAAAATCATACTAGGGCTTACTTTCAGGCTAGGTCTTATTTTCGGGGAAACGGTATAATATACCATCTCTTCCACAAGAAAAGCTGGCTCTGGTTTCTCAACCGCATCACCCAAAGCCCTACCTTCCTCCCACTCCATTATCCCCTAATCATGTGCCCACTTCCTCATTTCAGCCTTCTCCCCTTCTCTCTCCCCCTGTCCTAGCTCTGTTGTCCCCAGCTGGCACCTTTTCCCCAGGTGGCTTCCATCCCTTTTCATTTCTTCCTCCCCATCCCAAGTTGGCCAACAGGCCAGCCTCAGCACCTGTCTGAGGCCCAGCAGGAGCCTCTCTCAGCCTGATCTGCAAAGAGGTATGGGGCAAGAACAGATGGCTCACCAGGGATGTAAGTGATGACTCCCTCACACTTTCAAACTGTTCCAGCAAATTAAAAATCCCTGCCACTATTTTCTGGGGAGGGGAAGAGGAGATGTGCAAATGTACCAAAGCAGTGTGCGCCTCCCTCCCTCATGGCAGGGACTCCTGATTTGCGGATGAGCAATGGACTGAAAATTCCAAATTTTCTTATGCTAAGCAATTGGATTTCAGCCAGTGAGCCTCAGTATGGTCTATTAAACGCATTGCGTTCCAGATGGGCCAGTCTCCTGACACTGGACATAGCACCTAGGTACCTCAGATGTTGGGCCAGAAATCTCAAGGAATTAGAGGCTGATTACCTGGAATCATAGCGTTTCACAAAAAGAACCCATAAGAAGTAGCATTGGCTTCCTTGGTTTGTATGAGAGAGCAGGGTGAAATTGTTATAAATAAACTGAAGATTCTAGGAGCTACTGTCCAAAAAGTGACATTTCCAAGCTCTAAAATAAACAGGTCACGAATCTCTAACATTTCAGGGGGTGAATAGGGCACCATGAAGAAAGTGTTGGCAGCTGTTATTGAAACATCTGGATAGGTTCAGGCTTTGTGCAATGGGAAGTTGCCTTGTGATTGAGCAGGATTAAACCCAGGTTTCCCTGGCTGAAGCCTTCATTACAACATGTTGGCTGTCTTGGTGAAATGAATATTTTTCACATTGTCCTGGCCAAATGTTTTGTTTATGAACCTTTTCCAAGAGCAGATGCCGGAGAACCAGAAATCCCATTTGTGGGAATTAAGCTTAACTTAATCACAACTGGACGGTAGCTGTCAGGCAGCAGCTGGGTGCCAAGAGAGAAAAGGGCAGACCCATTTGGGGTTAAGATCCCACAGCCTGTTTGTTTCACGAGGTTTTCTTTGCAATTGGAATCCCTCTCCTTGCCCCTTAACAAGATTAGCCCGCATTTTGCTTCTTGATAGCAGCAGGAAGAGACAGCTTTTCAGGCCTCAGGTATCAGGACAAACCATTATGGACACCTGCTTGCCGCTCACTCTCACCTGCAAAGGTGGCTGATGCTTGGCTGGTGGCCAAAGTTTCATATTTTCCTGTCTTTCAGTGCCCCAAACATTGTTTCGCTCCAGTGCCTATGGGGACAGAGATGGTGGCACTGTCTGGGCTCCTGCTTTGGATGCTACTCCTTGGTGCTCTGGATAAGGAACAGGCAACATACAGGTCGTGGGGGCCATTCATGTTTTTCCTGCCTTCCCAGCGGCTGTGCTGTCGAAGAGCCCACAGCTTTGCCATACATGACACCCAAATCATTGCTTCCACAGGGCAACCGAAGCAGGCTGCTCAGGGCTAAACCAGCCCCTTAGGAAGTCGGGTGTCCCCTTCTGTGCAATCCTCATATCCAAATGGCACACAGACCTCCAGTGACCCTGTTTTATCCACAGCAGCCTGCTGTCGGTTTGCCAGTATCATGAAGTGGCTTAAGAAGAGAGGCACTCCGGGATATTGGCAAACAGAACACTTCCTTGGCTTAGTGAAGGAGCTGAGAAAGTGAAAAGGATTTTTAAAAACTGTGCATTAGGGCAGCACATACACACTCTATCACTTAAAAAAAATTAAAGCCAAATGGAATTTTTTCTCCTGGAAGCTTTTATTTGCTTTTCTCTTAAAGGTCCAGTTGAGAGCCTGACTTAACACACACTTAACATTTCTTTTCACTTTATTGCATCCCCTCCATGGAGCCTAGGAAGTGTTTAATTTGCCAGTATTGTGAAGTGGCTCTGTTCTTACACCACTTCACAACATTGGCAAATTAAGACAAAGGCTTGTTTTTCAGCAATCACCTATCTTTTCCCATTTATTTTGGCCTCTCAATATCAGCTGTAACAACCTCTGCTTTCTGCTTTTCATTAACTGGCCAAAGTTTTGCAGCATTTTAAAAATATATATATTTTTGGTGTGTGTTTGTTAGTCTTCGTACTTTTTTCAGATCACCCTAGCAATGAATTCTTGACATCCTACAACAAATCCACATTCCCAAAACTTCTGTGATTATCATGCTAGCCTGAAGTCCACTATTTCACGCCATACAAAGGGAGCAAACAAATCTATTGAAACCAATCAATTTATGAATTCAATTGGAAATTTGTAAACACAGAGAGGCAGTTTTTCCAACTTACGTTTATTAATATTGTGATACCTTTATTAGGTTCCTCAAAAAGTCACAAGAAAGTTGTGCAAAAGCACAAATAACTACAAGCACCTTTTCTACCTTTTTGCTTAGCCCTTAGTATCACCTTAGCATATACACTCTGCAATCCGTTGGTTGCCAACACAGCCGTCTATGAGTTTGTTTTTAATTGAGAGTGATTGAATTATATTTCTATTTTTGCATTTACACTTCTCCAGAATTAAGTTAGCACTACTACTATGGGGGTGGTGGTGATGTTTATTAAGACTTTGCTGGTTGCAAAGTCAGGTGATTTACAAATCGCCCAGAAACAGCAGAACCCAACTTCCTGAATGGGTCCAAAGGCAAGCCTCCTCAGAGCCATGAAATGCACTAGGTGATCTTGGGCGGGCCATGCTTTCTCAGGTTAATCTCTCTCACGGGGCTGCTTTTAGGGAAATGAGGTTGGAAGTGGAGCACAAATCTAAATAATGAAGAAACAGCAGGAAATAAATATCCATTCAAATTACAATTAAGGAATAAATGCATAGATGTATGTTTAAAATACCAGGCTTGACTTGGAAGTGAATGCTAAAATTATAAACTATAAGGATTTTTCAGCTTCATTCTAGTAAGGTTTATAGTGTGGATATATAGGATGGGTAGCATCTTAAAAAGCAGAGACATCACCTTGCCGACAAAGGTCCACATAGTCAAAGCTATGGTTTTTCCAGTAGCGATGTATGGAAGTGAGAGCTGGACCATAAAGAAGGCTGACCGCTGAAGAATTGATGCTTTTGAATTGTGCTGCTGGAGGAGATGCTTGAGAGTCCCCTGCACTGCAAAAAGAACAAACCTATCCACTTTGAAGGAAATCAACCCTGAGTGTTCACTGGAAGGACAGATCCTGAAGCTGAGGCTTCAATACTTTGGCCATCTCATGAGATTGGAAAAGTCCCTAATGTTGGACGACAGAGGACGAGATGGTTGGATAGTGTCACTGAAGTGACTAACATGAATTTGACCCAACTCCGGGAGGCAGTGGAAGACAGGAGGGCCTGGGGTGCTCTGGTCCATAGGGTCACGAAGAGTCGGACACAACTTAATGACTAAACAACAACAACAACAATATAGGATGGGTATATATATTGTGTGTGTCCAAAACAGTTTTACAAGAAACTCATGTATTTTTAACATATTCTCCCTACTTTTGCCGTACTTTGAGTCAACCTATTGAGCTTCCCAACTAACCCAAAGTAAGGTGAATGATTAAATGTGAAGAGAAGCGAAAACCTAACTGATCAATTTTCCCGCAGTGGCAGTGGTTACTGGTCTTCTCCCGTAAACTTTGACCTGGTTCATTTTGGAGAATGCACAATAACAGCCAGGCTGCCACTACAGTAGCGGCTCTGACCACTTGCAACAGCAGCAGTATTTTTTAAAGGGGGCCCTTAAGGGGGGTGAAAGCAGCTGTGCTGCTAACAATACTAATGGCAATTGCCCCCGGAGACCGTTTTCCTGAAATGCACCTCTTCCCCTAGTTCTGCAACAAATCAGGTGAAATTAAAAAGGCTATGCTAGATCCCTGTAGATACAGACAGGGGGAAATAATTCATTTGGGAACACCACTGTCCCCGAACAGAAGCCAAATATACAGAACATCTGCTGCTATTGCTGCAGTCTTCACTGGGATTTCTGTATTCCCCTATCCCAGCCTTTATGATGAAAATAAAAACAATAGAATGGTGCCACTTTACAGACTAGCAGATTTATTTCTATATAATCTTTTCTGGATGAAGGTCAATTGTAATCCAAGAAAGCTCACACTCAAATAAATCTATTAATCTTGCAGGTGCCACATCTCCTTTGTTGTTATTCCAGTTCAAAGGAGATGTAGCAATCTCAGCACCCACATGGTCAGGCACCTGCCTTGCCTTAAATCTTTCAGCCGATAAAACCCATCACAACAAATTAGTGTGGTGTAGTGCTTAAAATGCCAGCCTGGGACTTGGGTGGTCCAGGTACCATTCCCTCTGTCAGACCTAACACTGAGGGCTTATCCACAGAGAGCATCTGTATATTGCCCATTTATGCATTGGTGATAAGAGGTATTTTTTCTGTTCTCCAGACAATGCAAAAATCATGCATCAGTACCAAAAGTCAAAAAAAACCCTAGCTGTCCAGGGTTTTTTAAATGTACACATGCTTTTCTCCATGTCCCACTGTACTGAGGGAAGAGTTCCGAGAACAAAAGCATCTCCAGTCAGTCAAAAGCTTTCTTTTTACTGCTAATTCACTAAAACAGCAACAAGAAATCCAGCCAAGAAGATGGTTCCTGAAGAGTTTCCTCAAGATTTTTTAAATGCTTGCTTTTAAAGAAAGTAGACTTCAGAAGTAAATTAGCAATTAGTAAACTAGTTCCCACTGCTTTAATTTAGTCCTAATTTGGCAAAGCAGCCACACACACACACAAAAAAGGGGCGGGGAGAGATTTGTAAAGCATTTCCTCCAGATGTTTAAAATACATTGGAACCATTTCTTGAAAGAGACCAATTTCATAAACAGAAATAGATTTTAAGAATACATGTGAACAGAACTTCCACTAAGATCCAGCTTGTTAAGCACAAAAAGGTGGGGTGGGAAACTGTTCCCTAATGATGAGCCCCAAGTGGGTGCCATTAATGATTAAGGGGGTGTCTATATAGGCACTTGACTCACTGCTTGGTCTGCTGCAAGGACAGGCTGGTTCACTCCTAAAGATGGTAATCAGGCAAAGCTGTCCAACCTGCATCCTTTTGTCCCGTCAGGGACTTCTGCTTTTTTTGGTGTGGGTAAGATTGCTCTGTTGTGGCTCATTTCCAGCACATGCAATCTCTGGAAACAAATGAAAAGCAAGCCTTCCTGTTTGAATTGCCAATATTGTTAAGTGGCTTGAGAGCCACTTCAGGGTACTATTGGCAAAATAAAACACTACCTCAGCTCCACGGTGGGGCTGAGAAAGTGGGAAAAATGTTTTCAGTGTATTAAGACAGCACATATATGCTGCATCACTTAAAAAATAAATAAAAGCCCAATCAATACTTCTGTCTGGAAGCAGGAAAAAGCAGGAGGAGGCAACGAGGTGTTTTTTCCCCTCTTCTTGATCAAGTCCCAACCAGAAAACCATTTTTTTTTTGTTTTTTCCTCACTCCTACTTCCAGGAGGAAGTCTTCTATTAGTTTTTTTAAAATTAAGTGATGCAATCCACAAGTTTTCAGTTCCTCAGCTCCCCCACAGAGCCATGGAAGTGATTGTCAATATCCTGAAGTTCCTCTCTTCTTAAGCCATTTCACACTACTGGCAAAAATGAGGGGGTGCTGATAAGTATTGAGCCTTTCCCAGAAAAAATTGATCTAGGAAGCTATAAATTGCAGGGTGTATTGGCCACTTTGTCTGTTTTCAATGGTGGAAAAATTAACTACCTATGATTTTAACTAACCTTTCATGTTCAGCTCCAAAATGAACATGGCAGGACCTCCAGAAAATTTCAATGTGGAAGAGCATAGGACCATAATCAAGTTCCTGTTTCTCCAAGGGAAAGGTGGAAAGCAGATCCATGATGAAACGTCACAAACTATGGGTGACAGTGGCCCTTCATATGCAACACTTAAGCGTTGGGTTGTCAATTTTAGAACTGGCCATTTTGGTGTTGAAAATGAGAAACCCAATGGAAGGCCTGTTTCTGTTTTTGTGCCTCAAATGTGAAAGCCATCCATGACATGATCATGGAGGACCGCTGAATATCAGCCAAAAGTATTGCTATACATCTGAGAATATCATGTGAGAGAGTTGGTGCCATTATCCACAATGACTTGGAAATGAGAAAGCTGGCAGCAAAGTGGATCCCCAAACGTTTGACAACCGAACAAAAGAGGAAACATGTGGAGTCATCGGTGGCTGTTTTGGAACATTTTTCAAGAAATGAGTCAGATTTCCTGGGCAAACTGGTAACTGGTGATGAGACACGGATCTACTGTTATGATCCTGAGACAAAGGAACAGTCTAAGGAATGGAAGCACAGTAGTTCCCCCAGGTCAAAGAAGCTCCGAGTGCAAAGTTCGGTGCAGAAGCAAATGGCAACAGTTTTTGGGGGATAAGAAGGGAGTTCTGCTGGTGGACTACTGTACCTCCAACAGGGTCCAATCATTAATGCAAAATATTACTGTGCTTTATTGACAAAGTTGAGGAAAAACATAAAGGACAAACGTTGAGGAAAGCTCTCCAAGGTGTCATCCTGTTGCATGACAATGCCTCGTCACACACTGCAGACGAAACAATGGCAAAACTGACCTCCTTAGGCTTTCAAATGATGCCCCATCCACCCTATTCTCCAGACCTGGCTCCTTCTGACAACTGTATTATCTGTTCCCCAAACTCTAGAAACACCCGAAGGGACAACGATTTGGGAGTGTTCTGGAGGCAACTCATGCTGCAAATGAGTGACTACACAAGCAGTCAGAAGAATTTTATTTGCAGAGACTTAAGAAGCTGCAGGACAGATGTTGCAAGTACATTGACTTCCTGGGGGGTATATGTAGAATAGTGTGGCAGTTACAGCTTCCGAGCTCAATTCTTTTCTGGGAAAGGCTCAATACTTATCAGCACCCCCTCGTAGACAGCAGGCTGGCGCAGACCAGATAGGATTGCTATCATTACTTGATGTTCTGTTTTAGCTTACAATGTTTAATGGAACCCGCCCGGAGTAGACTTTGTCTAAAACGGTGGGATAGAAATCTAACAAATAAATAAACAAAATTGCTTGAGGTCCATATTCCACTTGGATCTGAGGACTGAACCAAATGGCATACTAGGACTCCTATTTTACTTGATCCAAAACGGGCTTATAGGAAACCTCTCAGATTCTCTTTGTGTGACCTACTTCGTGGGACTAAGGCTAAAACAGGAAGGAGCAGAATTCGTTGCCTTGAGTTCAATGGAGGAAAGATGATATACAAATGTAACTAATAAATATATTTTAGTATCAGCTATCACCACTACCAGCTCATCATGATCTTACAGAGAAATAACTGGTGCTAGTTGGATGGAGAAGTCAATTCTAGTGACATGGTCATACGCAAGGGTACCCAAGAATAAATTTTAAGGCATAAAGTCTGATATCCTCCCCTCCATTAATCCAACTCCCTTTGCCATGAACAAGGCTAAAGATAAGTGCATTTGGGCAGTCACCAAGCCCTCCAAAATAAGTCAGTGTTTCTCTCTTCAGTTTTGACACTTGAGACATTGAAAGATCCATATTACAGCCGAGAGAAGTGCACCCACCCACCCCCAAATGGGCTCCAAAAGATGTATGTAAAGTGAGAGCTTAGGAGATTTTTTTTTTTTTGCCTGCACCTCCCAGAATGTCCAGCCAACACAGACCATAGATGCTGTAATCCAAACAATGGCATTTACTATTTCTAAGACTACACATTCCATTGTCTTCACCAGCACATCCACTGGCTAAGGACAATGGGAATTGCAGTTCAACATATCCAGAAGACAGCAGGAAGGCTTTAAGATCTGTGTTCAAAACCACCATTTCAATACTTACTCTTCCATTTAGCTAAGAATGACAGGCTACTATTTGAGAAAAATAGATGTTTTATTAGGTTTTTTTTTTAAAAAAAGAGATCAAACACTCAAACATTGAAAGCGCCTTTCAAATCACAACCAGGATTTTCCACTAGCATCCTTTTGTCCAGCTTGATCTGCTCCAACAATAGAAAAGCCAGCCACATGAGGTGTTTGCTGCTCTGGTCTGATTTGACAGAGAGACAACGGCAGCCAGCTGGGACCACAGTGATTCGTGCTACAGGAACGGATGCAAGGAGGAACAATAACAAATGTATGTGATAATGAACAGTAAATCAGTACGGACAGCAGCAAATTAGCTTCAAGTATTGCTTGAATCCTTTAAGGCAGGGTAAGTGTGAATATTAATTGCTACTGATGGAGGATTAAGACAGAACTGCCAGAAAGAGGGCTAAGCATTGTGTTGTCTGACTGTCCAAGTATTTGTTCTCCTTTGCTCTGCCCCCCTCCCCGGGTCTGGGATCAGGCAGCAATACACAGGCCAAACTAAGAAATGTCCTTTTAGAAACAGACCTATGCCCAAATGGCTAAGTCAAAGCTGCAGCATAAGCACCAGCCCACAGCAGTGAAAGGGAGAGCCCTGTGGCCGTGTTGACACAGCAGTGGCATACCACTGGGAAAACTGCCTTCCAAACAACTCTTCCCTGACTCCTGGTGCTGCATCGCTCAATCCCTTTTAAATTAAAAGGATGTAAAGTGGGTGCTGAATAAATCATTTTACTGCAGGAGTGCAACTATCCTATGTTAACATTTCTTCTGCTTTGCTTCTCTCCCCTTTGCAAAATTCTCAAGTATGGTAACCTGCCTTCACACATACCGTACACCGTGCTGGCACCAGTTGCTAACACATACTTCTGCAACCCAGTCTCAATCAGATATTGTTGGGCCACAACACCGATCAACTCCAGTCAGCATTTTCAACGCTCAGTGAGGGCATATGTTACAGTTCAAGGCATCCACACGGAGAAAAGCTATAGGGAAGGCGACTTGGGCTCTCCATTCCCCTTGTCATTCCAGGCACCCTACAACAGGGGTTCTCAACCTTCGGCTCGCCAGATGCTTTGGACCTGACGTTCCAGAATCTCGGGCCATTAGGCATGCAGGCTGTGGTTTCTGGGAGTTAAGTCAAAAATATCAGAAAGGCCAAGACCAACTTGAAAAAATTGTCTTAGGAAAAGAAGTTTGTAGGGGAAAGGTCTCTCAACCGCCCCTGCTCCCCTGGACCAATAGAGTAGTGAGAGAGAAGAACCGTTTTCATGGCCATGAAACTAGAACCATGGTCTCTTCATCAGTCAAGTAAGAAGAATCCAACAAAGTTCAATACATTGTATTTATTCATGGTGACAGATTCTAAAGAATCTAGAAAGTTTCATGTCAAGCCTATTGCATGACAAATCTTGATAGCTGCAGAACACATTCAAACACACATCTGGAAGTGCCATTCAAAGTGTCAAACTCTCCAAAGTTTTAGGATTATCTACACGCATACAAAGAAACAGCATGATCACAGCATATGTCTGATGCAGCCTCCATTTGTAAGAATTTCACCGCACACACACCACGAAAAGTGCATTTTTTAAAAAGTCCTCCTGCAAGCCCTTGGTTGTAGGGGAAGGGTTTTTTTAACATAATATTTATATATATATAAAAGAGGCAGTTATATTATTTCAGTTTCTCCCACCATTATTTAGCCAGAAAAGTGCTAGTCAGCAGTGTTACTTTAGTGCAAAACCAGTTCTTCCTCTGTTAAATGTGAACCAATGAACGACAGCTGCAAAACAGTATAGAAATAGCCTTTTCTTGGTGTGGAAAAAGGAAAAACTCAATAAAGCCCCTTCACATTTGTCCACGCAACCAAATTTGTCTCAGAACACGGGAGAATTCCCTGCTATGTAGAAGAAAATTTTTCCCAGAGCCATTTATGTATTTTCATGAAACGCCACCCCTTTGCCCATTTATATACTATTGGACCTCCTTTTAAAAAGTTAGTGGTTACGCTTTGTCTGTCTTGCATGAGTTATGAAAGTGGGCAAAACTGAAAGAGATACTAGTCAACATGGCGGCAGACCTGAAAAGGTTTGGTCTTGTCAACCCAGCTCACATTTCCCAGGAAGAGGCAGAATTTTACCTAGACACAATCCAAGTATGATCTTTTATTTCATTTTTTTTTCAGCCTGCCCCAATATGGTACAGTTTTATTGCAAAGAAAACAAGATAAGTAAATGAGTTTGACCTTCAGTAATATAACCATGAAGCCATCTTCATGTAGCCCTTTCAGAACAGACCTGCCCAAAAGCTAACTGTGACAAACCCAGACCTACTGGGATCTATCACACAGTTACTAAGCTGCCACCAACCATTCCCTATAATAAGTCACACAGACCAGGGATGGATTTTTAAACAATAAAAGAATAAGGTTTATTTTAAATACAAACAGGGTAAATAAAACAATCAGGTGAATAAAATAAAGTAACGTGGCTTATTCTCACACACACAAGCATACAGTTTGGTTCACCTAGAACCTTTAACTTAAAGCACAGACCCTGAACCCATCAGTTCTGGCTACCCAACAGACCCCTGAACCTATCAGGGTGGTACTCTGACCCACAGTAGTACCCTGTCAGACACACAGACTTCCACAACAGCTTCTTCTTCCCCAGCTGCTGCTTCGTCCCAACCCAGTGTCTCACAGTCTGTCTCAGCATCTCCTCTTCACCACACAGGCATCACATATTTATACAGTACAGCCCCTCCTCCTGATGTCCCGCCTTCCACTCCCCATAGGATGGAACTTTCCCTCCAAACCCATGACAGACAGGTAACATCAGTGCTGTTATGTAACACCTCCCCTCTTTAAAAGTTGTTTTGTAGGGGGAAAGCTAAAAGTGCTTTTCACCAAAAAAACAACCTGCATAAAATACACAACATTTATACATACCATATAATACTTACATATACTTACACTCCAAGTTAACCATAGCAAATATGCATTTAAACATTTTACCATATACAGTACATCAATTTACCTTTATTAATACCAACCAAATTCAAAACCAGGTACATTTTAACTTTTTGTTTTCATTATATACATATAGTCCATGTTCTTTCGCCGTCTTCAGTCTTCAGGTCTTCTTGATAAGGCGTCAGCAACACAGTTCACTGACCCTCTGACCACCTTCACTTCAAAGTCATAGTCCTGTAAGTTCAAAGCCCACCTCATAAGTTTGCTATTGTGGGTTTTCATTGTCTTTAACCATTGCAATGGTGAATGGTCAGTACACAGAATAAAATGTCTTCCCCAGATGTAAGGCTTGGCCTTCTGGATCGCGTAGACTATGGCCAAACACTCCTTCTCCACGGTTGCCAAATGTCTCTCACCTTTTTGAAGTTTCCTACTCAGGTAGGACACTGGATGCTGGTCACCATTCTCATCCTCTTGGCACAGAACTGCTCCTACCCCGCTGTTAGACGCATCGGTGTAGATGATGAACTCCCGGTCGAAGTCTGGAGCACGCAGGACTGGATAGTTGATTAACGCCTCCTTCAACCTCTGGAACGCCGCCTCACAGTCGCTGGTCCACGGGATGCGGTCATCAGCCTTCTTCCTCGTCAGATCGGTCAGCGGAGCCGCAATCTCGCTAAACCTCGGGATGAACTTTCTGTAGTAGCCCACCAACCCAAGAAATGATTTGACTTTTTTCTTGGTGTTCGGTCTAGGCCAATCACGAACAGCTTCTATTTTGGCCTCCAGGGGTTTTATCACTCCTCCCCCTACCATGTGACCCAAGTATTTTATTTCTGGGCTACCTAGCTGACACTTGCTGGCCTTTACTGTTAGCCCTGCTGCACTTAACCTCTGCAGCACTAACTCCAGGTGTATCAGGTGATCTTCCCAGGTATTACTGAAGATCCCTATGTCATCAATGTAGGCCACTGTAAAGTCACTGAGCCCTGCCAAGGTCTGGTCCATCAGCCTTTGGAATGTGGCTGGTGCATTTCTGAGACCAAAGCTCAGGACTCGAAACTCATAGAGACCAAAAGGGCTGCAAAAGGCAGTCTTTTCTTGATCCCTGGGATCAATTCTTAATTGCCAATATCCCTTTACCAGGTCCAATGATGAGATGAACCGACAACCCCCTATGGTTTCAATCAGGTTGTCTAGCCTGGGCATTGGGTAGGCATCAGGAGTGGTTACACGGTTTAATTTCCTGTAATCAACACAAAACCTAATGCTCCCATCAGGCTTGTCCACAAGGACTATCGGAGAGGACCAAGGACTAGAAGAGGGGACGATTATGTTCTCCCTCAGCATTTCGTCCAACTCCTTCCGCACCTTGTCCCTATAGGGTCCCGTTACTCGGTATGGGGATACTGCCTGCGGGGGTGCATCCCCTGTGTGGATCCGATGCATCACTCCCTTCACTATCCCCGGCTTGTTGGAAAACACCTGTTGATATTTATTAAGCAGCATTTTTAGTTCTTGCTGCTGGTCTTGGGTGAGTGCCGGACTGATCTTTACCTCCTCTGGGTTGTATTTTACTTCCCCTCTACCCTCCCAGAAGGGTAATTCAGCTTCCTCACTCTCAGCTGCTTTTATCGCGAATAAAACCCTCTGTTCCCCTCTGTAGTAGGGTTTTAGGGCATTCACATGAACCACCCTCCTTGCTTGGTTCTCCTCCTGCTCTATTAGGTAGTTCAGATCTGACATCTTGGAAATGACCCTATATGGTCCTGCCCATTTGAGCTGCAGCTTATTCTCTCTGCAGGGCCTAAGCCAAAGCACTTCCTCCCCTGGGTCAAAGCGCCTCTCTCTAGCTTTGCGGTCATACCATGTTTTCTGTTTGACCTTCTGCGCTTGCAGGTTTTCTGCTGCCAGCTCTAGATTTCGCTTTAGGTCATTCATCAAGGTGTCTATGTATGTCACAACATCTTGTGGGTCATCCTGGGTGACCTGCTCCCAAATTTGTTTGATCAAATCAAGGGGCCCTTTCACCCTTAAGTGTGCAGCAAACATGTCAGAGTGACCCCTTTTTAAGATCATAGGGCGATACTTTTCAGGTACCACCAGCTGACTTCTGATCCCATCTCCCCCTTTTGAGGTATTCCTCAGGGTCTCTCTATATAAAATCCCCTTTTCCTCCAGAAATCTCACTGGGGTTTCAGGTGTTAGCTGGGCGTCAGTCACCTGTTCAAAACACTTTTGGAGAGTGGCGTCTGCCTTTTGCTCCTGTCCAAATCTGCTATCTGTGGTTAAGGTTTCCACCACAGCTTCTGAACTCCCCTCTGCTTCAGTCTCTGGCTCATCATTACCCCCCTGAACTGTCCCTGTGGTGGCTTGTGAGCGTGTAATCACTAGCACCCGTTTCACATGTTCAGCCAGGTCATTTCCCACGAGCACGGCTGCTGGCAGAGTCGATGAAATCGCTATCCGCCAATCTCCCCTCCAGCCTTGAAAGTTGACAGGTACCTCTGCTACTGGCAGAGAGATTATCTGCCCCTCAATCCCTGCCACCTTCATGCTCTCATTTGGGATTATAAACTCCCTAGGGATGATATCTGGATGGCACAGGGTTACCTGGGAACAAGTGTCCCGCAGTCCCCTATACTGACGGTCAAGTATTCCTACGTCCACCCCTGCTGTCTCAAACAACTGAGAATCTGTTTTTATCAGCAAGCAGCGCTTCACCTCCATAAGAGGACCATTTTCCTCAGCCTGATCAGCAGAGGCAGCTGTCCCAGACTGAGTAGCCATGGCAACCGGCTCCCTCCGTGACACTGAGCTTTGCTCTTTCTGGACACAGAACACAGCTTTTGGCTTGGTCCCACTAGAATTATGAGGCACATTTCCTTTTATCTGCTTCCATTTCTCACACCCTGAGATTAGATGGCCCTTTCCCTCACAGAAATAACATTTTCTGCTGTACTTGGAGTCTTTCTCCTCTGGGTTTGGTTTTCCCTCCAAAATCTGGTTCCTGGACTGGCTCTGCCCAGAAGGTTTATCAACAAAATGGCCGCCCATTTTTGGCAGGCTCTGAACTAACCCTTTGGAGTACTTAGGGTCCCATGTTTCCCTCATGTTTTGTTCAGAATAATTCAGGTTTTGAGGTTGTGCCTTAACCTGTGTGCCTTCTTTTGGTTTCTTTTCCAGCTCCTTTTGCTTAGCCTCAAACTCAGCCCTGATCTGTAAAATTTCTTCCTCAGCCCTAGCTTTTATCTCTTTTACTTTTTCTTCAGTCTTATCTCTGATTTCTTTTAATTTAATGTCTTTTTGCTGATTATATTTTTCAAGATCTTGCTCACTTTGTCTGGCCTGAGCCTCATACTTTTCTCTTTCCGCAATTTCTTCAACTGATAAATTGTTGTTTCTCTTATTGAGGAATGTTAATTCTAATTGTGCCATTCTAATTCTGTGTTTCAGTTCCATCTCTTCTATCCTCATGGCCATTTCCCTTTTCCTGGCATCTGCCTCTACCTGACTGATTTCAGCTCTTTCTCTGGCCTCACTTTCCATTCTCTCTATTTCAAATTGCCTCATCCTCAGTTCATGCTGTTGGGCTATGATCATTTTCCTAAGTTCTGGGTTTTGTTCTCCTGTGCTGTCACCCTGCACTGAGCCAAATTCATCCTCAGAACCTTGGTCCACCTGGGGGTCTTTCACTTCACCCATTTCTGCTACTTGGCTTCGAGTCAAGGGCATAACCCCCCTCAGAACAGGCTGCTTTAAAAAGTCAAGCCTCAAAATAAAACGACCACTTTTTTTCCTTTTTGCCTCAGAACCAGCTCTCCCTAGAGATTGCTGCTGTTCTTCAGCACTACTTGCAACAGTATCGAGTCAGAGCCTACCCCCCTCTGCTGGGCCTCTCAGCTGGCAAGCTAGCTCGCTGTTGCTACGCAGATTTTCCTCAGCTTTTTCCCGCCAAAACTAGGCTGCCTCAGAGCACCTTAATCTAAGTCTCCCCAGTTGGCACGTTCTTCTACTAGCGCACCTCCCCGTGAGGTACACCTAGAAGATTACCTACGCGCCTCAGACTGTCCCTGACTAGACCCCCCTTGCTCTGGGCACACCTGCCAAGGCTTTGCTGGACCACTGGACAACTGGACCAGTCGTATCCCACACGCTGGACACCAATCAATGTGACAAACCCAGACCTACTGGGATCTATCACACAGTTACTAAGCTGCCACCAACCATTCCCTATAATAAGTCACACAGACCAGGGATGGATTTTTAAACAATAAAAGAATAAGGTTTATTTTAAATACAAACAGGGTAAATAAAACAATCAGGTGAATAAAATAAAGTAACGTGGCTTATTCTCACACACACAAGCATACAGTTTGGTTCACCTAGAACCTTTAACTTAAAGCACAGACCCTGAACCCATCAGTTCTGGCTACCCAACAGACCCCTGAACCTATCAGGGTGGTACTCTGACCCACAGTAGTACCCTGTCAGACACACAGACTTCCACAACAGCTTCTTCTTCCCCAGCTGCTGCTTCGTCCCAACCCAGTGTCTCACAGTCTGTCTCAGCATCTCCTCTTCACCACACAGGCATCACATATTTATACAGTACAGCCCCTCCTCCTGATGTCCCGCCTTCCACTCCCCATAGGATGGAACTTTCCCTCCAAACCCATGACAGACAGGTAACATCAGTGCTGTTATGTAACACTAACGTGTTCACTCCTTCAGCTCCCTTTAAAAAAAACAAAACAAAAGACACCCCCCATGAAGAGCTAACCTGAACTGAGACATTCACAAGGAACTGCCAGGCAATCCAAAACATCAGGAGAGCATTGGGGAAGAACTATTGTGCTGTATAAGTAGTTACTTCAAAAGCGCAAGTATTTGTAGAAGACACCAGAAGTTCCTTGAATAAAGGTATCTGTCTTTCAGCAGCTCTGTCTGGTAGCAGAAAGCACCCAACGTGGGGCACATCCATAATCCTTTAGCAAGAGACCTACTGCTAAGCTATAAAATCCTCATCTTACTCCGACATGGAGATAAGCAGGCAGCCAAAAGGAGGAACAGACCAAGGCTGGAGATGGTGCTAGAGTCAGCCTGCTGTTATTTTTTTTCAGCAGGGACTTTGGGGTTCTTGGCCTGAAAGCTAAATCTGGAACCGAAACTGCTACCAAGAACATAATTTAGACTTTAGAAATTTAATTTTTGTGATCTAGAACTGCAGAATTCCCCCAGCCAGCAAGGCCATGTTTGCTAGAGTATTTGGGGAGTTCTAGACCAAAAACTTCATTTCTCCAAGTTCCGCAACAGACTGATTTGCCACATCTGGTCATGCTTCAAGTCCAGACTCAGTTCGGTGCAAATGGGTGGTCACTTTTTAAATATTAAAACAGGACCGCCCCTTTCCCTCTCAAAAGAATGTACTGACATGAAAAATGCTCATCTAAATATTACTTTATGAACTCATCTCTTCAGGTTTTGGCACTAGACATTTCATTGAGTAATACTTTGGGGGCAGATTTTCAGTCCCTTTCTCGCCAAAATAATGACTACGTATAACAATTCATGTTTGTCAAACCTCTCCATTGCTATGAATTCAACCCCATGTCCCTTCTCCCCTCTCCCAGTTCTGTTCTGACCACTGATCAGTACTGCTGGTCCATCAGGCAGCAAGCCATGGGTTTACTGCCTGATGGCTGCTCTTGGAAGCCTCTGCCTGCTTCAGTTACCTTGACAGAAATGATCAGGTGAGCCATTCCCCAAAATTAACTGTAGACAGCCTGAACTGAACTACCCATTGGGAGCTTTGCCCCCATTGGAAAAAAAAAGGTTACAGGCACTTGAATAGGATTTCTTTGGTCCCTTAAAAGGAATCAGCCACTTTGGCATCTATTCAAAAGGAGAGTTTGCACAGCCTCTAATGCTTCCTGTACTTAAAAAAAGGGGGGGGGGAGGAGAATCAGCTGGCATTTCAGGAAGTGCAGCTCTACTTTTAACCTAATCCTATCCACCTACCCCATACATAACTCAAGCATTTTCTTACTGTAAACATTTTTGGTAACTACTCATAACACTGCACAATTTCCCCACAACATACAGCAGACTTAGTTCCAATGGAAGAGCAAAAGGCCCTTGTTTCTTCTTGAGCACACAACCACCTCTGCTCCCCCAGAGGTCAAGAGCCAATTTCCTTGCCGGACACTCAGCTGCAAGGGAGCCACGTTGGGTAGGAGTGGCTGCAAGGCAGAACAGGTTGCATGTGGGTGACATAGTAATTGACATTGATCTCACTGACATAAGGTGCTGGCTGATAATAGCAGGTCACGTTCGTAACTGTGGGGATTATGTTCTGCTCTGCCAGGACCCGCACGGCCAACATGGCAATGAGGTTGAGCGTCTGCCGCCTTTCATGTCCCATCAGGCACACTGTACTCTCATTGACCACTCTGTGCAGGGTCATCAGGCAATCGTATCTTTTACTCTCCATCCCAACAAAGTGGCTCTGGAGATAAGACTCTAGCTTTCGCTGCTGTTCCCCAATGTCAGGAAAGTCTATAAAAAACCGGGAACACATGTATCTCTGTAGTGCCTTCATGTCAACTTCCGATTTGGGCTTAAATCCCCGCACAAGAAGGTTGCAGTACTTCAGAAGCCCCCCTCCTCTGATTTCCTCTGGATTTCTTGTGGCAATGATTCGGTTTCTCAGGTGGTCCATGGCCTCCTCAAAGTCCCCGTACATGCTTTCGCCAGTGACTGTTGGGTGGAAGTTTGCAGACATGGGGTTCTCCGAGCACTCTCCAAAAAGCAACAGCGAGTCCAAGATGATCTGAAAAGAATCCACGCTGAACTCAAACTGCCGTCGGAGAGAGTCTACAAATTTGAGTTCCACATTCTTCCCACTATTGTTTGACAAGGATATAAGGCTCCAACGATCTGTTTCATTGCACACTTTCACTAGTTTCTGCACATAGGCCTCCTTCAGAGTCATGGGAGTGATCTTTTCTTTGTTTACCCCCTCAGGAAGGAAGTCCAGGAGACAGTCCATCACGACATCTTTCACCTGCTGGAAAATATCCTCGCTTTTCAGATCCACCCCAAAAATGAGATCCAGATCTTTATAGCCCAGGCCACTGTCCTGATGCAGCACATAGCTAGCTGCTGAGCCATTCAACCTCACGTTGTAGACAGGGATGCCCTGTTTTTCTAAACGGCTACGGACCACCTGCAAGAAAAGGAAAAACAGACTGTTGTAAGTATTGTGAGTTACCAAAAAAGGGGAGAAAATTCCAACAAATGTCTGGCTAAGGTGTTACCCCGCATGAGTTTTTTCACTGGACATTGTTTTTTTGCGATTGCTAATTCTCTATGGGGGAATTTCGCTGGACAATGTTTGGTCCCTGCTTCGCAAACCGGTTTTCGCTAGACGATGATTTTGATAGCTCCCTCCATACTCGCAAAATGGGCGTTTTCGGGACCTAAGCTTCGTAAGACAGAGATTTAAACAGCTGATCGGCAGTTCGCAAAGCAGCTTTCCTATGGCCGATCTTTGCTAGACAACGACGAATCTTCCCCATTGGAATGCATTAAACAGGTTTCAATGCATTCCAATGGGGAAATAAATGCTTTTAACTAGACAATGATTTCGCTAAACAGCGATTTCAGTGGAACGGATTATAATCATCTAGCGAAGCACCACTGTACCTGGACTGGGTTCTCATTATCTGTTGAGCAACGGCCACATAAAAAGCTCAAGTATTCATTCACACTATGCAGCCCCAACAACTACTACCACCACCACCATGATCATGTCACCTTCCTATGTCTTCAAGAAAGAGCACTCTCACTTGTGGTTTCTTGCAAAAAAAATTTGCAGTGGAGGAGACTACTCTAGCCCTTCTTGCCCCACAGACAAGCGATACATTAAATTTGGTTGCCGCTGCCAAATTTCAGTGGGGCCACATCCAACGGTGGCAAGGTTCACCCTGCTAACCTACAAACTGTAGCGTCCTATTTTAAAGTATATTCAGAAAATGATGAGCAGCATATGGGTAAGAGTCCAGTGTAAGACATGTTCTTAACATCAGTGATCAAGTACCCAACAGCTTTTGAGAAATATAGTAGCAGCTGCAGGGGGGGGGCAGATTGCCATGTTTCTGGGGAAAATGCTTTTGTTGGATGTATCATCGCTTCCCTAGAATTGCTCCATGGAGTCAACAGAACCTCTTAGAGAGCAATTAAAACTGACAAGTGGTATGGGCCAAAAGCATACATACTAATGCAGTGTTCCCAACCTAGGGGACAAAGGTCCCAAAGAGGGTCACAAAGTGATAAATTTAAGCCCTTGTTATTTTTTTTCCCTTGACTTTTCAGAGTGGGATGTTAAGGTTAGTGTGCATGCGTATGTATGAGAAACAGGGCCTTTAGGGGAGAAAGAAGCCTCTGCTTTCAGAGAAGAAATTACTTTCCCCTATGTAAAAACACAGAAACACAGCAGGGGGTGTGTTGCAGGTTACCCAGTTCTTACAAAAGGGGGTTGTGACTCGAAAAAGGTTGGGAACCACTGTACTGACCGATGCCAGCTACTTTTTTTCTTAAACATTTCCAGAAAATCCAGTCATCAATGATTTCACATTGCCACCTAGTTTGAACTTAAGTAACCTTCAAATCCTGGCGCTTACAACAGCTATAAGGAAGGAAGACAAGCATGCTAAAACCTTCACGTTGGAGATCTCTCCTTGTTCTAACCCTAAGGCAATTGAACTGCCTCCTCTTTTATTCTTTGGCAAGTGTTTCCCAGAACTTTCTACAAAGAAGTGAAAAAATGAGAAGCCTGGGAATGAAGGGAGGGACCTGTAACATCAAACACGTTTCATACAAGGTGCCTTAAGATGCCTGATATGCCCTTCATACTCTCTCTCTCATTCCTGGAGTTGCTCTTATCAAGGCTCCAGGATTGCAAAGCTTGCCAACAGCAGACCAAAGCATCATCTATATGGCAAAGCCATGGGCAAGCAGTCTGGCCACCTTTAGGGATCTGAGAGGCTGGCATCAAGGTAAACTAAACATCAGTTGTAAGAATTAACCACTCATTAGGTGCTAGCTTTCGAGAATTAAATTGGGCTAAAACAGTGTGGCATGCTACGGAGACATGAGGTCACATCCCAAGAAAAGTCTAACTTCAATAAAACCATGGAAAACGGAGAGAGCTCTCCACCCTAAAGAGACAGACGGAGACTTCAGGAGGCAATGGCTTTGAGTTTGGAAGATCTGAGCAGAAGTAGCAATGAGATCACCTTTTGCAGTTACTGATCCATAGGCTTGCCCTAAGTTGCCGGTAACTTGATGGCATACAACAACTCTTCCCCACCCTGGAAAGAACTTAGGTGAATCCCATCAGAAGCACTCTTGGCCATCTTCCAGACAAAGTCAGACTCAAGCATCAAGAAGCTAACATGATTTCTGCCTGGGAGACATGCTTATAGAAAGGATGCATTTTTATAAAGAAGAACACAATCTTCACAAGCTGAATTGCAGAAATTAGACGATGAATGTATTCCTGCCAAGGATCCAACAGCGACAGGGCACACGTTTTGTTACTAAGCTTTTGGGTATATTAGCAAAGGAGTTAACTACTTACTTTTATTAATAAAGATTTTTTTTTAATCAGTCGCTTTGCCTAAATAAAGAGGGAACTTTAATTACAATTTGGATTCCTCAGTCACCTTGAGAACAGATTTGAGAACTGTGAGCCCCTTTATTTCTAAAAAGCATAAAATAGGTCTGCAATGCTTTATGAACAAAAATTAACAGGTACAATTCAATCTGGATGCAATAATGAAAACAGGTTTTCTTGTTGTTTCTTTTGCCAGCTACTATAAGTATCTAACATACTGAGCAATTTATTGGCAAACCACAGCTTATAAAAGAGCCCTCTTTTTGTAAAGTATATGCAGAGGAACTATATGCCATCTACACACCAGCAGGACCAGAACACAAGCCGAACTATCTCAACATCTAGAGTTCCTTACCTCTTTTGGTTTGGCAGCACAGAGCAAGTAGTACAGACGCAGTATTGCCTTTTTCGGTTACTTGCTTGAAATTGGCAACCTCTGCATTTAGTGCTGTGTAATGTTTATCTGGTCAGTCTCACTTGCCTCTGTTTATAGAAAGTTGCTATGAGCAATTAAGTGCTACTATGGTTTTCAAAAGTATAGGAAGAATAGTAGTATCTGGCTTTTAACGTTACCGAAAGCTACAAGGGTGTGACATTTCTCACAAGAAGAGGTGTGGGCAAAATTTAAGGCCAACATCATATACAGTGGACCCTCGACTTACAGACGGCTCGACTTACAGACTTCTCTGGCCACAAAATTTAGGTTCAAGTTGCAGCCGAAGAATCAACTTACAGACCAGGAAAAAAAAACAAAATCGAACAAAAACGGAACAAAAACAGCCGGTTACGGATTAATTGGTTTTCAATGCATTGTAGGTCAATGGAGACTCGACCTACAGACTTTTCGACCTGCAGCCACTGTTCCAATACAGATTAATTTCGTAAGTAGAGGGTCCACTGTAGTGGTGAGAGGATATACTGTACTGGGATAGAGGAACTCACATTCAAATCTTCACTGAGCCATGAAATAGGGTTGCTGACTTTGAGCTATTTTAATCACCTTGTACACACTTGAAGGTAGGATAGGCATGCGAGTAATAAATAATTGGACAGACCTGTCACAAAGAGGACGAGGCTCTTCTTAAAGCCCTCCATACTTTGCTACTCTTGGATAGATCAGGCTATAGTGTCCTTTAATATTTGCTCCAGCTAGTTTTTACTACTAACCTTGGGCAGTCTGCATGCCTCATTATGCTTCACAATATAATGACCAGAATCCTGTTGGCATAAGGTACACCATTCAATTCTGGTGACATCATCAGCTGTGGCCATAAGCAGCTTTCAGGAGTCACAAAACAGGGTAGAAAATAATTTAAAGCTGGATAATCGCCACTGATGGATTCCTAGGACAGATGGGATCCCTAGAAATCCCCAGAATCCAGCAGGGGAAAATAGGGCTATGGCACAGCCAGAGCTGGTGACATAACTGCAGGCACGCAGGGTAACATATGCCAAAAGGATTGCAACCACTAAAAACCAAAACCAAACAGGAGTGTCTCCTGAAGGTTATCTCACTCACGTTCACTGCTTGTTATGGTTTATTATGAACTCTACAAATGAACTATTACTATTAGCCGGGTGAAAACCACAGTTAGATGCCACAGTTTGTTATTGGTTTATGCACTCTGGCTTGTTGTTACATCTGAAACCAGAGCCATGGCTTGCTTCCCCAGCTGTCATGTGCCTGTCAAACCATGACTAAAATCACAAGTAGAATGTGTTGACACAGGCAACATACAATCTGAAATGACTAGTGTTAGCCTCTGTCTCTATGTTCAGTATCAACTATGCTGCAGGAGTCCAAAGGTTTAATCCCATCCCATTGCTTTCTGCTTCTATTTCATCCTTTTCATGTCACAAAATTATGCAGAGTTGAAATTAATTCAAACTACGTAGTAAGCAAGTATCATCCCTGGTACTCATGGGCTCACAAAAATCATAGTATGTAGTCTTCCTTCGGCCCTCAAAAATGTGGAGCATATATGATGTGACCCTCCTGCTGAAAAGTTTGGAGACCCCTGACTTAATGCAATAAGCAACCCTCCTGCACTCTCCAAACTCTTATGCTTGCATTATGATTCTGAAGGATCAACAATAAGAAGCCGAAATCCAACAGTAGCCACTGGTAGCAAACGTTGCCCTAACAAGATTGCTTCCTACACTAGAAGATAATTCAAGTAAATAATGAAAAATGTGGAGCAGTATTTATGAGATGCACAAGAGGTTTAATAAGTTTTTATGATTGACAGTTTTGCTCTGTCTGCTTATTCTAGGCCAATGCTAGATGGTCATACTGGATCAGCCATAAGGCATTTCAAGTTTTAGTGGCTGCACACTTTTGAAAGTTAAGACAACACTAGCTTGGGTTCATTTTCAACTTTCATAGCAGACTAGAGGCCACTTTTCCTAGGATACAGCAATATTTTCCCTTAATTTCATCTTCCAGCATGGCATCAGTAATGAACTGGAACAGACAGTAACATGAATAGTTTGTTCTAAATAAAAAAAAAAAGTCTGTATGTGCACATACATTCATTTCAATAGTCTTCATAGTAAAGTGTTGGGTTTTGTCTGTAATATAGGGATATATAGCTCACAATACAGTTAGAAAAAAACTGCGTGAAATTTAGCTTTTTGTATAGTGTGACTGGCCCAATGTAGGACATTTGGTACATAAAATCCATAATACTTTACAATATTTTATGAATGTGGACATCCACTATGGTCTACTCCTGGAAAATGCTATTGTGAAAGACAGTTTTGTTACTAGGCTGCTCTAAAACACCAGAACCCAATATATCTTATTTTACATTAGTGAGTCACTGCAGAGGAATGAAGCCACCTCCCATTCAAAATGAATATGCAAAGAGCTTATTGGCACAACATCAGTGCCTACTAAGCAGAGTGTTGAGCCTTTATAGACAAACAAATACCTAGTAATTTGCAGCAGCAATGACACAGCCAAGTGGACTATTTCAGGGCAAATGGATTGTACTGGAAGCAACCTTTAATGTCGCCCAGCTTCTCACTGGAGGCAATCAACAAGCATGAGGATTAACAAGCATCAAAGCCAGTAATGGCTTTCAGCTTTTCAGGGCAAGTTTCTAACACAGATTAAGAAATATACAGTAATAGTGCTTTACTGTATTTACACAGAGTTCAGAAAAGTTACATTTTGGACTCTACCTCCCATACTTCCCAGTAATCATGCTGGCTATAGGGATCTGGGAGGTGGAGTCCAAAAAAGAAAACCTTTTCATGTTATGTGTATGACAAAAATCACAACATGTTCTCTCCATCCCAAACGAAGCAGTCTTCATAAAAAGGAATACAGTGGTGCCTCACATTACGTTAATTCATTCCAGCGAAATCGCTGTAAAACAAAAATGTCATAAAGCGAAAATAAAAAAGCCATTGAAACGCATTAAAACCTGGTTAATGCGTCCCAATCGGCTAAGAACTCACCATCCAGCAAAGATCGTCCATAGGGGCGGCCATTTTCGGGTGCCTGTGCAGCGAAAAATGGCTCCGAAACACAATGGGGAGCCATTTTGAGCATCCAGTGGCCATTTTGAAAACCCAACGATCAGCTGTTATGATCGTCAGGAAGTGAAAATCGGTTCCCCAAACAGGGAACCGATCACCGCGCAGCGAAATTCCCCCATTCAAAACGTTGTTTGCGATCGCAAAAAACTCGTCGTAATGCAGATTCGTCGTTAAACGGAGTGCCCGTCTTGCGAGGCACCACTGTATCCTATGAATGTGGTGCAGAGATTTGAGTGCTGTTATAGGTCAAGAGGCCAAGGCTCAAATCTCCTCTGTCACAGAGCCTAGGGGCAGGAGACTGCTCCTTGGGCTAGTAATTTTCTCCTTGCCAAATCTATTGCCTAAAGATTGGATATAAAAGCAATTCAATAAGCAAGGTAAGATTAGTATACTGTAGTAGAGAGGATGGGAAAGTATAAAGGAAAAATACTTGAGAGCAGAACTGGACACTCACCCTATAAGACTTTTATGCCTCCAAGTTATTTAACACACATCACTTTGATTCGCTTAGGTGCACAGAAGTCATACATGTCAAGACATACACTGGCTTCTGTTTACTCTTTCACATGCACAACTCACTCCATCTAATTTACAGAAATACACAGCCCGTATGGTCTGTCCATATGTTTTTACATTCCAAATAGAAATTTTGAATCTTCACTATGATCTAATGTGTCGAGATTCTTATCTTAGCTCTGTTTGGCAGTAAGCACCAAGATTATA
Organism: Pogona vitticeps; assembly: GCF_051106095.1. NCBI lineage: Eukaryota > Metazoa > Chordata > Lepidosauria > Squamata > Agamidae > Pogona > Pogona vitticeps. Next base: position 10,187,532 of record NC_135791.1, on the reverse strand, counting down.
AATGGCTTGGAAAGTCAGCGATAAGCGTTCAGCTGAACGGTGACTATGCAATTATATGTCACAAGCTGTGCCCATCTCAGCCGATCATGCTGCCCATAAAAGTCTGTATCAGGGCCACTAATATTCCAATGAGAACACTAGAAATTACTCTGACGTTTGGGGTGGAGTTACCGCCAAGTACTTTTCTGGTAAGTGCACATTAAGTCAGCAAAGTTTTGCAGAGTAAGTTGCTTTTGGACCTGTTGAACCTGTAGGCTCGATCTTTGTTATTAACCCAGCAGGCATAAACAAGAGGCAGAAACAAGACATCAAAGTGATGTCATGTGGGCATGACCAAGAATGTGGAACACATTTGCCCTACCATATTTAGTCTCCTGCCACCAAGATAATATCAAAGAACAAAAGCCATTAAGAACTCTCTATTGCCAACATAGTAGTGAGAAGATTCTCACCATTTGACATGAGCTTTGCCTTCATTACTAAGTTCTTTATGTGATAATGACCAATGTTCAATCTTTCCTTTGTTCCTGCCAGTTCTATATAGAGTACATTTATAGCAGCTGCCACTTCTGCAGGTGGAGGCCATGGAGAGGTAGCTTGGAAGCCACAGCACCCAACAGGGGATGATTATCTCAGCTTAAGCCACTTCACATTGCTGTTGTGATTATTACACATATATGAATTTCAGAGCAGACCTATTCAGCAGCCACTATCTTTACAGTACTGCCCAACATTACTGAAGCCAACAGCAAAAATCCTGTTGCCCAGCATAGTAAATCACACCAAAGGTAGCCCACTAAATAAGTGGCTATTTAATACGTTAACTCCTCCATAAGTTCCATGGATTCAAATGATATACTAAAGTAAGTCCATTCAGATCAATGGAATTTAACACCGTTGACTCAACAATTTTCTACTGATTCAATGGGTGTACTCCAGTGTGATTTCCTATGCTATTACTATTTTGGTCACTAAGCCCAGCTATACATACCTCTGTCCATTTTAGTTCCACTCCAGGCCATCTGGGCAGGGAACACTACCAAGGACATATCTGTAATCTTCAGCATAGTATATGAACATGTTCACCATGGTCCTTAAACTTAGTATTTAGTGCACATAACACCCCCAAGCATGTTTCCCAGTCACAGGAAACTAGGAACCTTACTCCCATTTTTTCCCATCCCTGTTCCACAGATATAAGTCCTAGACAGGCATTTTCAACCCAAAGATCAACTAGAAAATTCCGAGCCCTGATGGCATAGAGCCAAGGTCGAGGGACCACATATCACTAGCTCAGCAGATTTATTTTCTGCTAGCAGATTCCAAGCTCCATATAAGCTGACAGTGGAGTGCCAAGTACAGAGGCAGGCAGCATGCAAACTCATCAGGGCAGAGTTCAACATTTGACTTGATCTGCTTCGATTAAGCTAGCCTGCAGTGGCCTCTCTAGCTGACCAGTTTCCACAGGCAGGAGCTGATCTGAGTGACATTTTATTCTGGCTCAGAGTATCTGGGCAATGTCACATTCTAGAACTTCTGCCATGCTTTGACTTTAAGCCAAGGCCTGAATTTTGAAACAACCGCATCAGCCTGCCAGCATGGACTGCAAAGTGGAACTGAGTAACCTAAGTGTGGAGTAATGAACCGAAGCAGCTCATAAAGATCCACCTGCCTGCATTGCTTATCCTACCCCATTATTTGCTACATACCTGTAGCACCTTTAATCTGTGGGCTTAAGGCAGCACATGTAGTTCTCCTGCTCCCCTCTTTATCCTCACAACAACCCTGTAAATTAGGTCAGTCAGAGACAGCAACTGGCCCAAGAGCAGCTAGACTGGGTTTCATGATTTAATCTGGATTTGAACCCAGATCTTTTGAACCTTGTCCAGCATCACCACATAAATTCATTCTGCATCACTTTGGAATCCTCTGAAATAAGTTAACATTCTCTGAACACAAGATGTAAGGAACCAGCACTGGCAAGGTTTTAAGCTGTCTGGACTATTTTCATTCCGGCAATATATATACACAACACACAATATTCCCTTTTATGTTTCAACACTCTGCATTTGCCTTTAAAAACATTGAACTGCAAATGTGCCAATAAAAAGTAAGCAGATAGTGAACTTTTGGGCTCAAGATTCCTATGGCTGACACATTTATGTCCTGCCTAGCTTTGCTGTGGGTGATGGCAAACGCAGAAGTATTGTTGAAAATTGATCAGTGTTCAGTGACACGTGGAAACACAACAGCAGGCCGTGTTCTGCTAATTACAGAAAAGCACTGTATCAAATATACTGAAAAGACAGTAACTTCCCAGCTATTAGGAGCCATCAGCCCAAAAATACACTTACATGTGGGAGCACTAATACCTATTGCTCTTGCTTCAACAGACACTGTGCTTTACAAGAGGTTGAATGCATGTTTACCTCAGAAAGGGAAACATCCTCCACAGATACCAAGTGATTTGAATATCCTAGTTTCTTCCTCTAAGGGCCATAACTATGTAACAGCTCTCCAAACCAAGTTTGGTTAAAGAGGTTACCTCAGATAATTCAAGTGCTACATTGACTACTGGCTTGCATGCAAGATACAACCCCGCCCTGCCCCAACTTGAATCCCATCGTGCCAACATTCTCACTGAAAAATATCCCTAGGTGATGCCGTCTTGAAGATCTACACTGGCAAACCTGTTCAGTCTTAGAACATGGGGCCCATCCAGAGTACCCCAAATACCCTTCACCACACCCTCATTTTAGCATCATCTTTCCTTCCATTTCCATCTCCGCCAACCTTATCGATACCTGCCCTATGACAGCAGCAAAAACTCCAAGCAATTTTTTTTTTTTTGCAAGGGAGGGGACGGTGTGCTTTTCAGGTACTGTACTAATAAACTACTGTTTCTATCCTCACTGACAATTAAACTTGCTATCTGGGGCTGATGGGAACAAGAGTGCATACAACACCAGGACAGCCAAAGCTTCTTCCCTCCACACCTGTATCAGCTGAAAAGCCTGGAATGATCCAGAAGCTTCTATTGGATAGACTGCTGCCCCCCAAACCATTTCTTTTCTGCTAGAATCTGACTGGACCTCATGTTGTTTACTTTGGGACATTTCTCTTGCCATCTCTCCCTCCTACCACTATCCAGTCCAGAGAAAGCACGTCTAGAGGGAAATGGGGGGGGGGGGGGGAGAATTCATGAAAGGTGGAAAAAAGTGTTTGGGAAATAAAGAGTGAGGAGGCTGAGGGCCATTTCTCCAAAGATTTGCCCCAGCTGCCAGATCCATCAGCACTATGCTCACAAACCTAGGGATGCTCTTCTAAAATCTTATTCTATGCAGACACCCATTAGAGCAGTGGTTCTTAACCTTTGTTACTCGGATGCTTTTGAACTGCAACTCCCAGAAACCCCAGTCAGGACAGCTGGTGGTGAAGGCTTCTGGGAGTCGCAGTCCAAAACTCCTGAGTAACCCAAGGTTAAGAACCAGTGCATTAGAGGAACTTTCAGGTACTCTGTTCCATTCCCCCAAAATGCTGCTGTGTGTCATGATTCCTTTTCAAGTAAGACAGTCGAACACAGCATGAGGTCATAGGCTTCCACCTCTTGTGAACACAAGTCCTGACGAGAAATGTGCATCCTTTTTCCATATTAGAAGTGGGGTGGTGCTGTTCACTCCTAATCCTAAATAATGCACACAACAGACTGTGAGAAGAAATCTCCAACTGAAACTGCTCCCTGCTCATTCATTTTTTTCCTTCTACAACTCTTTGCAGCCAGATATTTGTTAACCCTCTTAACTCTCAAGCAACATCTGTTACCATGGTTGCAGCAGTTCTACTAAACAACTGAGGAACAACATTCGTACAACAATTTAACTTCTGGCTTCCAAGTCCAGGCCAAAAAAAAAAAAAGGCATGCGGTAAGACATATTTATGAGAGTTACCTTTTAAATGGTAACTTGAATACCACCACCAGGTGGCAGTTCTTTCCTCGCAGCCATCATCTTTATGGATTTATGGTTTCATTAGCTTTTGTACCTACTGTAAGCCATCAAATCTTGCAGCTTAAATTGGTGGTTCTCAATTTTTGGGTCTCCAGATATTCTGGACTTTCATTTCCAGAATCCCTGACCACTACAGACACTATCTGGGCCTTCCTTAGATGGAAGCCAAAAACCACAGGGGGGGGGGAAGGGGGGATTGAGAACCACTTGTATAATAATTTCATAGTGTAACAATGTTAATTTTTGTTGCAACTGGCTAATAATATCAATAGCCCCAATGTATCTGGCCCCACAATGGTCCCTTTCTTATTACTTTAAAACCAGGAACTCTTCTACTTGACAACCTTAGAGAAAGGACACCTTGAAGCATAGTTTGTCCCATGTCGACCTGCTTGAATAGCCATCCTGTTGTGACCATTTTTAGGTACTCTGCTGGCACTCTCACCTTGGATCATGCCTGGACTACCACACTATGGAAATATATGCCCCTGCCCCAAACTCAGGTAAGAACCTGCTAGTTCAGAAAAGGAACCACTACTATCCTGATCCTGCACTGAAGCACAGTATTGAGGGTTTTTTTTTTCCGTTTTGCTTTAACAGCAGCTCTCTGTCAAGAAAATAAATAGGTCAAAACCATGGAAAGTCTGTGGGACACAGAAGTTAGCCTATGATGAAGCTGTTGCCCTAGAAGCCCTGCATTTAAACACTGCCTACATCAAAAATCTATATTTCCTACTGGCAATATGAAATTAGTGCCAACTAACCTTAACAAGATGAGGAGACATTGTTAACATTCCCAGAACACAGCGAGGTACCACTAATACTGTAGTATATTTCCTATGCTTGACAGAGATGGAAACCATGATAGTTGAAGTGGCTGCAATCAGGGATTCAACCAAAGCCAGCCATTTATCTTCATTACATTTTGAAGAGGAGCTCCTCAAAATATCAACATAGCTACCCCATCTATGGGAAATACTCTGAGCAAAACTGGCAGATAGGTAGGGCACCCTTGCTTTCTAACAAGTGTTGAAACTCAGGATGAGCCAAGCTTGTTAACTTCCCACAAAAGCTGCAGAAGACTCCAAAAGCCTAATGACAGTTGACAGGTACACCGATTATTTAAGGCTACAACCTCAGGCATACTTTATGACCCAATGAACCAAATGGGACTTACATCCTACCGTAAACAGGAGGGCCTGACCTGTCTTGCAGAACCCTTCCTTCTTCCGGCAAGTTGCCTTCTTTATCACAGGCAACAAGCTTGGCAAATTAATTGGCATGACCCAAAGTGTATTCACTGCAAAGTAATTGACGCTTTACTATTCTTTTCAATGATGCGTTTTATTGCTTATTAAGTTGCACACGCTACTGTAACCCTACTTTTTTTTCCTTCAACTACAGGGAGAGTAGCAAATTTCTCACCCCCTTTTCAGGTTTTGTTTTTGTAAGAAACAGCAACCTCATTCTTGGCAACTTTACTGGAGAGAGAGTAAGCCCCACAGAAACCAGCTGGGGCTCATTCCCAGATCAAATTCGCACAGGACCGAGACTTTTAAAGAACCGTGGGTTGGATCCAGACCCGGGCACATAAGGAAGACCAGACAGACCCAAGGAAGTCAAACCGGAGTTCAGGGAGTCCTGACTCACTTAAGCCTCCCGCGATTTGACAGGATCTGGCTCCCCATCGGGCCGGAGCCTGGATGCGACCCCAGCGGTCTTTCGAGGAGTTCGTACGAATCTGCGGTAACGCCGGTTTGTCCCACCTACCCTCCCACCCGACTCACGCACCTGCACGATCCGCCGGGGCCGCACCGACAAGGTGGGGAAGTTGCCGCGGCCGTGGATGGGGACCGCTTCCTCGAGGATGTGGTCCAGCCGCTGCACCTGCTCCCAGGTCAGGACGCTAAAGCGCCCCTCGTCGCCGCCGCCGCCGCCCTCGCCTCCGTTGCCCGGCGGCTGCTGCGGCTTCCCGGCGGAGTGGGCGGCGGAGCCCGAGGGCCCGTCTCCCGACCCGGTGGCACGCATGCTGAGCTGCAAACTCGCCCCGGGGAAGCAGGAGGAGGAAGCGCGAAGGGAAGAAAGAGGATGCGTCGCTGGGGACGGATTAGTAAAAATAAAAACAAAAACCGAAGGAAAATTCCAGAAGGAGAAAAGAAAGGTCGGAGGCAAAAAAAAAAAAATTAAGCTGCAACCGGGAGAGAAGCAAGTCTAGCCGAAGGGAACGGAGCGGGGCGTGGGGGGGAAAAAAAGAGGGCGTAACCGCGGCGCGCTCGGCGGCCAAGTTCCCGGCTTGCTTCTTCTCCCGTCCCCTCCGCCTCCGCCGGCGCCGCTCAGCCACTGCGGGAACCTCGGCCCGTGCCTCCCCTTTTATATACGCCAGGCGGCGGCGCGACGCGATTGGTTGGAGGTCCGCCTACCAATCCTCGGCGAGCTTGGGAAGGCCCGGACGTTCTCATTGGGAACAAAGGAGAGCGTCCCGCCCCTAATGCAATTTAGGATAGAGCTAGGAGGAGGAGGAGGGCGAAGAGAGGCGGGGTTGTGGAAGGAGAGGCGGGGCAGAAGCGTTGCGAGGGGGTGGGGTGGGGGGGAGAACCATTCCTCGGCTCGGACGTCAAAAGGGAATCCTGTCTGTGATTGGTCAGCGGGGAGCAGGCTGGATTTAAAGAGACAGGAGGCTTTCAAAGGTAGGGATTTAAAATCGGGGTTTTAAAGTTGGGGTTTAAAATCGAGCTGGAGGGGCGACTTTCGGTTTGAAAGGGCAGAAGATGGTGTTTGTCGTTATTCGAGGGAGGGGGACACTTGGCCACATGCCCAGCGGCATGCTGTTTTAGTACTGAACCCTAGATTCAAGCCCTCGTGATGAGACAGATTCATGAGAGAAAGCTGGGTTTTATGAAGATGCCATGCGTGAAAACGTATGGAAAGATGTCAAGGTGAGGCACACGTGGTTTCCCTGAAATATGTGTACATGTTGTATATTAAATGGGCTGGGGGGTGAGGCAGATTTGATGTATGGTCCTGAGGACAAAGGGATATGGACGGGGCAGTGTTGATTTAATTCATGGTTTTAATTGTTTTATGAATAATTTTATTGCGAAAGGGTGGGATAAAAATCAAATCAAATCAATCAATGTATTTTGCTTTTGTAGACGAGGCCTCTAATTTTATTTTATTATATTTATAATACTACTCCATTCCTGCCAGAGCACTATTCTAGGTGGTTTCGAAGCAGTTAAAACCAGAAAACTGAATGACAGCACACATAGCAATAAGGCATGCAATGGTATCAAAAGAAATTTGCACACTAAAGCAGAGGAAAGACAGGGTTGGAGTGACAGGCCTCCCTCGAAAGTAATGTTTTTCAATGGCTTCTTTTCAACTGAGTACAGGGAGGGATCCGGGCAAAACTCCTCCAGAAGTTTATTCCACAGCATCAGTGTCACCACGGAGAAGGCCCTGCTTCTAGTGAGTTTCACGCCTCTCTTGGGCTGGCTACGCGGAGGAGCCTGGCCTGTGAAGATCTGGTGGATCAGGCAGATGACATTGGGGGAAAGATGCTCTGACAGGTAATTAAAACTTCTGTGCTAGAGAGTCATCGCAGAAGTTTAAATGACAGAACTAGAAATACATGGCGTTTGTTCTATCTCATGTTATGTAATTTATTGAATGAGTTCTAATAAAACAAATGTGTAGCAAATGCTTGTCAGTCATTCTGGTGCTTTTGTTGATATTGGCCATGATCCACCTCAGAATTAGGCACACTTAAGCCTGCTGATTTCAACAGGCTTAACTTTGTTTAAGTTTGTGTTGGATTAAGACCATCGGTCAGCACTCTGCTGACATGTTTTGTTTCCTACTAAGCAACTGAATGGAATATTGCTTATATGTTCTTATTGGTTTCTCTGTGTACTTCAGGAAATAGTTTTTGAAAAAAATTACAGATGAGGCTTTAAAAACACTTAACATCCAGGTAAGGGGCCTTCAGTGTTTCAGAGTGGACCAGACTGACCAATCCCTCCTCATCCCCAATTTTCTGGTAGGCAGGTGAGTACTGTAAGTTGTTGATATCTAACTATTCATCTATCTTTATAGATATACTGTATAGATATTGGATATATATATAGAAAGGAAATCAGTAATCACATTGATTCTGCCTGTGAGACCTTTTAGCCTATAAGCTTTTCTCACTACCTTGTTGCAGAAATATATATATGTATGTATATTTCTGCAGCAAGGTAGTGAGAAAAGCTTATAGGCTAAAAGGTCTCACAGGCAGAACCAATGTGATTAGTGATTTTCTTTCTTTCAGTGGGGAACACACTTTTACTTAACATTTTATTTAACATTTAATCCTTCACCCAAGAATCCAATACAGAGTATGTTATCTCCTTCCCTTCCTTTGTATTCTTTCTGTGAAGTGGGCTAGATAGAGATCAAAGACATCGGCCTAATGCACCCAGTGAACTACACACTTGCTTTTTACCTGGTTTTACCTGGGCCTAATCTGAGCCTCTAACCAAAACGTGTTACATTTTAAGCCCCATCTCTGCTATGCTAGTCCTGCGATGCTCAAGAAGGTTGCTCTGACCACTGCAGCTAATAGTGGTTAATGTACTTAACAAAACAGGCTCCTTTCCAAACTGTAATTTCTGGGTGGTGTTACTCTTCCCAGCCTTCCTTTAAAACAGGTTGAGCAATTGTGGTCTGACCAATGTTTTTTGATCTACAGCTCCCACCACCCCTAGCTTCCCTTTCCCCCCAGAAAATAAGCCCTAACCTGAAAATAAGCCCTAGTGTGATTTTTCAGGATGCTCGTAATATAAGCCCTATCCCAAAATAAGCCCTAGTTAAGTAAAACCCTGCCCTCCACCATTGTGCAGTATTGTGCAGCAACCAGTAGAAGATGACATGACTGTATTTGAATAAATGTATATTGACACCCCCTCAAAATAAGCCCTAGTGCATTTTTGGAGCAAAAATGAATATAAGACCCTGTCTTATTTGGGGGGAAATATGGTAGTATAACCAGTGGTGGGCTATCATGGGAGTTGCAGTCCCAGACATCCAGAAGGCAACAGTTGCCCCTCCCCTTTTTAAAAAAGATTTTAGCTAGGAACCAAAAGTGACCACAACCATGTTTTCTTACTCTCTTTTTTAGGTTTGTCCTGTAGAATCTTATTTTTTAGGTCTTTATCTATCCTTGTTCTTACATCAGAAACTTTTAGTATGCTAGAATAAACCAGGAAAGGTTGGTTACCCTTAAATGTATTCTTACTTTCTTCTCTAGTAAAAATTATGTTAGAATAACTTTACAACAAATCCAGTTAAAGGTTGGATAAAGTACCCAGAGCTGCAGTTAGACATTGTCTGTGAATGTGCCTTATTTTCTGTTCTTCCTTTTAGAGCCTCTGCAGATGTTGTGCTTTGAGAGACTCCTTATACATCTAAAATCAGGGCAGGTGATACTACTACTACTACTACTACTACTACTACTACTACTACTACTACTACTACTACTACTATTATTATTATTATTATTATTATTATTATTATTATTATTATTATTATTATTATTATTTCAAGAAGAGACTTTTAAGTCTTCATCAAGCTGAGCGCCACCGCAGTGTGGACAGCGCAGAAAAAAACATGTAAAAGTTCCAAAAGTCATGGCAGATTGTCCATGCCAGATCGGTTTCTTAAAAGTGACTTTCAAAATGCAGGTTGCAAGTGGAAGTCACTCCTGGGAAACTACTTCCAGAGCTTGGAAAGGTTACATTTTGGGACTGTAACTCCCAGTATTTTCAATGGCCAATGGCCATGCTGGCTGGGAAATTTTGGGAGTTGTAACCCCCAAAATATATTTTTTCCTATCTATGTGAGACACTGATCTGAAAATACGTCACAGGGACCAGCTCTTTCCAGTTGTACAGAAGTAAGTTACTATTGGAAACTTATATTATGCTGCATTTAGTTACGTGTTTAACATACACGTTATATCCAACTGTACATATGTCTGGTTTATCCAAAGATATCATTTTTCCAACCTTTGTGGCGCCATAATTCAAACATATGGTCAGAAGCATATGTTGGTTGTTGTTTAGTCATTAAGTTGTGTCCGACTCTCCGTGACCCCCATGGACCAGAGCACGCCAGGCCCTCCTGCCTTCCACTGCCTCCCGGAGTTGGGTCAAATTCACGTTGGTCGCTTCGATGACCCTGTCCGTCCATCTCGTCCTCTGTTGTCCCCTTCTCCTCTTGCCTTCACACTTTCCCAACATCAGGGTCTTTTCCAGGGAGTCTTCTCTTCTCATGAGATGGCCAAAGTATTGGAGCCTCAGCTTCAGGATCTGTCCCTCAAGTGAGCACTCAGGGTTGATTTCCTTCAGAATGGATAGGTTTGTTCTCCTTGCAGTTGGTTACTTGAAGTCAGTTTTGAAGGCTCTTCTTCACCTTCAGGCAAACAAACTCCAGGTGAACTCCACAGCCTGAAAGTGCTGTCAAGTAGAGCCAGTCTCACAGCTTGAGTTGTTTGGGCAGTAACAAAAATGTACATGGTAAACAAGCTACAACCTGAGGATGAAGTTCCAGAATTGCTTTTGCTATTGCTTAGGGTTTGCGCTCTAGGAATACCAAAGGTTTGACACCACTGCCTTAGGTACTCAAATTCCTGTAGGCCAAAAATAAATATATATAAACTAAGTTTATGTGAGCATACTCACAATATCCTTCACAAATTCAAATCCTACCACGGTCCTAACAATATATGGACCAGTACCTGAATTCAGAGGCTCAGCTGACTGAAAACATAGAATTAATGTATGGTTAAATTTTAAGATAGAGTGTGATTAGACAGGCATTTGGCTCAGTGTTCGGTCCACTATGGAGAAAGGCTGGTTCAATCCTTTTTCTAGTGGTGGATTTGGCTGTGGGTGAATTCTCAACCCGACCTTTAAGAAAAATCACAAGAAAAGGTTAAAAAACACACAACCCTCCATGTCTGTCTGTCTCTTACTTCTGTGAGGACGTTTTCAATCTTTAAATTTTATTTTTTTAAAAAGCAAAGCAAAGCGTGCTGTTTATATGATGCCCCATAGCACTTCAAGCACTCTCTGGGCAGTTTACAAGTTAATTATGCAGGCTACACATTGCCCCCCCCCCAGTGAGCTGGCTACTTATTTTACCGACCTTGGAAGGATAGAAGGTTGAGTCAATCTTGAGCTGGCTACCTGAGATTGAACCCCAGGTCGTGAGCACAGTTTTGGCTGCAGTACAGTGGTTTAACCGCTGCGCCACGAGACTCTTCTTAATCGATGATGCAGCCCTAATAAAGTGTAAAAAATTGTTTGACTTCCTCTGCCTCTCCACGGAGAAGAGGAAGTGATTTATCTTGAAGTAGCTATCTCCTTAAGCCACTTCACAATATGGGAAATTAACAGCAGAAGGTGCTGGGCAAAATAGGGTTACTTGAGGTGTATGCCACTTGGATGTGAGGAACACACCAAATGGCATACCGGACCTTGAAACCGCCTCTGGTGACCCTAATTAGCCCACTCCAAACTGCTCTAATAAGGTCATGTTGACAAGCCCTCTGTTACTCTTAGAACAGACCCAATTAGATGAAGGGACTTCAGTTAATTACAGCTATGAAGTTCCATTCATTCCAGTGGCTCTACTTTGATTAAAGTCCCATTTATTTCACCACGGCTAGTCTATTTTATTTTTAAAATGTGTATAGGAAGTGAAACCTATCGCACATATCTTCAGTGAGGATGAGACAGATATTCTCTGTGACAGCTTCCAAGCTCTGAAACTCTCTTCTGAAGAGGACTAAAGTTGCTCCTGTTGTTCTTTCTCTAGCGGTTTAAGAACAGGACTTTTAACAGACTTGTATTGTGCCACTTCCCCTGCCCCCATGATGATGTGTCAAACTCTTTTCAGTTAAACAGTGTTTAAAGATTCATGGCATGTTAACTTGATCTCCTTTTGTAAGCATTCATCTATACTAGTTTCCAACTCCACCTGTTTTAATCCTCTTGTGAACTGACCCCCCTTTCATCCCTATCTGGGAGAAGGGCAGAAAATAAGTCAAACAAATAAACAGATACTCACACATCTTAGGTTTCTTGGAAGCTGTTCAAGAAGTTTGCTTGCTGCCATTCATACTGCTTAATCCAAGTTGCTTAGAGCAGAAACAGAGAGAATGATGGATCAGACCTTACCAGTTTTTAGAAGAGGAGTGCCTGATCTTTTGTGAGTCGCTAGTACAGTGGTGCCTCACAAGACAATTTTCATTCCACGAAAATCGTCATCTTGTGAAAAAATCATCTTGCGAGGTTCCCTATGCATAGGTCTCAAAAAAAAATCTTGCGAAGCACGGTCATAGAAAAAAGTCTTGCAAGGCACCATAGTGATCGCAAAAGCTAATTGTCTTGCGAGTTTTTTGTCCTGCGAGGCAATCATCTAGCAAGGCACCACTGTGTGGTGCTTTCTCCTGACTGAAGGAGATGAGTCCAGCAGGGACAGGTGCACGGTGTGGGGCTCCTTCAATATCAACAGTGTACAACCCTAGATACCTCTACTATGTCTACGTAATTCGCTGGTTAAGAACATCCTGGCTAAGGAGGAAACTAGTAAAATAGAATCTGTCCAGACAAGGGTGAGAAACATTGTAAGGGGTCTAGTTCTGAGCAAAAGACTGTAGGAGTTGAGAAAGTTGTAGAAGTTGAGAAGCTGCTCTCTCCTTTGTTAGAGCAGAAGTTGAAAGATGGCCAGTCAGTGATGTAGCAGAAAATTTTAGCATTGTTTGGAATTAAGGAGCTTTAAGGTATCTTTCAATTCTATCATTATAATTGTATCCTGAATTTTAGCATTCATTTAAAAAATTGTTTTTGCAGTTTACAGTTTTGGGATTCCTAGAACAGATATTGCATAAAAAAGGTTTCTAATCTTTGTAAACTTGCTTTTATTGGGCTCAATGAAGAGGAACCTGGTGAAGCATATTTGTGTCCAGGAAAACTTATGCTATAATAAAGTCTTAGTCTTTAAGATGCTATAAAGGCTGTTTGTTGGGAGATGAACTTCACTTGTCCTACTCTTAGCTGTAGGATGATATCCCTTAAGACAGGGGTCCCCAACCCCTGGTCCGCGGCCCTGTGCTGGTCCATGGCCTGGGCCAGACTGGGCCACAGAGGCAGATCTCCCACCTATCCCACATGCACTCCCCCCCATGCAGCCCCTTTGTGCATGCACCCAAGGATACGTGCGCCTGCATGAATGCCTCCACCCCTTTGTGCATGCGCGCAAGTGCCCCCGAGTGCTCCCGCCCTTCGTGCATGCATGCAAGTATGCACACTCCCATGTGAGTGCACGCACACCCATGTGAGTGCACGCACACCCATTTGTGCATGCGCATGAGCGCCCCTGCCCTTTGTGCATGCACATGAGTGTGCGCACAGTCGCGCAAGTGCCCTACCACTCCTTTGTGCATACACACGAGTGCACGAGCAAGCATGCACCTGCCCATTTGCGCATGTGTGTGAGTGGGAGTGCCCAACCTTCCCCAACCGGTCCACAGTGTTAAAAAGGTTGGGGACCACTGCCTTAAGAGGTTCCAGCTAAGAAGGCTGGATACCTTCTGCATATAGTGAAGATCAGGTGCTCTGATGACCTCTTCAGTCCTATTGCTGTTACCAAAGTACTTACAGTTAGAATTTGCAAAAGTTACGTTTTTGACCTACCACTCTCCAGATATATCAAGCAACATGGCTGCTACCCACACAGGCTGGGGGTTTCTGGGAACTGGTCCAAAAAGGTAATTTTTTCCAACTCTGCTTACTCTATGTGCTGAGAGGTGGGAGCTATGGTATGTTATAATTTTAACTGAAATTTTGCACAGGTTGGTTTTTATTGAACTTTTTTTTAAATTGGGCTGTTTATGCCATCACTTAGGGCCGTAAAATATTTGTGGCAACCCATCAGTGGAGAATTATACTTTTGAATCACCCTTGCCATTTATGTGAGAAATGCAGGGTATAATAAGTTTTAAAATAAATAACTAGAAAGAGGTTGAAAAGGAATAGAGACCTGGCCGTGTTGCTAATTAGCTAGCATTTAAAGGGCGTGAACGTAGTGCATAGAAGGTTGCCAATTCTGTGGAAAAACTTGTGTCGGCAAGACTTCCCATGATTTGTTTTTAAGGGAACATGGTGAAATTGTGCTCATTTGTTCCTCAGCTATAAACATCCAGCCGTTCAGGAGGTGTCCTTTTTTTCTGGGACTTACATGATTGTCCTAATGATGTCTTTAATTTCTGCAGGATATTCTCCATACATGGCGGTTTATGGTTGCCACAGTCACTCTTTACACTGTTTGTTTTGTTTTTGTTGTTTTGTCTTGTTTGTTATCCACCTTCTTCCCTAGTGGAGGCCCAAGGCTGTATAGAAAATCTACAATTAATTAAACCTATGCCAACTAAAATTTAAAACTATAATACAGTGGACCCTTGACTTACAGACGGCTTGACTTACAGACTCTTTGAGTTACAGACTTCTCTGGCTGAAAAATTTAGGTTTGACTTGCAGGCTGAGATTTGACTTACAGACCAGAAAAAACCAAAATGGAACAAAAACGGCCTGTTACGGGATTAATCGGTTTTCAGCGCACTGTAGGTCAATGGAGACTCGACTTACAGACTTTTTGACTTGAGAACCGCCTTCCAATATGGATTAAGTTCTCAAGTCAAGACCCCACTGTATGCACATCTTTAAAACTATAGACCAGATTTTGAAAGGCCTGCCTATCTCAATGGTCTGCTGATTCCCTGATACGGAAAAAAGTCTCTTGATTCTTCACCAGATGTGCTTGTGAAAACGGTAGGCGTGTGAGAGGGTCCTCCTTTGTGGGGCTCTTACGTGGAGAAACAGTCTTTCAGATAGCCAGGACCTGAAGCGTAAAGGGCTTTAAAGGTCACGATCAGTCCTTTGAATTGGACCTAGAAACAAACCAGCAGCTGGCAAAACCGTTATACCGGGGTTTGGGGAGTGTCACATGATTCCAATATGGGATGTGGTGGCGCTGCAGGCTAAACCGCAGAAGCCTGTGCTGCAGGGTCAGAAGACCAGCAGTCGTAAGATCGAATCCACGCGACGGAGTGAGCTCCTGTCACTTTGTCCCAGCTCCCGCCAACTTAGCGGTTCGAAAGCATGCAAATGCAAGTAGATAAATAGGGACCACCTCGGTGGGAAGGTAACAGCGTTCCGTGTCTAAGTCGCACTGGCCATGTGACCACGGAAGATTGTCTTCAGACAAAACGCTGGCTCTATGGCTTGGAAACGGGGATGAGCACCACCCCCTAGAGTCGAACACGACTGGACAAAAATTGTCAAGGGGAACCTTAACCTTTACCTTTCCATGATTCCAATAACTACTCCCAATTAACAGTCTGGCTTTTTGAATGACAACTCTGAGAATGCCTCAAACAGTGTGATCGCTCCCTACTCCGGCTGAGCGATTCTGGGAACCGGGAGCGGTTGAAATTTCTGAAGTGTCTTCAGAGGCAGGCCCTCATAGAGAGAGCACACTGCAGTACACAAAAAGGAGGTAACTAAGGTGTGTGTCACGTGTTGCTGAATCAGTCCTGCCAAGGAACTGGCATGGTTGGTACAGTAGTTTAAACTGTGTAAGTGCACTTCTGGCCATGTCTGAAACCTGGGCATCCAGGCTCCGAAAGGAATCCAGATGCACACCAAAGTCATGCACCATAATTTTCAAACCCTATACATTGCTGTGGGTCCCTCCTGTCTTTCCCTATGTCTTTAGATAGGAATGTGTTCCATATTATAGAGAGCTTTCTAGTACTAGAGTATAATCCTCTCTTTAAAAGCGTCCTCTATTTCAGGGGTCCCCAACCCCCGGTCCACGGCCCTGTGCTGGTCCATGGCCTGGGCCAGACTGGGCCACAGAGGCAGATCTCCCACCTATCCCACATGCACTCCCCCCATGCAGCCCCTTTGCGCATGCACCCAAGGGCACGTGCGCCTGCATGAGTGCCTCCACCCCTTTGTGCATGCGTGCAAGTGCCCCCGAGTGCTCCCGTCCTTCGTGCATGCATGCAAGTGTGCACACTCTCATGTGAGTGCACGCACACCCATGTGAGTGCACGCACACCCATTTGTGCATGCGCATGAGTGCCCCTGCCCTTTGTGCATGCACATGAGTGTGCACACAGCCACGCAAGCACCCTGCCACTCCTTTGTGCATACACACGAGTGCATGAGCAAGCATGCACCTGCCCATTTGCGCATGCGTGTGAGTGGGAGTGCCCCACCTTCCCCAACCGGTCCACAGTGTTAAAAAGGTTGGGGACCACTGCTCTATTTGAAGAGTTTGAAGATTTTCATAGAAAACAATATATGTACATATTGAATTTCCACAGAGATGATAAGAGCAAAGTGATCAAAATTCCAGAGTAATGTGGTTCAGGTGCTACACTGGGATTTGGGAGATTAAGGTTCTAGTCCCCACTGAGTCATGAAAGTCAGTGAGGGATCTAGGACCCACCATTCCCTCCATATTGACCTCCCTCACAGGGCAATTGGGAGGATAAGGTAGGGAGGAAGAGAAAGTAGTATGCCCTCTTGAGCTCAATAGAGCAAAGGTGAGATATAGATGTAACTGATAATGGCTGAAATCCTGTTATGCAATAACGCAAAAGGCGTAACATTCCATGGTGACTTGCTTAAATTAAGGAATCTTCGTAGGAATTTCCTGTTACATATTGAGACACACAACTCAGCATGCAAAAAATAATGCCTAAAGAGATTCCTTAATTTACAGCAGTTTACTGTTGCATAACTGTGCAACAAGATTTCAGCCAATATATTTTAATAAAATATGGTTATGGGAGAATGGGATGGACTAAATTTATGAAGGAATAAATGTAAAATTGACATAGATTGGAAATGCACAGCTTGGTAAATTTACCTTGTTGTTGGCTGTGCTATCACAGAGTTACAGAATAATGGTGTTAGAAGGGGCCTATAAGGCCATTGGGTCTCTGCTCAAGGCAGGAATCCAAATCAAAGTATATCTGACAGATGATTATCTAACTTTCTCTTGAATGCCTCCAGTGTTGGAGGCATTCAACACAGCAAGCCCAATTGGAAGGCGCTGGGGCAAACAAACAAAAAGAAACACACACCAAAAAACATCACAGCACAGAAACATACCCCCCCCAGCCCAACCCCACCCTGCAAAACCCTGTAAATGTACTTACACAGAAGCAGAAAGCAGCACCAGGCAGTCTGAAGCCTCCTCCAACGCGCACTCTCTAACCGTTGGGGCGAATGAGCTACAAAGAAGCAGCCTCTTCGCCAACCAATGGTTAGTATATTTGAATTCCCTGCCTTTTCCCCACCTTTTTTCCAGTCGTAACTCGAAGCTCCGGTCGTAAGTCGAAGCAAAATTTTCCAGCCGGAGCTGGTTGTAACTCAAAATGCTCGTAAGTCGGGACGGTCATAAGTCGAGGCACTCCTCTATTTCCTGCACAAACACAGAGTTCCTTTCTCTGGTATGTCTTTGAGAATCCTGAAAAATCTCTTGGTTTCTGCTGCTCCTTTCACAAAACGGACTCTTGTGAATTGTTCCTTTCCTTATTGTCTCCTGCCTCCTTTACTTTGCCCTGAGCGCTTTCCTAAATTGGAAGATGGGAAGGGAAGATTGACAGCAAAGCAGACGTGCTCATTGAAACCACTTACTTTTATTAGTTTCACAATACTGTCTGATTAATCACTTTGTCCCAGCAATAAGGAGACTTCATTCATTCTAACAATTTATGCTGCTCCTTAAGTCTACACTAGCAAAAGACATTGCTAGTGTAGCAATATCTTTTGCTACACTAGCAATATAACTGTTTGTTTGGTTTAATTCTTTGCCTCTTTAGGGTTTTTTTTCTCCTAAGAATGCACACATATAGTAGTTAGAATACTGGACTTGGACTGGTGATCATGATCTAAGTCAAGGTCTAAGTTGAAGCCATTGGGTGTCATCAGGCAATTGCTTGCTCTCAGACTGATCTACATCACCAGGATGCTGTGATGATAAAGTGGGGGAAATGTGGCACGTACCTTGCTAGCCTATGTACTCATGTGGCTGTTTAAATCATAAATGTTGGCAGTCTGATGACATCAAGGGAGGCCCAACTTGACATGCCAGAAACCTGGTGCTGAGTCCACGTGACATCTGAAAATGCACAAAAGGAACTCGGGTTATGCGGCTTATCAAAAAGAATCAGTTAAGAGGTCACTGTAATTACACTTTGTAATTTTCTTACCAAAGGCCAGACCGTATGGAAGCAGCCATGCTGGAGAAAGGTTGTGAATTCAGCCTGGCTGGCTGGCCCTCTCCTCCTGGCAGTGATGCTCTCCAGCCAAGACTTGGGGACCAATGCCCACGTTTTCCACTCAGTGGAATGAACGGGATGGGTCCCAAAGGATGGGGCTGCTGCATTTTGAAATCAGGTAAATCAATATCCGTTGAGCTTAGCCGAGATTTCTGGAAGGGAAGTCCATCATCTCCTCCAGCTTACCTAGTAGTGGGTGATAACATTTTGAAAGAATGATATTAACCATCTAGCCAGAGAAATCAAAGGAATGGCCTCTCACAGGTAACGTCCTGGCACCATTACTTTTTAACATTTACACAAATGATCACCAACATTCCCACACTCCAGGAGTTTCATCTGTACTGATCACCCTACTTTGACAGTCCGGAGGCAAACCTTTGAGGCCATGGAGCACCAGCTAAACTCTACATTAGAAAATGTTCCCTTATCAAACCTTTGAAAACACAGGTCCATGCCTTCTAATTAAATAACAGAAACAATGAAGAAAGTCTGAGTTAGCTGGGAAGGCAAAATTCTGGAACATTGCCCTACCCCAAAGTTTATGGGTGTCACTCTGAATCAAACCCTAACTGCCTTCCTGATAGAAACTGGAGTCAGTGACCCATAGAGTCGCTTCTTGTTCTGAGATCGGAGATTATTCCACAGCAGAATACACTAGTGCCACGTAATATAAATCAGCACATGCCAAACAAGCAGATGTAGTTCTTAATGAACCATGCAGGATTATTATTAGCTGCCTGAAACCTGTCCCCATTGAAAAAGACCATTATTTGGCTGCTGTTGCCCCTCCACGGCTGTACCGAGAAGTGCTAGCAAATAATGGATGAACTACGATAAAATAGCCAACCCTAGATGGTGGCTAAAATTGAGGAAACGTTTCTAAGAACAAGAGAACGTTACAAGCTATTCTTGTTTTAAATGCAATATATTTGGAGATGGTTAGTCCTGAATGGGCAGTTCTACAGCATAACCTAAGATCCATAGCATTGCAGGAGTCCTGGTACTCCTGGCAGAAACAGCAACTATTAGCTCTCTTAAGCTAATTAGCATCTCCCTTTATGAGCCTGCCTGGATGTTAAGATCCTAAGAGGAGGCCTTTCTCTCCATCCCACAGGTGCGTTTAGTGGGGACACGGGAGAGGACCTTCTCTGTGGCTGCTCCCAGACTCTGGAACTCCCTCCCACAGAAGGCCAGGCTGGCCCCATCTTTGCTGTCCTTCTGTAAGAAGGCAAAGACCTTTCTCTTCACACAGGCTTAACCTTGGTGATCAGCTATCTGAGAGGAGTTTTAAATGAATTTAAATCTGTTTTTGGTGTTGATTTTGTTCATTTTTAGCGTGGTACTTGTTTGGTTCTTTTTTAAAATATTTGTTTACATATTGTTTTTAGCTTTTAAATCTTTTCATGAAGTAAGCAGTCTTGGGTTCTTTTCAAGGAAAAAGGCAGGATAAAACTGTTTTATATAAATTAGTGTTGTTACTGTTTAGTCACTTAGTCGTGACCAACTCTTCGTGACCCCATAGACCAGAGCACGCCAGGCCCTCCTATCTTCCACTGCCTCCCAGAGTTGGGTCAAATTCATGTTGGTCGCTTCGATGACCCTGTCCAACCATCTCATCCTCTGTCGTCCCCTTCTCCTCTTGCCTTCACATTTTCCCAACATCAGGGTCTTTTCCAGGGAGTTTTCTCTTCTCATGAGAGGGCCAAAGTATTGGAGCCTCAGCTTCAGGATCTGTCCTTCCAGTGAGAGCACTCAGGGTTGATTTCCTTTAGAATTGATAGGTTTGTTCTCCTTGCAGTCCAGGGGACTCTCAAGAGCCTCCTCCAACACCACAATTCAAAAGCATCAAGTCTTCGGCGGTCGGCCTTCTTTATGGTCCGGCTCTCACTTCCGTACATCACTACAGGGAAAACCATAGCCTTGACTATTTGGACTTTGGTTGGCAAGGTTATGTCTCTGCTTTTTAAGATGCTATCGAGGTTTGTCATCACTTTCTTCCCAAGAAGCAGGTGTCTTTTAATTTCGGGGCTACTGTCACCATCTGCAGTGATCATGGAGATAAATATAAATTAGTAGAAATATGTACATAGAATTCATTGGTTGATGTGGATTGGTCCAGCTGCCTATATTTCTGGACCTCTGCATGGGGGCTGGCTAGGCCCTACCCCTGCTGTAAGGGTTGATACACACTCGGTTCATCCAATCCAGATACATTTGATAATATGATAAAGAAATGTTACAAATAATTACAAACACCTGAATGTGATACACCCAGGGGAAAGGCCTAAATTAAAAGGCATGGATGCTTAGTTCCACCCAAGCTTTCTGTTCCTGTCTCTACAGTAGCTGGGAGCTTTCTTTTTGGCAAGACGCTTGGGCAGAACTACGCCTTGCTAAAACTCAAAGCCTACTATTTAGGCATTTCTCCAGGTGCATCACATTCAGCTACTGTATTTGTAAGGTGTCTGTGAGGTAGACAGAACTCCCACAATGAAGAATTGTGGTATTTGTCATCCAGAAGATCTAAAACTCCTGCCTTAGTCCAGAAGTTACTTTTCCAGGCCTCAGAAAAGCGACCCATATCATCTCAATCACTATGTTTCCAACAAGCGTGCAGTGTGACTATTGTGCATTTTGTTGTCATTCAAGGACCCTTCCTGTCACCGTGCCAGCTCATTGAGAAGACTGAAATCAGAATCTGTTCTTTTCTCCTCAGGAGAAATAGTGTGCTACCTTACCATCTTAAGCTCTGTGTTCAAAATGTTCCTGGACTGGCTGTTGAAGCCACTTCAGAGATTTTGGGGTGGTGACTGAGGCTGACAATATTGGTTGGCTCCAAGTCTCCAAGATTTGGGGTAGAGAATCTGCATTTCTCTAGTCCTAACTTCCCACCAGATGGTGCCTCTAAGGATATTAAAGCAGGACAAGGTAGAACTTGGAACAGTTTTGGGAAAAACTCTCAGAATCCTGGACAACTTCACCCTCACTACTATATCAATATGGCTCTTGGGGATTCTGAGAGTTTTTCCCAAAACCATTCCAAGTTCTACCTTGTCCTGCTTTAATATCCTTAGAGGCACCATCTGGTGGGAAGTTCTCCTGCCCAAGGCCCATTAAAAGAAGCGAGACAGGCGTATGAGGTGATCAAGCTGCCTTTGTCTCATTGTAGGACTTGCTTAGCAATGCTTCCTTTTGGATGGAGCCCTTAATTAATTTCATCAAGGTATGCAAGCTGTTTATATAATCACAGCATATTAACAACAGAGTACAATAATACTTAGCCACTGATACATAGGGCAACAACAAAGAAAGCACGTTCCAGAGCCTGGCGTGCTCTGGTTCATGGGGTCATGAAGAGTTGGACACAACTTAACAACTAAACAACAACAAAAACTCTGTAGAGTTGTGGCCAGTCACTGTTGTTCAGATCTTGGAAGTAAATGGTTGCAGATCATAAATTACTTTTAAATAATTCCTGCAGGTCAGAGTCGACAGTACCAGGATGAAGGAACCAATGGTCTAACTCCAAGTATGGCAACTTCCTCAGGGTGTGATTAGACAGTCCATTGTCCCAGGCTGGATCTGGATAAACAGGGTCCCTTCGAGGTGCCATATGCCATCCAGGCAATCCTGGCATCCACAATGTACTTCAAACAACCCTATTCAGCCCATTCCTTTCTTTAAAGGGATAGAACAAAAAGAACAAAAGAGACCCACTCTCCTGTTCCATCTGTAGGGGTGCTGGGGGAGATTCACTCATTCATTTATTCATTCATTGTGCTTAAATTTCTTTCTGTTTATTTATAAGCTAATTCATGCCGTTGAATTAGCTTGCCACTCAAGTGTTTCAGTGCTGGATTTTAAAGGGAGTGGGGGGAAATCCAGTCCCCCTTTGGATCCTCTTCTGTCTTCCCCTCTGTGAGAGAGTGGGTGAAAGCTAGATTTTGTTTAAAATTCATTAATAAACAACCTTTTTAAAGTTTCCACCTGCACAAAGTTTAGATCTTGCAGCAACTCAGCTACACGAAGTGATAGCTAAGTGCAACATGAGACTGATCCACTTTCGTTCTATACTGGTGATCTCAAATGTAAGAATTGAACTAAAATGGAGAGATCCTGCTGGCACTTAAAAACAACAACAGTAGCTCCTGCCGGGGCCCAAAAAGATGGAACTAGGAATAAGTAAGGGTCAGGATGATTGATGATTACCAGAATATTGTGTGGTCACCAGAAAATGGAGTGAACTACTGTAATCTGTTCCCAAAGTGGTTGAAATAGCCAGACAAAGCACCATCTGATTGTACCCTCATTTCCTAAGGAAGCAGGTGTTAAATCATACATAAAGGAGCTGGCAGGTACTCAAGCTGATGATTCTCAGTTTGGTATAGTGGATAGAGTGATGAATTAGGACTCTGGAAAACAGGGTTTGAATCCCCACTTGGGCATGGAAACTCATTGGGGGAGTGGAACTGGTAAAACTACTCCTTAATTATCTCAATTACCTTGAAAGCCCTATTTGGATCACTATAAGTCAGTTCCAACTTGACACCACAGAACGTGTGCACGTGCACATGTGTGTGCGCAAACACACACACACACACACACACACACACACACACACACACACACACACACGTGTACTCAAGCTACAAAGCTCAGCTTGGAACGAAACAACTTTGATATGGTGGTCAAGAAGCTGTTCTGTGTGCCGCTTTTTACGACAAACTGGAATGTGTCCAGAGGAGGGTGACTAGAATGTTGATCATTATGGAGCCCAAATCCTATAAGAAATAGGTGAAAGACTTGTGTTCATTTAGGTTGGGGAAGAGGTATAACAGTTACAGTAGTGATCTTTGACCATTGGATGAGCCATCACACAGAAGATGTCTTCTGTTGCTCTGGCGGTAGGACTAGAGAAAGGAAATTGAAAATTTTAAGGAAGCAGATTTTAGATAAACATGACAAAAAGCTCCCTCAGGGTTAGAGCTGTTGGGCAATGGAACAGATTTGTTTTGGAAGTGAAGGGTTCTACACCTCTGGAGGTGTTTTAGCCAGACCTGTCAACCACCATTTTAGCCTTTTGTTTCTGATCATGGGGCATTCTTGGCAAAGATACTGGAGTGGCTTGCCATTTCCTACTCCAGGTGGGTTGCGTTTAGTTGGAACTCTCCACTATGTCCTGTCCGTCTTGGGTGTCCCTGCATGGCATAGCCCATAGTTTCTCTGAGTTACTCAAGCCCCTTCGCCACGACAAGGCAGCAATCCATGAAGGATTGCTTCAGATGGAGACAGCAGCCCTGAAATTAAAAGGCGCCTTCTTCTTGGGAGGAAAGCGATGACAAATCTTGACAGCATCTTGAAAAGCAGAGACATCACCTTGCCAACAAAAGTCCGAATAGTCAAAGCTATGGTTTTTCCTGTCGTGATGTATGGAAGTGAGAGCTGGACCATAAAGAAAGCAGACCGCCGAAGAATTGATGCCTTTGAATTGTGGTGCTGGAGGAGGCTCTTGAGAATCCCCTGGACTGCAAGGAGAACAAACCTATCAGTTCTAAAGGAAATCAACCCTGAATGCTCACTTGAAGGACAGATCCTGAAGCTGAGGCTCCAGTACTTTGGCCATCTCATGAGAAGAAAAGAGTCCTTGGAAAAAACCTTGATGTTAGGAAGGTGTGATGGCAAGAGGAGAAGGGGACGACCAAGGATGAGATGGCTGGACAGTGTCTGCGAAGCAACCAACATGAACCTGACACAACTCCGGGAGGCAGTAGAAGACAGGAGGGCCTGGCGTGCTCTGGTCCATGGGGTCACGAAGAGTCGGACACGACTAAACGACTAAACACACAACACGCCAACCACCATTACTTTACTGCTCCCCTCATCTCAATGGGTCGCCAGCCAATAATGGAACTAAGAAAAGTCATCTTGAAAGATGTTCCAAAATCAGCACGTCTAGTAACCACGCAAGGTAGGAGACTTTGGGAGCTGCCATTCGAAAGTTAGTTTTTCTTAGCGCTGTATTTTATTGTGGCCAGCCAGACATCCTTGGCAAGCCCCAAGCTTTGCAATATGAGTTGTAGCCATACACCCCTGTTGGTTTTCCCACAAGATGGGGTCTTTTGTGGCCCATGTGGCCACTTTGGGACCTCCTTGTTACCACTTTGAAAAATATTGTTTGCTATGCAATCCTTATTTCTGCTCCTGGAGGTGTTGCATCAGGGCTTTGGGGATCTCCTACACCCCCCCTCAGCCCCAAAATAAAGCAGACAATCTAATCTAGGCATTTCCTATTTATGCCTTTAAAAAAGAAACAGAAAATGGCTATTGCTGAGCTTGGGGTAGCTCATGGTGGGGGCTGCAGGCAAACCAGGTTACCGAAGCCATCATTCTAAACACATTCTGAACATGTCTTTTTATGTAACCAAGAGTTGTTATTATTATTATTTATCTGATTTATATACCGCCCATCTGGCAAGCCAGGCGACTCTGGGCGGTTTATATGGCATAATAAAACAAGATAGCACCTCCCTTTGAATTATTAAGTAGCTCGGAGGAAAACTGGGTGGCAAAGGCATATAATCTAATAAAAAAAATCTAAACATGGAAATCTAAAGCAGATGAGCTGAAGACACTAAACATGCTCAGTGGACATGAAATATTGTCTGAGGCAGGTGGTCACGGAATATTCTGGAAAAGGGTGTGGCTGGTTGGCTAGAATTCTGAAAAGGAGGAGTCTACATTGCAATGTTTTGCTGCAGATCTTACTCTTCTGGGATTCTGAGACTTGTAGACCAGAAAGGTATCAGTAACCAGTCTCTAGCCAATGATTGTCATCTGTGTTTTTTCCTCGAAGAAATAGTTTGGTTACAGAAGTTCACTTTTCAGGCATTTTTCAGTGGACAGAAGCGGATGTCGTGTGTAATTGCAGCTGAAAGCACAATCCTCTTGGAGAGCAGTGAGCGAGGCAGTCTTTTGGGCTGAAGACGTCAAAGAAATCCTGTGCTTAAATCCTAAAGAAGAATTACAAGAGAAAACAAGCTAATTGGCACGTCCCCAGAGCTGAGAGAAGCTCCTTCTTAGACCCTTCCATTGTGGCAAACGATTGTGCTACGGCTGTTCTGTACACTGAATCCTTCAGATTTTTCCTCTGTTACTCCAGGGCTATCTGTAAGGTGCGTTTCTGCCCTCAGTCCTTTCCTGGGAAAAGAAGGAAGACTAATAGAAAGATGAGAACATGATCGGCAGAGGGGGACAGGAGGAGATGCACAATTCCCGGAGGTAAAGGTAGTGCTTCTCCGCGTCTTACATAAGATGCAGCTTGCTATCAGCACCAGAAAAGGACAGGGAGGTATTCTGGATGCCAAAGCAAACAGTGTTGTCTTACGCAAAACCACACTGTAGCTAATATTGATCAAAGGCCATTACTTAAGAGAAACAGTGATATGAAGATCAGAAGACAAGCAAATAAATCAGGCTTCTTCCCTAAGTGCAGGAGAGGCAAAGTGCAAGGAGGTGATAACTGTGTGGCTTAGATCAAGATGCTGAAGGGCTGTGCATTACAGCCAGCAGTGTAAACTAAAACAGGTATGGACTGAAACAAGCCTATTCATCAACTGTTTAAAGCGAATAAAGCCAGCAGTGTATCTCCCGGCACTTTAAAGACAGACAAATTTATTATGGCATAAGCCTTTGAGGATATGAATTATCTTCATCAAATGGATCCCATTAAGGTGAAAATCCTCCACACACTTGTTAGAGCAGGAGTTATACGCCTCCAAGCCATCAATCTTAACTGGCATAGTCAATTGTGGGGAACTGTGGGATTTGCCATTCAGGAATATCTGGAGTTTCAGAATTGCCTTGCCTCTGCTAGAAAGGCTGCAGTCCTATTGTTGTTTAGTTGTTTAGTCGTGTCCGACTCTTCGTGACCCCATGGACCAGAGCACGCCAGGCTCTCCTGTCTTCCACTGCCTCCCGGAGCTGGGTCAAATTCATGTTGGTAGCTGTTCATGATACTGTCCAACCATCTCGTACTCTCTCGTCCCCTTCTCCTCTTGCCTTCACACTTTCCCAACATTAAGGTATTTTCCAGGGAGTCTTCTCTTCTCATGAGATGGCCAAAGTACTGGAGCCTCAGCTTCAGGGTCTGTCCTTCCAGTGAGCATTCAGGCTTTATTTCCTTCAAAATGGATAGATTTGTTCTCCTTGCAGTCCAGGGGACTCTCAAGAGTCTCCTCCAGCACCACAATTCAAAAGCATCAATTCTTTGGCAGTCAGCCTTCTTTATGGCGCAGCTCTCACTTCCGTACATCACTACAGTCCTATACTCAATGGTTATTGGCACGTGCTCTCAAGTCACTTCTAACTTCCTGTGACCCTAATATGGTTTTCAAGGTATGTGAGAGATATTCAAGGAGAGGTATACCATTGCCATTCCCATCCTAATTTCCAAGAGTGAGCAGGGACTTGAACCCAGGTTTCCTGAACCTTAGTCTGTCCACTACACCACATGATTTCCAGTAACCCATTTTCTTAAAAGGTGTTGTCATTTTGATAAATTGGAGTGTGACTCAATGGCTGAATTATCCCAGCCTAGATTGGTCAAGATTGTGCTAAATAGGGTCACTTTCATGTGTCCTATGTCATCTCCCACCAACCTAGCGGTTCGAAAGCATGCAAATACAAGTACATTAATAGGGACCACCTTGGTGGGAAGGTAACAGCGTTCCGTGTCTAAGTCGCACTGGCCATGTGACCACGGAAGATTGTCTTCGGACAAACGCTGGCTTTATGGCTTGGAAACAGGGATGAGCACCGCCCCCTAGAGTCGAACATGACTGGACAAAAATTGTCAAGGGGAACCTTTACCTTTACCTTGCATCCACATGGAAGGATCAACCACACTGCAGCTCAAGCAACCCTGTTTAGAGTGATCAAGTCTGATCTTTCCTTTTAAATGGAAAAGAAGCTTCCCATCCCTCAAGATCATTTAATGGCTAGCTAGTTATCTCTTTGCTGAAGCTGCATAATGATCTTGAGAAATGGAAAGCTTTTCTTCCACTCGCCTATGGAAGGAAAGGAAAAGGAGGTTTTGCATTTCTTTTAGGTTGTTGCTAATGCATCAGCTGTGCTTTGAAAGAGCTTGTTAAAAAGCCCTTTCAGAGCATTGCTGATGCGCTGTGTTGGTTAGCAACAATTAAAAAGGAATGGAAAGCTTTGTCTCCCTTTTTTTGCTTCCTATTTTTTCCATTTCTCAAGATCATCAAGCAGCTTCAGCAAAGAGGGAGCTAGGCAGCTGCTTTGGTTCACCCCAGTAATCACACATGCTGGTATGAAACCAAAATGGAGTGATCTTACCCACCCACCCCAAAAAACAGTAGCCTATGAAAGAGACCAACAAGGTGGGAGTAAGCATTAATCAAGGCAGGCTGGTTTGTGACGACATGCACGTTGTCTGGAAAAAAGGTGTAAACCATCCCATCGACAATCTGGACCAAACTGTTGGACAAATATGGCCTGATTGCACCTTTGGACTTATTTCTGAGCAGACCTGAATAGGAAATTACCATGGATTTCCCCAATGAAATAGGTTGGACTTCCTACACACAATCACTTGGAAGGCAGAGCTTAGAAAAGTTGCAACTGGGGGCTACAACATGATGGTTGAGGACTGCTGGAAGTTTTAGTCTGCAACTGTAACCTTTCCAAGCTCTGGAAATATACTTTTGGATGCTAATCCCAATAAATCATAAGTCATTTGTCCCCAAGCAGCAGGAAGGGAAGTGAAACAACTTTTTCTTTTGTAGAACAGTCCTCACCAAACTTTCACATTCTAATGATATTCAGCACCACTTGTTTCTGAAGCCACTGCAGCATCTCAGTATCATCTTACTACTTCTACTGTGCCCTCAGCGTCTTTGGCCTCATTTCTCTGGCCTGCCATTGAAAGTGATTGACTGTGGCCACCCACATTATTTTGTTTATGGGCCTCTATGATATCATTCTCAACACAGCCAGCTGGATTAAATAAAAGTGAGAGGAAATGAGGCCATGGACAGTGAGAGCAGAGAAGAAGGGAAAAGGCACAGAGGAGAGAACAACAACATTAAAATAGTACATATGTGCCCTTGATGAATGTAGAAAATTGCCAAAAATTGGTAAGAGATAAAAGATGTTTGTGAAAAAGTTTCATATCAGTTTCAGCTTGAACCCTAGTACTTCGATTTAAATCTATTTGGGACTCACTGGAATAATTGAAACACACTTTTCCAAACTAATAATGTGTATGGCTCAAGCTCCAGAATAAGCCCTAGAGAGTCCATTAGGATTTACATCCAGATGGATTTGAATCTGTCACTTTTCTTGATAAGAACTAACCACAGCCTGCAGAAAAAGGTTCCCCAAATGGAGGAGCTGGAGAATGTGCTGGAGTGGCAGTTCCTTGATCATAAGAGGTGCTTTCCAAATCCAGGTTTCTCTTTGTGCACCAAAGGGGTGGGTCTGTTTCTCTTGGGTAGAGCACAGCATCTTTTTAATGGGCTCGCTTTAAAGTAAAGAGGGTAGAGAGAACTGATATAATTGCACAAGAGGAGATGGGTGGCTTAACCTGAAAGGGCAAAGTTCACTCTGGGCCAAAATTGGTCGGTGTTCTTTCTCAAGTTCAGAACTGTTGATTCTGTGCTAGGAAGTTGAGTTTCACTGAATTCAGTAGGGCTTAGGTTATTTCCAGTGAAGTATGTTTAAATTCTTTGGTATGTTCTTGTGTAGGGATTCTTCAGTCTCAAGAGACTATGGTAACATGCTCTGTCTTGGAACAGCGTCTGGTGTGGCTGAGAAGGCCAATTCAAGAGTGAACATCCCTTCCACACTGAAGACAAATACAATCTGTCCCCTGTTCAGCTCCCTGATCTTGCTGCTTCTTTGCCTCAGCCTGCTGGACAAGGGTCTCTTCAAATTGGGAGAGGCCGTGATGCACCGCCTGCCTCCAGGCTGAACGCTCAGATGTCAAGGTTTCCCATCTGTTGAGGTCCATTCCTAAGGCCTTCAGATCCCGCTTGCAGATCTCCTTGTATCGCAGCTGTGGTCTCCCTCTGGGGTGATTTCCCTGCACTAATTCCCCATACAGGAGATCTTTTGGAATTCAACCATCAGCCATTCTCATGATATGCCCAAGCTAACGTAAACTGCACAGTTTCAGTAATGTATACATGCTACAAAATTCCAGCCCATTTTAGGACTACTCTATTTGGAACTTTGTCCTGCCAGGTGATACCAAAAATCCGTCGGAGGCAACACATATGGAAGATGTTCAGTTTCCTGCCGTGCACAAAGGGTCCAGGACTCACTATATGTTCTAGCAGCCAACATATATTAGTGATATGGTCTCTAGTGCATCTTTGATGTCCAGCTTGAACATCAGGCATTTCTCACTCCATATATGGTAAAAGTCTTTGTTGCAACACCTTGAGCCTCACTTTGCTTGCCTGTTTGTCTTCCATGTTTATCGGCATATTCTTGTTAGGGTTTTGACAAATTTGGTCTCTATGGAAATAGTTCTGTCAGTATCCTATCTACCCCTAGTGATGTATTTCTTCTACGTGCTTTCAGAGCAGCTTTCACTGCACTTTCTAAAATGGCAGGGTTTCATCATAATATTCTTCTTCAGAGGAATCTATCATCCTTATGCCTCTTCTGTATTGTTCTTCAGTATTTTTTTTCACCCTCTCTTTATTTTATTCTGATCAGATAGTATGTTCCTGTGGTGGTTCTTTAGCATTTCTAATCTGTTTAAATTACCCTTTGATTTCTTGGATTTAATGGAAGAGGTATCCTATTTTTCCTATTTCGTTGTTTTCTTCCTCCTTCCCCTCCCCTTCTTCATTTGCACTGTTCATTCTAATAGTTCTGTTTATCTCTGCGTGAGGCATTGAAAAATTGCATTCAGGATTCTGACCTGACTTCTGTCACCTTTTACCTTCTCATCTGTCTTAACAATTTGAAGACTTTCTTCCATCTTTCATCTACGCTTCTCCTTCCCTCCCCCTCCCTCTTTTAATACAGAAATAGTCCTTTTGTATTCTTCCTTTATAATATCTCTAGTTTAAATCCATCATTCCTGATCGATTTAGTAATGCAAATCTGTTTTTCATATGGACTTTAAATTAATCAGAAAGTTAAATGTTGCCATTATTGTTAGAGATGGGGGGGCATTTGTATTCCTATATGGATATGAATTTCCCCCCCAGAGTTGCAGATGATGAGGGTGCAGCCCCCTGGGGCCAGACCGACCACTCACTAGTCCGTCACTGCCATGGTCTTCGTGATCCCTTCCTATCACTGTGGATTAGCCAGTCCTGTCAGAAGGCAGGATGACGAGCCTCTCTGCCAGGTCAAAGAGTGGCTAATTCATCGCAAGCTCTGGAGCGATTGGAAGGGAGGGCAGAGCCCGTGGCAGCAGTGGACAGGTGAGTGGTCGGTCTGGCCCCATGGGGGCGGACCCTCGTTATCTGCACCTGTGGAGGGATATTTGTCTACGAATACACCAATCCCTGATTATTATTCTTTTAGTGTTCTTTTTCAGCTTTATTCTAATTTTTAATGTTACCAAATTGTGGTCAATATTGAGATGGGATTTTTGGACTACAGATAGCAGAATTTGGCATTGTGGAAGCTATCACTACCTTGTAGATACCTTACAAATACCTCAATGTGACGTCCTCGAAAGAAAGGCTTACATTAGAAGACTTTGACGCTTAACTATGCCAAGCTTTCCGTTCAATATCTATTTGGTCTTTATTGACCATTATGGACTTTTCCAGAGAATTCTACCTTCTAGTGATGTGCCCAAAATAGGATAGCCTCAGTTTCTTCATTTTTGCCTCTAGAGATAGTTCAGGCTTGATTTGCTCTTGGGCCCAATTGGTCATCATTCTGTCAGTCCAAGGTTTCTGCAAAGCTCTCCTCCAGCACCGTATTGCAAATGAATCTATGTTTTCCCTGTCAGCGTTCTTTACTGTCTTGCTTTGAACGTGCACATGGTGACTCAGGAATATAGGTAGTGTGGATGGCCTTGGTCTCAAATTAAAATAGGGTATTTCGATTCAGAGACAGCTTGTGGAGGCAAAATTATTTTCTATCCCTTTGGAATTTAATTCAAGCTAGTGAATGCTACAATTTAACAAGAATCTGCACACACAGTTTTAATTAGATTAACTCCCTAAAGGAAACCCCAGCCTTGAGTTTACAAGAGCTGAGCAGGGCTGTTCAGGACAGGACGTTTTGGAGATTGCTCATCCATAGGGTCGCCATCAGTCAGAGGCGATTTGATGGCACGTAACAACAATTTGAATGAAACCTGGTAGAGCAGACTGTCTCAATGCAGAATGTTTCACAAATGTGAAAAATCTATTTAAGGCAATATGTCAAGTTAAAAATTCAACAAAAACTACAACAGCCTAGTCATTAATAAGTATTATCTCCAGCCACGATGATTCAATTTTTATTCCTCTCGTAAAATATTCTGGAATGGCCACATTTTTAACCAGGCGACAGCAAAGCAAGCAGTGAATGAATTAGGCAGGGTTCACACGGAGAGCCATTCCAAAGCCTGAATGCCACCACCAAGTAGGTCCTGGCACATATGGCTACCTGTTGAGCATCTGGTGGTAAGGACACAGAGTAGTGTCATAAAGAGGCCCTGTCTTGGGTGAATACCAACGTGCAAGAGTTACATGCCAATGGCAGAGCTTTGGTACAAACTGGCAACCAAAGAAGACATCCATGTGCTCCGTACCTCAAATTCCAGTTAATCCTCCGGCAGCTACGTTTTGAATTACAGTGGTGCCTCGCTAGACAGTTACCCCACATGGCAGTTTTTTCACTAGACATTGGCGTTTTGTGATCGCTATAGCGATTCGCAAAACAGTGATTCCTATGGGGGAATTTCGCTGGACAATGTTTGGTCCCTGCTTCGCAAACCGACAATGATTTTGACAGCTCCCTCCGTGCTCGCAGATAGGTGTTTTCGGGACCTAAGCTTCACAAGATAGTGATTCAAACAGCTGATTGCGGTTCTTTCCTATGGCCGATCTTCGCTAATCATCGTTGTCGTTTAGTCGTTTAGTCGTGTCCGACTCTTCGTGACCCTATGGACCAGAGCACGCCAGGCCCTCCTATCTTCCACTGCCTCCCGGAGTTGTGTCAAATTCATGTTGGTTGCTTTGCAGACACTGTACAGCCATCTCATCCACTGTCGTCCCCTTCTCCTCTTGCCGTCACACTTTCCTAACATCAAGGTTTTTTCCAAGGAGTCTTTTCTTCTCATGAGATGGCCAAAGTACTGGAGCCTCAGCTTCAGGATCTGTCCTTCCAGTGAGCACTCAGGGTTGCTTTCCTTTAGAATTGATAGGTTTGTTCTCCTTGCAGTCCAGGGGACTCTCAAGAGTCTCCTCCAGCACCACAATTCAAAGGCATCAATTCTTCGGCGGTCTGCTTTCTTTATGGTCCAGCTCTCACTTCCATACATCACGACAGGAAAAACCATAGCTTTGACTATTCGGACTTTTGTTGGCAATGTGATGTCTCTGCTTTTTAAGATGCTGTCAAGATTTGTCATCGCTTTCCTCCCAAGAAGCAGGTGTCTTTTAATTTCGTGGTTGTCTTCGCTAGACAACGATTCTTTCCCAACAGGTTTCAATGCATTCCAGTGGGGAAATGCTTTTCGCTAGACAATGATTTTGCTAAACAGCAATTTCAGTGGAACGGATTATCATTGTCTAGCGAGGCACCACTGTTTTTGGACAAGTAAGTGTGGGGCTGTTTATTGTTTATTTTGACGCTCTTCCTGCGTGCAGCAGGGTTAATTGGGCCGCAGGTGCCTTCCTGCCAGCAGAGGCATTATGCAAGTCAAACCTCCTTGCTTGACATCTTACAGGTTTCCACATGTGGCAGTGCCTTCTTTGCAGATGTTTTGCATGCCCGAGAACACCAATGCCTTCAAGGGAACTCGCTGTTGATTCATTCCCTTTGATCCTTAATATCTCATTTGGGTGGAAAAGGAAGCTTGGAATAAGTTGTCTCCTTCTGGAATGCAAACATTCTATGGGTGGGTGTGTACAGCTGGCGTAGTGGTAAATTTGGAAGTCCAGGGCCTCATAAATGACCGCTCTCACAGCCCCAAGCCCCAAGGCAAGTTGAAAAATTCAGGCAATGTTTTTTTTATCTATATCAGCTAACCAATCCTGGCAGTTCCATTCTCTCTTCGGAGTGGATCATTTGTAAAGCTAATGAGTCTTAATTGCTTGTTGGAGACCAAGTCCCTTCCCCCAAACACTTTGGGTTGCAACCTGGATAGTTAAGAACAAAATAACAGTAGTTTTCTGCTCAGAGAGAAGAAGGGAGCCTGAAGGGAATGGCAGTAGACATCACTGCCCTTACAAACAAACTGTGTCTTCTAAGCACTCGTGAGGCGTTTCTGCCCTGTACTCCGTTGAGCTTCTGCTGCATGAAGAGGCCTGCCACTTAATGATGTAGGATCATACAGCCTTTGCAGTTGTGACTAGAGGTGGGCACAATCCACCCATCCGACGGTTTCTGCCGATTCATTTATCGCCTGAACCGGTTGACACATCAGAGCCCACCTCCACTGGCAGCTGCCCATTCAGAAGCCGCACCCTGGCTTCCCTGCCCTGCCTCCTCTGTTTATCTTGTGTCCACCGGAGGAGGTTGGGCTCGGAAGCACCAAACACCTGTTTGGGCAAGAAACAAAGTGGCAGAAACCACTGAACCAGCAGTTCATGCCCATCTCTAGTTGAGACCTCCATGAGGTAAGCCCATTATGCCAGTGCAAGCAGCCAGTCCTGTAATCAGTTTTCCCCTCAATGGAAGGTCAGTAAGACACTGGCTGCTGATCTATTTTTTTGGGTGCTGACCTCTTAAAGAATCTTATATCAAACTTCTGTGCAGGGCCACTTTATTCAGAGGGCAAAGCGGGCATTTGCCCAGAGCCCACTGTCTGTAGAGGTCCACATGAAGGGGGTGCGCATTATTTTTGTGCCCCTGTGATGGTGCTGCACAGTCTGTGCTGCCCCACTGCTCACTGCGCCACTGAGGCCTTATGTGTGCTGAGGTCACATGAGAGGACTGTGATGCCTGAACTTGTGCCATTTGAGCACTGGCAACGCATGCCGCCTTTTCTCTTGCTACATTGAGGGCCTGGCCTGGCAGAGCTGGCAGTGGCAGGTACAGCATTGAGAGTCCGTTTTGGGGGCAAAGATGGCAGAGAGAGGCTGTTAAGGGGCTAAAATGGTACAGAAATGCTGTTTTAGGGCTAGGATGGCACAGGCAGGCTGTTAGGAGGCATAGAAGGCACTGGCATGATGTATAAGGTTTATATGTTTACTGCTTATTGGCATGATACACAAAGTTTATGCATTTACTGCTCAGTGGCATGATAAACCAAGTCTATGCATTAAAATTGTGTGTTTGTAAAATTCTCCTTCATCAGTGGCAAATATCTTACCTGCCAATATTGATTAATACTTGGAGCCAGAACTGTGGGTGGTGTTCTCCCCCCACACACACACACTTTTTTTGCCTCTTATGCTGAAATTTTGCACTCCATGGACTTCAATAGCATGAGTTAATTTATCTCATTGAATACTATGAACTGTAAAAGAAAATTTTGAGTTAAAAATCAATGATGTAACAAGTCACACCACTGAACTGAGTCCATTGTGTGATACTTTATGGACAAGGCTGGCCGCTTTATTGTAAAGAGGATGTTTTGTGTTTAGTATTAAAATCCTCTTTCTCATATATTTTATGCATTTCTAATTCAGGGCTTGGCAGATTCAGGGAGCCAGGGCTCATAAAAGCTCTGTTGCTGGGCCCTAATATTTTTGACTGTTTTACATAGACCTCTATGGAAGGACTATTTCTTTGGCTCCTAAAATCAACCAGGCTGGCCTGGACTCAGTGTACTATCTTATCTCTGTTGGATCCCCAGTTCCATTTTGAGCAGCAAATTGACATATTCAAAGTGTTGATTCTGGCACCGCGATAGGAAGTAGGCCTTTAGCCCTTTGGCACCAAGACTCCTGTTTTTATTGCAGGTTTTTCTTTGGATAACTTTTTGTTTTCTAGTACCGAAGGCGTGCTTATGGTCATTAGCCAGACTTTCTTTTCATTGTTACGCTGTTTCTTTGTTTACCTACGCATTGTTCACTTATTTACTGCGACCAAGATTACCTTAGTAAGTCAGTCTTATTTATGTTACATTACATTGTTCATGTTCCATGACTTATTTAGGCAGAAGGTAAGGGAGAGGGAGGGAGGGAGGAGGAAGGGGGGGTCCCATATTGTATTTTTTGCCCAGGGCCCACCAGAGCCTTGGATTGGCCCTGTTCCAGTGTGAATCCCATCCTGATCCAAACCTAAAATGACCAACAGGACTATCAGAGAACACCCTCACTCAGGGGTAGATATTAATTTTTATTTTTTACAGTAGTATGGCCTGCAGAATTCTCCAAGCAGCATGAGTGATTCGGAGAGTTAAGATCCAAAAAGTAGCTTCTACAATCTCAAAAACAGAGAATGCGCCAGGGAAAAAAGATGGCAAATCTTATTAAGCACCATAAACGTGGCTGACTACAGCGAAAGCTCTTGTTGAATTAAATATTCTAAGCCCTCAGCCTGCATTAATTGGTTAGTTTGGGTTTCTCTCATATTCAGTTTCCTTAAAATCTCAAATGTATTATGGAGAAGATTCCAAATGTTGGTAGTGTATTATAAAAAAATTAACCTGAAATAAAGTTTTCACCTATTCTTAAGGAAACATACGATGAATGTCTCTATGTATTGTGCTAGACAGAAGGTGAGCTCAGACTAGGGCAACCTATGATAGACAGCAAAAACACACTGATCACCATAATCACCCATCTCCTGAAAAGGACAAAAGCTGATCTCACAGCCATAAATACTCAATTCCCAAACAAACTGCACCAGAGCACACAGTGCTACTCCTGTCTTCTGAAGATGCCGGCCACAAAGACTGGCAAAATATTAAGAACAACCTTCAGAACACGGCCAAAGAGCAAAAAAATTAAATTAAATTAAATTTTAAAAAAACCACAACCAACCTATGATACCTCACCAAAGATATTAGGTGATCCCCCTGTTGTACAGCATGCTGATGTTTATTGGAGTGGTAAAAACTAAAAAAAGGGGGTGGTGAGCTAAAAGCCTTGCATTCTATTGATGGCTGTGTCACAGACTTCCTCCGTGACCAGAGGCAAGTCATTTGACGGCTCTGTGCCTCAGTTTCCCTCTGCACACAATGCAATTAATAACACTTAACACCTACCTCATATGGGGCGTTGTGTGAGGCATAATGACTGCTTGTAACATGCTTTGAGATTCAAAGATGAAAGGGGCTGGAACTAGGCACGCTGTCATTACAGAAGAGGCTAGGCAAGCGATATGGGACTGTGGAATCGTCCCAAAGGCCTCCCCGCGAGCCATTTAGGCATCCACACAAGCGACAGGCATAGGTGACAACAGTGACACCTGCTGGAAATTATACCTCTACCTTGGCAAGGAGCATCATCATCATCAACTAAAATCAATTCTGACTTATTGTGACATTTTCCAGGGTTTTCCAGGTACAGTATACTCAGAAGTGATTTACCATTCCCTTCTTCCGGAGGCTCCCCGGGATCACGCAGCTTACTCAAGGCTACACAGGTGGGCTGTTCCGAGATGCACAGCGGGGAATTGAACCCCCAGCCTCTGGCTTCGCAGCCAGATACCTCACTCACTGAGCTAGCTAGCCAACTGGAAAGAAGCAAGGGAAGGATCAAAGGGAAAGGGCTTTTTTTTTGGTGATCGCTCTGTGTATGTGTGTATGAGAGTGCAAGCATTTGTGCGTCACAACAGTAAAGTTGGCTTGCTTGGGATTGAAGCATGTTTTAAAAGTAAATGTTAGGCCAGGTTTCTAGAGCTCATCGAGGTAAGAGTGGAAAATGGGGAAATAGATGCAGTTAGTCATTGCTGTACAATGTCAGTGGGAGATAAGTTGTCCCTGAGGGGGTTTTTTTTGGGGGGGTTGGTGGGAGAGGGCTTGTTTTGTTTAAAAAAGAAGAATGAGTTGGGCTCCAGAGTCTGAGGTGTAAATTCTTATGTGTTCTAAACTCAGATATGTGCATGCTGTTTGTGGTGTTACAAAAGAACAGGGAATCGTCCTGCATCTCCTAAAAGGCCTCGTACACCAAGAGTGAACGAAAGGGCTGATGTCAGAGACTCTGCTTACAAATCGTTTGCTGGCCAGCAGTGTAGGATCAAAAGACATAAAAGCATTAAATATAGATACACATTTTCCTTCAACTGTAGGAGGCACAGGGGTGTGTGTATGTGTGAGCAGGTTCATCACCATGATATTTCTCTCCAAAGGCTTGCAGGAGCTTTTCCAGGGCAGTTTTTAGCAGAGCTGGGGCACAAGGGGGAAGAGTTGCCCCCTTCGCCACCCATCACTCTCCCATCGGCTGGCTCACATCTACACAACTATTAAAGGGGGGGAGAGAAATCCTCAAACACATTTAGGCATTTCATTTCATAGTTTGTTATTGTTACCTGCCACGAAGTTGCCTCTGACTCATGGTGACCTTAGGATTGAATGACCTCCAAAATATCCTGTTCTCACCTCTTGCAAACTCAAGTTTGTGCCTTCTTTTAGGAAGTTGGTCCATCTCCTACTTGGTCTTCCTCTTTTCCTGCTGCCTCCTGCATTCCCCAGCAGTACTGACTTTTCCAGAGAATCCTGCTTTCTCAGGATGAGCCCAAAATAAGACAGCTTGAGTTTCACCATGTTTTGCCTCCAGAGATAGTTCAGGCTTGATTTGCTCTAGGACTCCCTTGTTTGTCTTTCAGGCAATCCAGGGTATCTGCAGAGCTCTCCTCCAGCACTGCGTTTCAAACAAATCCCATTGTTTTCCTGTCAGCTTTCTTTAATGACCAGCTTTCCATATTGGGCTAGGATCATTTATAGCTTCAAAATAAGGATTTTACAGTCTTACAAATGAGGAAATCTGTCAGTTTCATTTTTCACAACATTCACCTATAAAATATTTGTATGAATAAATTTTCAAATTCGGAGTGTATATAAAAATAAATAAAATAAAATATTCAACCTTCTGTATTGGTCAAATACATTCAAGACAGCCATGACCACAGAGAAGAACATGTTGTGTCTGCTTGCCATATAAAGGATAATGATGAGGAACCTCTTAGAAGACAATACTGGAAATCCTAAATAAGCACCACAAACATGTCTGAATACTCAAGGATTCAAACTAAACTTTAAGAACTAGGCTCTCAATGCTGTGAGCCTAATAGATGAACCAGTAAATTGTGCTTTCTCCCACGTCCATTAAAAAAAAAACCCAACAACCCTGAAGATCTCTCAGTTGAGGTTAAGACAGTCTAAAGGAAAAGCTGACTGTTGAAGAATTGATGCTTTTGAATGGTGGTGCTGGAGGAGGCTGTTGAGAGTCCCCTGGACTGCAAGGAGAACAAACCTATCAATTCTAAAGAAAATCAACCCTGAGTGCTCACTGGAAGGACAGATCCTGAAGCTGAGGCTCCAGTACTTTGGCCATCTCATGAGAAGAGAAGACTCCCTGGAAAAGACCCTGATGTCAGGAAAGTGTGAAGGCAAGAGGAGAAGGGGACGATAGAGGACGAGATGGTTGGACAGTGTCATCGAAGCGACCAACATGAATTTGACCCAACTCTGGGAGGCAGTGGAAGACAGGACGGCCTGGTGTGCTCTGGTCCATGGGGTCACGAAGAGTCGGACATGACTAAACGACTAAACAAAAGGTAAAGCAAACAAAATTCTCCTACACTTCTAGGGTGGGCCATGGTCTGAGCAAGACAAGTGCATCACCCTGAAGTGTCAGGGTGAAGGGCCTCACCTGATTGGACTGTTCCCATTAATTGTTCATTCATGAGGATGATTCTGCCAAGAACTATTAGCTGTGATGGTTAATTGGAGCCTCCAGCTTGAGAAGCAATGCAACCATGAATGCTAGAAGCTGGTAACAAACAAACAACAGTGAGATGACTCTTGTCTTTATGAATTGCTTGTGGGCTTCTTGAAGGCATTTGTTTGGCCATGCTGTGAAACACTTGATGGGGCAATGCAGCGATAGACCTTTGATGTTCTCGGACGCAACCCGGTTCCTGCCTGCATCGCCCTATCCATAGTTCCTGATCAGACTGGGGAGTGAGGAAATGTTGCAGATGGATCATTCCCTCCATTAGCAACGTTTGGGGAGGAGTGCTGATAATTACGTTGACTAAATGGCACCACTCACAGAGGAGAAGGAGGTCATTAGCATGCTCAGGGGGATTCCTATAGGCTTGCACAAGTTCAGAATACGTTTCATGTTATATGTCTTGTTTTTGTATTGTGTGTCATTCTGGGTCTCTCTGGAAATAAGAGTAGCATCTAGATGAGAATTATGTATATTTGGGCGGGGGCGCACATTCTAATTAGGAGGACCTCCCCCAGTCATCTCCAACCTTGAAAAGTGTCCAGTGAGGACTAAGCAAGTCTAGCGATAACATGATGTTGTGTTTCTTTTGAAGCAGGGAGGTACGGACAGTGGAGGAGGAATGGCGTAATCCTGAAACAGGGCATGGCTGGCTGACCAACTGAAAGCCTGAATAGGAGCACTGTATTTCGGAGCATGAGTGCTGGAGATCCCTTTTGTAGATTGATGATGCCCATTTTCCTTCATGCTTCAAGGATCTTGACCCCTAATCATGGGCAAGGATTCAAGATATGGTAGCAAACAAGGGATCAATTTGCCAATGCTTTTTTTTTTAAGCATGCAGCGAAGCTATTCAAAAGTTGTGTAAGCGCAATGAGGAAAATCTCTCCCTCCTGCATCTCTTCCCACCCCTTCCTTAGCAGCCATTTAAACATCATCATCATCTAAGAACTTCAGAGCTCAATGGACCATTGAGTCCCGCCCCTTTCAGAGCAGCACAATGAAGAATCAAATTCTCAGTCTCTGGCTCCATAACCAGATACCTCAACCACGAAGCTATTTGTCTTTCTGTCCTCTTGCTCTGTGGCAGCTGGGTCATGGTGGCCAAAACCGCTAAGGGTGTGTTGTTTCTGCTCAGACATGAGATGGGAATCTCCTCAGATCAAGCTGCCTGGAGATGAGGAGACATTGCCCCCAGCTGCTGGCCATGTCTCAGTAAGTGCAGTTGGCGCAGCCATCTGTGTTCTTGGGGCCTCCCTTAGTCCTCCTCCCATGCTGAATGGAAGAGATAAGGTTGAGGAGGCCTTTCTTAGTAAGGGAGGGGGGGTACACCCTTTCTCACACAAGACAAGTGAGGCCTCATGATTGCAAAGTTGTGCAAACTAGTGTGGCCAGGTTGGTAACATTTCCTTCCATATATAAACCTGAGACCAAGAATGATGTCCTTGTGACATCACAGAGATAGGGCAGGCATTTATATTTATATTAATCCATATAGGTAAAGGTTCCCCTTGACAATTGTTGTCCAGTCGTGTTCGACTCTAGGGGGTGGTGCTCATGCCCGTTTCCAAGCCATAGAGCCAGTGTTTTGTCCGAAGACAATCTTCCGTGGTCACGTGGCCAGTGCGACTTAGACACGGAACGCTGTTACCTTCCCACCAACGTGGTCCCTATTAATCTACTCACATTTGCATGCTTTCGAACTGCTAGGTTGACAGGAGCTGGGACAAGCGGCGGCCGCTCACTCCGTCGTGTGGATTCGATCTTACGACTGCTTGGTCTTCTGACCCTGCAGCACAGGCTTCTGCGGTTTAGCCCACAGCGCCACCACGTCCCTTTATTAATCCATATATATTGATGGATTTCTGTGCCCGGGCCAATATAAATGAGCTCCAGGGCTGAGAAGGGAGAGATGCTAATGTAAAAGAAGGAATTTGGCGCGGAGAGAGAGGATAGCAAGCGGTATTTAACCCGGGCAAAGCCAGGCACATTTGCTAGCAGAAAATAAAGCTCCCTTGGACTGTAACAACCTCACAAGATGGAATGGAGGTGACCAATGCAAAACAGGGCAAGGAACTGTGTGCAGATAATTATGTCTAATTCTATTTACTTGTAACAAGAGGTGGTTAGCCTTTCAGATGTGACAATCACCAT
This sequence comes from Pogona vitticeps, assembly GCF_051106095.1. NCBI lineage: Eukaryota > Metazoa > Chordata > Lepidosauria > Squamata > Agamidae > Pogona > Pogona vitticeps. The sequence continues at coordinate 10,145,917 of NC_135791.1, read as the reverse complement.
TGTATACATATGCAATATGAGCATTGGATTTCTACAATACAAGTGTTGCCTTGTTATAAATAATGTTCGGATAAAATATGCCGAGTGCCCTATGGGCAATGACATCAGCACACACCCCTGGGGTGGGTAGGTCTTCCTGTTGTACAAAAGGGTTGTGTGACCAATTTCACGGTGAGAATGGGCAGAAGACGGGGAGACGGCCGGAGCAGGGCACTGGACACGCAGACAACCGCCATTCCATTCCTGTTTTTAGACAAGAGGATATTGGTCCGTAAAAGGACCATTCTTCTTCATGTGGTTTTACATTCCCGATCATCTTCAACCTAAACGGTGGAAATCTGTACATATAGAAAATGCACCTTTGTGTCTGGTTCATTCCTAGGGCTGTTTCATTGCATTCTGCTGCTGAGATGATGCCGACGTGGTGGCAGATGCTGCTCTTCATTTGTCTGGTTTGGATGGACACTCATATTTGATTTCAACATTGGCATTGGAACAGTAGCCTGCACCAGAACGGAGGACAGTGGGGTTCATTTCGGGGGTGCAGACCAGGGCACACGGCGTTTTGTCCTTCACAATGCCTGGCTACTGCTTCTTGCTCTTTAGATAATCTACCATCTAGGACTGGCACTTCAGCAAGACCTTTTAGATTACAGGTGGAAGTGCTCTTCATTACTACGGCTATTACTATTACCAGAAGTAAATGTTTCTTCACATAGAAACACCGTATGTTTCAATGGCAGGAAGAAGAACTTTAGCTTAGCATTATGGTAGAGTTCAGTGCAGAAAAAATGTTGTAGGGAGTGGAGGAAACGTCCCCATCTGCCATCTGAGATGGTGGGGTCCAGAAATAACAAAGATCTATCAACCCATTGAAGTATTGAGACATACATTACCATCCTTTTCCAACCGTCCATGTCTTGGGAAGAAAATCTGACCTAAATAATTTAGTCAATCATTCTACAGTCACTGAGGCTGCTGGAACAGGAAGGAAACCAGCAATAGCTTTTTCTCACGCATTTTCCATCCAAGATTGCTAACAGTGTCAATAGCACAAAGAACCTTTTGGGGTTCCAACAAAAAGCTTCCCAGATCACTGCTGTTTCCTGTTACAAAGTAATAGATGGGTATAGTCACCCTCCAATTTCATGAGACAACACCCATTCCCACCTGATCACTGCCAGAATATCGCCGAAGGCACCTTGAGACTAGTCCCAACAGAGCAAGACAAATTCTTCAGGTATTTAAATCCTGTGAATTGGCATCTTCTGATGCAGTAGCATGGTTCTTACTAACATATTAAAGTGCCCATTTTAAAACTGAATAGGCAAAGAGGCTAAAATTAGAGGAAGAGACCAGGGCAAAAGGTATTTCCGTTGTAACTCTTGTAATCAGAATCGGCTTCACCCTGGCATTATCCAAGGGTTTTTCTTGGCACTTAGGCAAGTTACTTTTCTGGACTATATTTTCCAGAATTCCCCACGCAACATGGCAACTGGCTACTGGGACTTGTAGTATACAAGAGTAACTTGTCCAAGCTCTTCTTTCATTTTTCAGAACTCAATCCCTGGCATCTTGACATTTGCTTAAAGATTATGCTCCTGCCACCTGAGGGAGATTGAGACCATACAGCATATGTTCTTCACCTGGCCATTGTATGAAGCAGTGCGAAAAGAGGCTATAACCCCCTTAATTGATAGATTGCCAGGAGGTTTGGAGGGAAATAGGCTTGAGTTCCTTCTCTCAGATGTTGATGTGCAGATCACCTGTCGGGTTGCGAGGTTCTGAGTAGCAGTACTTCGACTGTGGAAGTCAAATACCAATTAGATTGCAGTTCCCAGTTGCATGTATGCCAGCATGTTCGAATTGAATACTGACAGTTAGAAATCTTAAGGTTTTATAAAGTTTTATACTTATGTGACTGGTCTAAGGACCGTAAATAAATGTATTGATTGATTGGGGCTGGGAATGGTATATTTTATTTTAAGGAGGCATTCAAGGGAGAAAAGCCCCAGCTGAAACATTGGAGAGTTGCTGGTCATCAGTTTAATCGATCCTGCGCAAAATGGAACAATAGTATGGTTTATATAAGCTACTTTATATGGTCAGTCTTATGTTTCCCAGGAGTTGGGAAACTGGCTATAGTATGGGAAAGTCGTTTTGGACTATAGCTCCTAAAAGCCATAGGCTACTGTATGCTTCTTGAGGGATTCTGGTATTTGTGGACCAAAAAAGTAAAATTTTCACATGCTAGAGATTCACCTCCAGATTCATCATTTGAATGAGCACATCATCAGAGGTTGCAAAGGAAATGCTGAGTGCCCCAAAGATTTCTGCCACCACACTGAGCAAGAGGAGACCCATTCGCTGGCTTTTTTTTACCCACATCTTTCAAATCTAAAGACAGGTAATGTATCCAGATTTAATAAAACACCACATCAAATATTGATCTGTATTTCCCATACGCCTCTTGGCTTTGCTAGCTTTTTATCCTGTTAGCCTGTATTCATTCATGCTAAAGGCCAATGTGTTTTGCAAATACAGTTTTCAAAACTGTTCCATTTACCAATAGTTACCTTTAATAACAGTTGGATAACTGTTAGTCCCCCAGCTTAAGCCATCCACTTGGGTTGATTCCAGCAATGACACACACTGGAACAGAACCAAATGGAGCAGTCAGTCCTACCAAGACCAAAAACACAGTAGTCCTTCACAGGACCCCCAAAACGAGTGGGAAAGCATTATTTGGGGTGGGGTGGTTTGTGATGGCATGCACATTCTAGAGTGGTCATCTGACCAGATAGGCGGGGAATGAATGAATGAATGAATGAATGAATGAATGAATGAATGAATGAATAAATAAATAGATAGATAGATAGATAGATAGATAGATAGATAGATAGATAGATAGATAGATAGATAAATAAATAAATAAATAAATAAATAAATAAATAAATAAATAAATAAATAAATAAATAAATGGGGGAAAACAATCGACCCCCAAGCCCATCTAATCACACCTTGAGAGCATCTTGCAAAAGCTATCAAGATGGCTCCCATGGTAGATTTCTACCAGTCACCAAATCTATGGCGCTCGTTAGTAAGAGCTGTCATTACACCAGCAGTCAGCACTCTGGATCACACTGGATCACACTACCTAATCTATATGTTTCTCAGCCCAAGAGTCACATTTACTACTTCTGTGACTTGCAGGACCTACTCTGTTAAAGAAAACATCACCTGTAGGTCCTGCAATGTCATTTATTTTATTGAGTGCAAACAATCAAGACACCGTATTCTTTAAGGCTTTCACGGCCAGGATCCGATGGTTGTTGTAGGTTTTGTGGGCTGTTTGGCCGTGTTCTGAAGGTACCAGAACCTTAAGAACACGGCCAAACAGCCCAAAAAAACCTACAACAACCAATCAGGATACCATCCGCAATACGTAGACGAAACAACAGACCTGTGTACGAGATTTAGAAACTATATGTCTGTCATCTTGACTAAGAAGTTGGAAGGACCAGTGTCTAAAAATTCTAACTGTGAATATCATTCATGGCCTATCCAGCTTGTATTTGGTGTGAACAGAGATACCACATAATCCAAACACATCAGGAAAAACTGACTGCCTGAATACCTCGTGGCCTTAGCCTAAATGACAACACATTACATCATTCATTTGCACCAAAGAAGGTGGAAACCAAAAAGTTCTGCTGAAATACTTCTCTTAGTCACTTGTTCAAATGTGTGTGTGTGTAATATATACACACACCTTCTTTGGTGCAAATATATATATATCTGTTCATGTTCCTGAGGTAAGAAGGCCCATGCTATGACCTGTTGAAACACAAGGATCTAAAAGAATTACTACCCAGGTCATCACATACACACGTCCCTCCCTTCTCCCAGTAGCCCTATCATCCTCCATCACTTCCATACTCTCCTCTTCCTCATCTAAGCTTCCAAAGAAACTTAATAGGATTCTTTCCTTCTTTTTTCTTTCTGACAGCCAGTTGTGTTTCAGAGAAAAACACTGGCCTCTGACCATTTCCCACCTACTTTTCCTCAAAGTTTTTTATTGGCCCACATAGGACTGGAATCAGGAGCACAAGGACCTTTGTTATGATTGCCTGATATGGGGACTTTGGCTGAAATCTCAGGAGATGACTATGGTTTTCCAGGTTGGAAATTAAATGGCAGGACAAGCGGTGCTGCAAGTGAAAATTTGATTTTTCTGTCCAAGGTCCCTTCAAAGCCTGGGTTCCCATCTTCATCCTTTTTAAATACCTTTCACTGCTCAAGCGCTGTAAATTATGGTTGGCATAATAAAAAGCCAAGAGGGATGGGACTGAGCAGAAAGCCAGTGGGTGGGTAGGTGGGTAACTTCTTTCTTTCTTTCTTTCTTTCTTTCTTTCTTTCTTTCTTTCTTTCTTTCTTACTTACTTACTTACTTACTTACTTACTTACTTACTTACTTACTTACTTACTTACTTACTTACTTACTTACTTACTTACTTACTTATTGATCATCCATCTGCTCAAGGCCAATCTGGGCAGTTTACAACACTGTCCTACACTTCCTTTTGAAGCATGGCTGGAGTGATACCATCACAACCCCTGGGTCTTGTTTTCTTCACAAGCCCTGGCCACAACAGCACATGGGCTAGAAGACAAGCAACCTTTTGGCTGGCAGTTGTGTTTCCTCGCATTAGTGCATAGACTGGGAAAATGCTTTGTGTATCTTATGTGCTGTAGAGAAGGCTACACAGGATTTTATCCCTATGGTGCCTGCAGGTGCCTGGTGCATTTTGCCACCTGCCTGGCTGCTGAAACGTTGTGTTTTCTATTGGTTCGGTGTTGTTACCGTTTCCTCTTTTTTGCCCAGATTCCATATCCATTTACTCTCTGTCGTATCTGTTTCCACCCACAGCTGAGCCCGCAACAGTTCTAAGCTTAGCCAGGGTTTTGCTCAGATTCTGAGTCCATTCATACAGGTTCTCCTTGTGCCTGTTTTCACAAACAGCTGGGCCAGAACATCTAATCTTGTCCCAAGCCTTGTTTGGCCCCTACCAATGATATCAAAAGAACCCACCCCAATGACATCACAAAAGCTTCCCCCAGCTAATAGGCTTTGCTCTGAAATTTTAGGGAATGGGATGCTGTTGACCTGGCAAACCTCATCTGTGTGCTCCTGTGCCAACCTAACAGACAATGGGTAAAAACATCCCCTAGGATATGAAGCCCTTTTAAGCAGGGCTCCAGATTGACCCTACCCTTTGTAGCCATGAATCAGCTTCCCTTGACCTGGAAAGTTCCTCATCAGGCTAACATTGTGCCTAGTGTGGAATCTAGAATGGTTGGACGAGGGTTTGGAGATCTAAATTCAAGTTTCCATTGATCCATGAAGCTCTCTCACACCCCTCACCCCTCTCTCTTCAATTGACATATCTCACAGATAAATCAGGGAGTACCGCCATGTGTATGGCCTTCTCTCCTCATTGGAGAGAAGTTAAGATATTCCTGTATTATTCAATTAATAGGTAACAGTTCCCAACATGGCATAGCGCTACAGCACTAATGCCTTTTTCTGGACAAGTTCCAGAATCCTCCAAGTATTCTGGCCCACACTGGTTGGGAGATTCTTAGTGCTGCCATCCCAAAGAAGAAATTTTCCAAAATTTTGCATAGCGCATCCTCCTGACGCCTCCCTTGACACCCACTTGCCCCTAAACACACACAACACCTAGGTAGCTAAGATCACTTCATTCATACCAAAGCGCTGGCCTCCAGCTGCCCACTCTGTTTCAGGGGTTCAGATCCCACAGACCACTGGCAGCTCTGGAATCTCTCGCCTTGGAGCAGGAGAGATGGCCTCCTATTACTCACCAGAACATCACCTTACATGGAAGAAGAAATTACTGTCAGCAACACTAAGGTGTGCCAGTCTAGAGGGACTGCCCGGGGCTTGCTTACCCTGTAACCTGATGCCTGTGGGTGGTTAACCTCACGCCTTGCATCTGACTGAAGTGTATTCAGAGTTCTTAATAAGCTTCAGAATGGGTGTGTGTGCCCTTGTTTATGGGACGAGGTCTTAATTGACTCTAAGGGAAGGAGGTTTGAGCGTTTCCAGAACCCAGCCTAGGCTCCTGAAGGTTAAGTATACAGAGCAAGTCATCCATCAGGTTTGCCCAGTCATTTTCTTGCTGTGCTTGTGTCTTTTTCAGGGTGTCTGGTTGTCATGCAGAGACCGTTTATTTCTGGCTTGTTCTTTGGAGCTTTGCGCAGAAAAGTTCATTGGGACTTTCAGCAATAGCCCTGTTGAGGAGGCACGCTTTCGCTTACAAGGAGCCAGTTATGAATGATGGAAGCTCACCCTCCTATGATGGGCCTACATCTTTCCTTCCTATGATGGGCCTACATCTTTTGCCTTAGGCTTGCAGTCACTGGACTCCGCCACCAAAATATATGATTGGCAGCCTCTTTTGAGTTCACCCAAAGAAAACTGCCCTGTTGGTTTATGCTTTATTTCATTTCCTAAAAATTACTATCCAGCATGGTGCAGTGATCAGAGTATTAAACTAGGGAGATCTACACTCCAGTCATTATTGAGCTATGAAGTTAACTTGGGCCAGCTGTAAGGATAAAATGGTTAACTTTGGACACTACCTTGGAAGAGAAGTGTGGTACAAGGGTATCAAGCAAACGTCTTGCCAAACTAGCCAACATTAATCATCCAAGGTGTCGTACCACATATGTTGTAAAACAGGGGAGAAGGAGAGGGAGAGAGGGAAGGAGAGCATATTCTAAATAATACAGTATGCACAACTGGAAGTGAGAATTTAATTCGTTTTCGATAACTTTACATAATCTGTGGATTGCTGCATATGTCCAAACTGAAGGCACATAGGATTTGGAATATACAAATACTGCAAAAAAAAAAAAAGGAAAAGTGACATGTTTGATTCTACAAGCTTGAAGAGCTTTGCTCTTCAACGTCAAGACTTGGATTCCAGTTTATTAACCCTGTCTGAGATGTTGCATTGTGACTTACTCCTTCCTTCCTTCCTTCCTTCCTTCCTTCCTTCCTTCCTATGATGGGCCTACATCTTTAAACGTTGTATGGTATGTGGGTGTAATACTGTGCTTTTTGCATTCATTACAACTCAGAATTCCCATTGTTGCTATATCCCTCCGTGTAGAAACATCTCAGGAAACAATTGTGTGAACAGCCCTCGTAACAGTCTTATAAGGCAGGCCAATAGGTCATTTTGAGGTATGAAAGATGTAGGATGAGAAAGGCTGGCTTACCTAGAGATGTTCTTATATCAGAATGGATAGCTGAATCAGCAATTTTTCCCGACTTACAGCTCTGTCTCTCAGCTACTACCTTATAGTAACCTAGAGATTGCATAAGCCTTAAACACATTGGGTTGCTCGCGAGAATCAAGCCCTTGTTGCTTGCTCAGCAAGATGGGAATTGCTTCCAGATGAATACTGCCAACTTTCATAAGCCCCAGGGCGCAACAGTGTCCGAAAGTACCCTTCATGAATTGGAAATTATTTCTCTGTGTACACAAATTTGCTGACTGATAGAGCAGAAGATAGGGAGGGCTGCTGGTTCAGAAAGCACGGGGCGGAGATTCTTTGGCCCCTGCCCCTATTTCCAAACCCTTGTGGTAGATTCCAGCTGTCAATGAAACCAATGATTCTGTGGCGTTCCTCTTTCCGTGTGCCATAGGTATGCAGCCCATTTCTACGTGTATCTGCTGGTATCTATTAGGGATTTATGCACAGCCCTGCAGGCTTTGCTTTCTCTACCACCATTTCCTTCTCAACCAAAACACCATCGTAGTTCCCAAAACTTTGCCCCCGGGGTTGTTTTGTGATGTCTGAAAATCTAATGAGCTAAACCTTTTAAAAATGTTCCAGCCCACTGAGTCAGGCCATTGGTCGGTCTAGTGCACCCAATTCTGCAGACTCTGATAGGCAGCAGCTCTGCAGGGTTTCAAGCAGGATTCTTTCCTAGCCCTCACTGAGGATCTCCCATCCAAGTATTAAGCAGCCCTGAACCCTCCCCTCCCTTAGGTTTTGCAGTTAAACCAGATTATGCGATAAATCCTTAAGAACCCATGTCCTCTTGTGCATAGCTCCCACAGCAGCCTGTGCAGGCTCCTGGAACTGCGCATGCAAGCATGGACACACAAACCTTCTTTCTTGGTCTTTAGGGAGGTCACACCTGTCTACCTGACATCTGTTTGCAGGCAGGACATTACTATGCTGGTTCAGTGACAGAGGAGATCTACATAATTCATTTAGTCTCCTGTACTCCTCCTCCATCTTTCTCTTTCCTGTGTATGTGGCGAAATTTTGCTGACACTAAACTCCTGTTGAAACTAACAGGATTAGCAAACAAACCTTGCCTGGTTGAACTGTGTTGCTGACAGACTTGGTTCGCCCAACCAAGAGGGTAAGTTGAGAAGGCAGGTCAAGCCGACTCATTGGCCCATCTGGGATTGAGCAAATGCTGAACAACTGTTGCAGTTGTGAGCACCATATGCCCTGTTTTATGTCCATAGTGGCAATAGGTCCAGAGCCTGACTCTTTGGACAAGAGAACATACGCTTCAATAGTGCGGAAGACTGTGTAGTTGGTATTTCATTTCTTTAAAAATTCAGCTTGTGATGAAAGAGTACGTCTTATTATCAGAGATGCTGGCAAGTACCAAATCCACGTCTTTGGTACCAAATCCTGAATCTAAATCCCTATTAGAACAAGCTTCCCCCTGCACCAAGAAAAAAAGGGAGAGGTGGGTGGGTTCCGAGTTGCAAGTCAAGTCATAGAAAGAAAGAAAAACCCAAGTTGACTTCATGTCAAATCCCCAGCATGATTGAAGTCCGATTTGACAGCAAGTCCCAAATCTCGAGTGCTCGTCCCTAACGTAATCTCACCCAACATTGGGCTTTCCATCCTTTTTAATTTGGCCGATGTGGTGGTCCCCCCACTCCCCCTTTATTGCCACTATTTTACAGATGGAGCGCAGCAATCTTGCAGATTCTCCTCCACCCTTAGCAGCACCCGGACAACAGACTCTGCAGCAGGCACACGGGTCCTCTTATCACAGTTTTCCTTCTTAGGGTGACATGTTTTATATTCTGTTTAAATGACAGGTATATGATTTCTAAATTTGTTCTGCTTTCATAGTGGGTAGAATAAGCTGCAGAGTTAAACTCGGATGCATCGTTTGTGAGACAGAATTGTGCAGGTAGCAAAAGATAGTTTTCAAAGAAGTAGCTGTGTTAATGACAAAAAAAGAGCGACCCATTGACAGGTTCGCCTGCTGAGTCTGCTGTCCAGGTGATGCTCGCTGGGACTGATGGAAGGCAACCAACCTCAAGGATTTGGTGTCCCTGTGTGTGGTTCTTTATCTCTGTAATCAGACTTGGGAGCAGGCAGCCTTTCACATACTAGATGACACCTTCACAGCTAGTTCTGAGAGGCAAGGCCACCTCTGAAGCCTAGAGGCTACATATAGGCTCCAAACCTTTGTCTCTTTCGTACCACAACTTGCACACGTTGGTGGGGAGACAGGAAAGCACAGTGGGACAACCTCGTTTCTCTGGGTAGTTTTACACAGTGGCTGGAGGCGAGAATGCTCAATCTCACAGCTTCCAGGGCTTTCTATATCTTGACGTTTTCTCAGTGGCTTTGCCTGGCTTGGATTTAGGAGGTTAGATTCTGTTTTGCTTCAATGGCCCTACAGGGCCTCGTCATTTTCTTAGTTTGCTTTTGGTGGCCTAACAGCCATTTCTACCCGTTATAGGATCCTATGGCTGCATTCGGTGTTCTGCAAGACATATAAACAACGAGACAGCTGGATCAGGTGTAAGAAAATTCCCATAATCCCTATCCCTGTTTTTTAGAGTTTGTGAGGGCATTCAGGATAATCTCACCGGGACTGCAGGGTGACCCAACTGTGTAGCCACACACACAAAATTTTAGAGCAGCCCAATGTTTATAGAAGAGCTGGGGGAAAACCATACCAAAAATATGCAAAAAAAAAATGATCGGCCTTCCCTACATAGACTCACGAGAGTGTGTGCACTCACTAACGGATGGCCAAGAAGTGGAGAATCAGGAGGAAAATGGAATGGCGTGTCTCAAGAGAGGGTATGGCTAGCTGGCTGGAACTCTGAACAGGAGTACTCCACACGACAACATTGCATTGCAGTTCCAGTTGCTGTTAATTACTGCCCCTAATACTGTTAATTACTGCTCCTAATACTTACCTAAATATTTTTCTCGTGTGCTATTTTTTTAAATGTGAAGGAGGTACTTGAGTATGAAGCGTTCTCTTTCCTGTAGCCCAAAACTCACTCATCTGGGAAACGTTTTAGTCCTTGAGCTGGCTTGTCCTTAAACTACTATTCTATTCTCTCTTTTGAACAATTCAGTGTGATTTAGACTCTTGGAGTTTCCTACTTCAAGAGGAGATTGAGGACCTATGCAAGATTACCAGACGTGGCTTGTTTAAGGCCATTGAATGACCAAAGCATCTCATGGCCGCAGAAGAGCAAAGGGGATTTAATTTTTTGCTGACGGAGATGTCTCAGTTTTTATGAAAATATCAGTGTCACATCACATTAGCGTAGGCTGCGCAAAAGGGTCTGGCATGCTGAAACTGTTTCAAGTGTTTTGCTCTGTCTCCTGATTAAATCACGTGTACCGGTGATTATTGTTACCTTATTATTACAAAGAAAAGGACCTAGATGGGCTTGTTATATTCCTTGTCTTCGAGGGGCTGGATCCGGGCTGGTCACATTGTCTGCTTATCCACGGGCCCATCTCTGGGTCTCCAGGATCCAATGCTCACGGTTGTTCCAGTACAGGCAGATTTTTGTTTTCATTTTGTCTGTCTTACTGCAATCAGAGGTGTAAAGAACGAGACTTCCTGTAGGGCTAATCTATCTGATATGGTGATCCAGTCATAATCGATCATGCTGGGCTGATGCCTGCCTTAGGAAGCCTGCGTTTCCATCAGCAAGAGCAGAATTCTCAGCGGTAAAGTATGCAAAACATGAACATATCAGGAAAGCAGGATGCTTCCCCCAGGGAGCTGCTGAACCAAGGTAAGGAGTTGTCTACATGTCCGTGTTCTTCCTGCTCTTTCTGGGATTGCTCAGGGTTGCTCTCCTATTTTCTGCTGAAGGTTGGAATAGATCATTCAAGTCCTGGCATTCGCACATTGGCAGGGTATTTATTGCTAGGTGTAGTGAGATACTGTACACGGGATTCTCCCAGTACGGCTTGTCCACACAGTTCTGGAAATGCTTCCTTGAGATCTCACTTACAAAAGAGAGGGCTGCCCCCTTTTGCCTTTAGACCCCCTTCCTGCAACCATCTCTCTTCACTTCCCTCCTTTTACCCTCCACCATTCTCAACCCTTCATATGTATCACATAAAATAATTTTATTTTTCACTTCTCTGCTATGGTGCAAACCCTAGATGATTTAGGCTACAATTCACACACTCTCCCAGGCAGCCCTCTGAGTCTACCAGATCAACATGTTGTTTAGGGGTAGCGAACGAAACCATTCTATACCAGCTTAGGAGCCTATTTATTGTATTTATTTTAGACCACCACCATCCACTTTCTGCTTTTCTATTGCAACCAAATGCAAGATGACTGACAACTATACATTTTACACATCAGAGTCATCCCAAGACTTGTGTTGATGTTGTTGTTTTGCTTGGGGCATAGGATAAGTGTACCACCACAGCCATTTCCTGAAATTAAAAATATAAATAGATATATTTATATATACAGTATGTAAATTATATATTTAATTATAGTTACAAGACCCTAAAGTTATAATTACAATCATTGTAACTTTAAATAATAATAAAAAAGACAATGAAAGCTTCTGCCACGTGAAACCTTCTAGGAGCCTCGTGCGGTGGTGGTTAAACTACAGTACTGCAATCAAACTTCTGCTCAAAGTTTGCTCAGTTCAATCCTGTTGGGCTCAGATAACTGGCTCAAGGTCACCTCAATTTTGCTGGGGTGGAGGGGAGAGTATAACCTGTATAATTTTTAAAAAAGAAAAGTGCTTTAAGCACTACAAGGCAGTTTATAAGCAGCATATTTTGCTTTGCTTTAATACAATGGTCCCCAACCTTGGGCCTCCATATGTTCTTGGACTTCAACTCCCAGAAATCCTGGCCTGCAGATGTGGTGGTGAAGGCTTCTGGGAGTTGTAATCCAAACACATCTGGAGGCCCAAGGTTGGGGACCACTGCTTTAATATATCACCAGACCCGTTCTGATTGTTGTTTTCCCATCCGGTTGTTTCTGCTGCAACCGACCTCCCTCTTCTTCATCTCAAAAGCCATTTAAATATCTTGAGCCACATGAGGATACAGCCCAAGGACTGTCGGAGTAAATAAAAATTACAATTACACGGGAAAAGGAAGATATTATGCTTCAGTACGTTGCAACCGCAATGTAATGTAATTGCAGCTTTGCTACTCACAAAATGGAATTTGTTAAAATAATGTATTCTTTTGTAACTAGTTACGAGCTCTGCCTGGTCGTGCATACAGAAACACAGTGCTCTAGCAATTGAATCCAACTTCGAAACCACTGCACCTCCAGGCAACAGGTTAGCTTATAGGAGTCTGGGCAGGCAGCATAGCAGACAAGCTACGTACGGCACCTTCCGAAGCCGGCTTCCTGCCCTCCAGCATTGCCTGCCTGAGGTAGCTGCTCACCTGCCTCATGGCTGGCTTGGCCCTATTGGAAACAATCAGGAAAACAAGATAAATAGCAAGTGAAGTTCAGCAACAGTCATGCAAGTGGTCAAGAGAGGAGGATCAACACCAGCCGGCAGGAAGCCACACCTTCTTCACGACACAAGAACCAAACACCAGCAGTGGAGCTGGGCAAGCTTTTGGTAGCAGGCATCCCACAACATGGGGGGGCCCAAACCAAAAAAACTTTGTGTCTTTTCATAGGGTGGCTCCTAAAGAAAGAAAAGGGAAAAAGAGGACAGACACTTGCATTGACTGATTTATATATACAGATCCAACTTCGGAAATAAGTGTTGAATTGAGTTTTGAATTGCTAGTAAATACTTTTTTTTCCCATGCAGTAGAAGTACAGAGATCCACAGAAGAAAAATAGTTACAAATTCCCCAGAATTCTCCCCTTTCTCATTAATTGGCACTTAAAGTCTCAATAAAAGGAACGTGGTGGCACTGCGAGTTAAACTGCAGAAGCCTCTGTGCTGCAAGGTTAGAAGATCAGCAGTCGTAAGATTGAATCCAAGCAGCTCCTGTCACTTGTATCAGCTCCTGCCAACGGTCCCCTTGACATTTAGTCCAGTTGTGTCTGACTCTGGGGGGTGGTGCTCATCCCCGTTTCCAAGCCAAAGACCCAGCATTTGTCCGTCGACAGTTTCCGTGGTCGCGTGGCCAGTGTGACTAGACATGGGACACTGTTTACCTTCCCACCGAGGTGGTCCCTATTTATCTACTTGCATTTGCATGTTTTCGAACCGCTAGGCTGGCGGGAGCTGGGACAAGCGACGGGAGCTCACTCCATTGCGTGGATTCGATCTTACGACTGCTGGTCTTTTGACCTTGCAGCGCAGAGGCTTCTGCGATTTAACCCACAGCGCCACCATGTCTGATATTAAGCCCACTAAAAACTCCATCTGTACATTCCACATGCCCTGCTCATTCTATTAATATGTTCCCGTTGCTAATTTTTGAAGATGATGTAGCCTTCTCTCCCCCCCCCACGAATTTGGTAGATCCCAAGGAGGCAGGCCTATTCCCTTCCCCAAGCCAGTTTTGCCAAGGTGTGTATCACCACAGGTGGCCGATATGTTTTGTCCTGAGAGCAAGGAGGAGGGAGGGGATTCCATTAAAGCCAGCCACCTAGAGAACCAGTCTGTCCACTCTACCTCCCCAGGTGCCCAAATGACCTTATAAAGGTGGAATTTGCAGAACCTTTCTTCCTTGCTTTGGTAATTAAAGCTAATTAGCATACTTAAAGTTATTTTCTGTTTTGCTTTAATGATGTCCTTTCCATATTCACTGGCTAATATAACTCTTTGTGCTACTCCTGATTAGCTGCTCGAAGAATCTGCACTAGTTTCGGCCCTAAAATTACTGTCGAGTTCTATTAACTACTAATGAAATGCTGCAAAAGCCCGTCCGCCAAGAAGGGCCCAAGGCCACTTGTTGTAGTTAAGTGATGTTTACTTCTAGGGCCATTTCCCCAGTGCCTGGGAGGACATTTACCCCTTCCCTGCTCTTAATTTGTGTCCCCCACTCCAGAACACGTCCTATTTGGAGTATCGACAGGTCCTGACCTACACAGGACTGCCCTCTATTTCTAGGTTTCCATGCTGACTCAAGATGTTTTGCTGCCTGAGACAAAGGACAAGAGGGTGCCTCTGCTTGGTTTGCGACAGGATAGCAGCACCTGCTACGGAACCAGAGGCGGTGGACGTTTTTCAGGGATAGGCAACAACTCTCAAACAACACAGCTCTAAATTCCAAGACTCCAACAAAGAGCAACAGGCATGGAATGAGGGCAACTCTTTTCCAACAACTGCTTCCTAAGGCGATTGCTTCACTCTGCCTAATGTTAGGGCCAACCCTTGGAGGCATCTTCAGTCTGTTTATTCTTTCCATATTTATTTATTCATTTATTTTGTTCAATATAATTTTACCTCACTGTTCTCCTTCAAAAAGGACCCAAGGCGGCTTGCAATATGAAAAGACGGTATGTGGAGTTAACAACAGTGAGTATACAATACTGAAAGGATCAAACGCATAACAGTAAAGATGGTTGACAAAACCAACCACCAAAACACGTTCACGGCAGTGAAGGACAACGATCCATTTAACAGCTCCCACTCAGGGAGTCCATCATTCAGGGGGAAAGCCTGCCTGAAGAGAAAGGTCCTTCTCTACTTGTGGAAGGCCGGCAAAGATGGGACCAGCCTGGCCTTCCTGTGGGAGGGAGTTCCAACGTCTGGGAGAAATGACAAAAGAGGGAAGGAGGTGTGTGATCCACTCTTCCTGGACTCTATTCATGGTGGATCAAAGCCCTGAGCATAGTGATCGCCCACATGGGGACCAGAGGCAGTACTAAAGGATGGGAATCTCTCCAATCTTTTGACACCCAAGGCAGAGGAGTATAAAAAGGCCAGAGGATCTCAGGCCAGGGGGAGGAGGAAGTGGCACAAGAGGAAGAAGGTGCGAGAGAGGTGGTGGAATGAAACTTGAACTGAGCTGTCATGCTAGGGCACCTCGGGATATCCTCCTACTTCATTCCCTCCTACTTCGGTCACTTAGCTTTCCCTGGCTTTTGTCCTGCTGGCTCTGGAAGGGACAGGAAAGCCCAGGGAGACGTAGTATGTTGTCCCTCCAGGCAGGCAAACCTTTCTGAACTTCCAGTGCCTGGAACATCCGTTTTGCAACAAGACTGTATTATATCCCCACTGAGTGATTACAAAGGAAAAGCAGGATCATTTCTTCTCTCCTTCCTAGGAGAATGATCAATTCCCACTGTGCCCTTGCTTGTATTACACACCCTAGTTCTACATGAAAACACTTTGTTTTCAACCAGCAATGAGAAGTACAGTGGTGCCTCGCTAGACGAAGATAATCCGTTCCACCAAAATCGCTGTTTAGCGAAATCATTGTCTAGCGAAAAGCATTCCCCCATTGGAATGCATTGAAACCTGTTTAGTGCATTCCAATGGGGAAGAATCGTCGTTGTCTAACGAAGATTGGCCATAGGAAAGCCGCTTTGCGAACCGCCGATCAGCTGTTTAAATCGCAGTCTTGCAAAGCTTAGGTCCCGAAAACACCCGTTTTGCGAGCACGGAGGGAGCTGTCAAAATCATCATCTAGCGAAAATCGGTTTGGGAAGCAGGGACCAAACATTGTCCAGCGAAATTCCCCCATAGGAATCACTGTTTTGCGAATCGCTATAGCGATCGCAAAAAGCCAATGTCTTGCAAAAAAACTATCATGCGGGGTAACTGTCTAGCAAGGCACCACTGTATGGGATAGTGAATGATCTGAGCATTTTGTCCTCTCTCTCCTTTTGGCAGATCCGTGATGAACACAGCTGGCTGTGCCCCCCTTCCTTGCTTTGCAAGGCAAAGAGACACCCTCCCAAAGAGTTAATGGCAAAGGTGCAATTCCTTCTCTAATGCATAAGAATCACAGTTTCAGTCCGAAATCCCTCTTTGCGCACAGCAGGGTGCAGCTGGAGAAGCCAAGGAAGAATAACTAAGGGCTGGGCTCCATCTTGGGCAAACGTGTTTTGATTGGTGCCACCAACAGACCTCCTCCTTTGCGAGCAAGACATGGCCCGGCTAGTCACCATTCCTCAATCTGTATGGAGCCTGCCAAATGGACACGATCCAGCTCCACCTGGATGGCAGGGCCTCTCTTTCCCTCCCTCCCTCCCTGTCCCCCTCTCCCTCTTTCTTGCTGCCCCACCCATGAGTGAGTCAGGAAGGTGTGAAGACGAGGAAGCCAGTGAAGCCAGGATAGCTGCAGACGTTGAGATTCCATCTGAACAAGGAGAGAACATCCCAGCAGCTGGAAAGAATCGAAGTGGGTGTGGCTGCCACATCCCAAGGAAAGGAATTAAAACAGGAGGAGCACTTGCTTTCATGCCCAGAGCTAAACCCCACAAAGGATGTGCTACCACGATGTGTTTGTTTAATTTCCCTGCGTCATTAGTGCCATGATGAAGTTTGGAGAAGTTCTGTTTTTGACTCCAGGCCGGAGTTCTGGAGTTCCCCTCAGAGTATCGATCTTATGATCAGTGATGGAGAGCATGGCTAGCATGCTCATCCTTGCCCCTTCTCACATGGAGAGCTTTACCAAAATTTGAACGCGTCTTTCAGATCTCAGTGGACAAAGCCAGCCCTCAGTAAAATGTCTATTGGTGGTCCTTTCATATGTTGGCTAGCCTCTCTACTATGGTGGCTGCCACTGATCACTTTTGGGGCACTGTGAGAAATCGTGCTCCTTGGTGCCCAGAAGGAAAACATAAGCTGGGTAAAAGGGGAAGGGGTTTAGATTTGAACTGTGGGCCCTAATCCAGCTGGTACTCAGGAATAATACCTGGCAAGAGGGCTCCACCAAGGGAATGGAAGTCTGATGTGCAGATCCAGTTTCCCTGCATGTGGAAAACCAGCCTTTCCAAAGGAAGTTCCTTAGCTACTTTGGCCCTTGAAGTGCTAGATTTCTGCAAGTGACATATTTTTGCCATGAAAACAAGCAGTGGAAAAAAATTCATAATTTGCATTAAGAAGCTGTGCTGACCCCCAGCACCTGTACAAGCTGCTCATCCTTAACATGTGATTGGCCCTAACCGTCTGCTGCTTTCTGTCTGTCTTTGGTCCTCAGTCTCCAAACAGCAGTCCCCTGAACAGCCATCCAGAAGCGCTGAGTCATCTGCTGACAGCAGCATAGTCAGCTCTAAGCAACAGTCTTTGGGAAAAGGTAGATGCAGGGTTTGTCATGGCAGTTTTCAAAACGGGTGGCACGTGGGAGTAATGGGCCAACACGTGACTTTCTCACAGGTTCAGAGAAACCTTGTCCCCATCCCGATAAACACACAGTCTTCTGGATCACTGGTGACCCTTTCCCATCCAGGAATGAGGAAGACCTGGGTCAGCAGTCATTCATTGAGCTGGAGGGGGTTAGCTGCCTGGGGATTCTGAAAAGCTGGGTTCCAAATATTTAAAAACAGGTATCCTGTTTGAGAAGGATCTCCCATACTGCACCACCTTCAGACTTAGGTGGAATGATGCATTTTTAAATTGAGCAGCTCCCCACTGAAGGTGGGTGACCCACTGGTACAAGGGAAAAAATATAGTTAGGAAAGAAGGGTTTTTAAAAATATATTTATATAATCATGGACTCTGTGAAATCTATCTGTGACTGGTGAATTTATCATACAAACTAATAGGGAAGTCCTTCTCCAAGAGTGGATCCTCATTATTATTTGGCTATTACCATTCCATTGAACTCAAGGCAGAATACACAGCTGCTGCCTTCCCCACTTGATCTTCACAACAACTATTCGAGGGTCAAGCAGAGAAAGAGCGACTCGCTCAGGGTCACCTCTCGAGTTTCTTGGGGATGAGAAAAGGGATCTTCCCAATGCCACTCCAATATGCTAACCACCAAACTACTCTTGCTCTTTTTTTGGCCATAAAAGGACCCTTAACACACCAACAGAGTTCAGTACATTAAGGGGAAGTTTGAAATGTATATTTAATTATAGAAATAATATTTGATTAGGGATCCTTCAGTCTTGAAAGACTATGGTAACACGCTCTTTATGGAGGACTAGGAACAGCGTCTAGTGTGGCTGAGAAGGCCAATTCAAGAGTTTATTTATTTATTTATTTATTTATTTATTTGATTTTTACCCCGCCCCTCTAGACCATGTCTACTCGGGGCGGCTTACAAAATAAAACAAAACAGTATAAAAATATATAAAATCATAAAAATTGCAATCCCTTCCACAATGAAGACATACATAATCTGTCCCCTGTCCTGATTTTGCTGCTTTCGGGACTGCCTATTTGCCTCGGCCTGCTGGACAAGGGTCTCTTCAAATTGGGAGAGGCCGTGATGCACCGCCTGCCTCCAGGCTGAGTGCTCAGAGCTCTCAGTTTCCCATCTGTTGAGGTCCATTCCTAAGGCCTTCAGATCCCTCTTGCAGATGTCCTTGTATCGCAGCTGTTGTCCTGCTCTGGGGCGATTTCCCTGCACTAATTCTCCACACAGGACACGAATAACTAATATATATAGTCAGATCCTTGAGGATGCCTGACTTCCTTGGGAATCCCACAGAGATTCACAGTGTGTGTAGTAGCACTAAAGTGAAATAAAAATTGTCCACCAAACTCTGAAGCCCCCACCCTCAACATGCTGGAGAGAGCAGGTGGTTGGGTCTGTATCAACAGGACTTCACTTGCAAGGGTAGGAGTTAAAGGAGGAAGACTGCCACCTAGTGCTCAGATAGCAAGAAGAGGGAGAAGTCTGGTTCAGTGGATCTAGTAGCATTTGTGTGATGAATAGCCATTCAGTTGGATGTGTGCCGGGGTAGTGAGACCAGGTTACACTTAT
Source organism: Pogona vitticeps (assembly GCF_051106095.1). NCBI lineage: Eukaryota > Metazoa > Chordata > Lepidosauria > Squamata > Agamidae > Pogona > Pogona vitticeps. The sequence continues at coordinate 10,126,741 of NC_135791.1, read as the reverse complement.
TCAGCCAAAGGCAAAGGCCACAGATGTCAACATCACGTCAATATATGCTGATAAAGATGAAGTAAGCACAGAACAATTCCTAGGAAGAACTCGAAACATACAAGTTTTCATAAAATGTCATGTTTTTTTCATATTGAAAAGCAATACATACACATCATAACGGGAATGTCAGTGCTAAAAGAGCGAAAGGAGCTTGCATAGCCTTTGCTGGAAGGTGCAAACTAGGAAGACTAAGGCCAAAGTAACATTATGGCAGCATAAATGCACCGGGCATTAACCAGTTGCCTGTCCCAGAATGACTGATTGCACAAAGCATGGGTGGATGTGCTTCAGGGATAGTACTTCTGCCTCAGCACTAGCACAACTACTGTATAGGCACAAACTTGGGTTGTGCGAGTAGTTATGCAATAGGATTTAACCAACAGAAACATGAAGGATGTACATATTTGATTTATGAAGGAATTGTAGTTACTAACTTCATACTCAAATTATCACCAACCAGAAATTGCTAGAAAAATGGCCCCAATAACAATGCTGTAGTGAACCATTGGAGGGAAAAAACTGTATTTGAATTAGATTTAGCATGTTTAAAAACATTTTTTTAAAAAATGTGCCTACACAACACACATGGAAACACAAGATTTTTTTTGCCTGTGAGGTGTGTGGATTTTTGTTGCTGTTGGAAAGCAAAGTATTTTGCTCCTCAGCTGCGAGAGGGTCATTTATTTTAAATTGCTTGTGAAACCAATTTATTGTTGGCATATGTGAACACCTCTGTCAATGTCAATTGTCTGTTGGGTTTTTCATATGTGGCCTTCTTTGCTTCCTTTCCTTCTCTAGTGTTTCTCCTTTGCAAGGCTAGAAGTGCCGATCTAGTTAAAACGTCTCTTATCCGTTTCAGCCCCAGCTGGAGATTCCTTGCTCCCATGCACACCCAAGCAGGAACACGTGCAGGTCTCCCTCCGTTCCAAACCTAATCAATGTCTCTGGTCAGTTTCAGCCGTAGCAGCCTCTTCTCCAGGCCCCCTCTCTGTGTCTGTCTGTCTTCTGTGCTCCTGTGTCAGGCTGCAGGAAAACCATTCCTTCCCCCCCCCAATGTCATTCTGGACTAGCTCTATGCCAGAATGCAAGAAATTTTAAAAAAAACTTGCAAAATTATTTTTAAAATGACACCACAGCTGGTGGCTGAGAAAGGCAGCCAGCGCAAGGGAAGACGGGCACAGGACAAAGCCTTAAATGAAACCGTTCTAAAAGCTTGTGTAGCCCCTCCCTTGACTGATAGACAACATGGCTTAAAAACAGATGAGTAGTTTTCCCAAGAGGATGCACACATCGACCCCAAAGCCATGTGACTACCATGCCACTTTAAACTGAATTCAAAACCCCTGATCCATTGCCCAATTTACTGTATTTTTTGCACCATAAGACTCACTTTTTTCCCACAAAACAGGGGTGTGGAAAGTCTGTGCGTCTTATGGAGCGAAGAAAACAGATTATATTTTCCTGTTTTCGTCTCCTAAAAAATTGGTGCGTCTTATGGAAAGGTGCGTCTTATGGAGCGAAAAATACGGTATATCATTAGTGTGATCATGCCCAGTGTGTGTGTGTCTGTGTGTAACTGAACAGTAGCCCTTGCTCCACCTTCCTTGAAGCAGCTGTTTCAGACGACTGCTCTCCCACTCCATCCCTTGGGCTGGTGGATGCTGGGTGTTGCATTTCAAACAAAAATTTCCCTAACTTTCATGATAAGTTAGTAAAAAAATACACCGGATTTACTGCACCATCGTTTGCTCCAAAGCTTAAAAGCAAAGTGTTTGGAGAGGGACAGGAAAAGTTAACACAAAGGCATTAAAAATTTAAACATTCATTTATTAGAATATTTATGTAAAAAGACTCTCTTTACACATATTTCTTTTATACAATAGTTTCCATTGCTTTAACAGCTCCCAGTGGGAGACAAGAGCATTCGTACGTGAAAGCACATACAGGCTGTTGGAGGCCAGGGTGACGGACACCTGCTCAGCCCTAAGCAGCGAGCAGCGGAAAAGCCCATGTTAGGTAGAGAGTATGCAGAGATACGGAGTTGGTGGGGGGCCAGCTGGGTGGAGCCCCCCCTTCTGCTGCTGCTCCCCTCCCTTCCCTGTGCCGCTAGCAGCTCCTTCCCCCCTTTGGTGGGGTAAGTGTGCTGCAGGGCTCGGTGGGTTGGTCTCTCATTTGGATGGGAGAACAGGCAGGTGTGCACAGAGCAGTTTAATGGGCCTGGTGTTCTCCCTCTAGCCCGGAGGGGAGGTGGGGAGGTGGGCCCGGGGGTCGCTGGACAGACAGGGCAGCGAAATCACAACACCGTTTAGCGCAGGCAGGCAGACACTGTATGGCTCTAAAAAGGCACAGCGAGGGGCAGAGAAACGAAGCGCCCCCTTCAGAGCAGGGCAGATGTGGAGGCAAAGAATGATGAAGAGTGTGGGTTATCAGCAGCCCCCAGCATGGCTCTGTAAGAGGGCACGGTCCTGGAAAATCAAGTTGAATAAGAAGACTCACAATATCCAGAGTCGGTACCCAAAGTGCAAAGCTCCTTCCACTTCCGTGGCCTCTCTCCACCTGACTCTCCACGCGCACTCACACGGCACACAACAGGCATGTAGAATTTGATGTGATCTGATCTGATTTAGTTCATTTTAATTTATTTTTTTTATTTTTGGACTATAACTCCCAGAACCCCCTCCCCCGCCAGCTGGCCAGGGATGTAGACAGTGATAGTCCAATAATTTAAAAGAATTCCAAGCTCCGTTACACACACATTCTTAAAACAAACAAACAAACAACAAAATGTTAAGTACACATGATTAGCTTAGAATAATCAGAGCCAGTGATTAGAACTTCAGTATAGGACGGGGGTCATGTCATGATGCAATGCCCTGTAAAGTAGGGACTGGAAGCCTTTGGCCCTCCAGATGTTAATAGACTGACCTCTCAGTGCCCCAGCTGAGAAGGCCAGTGCTGAGAGATTATGGGATTCATTGTCCAGATATCTAGTGGGCTAAGGTTTCCTTATCCCGGTAGGATCCATGGTGCAGAAAAGCAACCTGCGAGAGCCAGACAGCATGCTGTCCAGACCTTTTTCTACCTCTCTGAGTAGAAGCAATGGGAAACACTTGTAATCTTTGGAGAGAGAGAGAGAAAACATCTTTGGCCAATGGCTGCCCTACCAAAATGGCAGATCAGCTTGTGGTCTCTACTTGGGTAGGGACAGGAGTGATAACCTTGCCCATAAAGAACAGGCTGCAAATGAAAAATGGAAACACCAGACGACAAAAGACGAAGTTTGACCCCCTCTTCCCTGAGAAAATTCTCCCCCCTATGGGGAAGCATTAAACTGTGCCACTTTCTCCACCTGTACTGTAAAGTTTGACTGTTGCCCTTGTGTTCTGATCTGGGTCAGAAAGAACAGGCGAAAGCGGCCAGGAGGTGGTGGACAAGCACTGTTGTGCCATACCCTTGTGCTGCCGTTCTGATCACCAAACCCCCCTGCCTTGAGCATCAACATCTACATTAGGGGAATCTTTTCTTTTTTCAACGCGAGTTCTTCCCAGGATGGAGGAACCTGGTTTTTCAGCAAAAGAATCCCTGCTGCAGAACATCACTCTAAACATAAAGAAAATGACAATGAAAGGGAAATAGAGCTAACATGCTTGTCCTCCCCATCCCTTTCTCTCCCTCCCTGCTTGTATAACCACACAACCCTAACACTTGAATCAAAGTGCATCTACACTGTACAGTTATACCGGTTTGACAGCACTTTAACGGCCATAGCTCCCTCCAAAAGAATCCTGGGACCTGTAGTTAGGTGAGGTCTTGCAATTCTCTGTGAGTTCAAACGAAGAATTCATGGTCTCTCACCAAACGACGAATCTCAGGGTTGTGCAGGAGGGAGCCGTGACATATAAAGGGCTCAAGCCCTCAAGTGCAGATAACAGTCTAAGGCTCACGTCTGCCTTGGACTCAACCCTTTGCGGCTCACCCCACCCAAAGCAAGGATTTGCTGCAGTTTCCAGATATTAGAGGCCAGCCAATACTTGTAAGGGTGGATTTACTCCTGACTGTAGCACAAGAAGTGTCAAATATACATTCGACGGGAAAGGATGGAGACAGAGTTCTGTCGCTCAGGATAATGGGAGGCTGGACCCAGAAGAGTGAGATCAGGAAGAGTGATGAGCAAGTCAACTGGACGAAGCACAGAGAAACCTAGCTTTTTCCACTACGGGGGTGAAGAGCCTTTGGAAGGGCACAATCCTGGCTGGACTCTGCATGGAAGTTATTGCCAAAACGCCTGGGAATCCTAAAGGTCCCCTCTTACCCTGTTCTATTGAAACTGCGATGCCCTTTGTATGAGAAAGCTAGGGAGTGTGCTCTGGAGAGGGGAAGGTCGGCAGAAGATCAAAGTCGGGCAGACAGAGGGAGGCAAGAAGCTACACTGAGACGAGCTTGTCAAGAACAGAGGTCCAGAAGGCAGTTATAAGGATGCTCCTGGCTGGATCAGGCCTCTCCGGCAGGAGAGAAAGAGCTTCCCTGCATCAGATATGGCTAAAAAGAGTAGGTCTCAACTCAGCTACCAAGTAGATTTCATGCTCCCAACTTGAAAGGGAAAAAAAACATTAATATTAAAGCTTTTTTTACTAGAGAGGGTACAGCAGTTCTGACCCCACCCCACGCCCGACAGAGCCAGTATGTAAAATGCACTTCTTCATTTAACATCTGCACACCTTTCTGTGGAATAACTTGCGAAACAGATACTCTTGTGTTTAAAATTTAAAAAAAATAAATAAACATAAAGCAGCAGTTCTATATGTATAACCATGTAGTATTCATCTTTGGTCAACAAAATGTTCTGGGAGTGATTTCTTTAAAAAGGTATTAAGATCACAAGAATAGAAAATGGATACCTCAAGAGAAGGAGAACATGTGCAGAAGAAGTGATCAGCAGGGAGAATGTGGGCTGTACTGATTTAGGCAAGTGGTTGTGGCTCTTTACATGTGGCCACGTGAACCCTTTGGTGGTGGCAGGAGATTTTTTGCTCATGCCATCTTGCCCACATGGTTACTAATGTCAGTGAAAGATAAACTCTCGCCCTCATAGCAGGCATAAACCGACACAGCCGACTTTCCATTCTAGAGGCAAAACTGCTCATTTTCACACCACTGGTGTCAGAAAACACAAACAAGCTGCAAAAAACAAGCCACCAGAGCTCAAGTTTGGAAGTTCGAAAGGTTCAGATAACTTATATATGGCTTCGTGGAATTTAAGTTAACAAACCCCCCAAACTCTAAAGCTTGGATTGGCCGACTGAGCTTGGAAAATGTCACTTGGTGGGCGACAGCCCCAAGAATCCAGGGAGAATCGGATTTGCTGTGCTTTAGCTCTACGACTGCCCAGTACCAGCAACTGGTATTGAAAAGTGTAGCATTTGAGGTGAGGGTGGAGGCAACCCAATATCTTTCAAACCCCCCCATAAATAAATAAACAAATGACTGGATTTAAAGCACACTGGATGCGGATGTCAAAGGCTTTTTTTAGAGGGGGAACAGTGAAATACCTTACTGAGCATATCAGGTCTAGGAGATCTCAAGCTAATGTACAGCTGGTGAATAGGAAGCAAATCCAGAAGAGAGAATTCTGGCTTCACAATTCGCCCTGGGCACCATAGACTCAGCCCATGGCAAAGCAAAAGGAGGACTGCCCAACATGAGATGCTGTCTAGCCCCAGATTCTTACTACACCTGATGCCAGGTGAAAGAAAATATCCCCAGCTTTTCTGGTGCATTCGGAAGGCCAGAGCAACACCCTCTCCAAAATGAAGTGCAAGTGGACGAAAGGTTTGAGGCACACAAATAAGAGCAGTCTCTGGACCCTGCAGGAAAAGACAGCCGTGGGGCAAAACACACCCTTCTCTGCCTTCTCAACATGGTAGGAGTCCTGGCGGGGAGTGTCAACCCCGACACCCTTTGCTTCCTTCACAAAGCGGCCCAGCGGACACAAGATACATTCCATTTTGGTGATCTCTCTTACTACCTAGCAAAATTTCTAAAGTGAAGATGTGGGGGTAGGATCAGAATGATTTGGGGATATGTGAGGCGGAATGATTGGGGTGTGTGGAGAGGAAGCGAGATGCCCCATAAAGTAGATGCATGAGAGCTACTGTGTCTTTTGAGTGCACGTGCAGGGTGCTCCCCCTTCAGGCCAGCTCTAGTAGTGCATTTTGGGGCTCACTGCCCTTTGGGGATGAAGGGCTCCCCCTCGTCAGGGTCAGGCCGCGGCCCGGGGTCACTGAGGCATCGCATGATCCGCTGGTTGCTAGGGCTGTCCCCGGTCCCTGGGGTGAACACGTCATCCGTGCCTGGAGAGGAAGGCTCTTTGGCTCGCATCACCAGCCCTTCTTCGTCCTCCTCTTCCTCCGGGGATGGCGGGAGGCGGTTCGTCCCCTTAATTGCCTCGTTTACTAGGTCAACAGACTCTGGAGACTGAGGGGAGGCGGGGTCAATGGTTATGATGGGAAGGTTCTCCGAGTTGGGCTTGGGGTCATAAGCTAGAGGGTCTGGAGCAAGAGAGGAAAAAAACAAACACCACTGAAGGGAGGAGAAGACAAAAGGAGCAAAATCAACACCATCTCCTGATAACAAGGCTCACTTTTCCTTCCTGAATTAGAACGTCACACTTACAGACACACACAAAAAGCTCGACTTCCGGGTGTTTTAACAGGGACAAGCACTGACTGGCCTCCAAAGAAATCTCATTCTCCTCCAATTTTGCCCCCAGGAACCAAAACTTATGGACCTTTAAGGGGTGCGTGAGAGAGGTGAGGGGCTCCGCTTTGTAGAATGCGGACAGGCAGCTTCTGGAAGGGATCCAGAGCATCCAGAGCAGCCGCAGGGCAGTCCCTGTTCTTTCTTATGCTCTTGCATCAGTGGATCTTGGCAGGCTTCCTTCCAAACAGGGAGCCATCCAGAGACACAATGGGCAGCCTCTCGTTTGAGGACAGGGAATTCCGCATTGGTAACCAACGGACTGTACCAGCTACACACATTCACTGAAGCAAAGACTGAAGGACATGCGGCAGCCCCAAAATGAACCCGGTTAGGGAGAAGCAAGGCCTGGGCAGGTGATCAGCGATTGATGAGGCCCTTTGCTTCAGCCTCCTTTTTTGCCTTCATTATCAAAGCACAAAGGAGGGGGGTTTCCAGACTGGGCCCAGACGGCCCTGGCCTCCCAAATGCAAAGGCAGGAAAGAGCCAAACCCCTTGTGGACTCACTATTAATGTCTCCCTGAAGGAGGCACTTGGAGAGTTTAGAAGTACAGTGGTGACTCGCTTTACGATTGCCCCGCATTACGACAAATCCACTTTATGATGATCTTTTTGTGATCACAAAATGATGGTCTAAATGGGGGAATTTCGCTTTGCGATGATTGGTTCCCTGCTTTGGGAACTGATTCTTCGCAAAATGATGTTTTTCTAACAGCTGTTTGGCGGTTTCAAAATGGCCGCTGGGTAATTAAAATGCCCCCCCGCTGTGTTTAGGGACGGATTCCTCGCTATACAGGCAGCGAAAATGGCCACCATATGGAGGATCTTCGCTGGACAGTGAGTTTTTACCCCATTGGATGGAGTTTTTTATTTCGCTTTACGATGTTTTAGCTTAACGGCGATTTTCCTGGAACAGATTATCGTTGTTAAGCAAGGGACCACTGTACGCAGGTGTGCATTGACACACACACACTGGGACCTTTCCTCATCTAGCCAGGGTTGCAGCTGGGGTTAGAGAGCAGCCTTCTTCGAAAGCCCTTTACATGTCCAGTGACCACAGGTATTAACCATAGCTGGGAGAAGTTATTTCTGGGGCTAAAATTCACAGAGTCTCCCAGACACCACGGACAGTGGTGTCCGGGAGACCTTTGGGATCATGGGATCTATCATCCCATACAGGAACATTTCCAAGGTCTGGAACTGAATGATGGGAAAAAAAGGTTGGACTGTTGCAGCCGTTACTCACTTTTCATACCCACCGGCAGTTTTCAGCTCATACAGGAAGACACACAACCTCACAAGGTGTACAAAATAAAGGGGCCTTGGGAGGTGGGGTGGGAAATGGAGATCTAAGTAGGTAAAGGAAGCAGGACTTCCTAAATAGGAAACAGGGGATTCAGGACTGCTAGGATTTGTTCTTGGTTTTACAGGGGAAGTCAAGGGAGGAGGCAACAGGCTTGTTCAAGACCACAGCAGGGATGGCTGGGTTTGGTTCCATTACCTGCTGAGGAAGAGGAGCAGCATCCTATTTATAAGCAAGGGTCTGGTAAAAAGAAAGAAGAGAGGCACAAAGGAGAGCTAGCCACGAGAGCCAATCTTTGCAGTAATCTGCTGGGCCTGCCCTACTCACTGGGGAGGATGGCGTTCCTTCACTCTCAGTGTTTAAATAAGGGCTTCTTGGATTCAAAAGGAGAGAATCACCCAGATCCTTCTGCCTAATGGTTTTGCAGAATCTGACCCTGCCTTATGATCACATGGCTTCATTTATGTCTTCATGTCCCCATGTGGCACATCCTTTGGCCACCCTTTCTGTCTATTTTATTTTATTTATTTATTTATTTATTGCATTTATATGCCGCCCATCTAGACATAGTCTACTTGCGGTACATGGCTCTATGGAATTATTATAATGCAGTAATTATTAACAGGACTGGTAACAGCACATTTTCATCATTCTTCCTCACTATGTCGGTCCCCAAAGTGATACACAACGGAAGAGTAAAACACTCTTTAGAAGCAGATGAAAAATAAATTTTGAAACCCTGACCTAAAGAGAAGAAAAAAAAATTAAAAACCACCTGCTTTGCAAGTGAAAATTCTTCACAAAGTGGATTACATATTAATTAAATATACAAATTTACCATAGTACCTTTAAAAAAGTTCATTATGCAAAGGACTAAAATAACTAATGAGATGTAACAAACATCCAGGAAAAAAAACTGCACGGTCTTCTGTCCCATTTAAGTCTTATGACCTTGGTATTTTCTAAACTGATGATATGCCTATTTCTGCAAAGGGATTCTAACTAAGAAAGCTGGGAAATTAAAAAAAAGACCCCATGGGCATCAACAAATTGAGTATTAAGTAACAGCAACAGCAGCACTGGCTCCAATCTTTGCCCCATGATTGCCCAACTGGCCCAATTTTTAAAATCTTGGAAGTTGTTAACACTCTTTCTCCTTACCTGATCCAATGCGTGCTCTTGACATGGTTGGTGAGTCAATTTTGTGGGTTGGCACCGTCAGATAGTTGTTCATCTGAAATCAGAAATGCACAGCCACCTATCAGAGAGTCTTCACCACTGAGAAACCGATAGCGTTTCCTCCTTCTCTGTCCCCCTCTCTGCCTTCTGCATACAGTGGTGCGTCGCTAGACGATGATAATCCGTTCCACTGAAATAGCTGTTTAGCGAAATCATCGTCTAGCGAAAAGCATTTCCCCATTGGAATGCACTGAAACCTGTTGGGAAAGAATCGTTGGTGTCTAGCGAAGATTGGCCATAGGAAAGCTGCTTTGTGAACTGCCAATCAGCTGTTTAAATAGCTGTCTTGTGAAGCTTAGATCCCGAAAACACCCATTTTGCGAGCACGGAGGGAACTGTCAAAATCGTTGTCTAGCGCAGTGGTTCTTAACCTTGGGTTACTCAAGTGTTTTTAGACTGCAACTCTCAGAAACCTTCAGCACCAGCTGTGCTGGCTGGGGTTTCTGGGAGTTGCAGTTCAAAAACACCTGAGTAAACCAAGGTTAAGAACCACTGGTCTAGCGAAAATTGGTTTGCGAAGCAGGGACCAAACATTGTCCTGCGAAATTCCCTCATAGGAATCACTGTTTTGCGAATCGCTGTAGCGATCACAAAAAGTCAATGTCTAGCAAAAAAAAACTGTCATGAGGGTAACTGTCTAGCGAGGCACCACTGTACAGATTTAAGCCATAGAAAAGCCTTCCTGCTCCACTCTTGCATCTCAGAAATTCATCCTTCTTCATTCAGCTCAGCTGCACTGGCTAACTAGCAGCTCAGAGGTTTGTTTTTATTCTTGTTCTTATTTTTCTAGATTACAAAAAAAATACCCTGCATACAAATGGTATCGAAAGTGCACAAGGCAAAGCAGGGGAATGCAGTGGCTTGAAAAGAAATGGAGGCAGTCCTACTGCAGTCTACTTAAAATGGAGAAGAGCAACCGTCTGGCATCACCTACTGTGCCTTTGGCACTTCTCACCACTGGAATGATAGTCCTGAAAATTTCCCCCAAACTGGATTTGGTTCTTGGGATGACGAAAAGGCGTCTGGACTCCATGAATAACCCATCCCCATTCCCCTCTTTGAACCTAAGTACAAAATATCACTTTCCTAAGTTCTGATCTGGAAGGCAGCAAGGGGAAGCTGCCCTATGATGATTCTTTTTTGACTTATTGAGTTCAAAGGGAGACGCATTGGGACCGACACAATTCTCTCCATGGCGTCCAACCCTAAAAAGCCTGGAACCCCAACAGTTGACTGGCTTGGACATCTAACACAGTGGTTCTTAACCTTTGTTACTTGGATGCTTTTGAACTGCAACTGCCAGAAACCCCAGTCAGGACAGCTGGTGGTGAAGGCTTCTGGGAGTTGCAGTCCAAAACTCCTGAGTAACCCAAGGTTAAGAACCAGTGATCTAACACAGTGGTCCCCAACCTTGGGCCTCCAGATGTTCTTGGACTTCAACTCCCAGAAATCCTGGCCAGCAGAGGTGGTGGTGAAGGCTTCTGGTAGTTGTAGTCCAAGAACATCTGGAGGCCCAAGGTTGGGGACCACTGATCTAACACATATGTTCTTTGCTTCAGCCCAATCATTTCTACATTTTTAAAAATAACAAGTATAACCACTATAATACATTCATGTGAATTATGCGCTCTCCCAGAGTTTTGAATTACATTCCGAGATTTCAATTCTCTGAATCTGGGGGATTCCACACACTGTGGTTCACACAAACAACTTTTTCAAGCTTTGCAATTTGCATCATTTAGCTTGACAATCCCATCTGGAGTTAAGAGGTGGAAAGATTTAACACATGGTTAAAATAATGCTGAGAAAGGCCTACAGAAAGCGTAAATTTGTTTGTCTGTATCAACTTATATACTGCCCCATTGTGCAAAGCAACCTTTCGGCTGCTCACAGCAAAAACATACAAACAATAGAAAACAGCACAGTGCAATACATAGACACATATCAAACATGCAAACAAAATCAATCCACCCACAAAACCAGCGAATCAGGCAAACCCTTCTCCAGATAAACAGGGACTGAAGAGAATGGTCATCCCTGGCCATCCCAGGACCTCGCAGTGACCACCCTTCAAGCTGATTTCAGTTTTTCCACCAACCCACCTTCTGTTCCAGCTGCCGAGCTTTCTGCCGCCTCAGCAACATCTGGTTCCAGGCTTCCTCATAAGGGTCTGCGACCAAAGTGTGTCGGTTGTATGAGCGCAGCTAGAAGGAAACTCAAATGAGGTTAGGCATATGGACACACATGCACAAGACACACAACATTCCATGTGTTTGAAGGCAATGAGGTGTCTCAGGCAGATCTCAGAGGGGTGTGTGGATGCAACGAGCAATGGAAACATTCTTTTTTTGGACTACACTCCATCACAACCATGTTGTCTGGGTAAATCCTGGGAGGTGTAGCCCAAAATAGTGACTTTTTAAAGCTTTGTGAAACAGCAGGAGCTATTCAAATGGAGCAGGGATGTGCAACTACCAGGTCTCCATGTGTTACCAAACTCCACCATCGGTCAGTTCCAGCCAACTCAGCTAACAAACAACGATGAGAAGAGTTGGAGTCTAACATCACCTGGAAGCGTGCCTTTTGCCCGTTCTGAAACAGAGGGTATCACCTTCAGTTGGTGCTCTTGATACACTCTGGTGATAGGGAGGAAGAACAGGGGGGCCCTTCACTGTGCTTGCCCGCTAGGACTCTTGGGGCTGCATAGCTAGCGTCTCACCATGTACCAATTAAGGGCACTAGAGACTGATGTCCATTTCTCTTCCTTAATAGCCAAATTAACCTCAGCCTGTGTAGTAGTAGTAGATGTCATCATCTCCTCGCAAAACGTGGCTTTGAGAACCAAGAGGAAGGCATTGCCCATGGATAAGAATCTTAGAACTGCAGAGCTGGAAAAGACCCAATGGGATCATGGAGTCCGGCCCCTGTCAAGGAGATCCAGTGGGGAATCGAACTCCCAGCCTCTGGGTCTGCCTCCAGAGACCTAAGCCACAGAGCGATCCTCAACTTGGAGCAGTTAGAGGAGGATCCAAGGAAGGGTATTTGTTTGTTCTAGTTCTCTATTGCGCCATCTAGTGGCAGGGCCACTACTCTGGGCAGTTTCCAACAGTGAAATAAACATAGAGAGCACGGACACACCCCAGCCAACCAACAAATATAAAAAATAATAAGAACTATGTCACTAAACATCCAATATGGCGGCAATGGACACGACAGTGTAAGAAGACCCCGGAAGAGGGACATTTGGAAATGATTTTGATTTATCCTGATTTTCTGGCCCTTTTTCTTACCCTCTGCCTAGTTTTTTGCAGGTTGTTGCGTAGAATCTTCCGAATCTCCTCCTCCTTGTCTTTCGAGAGGGCAGGCAAGATGCGTTCCACAGGCAAGGTTTTGGGATTGATATTCCTGCAAGTAAGTTTCAGAGAATAAGAAAGTGTATAACATTTGGGCTAAAAGGAAAAAGCAGGGCTCCCTGTTCTTGTCAACCTGATTTCGCCTTCGTACGACCACTAGGTGTGATGTACTGCTGAGATTGCACCTGGAGGAAGAGCGCCACATTCAGGTCTCCAGCGGAGCCATGGAACTCACTTGGTGATTTTAGTTACATTCTCACCAAGAGAGTCAATTTGCTTCTCTCCATAACCTACTTCAATTTATGCCCCCCTCCCACAAAAGGAAAAGGAAAAGAAGAGTAAAGTGCTTGAGCAGTGGGCTTTTTCAGAGTTTTTACCCAGTACCTCTTCGGGCAACATCACCCCAATGAAAGCAAAAGGTTCACCTGCACTCAAAAGGATACAGGCCCTTCTTTAGCATTGGAAGTGGGAGGGAATAATTATTCTGGGCTTCTGAACTGGATTTGCGTACAGCTTCTGTCGGCTAAGACAGGATCTAGGACCTGTTTCTAAACCTTGCTGAACCATCAAATTTAGGGCCAGTCTTTCAAAGTGACCTACCTCACAGGGTTGCTGTGAGGATTGAAGGAGAAGGAAAACAGCTGTGTTCACCACTTTGAACTCATTGAAGCAGTGGCGGGATATAAATGCAATGAATAAAGTATTTAAATAGATAGCAAGACTCAACTGAGATTTTTCTGGATCCTTGAAGGATGCAGTTAATCACTAAAATACATATAAGAGTGACTAACAAACAAAAGTATTTTAACAAATGTTTCTGCATCTGCCTTTCTCAGTTGCGCTGATAAAAGGAAGGTTTTTTTTTTCTGACTTGGCATTTATGGAACTGAGAGGACAGGTTCACTCCAAAGCCAATGAAACCTCTCCTTGCTTTGGAATGCCTCATCCTCTGGGTTCTGTGATTGCCACCCTGCAATTAATAAAGTAATTGACATTTGTAAAGTTAAGGAAGCTTTAATGTAATTATAACAAAAGCCCCAAAATAAAAAAAGAGCTACAAATAAAGTAATCCACATCTCATCTCTGTCATAAACCCACCTAAACAGTTCTATTGTTCTCTCACTCTCTGCCCAACCAACTATAAAATGAAGATATTAATACAAAATGTCCTTACTGTTTGTATATAGATTGATAAGATTAATGTATGTAGAGTGCTTTTAATATACAAAAGTATTCAGTGTTTTCTCCTCATAGTCCATGTGTATGCGCATGAGTGTGTGAAGGGGGAATGGATGGAGGGAGAGAGAGAGAGAGAGAGAGACAGTTTCCCTCCTTAATGGATTTAAAGCCCCATGTCTCATATTCCCACAATGGTACTCACTGCATGGAGACGGTAGAGACGGCCGAGGGAATCTTGCCCATCCCCCCACTTTCCACCAGTTCAATGGCTTGCTTCATCTCCATCTTGTGATAGAAGGCAATTAATTGGGGCTCCTTGGAACGTTCGCCGGCAATCAGGCATTTCTTCACGTACTTCTTGTTGAAGCGGTTCAACCTTTAGAGCAGCAAAAAATAATGAGGAGAGGGAGGTGGACAAAGGGAGATGATTTAAAACAGCAGCAGCATAACCGTGTGTTGTTGTCGTGGGCCGCCAAGTCATAACTGACATAGAGTGACCCTACTAGGGCTTTCGAAGTAAATGAGATATTTAAAGGGTGGTTTTACCAGTTCCACACCACCAGTGAGTTTCAATGGTTGAGCAGAGAGAGAGAGAGATTCAAACTCAGGCCTCTTGAGTCCTAGTCCATCAGTCTGTCCACTACACCACACTAGGTATCCATACAACCAGACCACTGGATAAAATAACCAGGAAATAGTTGGTGCTGGCTGATGCCCATTGGACCTGGTGTAGCAGAAGGCAAGGTGGTAACAGGGAGAACCTCGTCCACTTCATCAACATGACAGATGGCCTCCCAAATTCTGTTTAAAAGCCTCCAGTGAATGAACTTCTGCCAACTCCTAAATCAGCCCATTCCATTGTTAACAACCCTTCCTCTTAGAAAGTTTTTCCTAATGTTTAGTTTAACTTTTTTTTTTTTGTAATTTGACTCCATTAATCAGATGGGTAACTCATGCATTACGATGTTACCTATTGGGAGCATGCTTTACCTTGTTCACTGACCATGCCCCGATCCAACGGTACAACAGATAAAAGATTCAAACCCTAGGCTAACTTGCTGGAACTTAGTTCTCCAAACCACAGCATTCTCTCTCTATAGGAAGGGAGAGGCTCATATTAACACAGATCATTTCTCTTGGTCTGGTCTAGGAAGGGGGGAAGGCAAGGGCCCTCTTGGTGATCGTGGGTGTCCCGTGAAGCAGGGAACAGGGGCACAGGGGCCCCTGTTAATGGGCTGTCTTGCCTCCTACCTTGGCCTGCAGTTTCGCACGGTGAGTTCCCCTGTCAACCTGGGAGCGGCACAACCTGGTGTGTGTCAACTCAGGGGAAACTTGGATGGGAAGAGCCCAGACCCAGACAGCAGGAAGGGGGCACTCAAATGGTGGTCCTAGAGAGGGAGGCTCACCCAGGAAGCCCCAGCTCAGAGAAGCCACCCCTGGAGAGGAAAAGAGGGCCTTGGCTCTGGGGCAATGGATGGGGAGTCCTGGAAGGGCCAGGGCAGTTGGGCTGAGGAAGGAGGCAGCCCGGTGCAGCTTACAAACTGGAGACCCCAACATGGTAGTTGAGGAGGAGGAGGAGGGTGTTGAAGGGTCTGGGAGGGACATCCCAGAGAACCCTAGTGAAGGCTACTAAAGAGAGGTGGAACTCCCAGAGGAAGCTGAACCCTCTGGGGACTGGGAATCCCTAGATAAAGAAGAATCCTGGATGGGGTCCCTGGTCCGGCTCCAGGTCTCTCAGAAGGAGGCTGGCCACTACTTTAACCTTTGTCCACCTCCTCTCTCATACTGAGGGGAGTGGGAGCACAGGGGGAAAGAAACGCTTGGCTCGGGAGCCCAGTCCCAGGGAACCAAGGGTCACTCAGCAGAGAGGCTAGCAAAGACAGAGGCAAACAGCATAAGCCAGGCTTGGGAACAAGGGGGGAGAGACTGAAGAATCCAGCCCCACCGCCCTCCATGTGGGCATATCGTCCATCCTTCCTGCAGTCGCCCTGACCTGGTTTGCTGGGGACATTCCCATGGAAATCAACCGGACTAGACTCCCTCCCAGTGAATATAACTGGGTGAAAGGAGGAGCCAGTTTTGTTTAATTTTACCCCAGGTGCTCGGGCCGTGCAGGGAACGCACCTGGGCACAGTCGAAAACAGCTCTGTTGTAAATCCCTACGCTGTTGCCATAAACCCCATTTTGATTCTACCCACTGTGTAGTTGTCTACGGGTCAAGAGAAGGGAGGAGGATGTCTTCATTCCCCGACCCAGGCCGGCAGGGCTTACAACACGAATGACATGAAAGGGAACCTCTTTTGTGTTTGGGGTCTTATTTAAACACGACAGGCCCACACCTCCCTGTTAAGAAGGACCAGAGCCAGAAAAGCTGATCCCCTTTGTTACTTCGTCCTCCTCTGGAAGATGATGTCATCAGCAAGGGAAGTGAGGAGTTTACATGCTCAGCAGAGTTGGGCTTTCAAGAAATAACTGGGTAGCTTATAGCTCCCATTTCTGTATATCTCTCCTCTTTCAATGTTTGGTTATGTACAATGTATAGCTCTCCCACCTCTGGTTTAGGCAGTAAGAGAGAAACTACGCAGCTCCAGTGAGTGCACAGGAGCAAAGGGATAATTAAAATGTAACAGGACTAGACAAATTTGGCCACAGAGGCATTGCTTAAAGAACCTCCTTTAAGGTCTGTACAGCTGATAGACACAACCACTAGGATCTTTTCAGCACTGGCCTCATATTTATTTACAGTATTTAACACTTCATCATCTTTTTTTTTAATCTGAAAAGGCTCCCAATTGATTTCAGTATGGTCAATAAAAGCAAGACAGTCTCTGTCTAAGGCCTACAGTCTTAAAGGGATGACTTGAAAGGAAAAGGGGGTGGGGAAGAATGAGGAAAAGAAGCAAAGGGAGGCAGACACCAGTTCCCCCCTCTTGTTGCTTTTAAGCCTTTATTCTGCTTTTTACTGGAATCCCCCTGCCAATCATATTTACTGGTAAACTGCAATGTCCTTTTATTGATCTGGCCAGAATTGGCTCATGCTGCTGTTTTAATTGCAAAGCTCTTAAGAGTTTAGTTTCATATGTTTGAAGGAGACTAATTATAATCCACCATGAGATAATTCTTTTTGGGGAAGACGATGGATGAACACAAAAAGAAACACGCTGGCTGAAATCCTGTTGAGTAGCCATGTGGGTGTAACTTGACCTGGCGCCTGCAGTAGGTCGAGTTGCACCAAGATGGAAGTCTTCTCCATGAAGCACTTCTGCAGGTGCAACTGGCAGCCAGGTTTTCACAATTCAGATTGCCTGGGCATAACACCTGAGAGGCTTACACTGGAATAACTTTACATTCCACGAGGATCAATAGGATTTGAACCGCTGTTTTGTTTATATTTTCTCCTGTGCACTTACTTGTCCTTCCAGTGGTGGTGGCCATAGTGGCCGCATATGTCTTCAATGCCCGTCAAAAGATGATCCAAGAACTATTTAGAAAGAAGAAAGGCACATTTGTTTTTCATTTACCACACAACAGCCAAATATTTCACCAATGCACTGGAAGTAGGGATGGGCACAAAACGCCAGTTCGGCGGTTCGTGATGGTTCGGCCGATGGCCCAACAGGTTTGGCACCCACAATAGGTGGGGCAGGGAAGACGGGGTACTGCTTCCGAGTGGGCACCTACTGAAGGAACATCTGTCAGGCTGTCAGCTGAACCAGCATGAACAGCAGCTCATACCAATCTCTAATTGGAAGACTAACTTGATGACATAAGGCTATGATGTAATATTCAGTTGTGTTTCAAAGCAATTTTAACAGAAAGGACAATCATGTTTCTCGGAGTAAAATTCTCCACAGAAACATTTGAGGGAGGGGCCTCTGGTGGCTGCCAAAATGGAATCACAGATAGCATGTTTACATGTTGTTGCCCAGGCCTGTTTTAAAACAATGTTGTGGTACTACCGGTATGATCCCCAGAACACCACCGTGATCCTGAAGAAGCAAACTCATGAGGCGCTGGAGTCAGCACCGACTGCTTCTATGAGTGGACGATTTGAAAAAATTACTCTCCCTGATGAAGCATCGCCGTCGTCGTCAAACACTATTGGGCGTAACCAATGAAACACTGGAGTGGTTTTGCAAATAAACAGAATTTGTTCTTCAACAACTAGCTAGGTTTTCCATTGGGATTTTTTTAAAAAGAGCCATTGTCCTTTTTCACTGAAAGGAGGAAGGACAAGAGATTGTCCTTCCACAGGTGAGATCAAGCTTGAGACTCCCTTGTAAGAGCTGGGTATGGGCCCAAGAGAGGTGCAGTGCTACAGTACGCCTGTTGGGGGCAGCAGAGCCCTGTACCAACTGCTGCATTCCTGAGTTAAGAGACGTTATTCTATGAGGAAAGGTATGAGGTAAACTTATGTGGAAACCTTTGGCTGCCTATAATTTTTTAAAAACAGTCGTAACCTATCGTTTTAAACTACACAGTCTCGTTATAGATATGAATTTCCTTTTTTTAAAAGTCAGTAACATATAATGTATGTTACTGACTGGCGCCTGGGCTCAAGTATTGTTTATTAAGTTTATAGGTCATTAAGTTCTATAAAGGTCATAAAACTATAAAACTCTCTGTGTCCTGTGTCCAGCTGCCTGACAGACTGTATCCTATACCAACCTACCAATCTTGTTACCTTTTTTAAAAAAAATCTGTGCTTGTTTTTCTGCTATGTTGCAAACTACCCTGAATTCAACTTCTGGGAGAAAAGCAGGTTACAAACAAAATAAATATACTGTATAAAACATACTTATCAAAAAGAGGCATTCACTGATGACACCTTTCGTAACATAGAAAAACCATTTGTAATTTTGTTACGCCTTCATTATGCCAAACTCCCCTAGCAACTTTTTACAACGAATATACTGTATGTGCATTACAAATACTATGTTTCATGTAGTTATTCTCAGTAACTAGAACAGATTTTTTTATGAGAGAACATTACATACACAGAGAGAGAGAGAGAGTTCACTGTGAAGCAGAAAAGAGCCATTACCTGTGTATGAATTTCTTCGTTGATGGACCTCTTGGTCTCTTGCTTTTTTTTCACAGCGAGGAGGTCCACCAGTGGACGGATGGTCATTCCCTGTAGAGAGACAAGCCCACTTATATCCAAAAGGGCCTCATGGGCAATACTGGCCCATGTTTGGGTAGATTCAGCCGGAGTTTCCTTCAAGCTGTACTTGCACCCTTATCCTCTCAGCTCCTTATAAGCTTCATCTCCCTTAGTTCCCCAGAGTTGCTGCCATCTGTATTTGCTATCAGGATGGTGCAGTAGTTGGAGTGCCAAACTGGCACTTAGGAAATCCAGATTCAAGTCCCCAATCAGCTCCAAAACTCACTGGATGAGCTTGGGCCTCTTCCTGTCCCTCAACCTGACCCACTTCACAGGGAGGTTGTAAAGATAAAAGGTGGAAGGGGGATAGCTGTGGACCCTGCCTTGAGCTCACTGCAGGAAACAGGTGATACAAATCTGATAAACCCATTTAATATCTAGCACAACAGAAAGCAAGCAGGGATAAAACCTCTTGTCCTCAAACGCTTCTGCTCTGTACGTAGGCCAACCTTTGACCGACAACTGTCGTAAAGATGTCCCCAGGCCCGGCAAATAGGGGAGGCGATAAGAGGCCTACCTGCACAAAGACTGTGAAGAAGATGACTGTGATGATGGCTGTCAGGAACATCTCCCTCATGTGAAAATGCTCATAGTCGAGAAGGTAACCCAGCGAGAAGGCAATGGCCCCTCGCAGGCCACCGTAGGCAATGATGAACTGGTCTTTCGGGGTTAGTTTCACGATGCGGAATTTGTTGATGAACCAAGTCAGCCCTAGGACACCTGAATAAATAACAGAATGGTGAAAAGCTGAGGATGATTAAAATATATGAGTGTTGCAAGTTATCCAAATTATGCCCTGTATACACTCTGACCTTGCTTCCATGCTGTCAATGGCTGATCTACAACAATTGCCCTTTAAGTGACTTCTATCATGCGACATGAGCACAGTCAGGAAGATATCAAGGTGCACCCAGGCAAGGGAGACGGTTAGCAAACAAATACACACATAGGCAACCTCGACATAGTCTTGAATCACATTATAGAGGAAGAATGTTCCATCACCTCATCAACCAATTTTATTCAAAAGGAAAATTCCTATCCCCAATTCCATTAACATATTGAACCTGTGAGCGAAATGCCACATGAACACTCCTGGGAGGTAACATGACAGAGTGCCTAACTCAATATATTAAAACCTCCCTAAATGAAGAAAGCTAGCACTTCATAAATCAGATCTTAAAATATTTTTTCTTGACATGCTGATTTTTTAAAAGCAGAGATTTGGAGGCAGGGCAGGATCTCCTACCTTGGCATGTTGGGAAGCTGGCAAAGCCCATTTGCTGCCTACCAAATAAGGAGCAGGCAATTCGGCACTCCAAGCAAAGTCCAACAGATGGATCTAGCCACTCTTCTAGCTTCCAATTATTTCTTTGAACTAGCTCCCCCGCCATTATAGAAAATTAAAAGGGTGTTTAGACACAGTCACCCATCTCCGCCACATGCTTAAGAAACTGGGGGCAAAATTTAAAAAACAATACACTGAGCCACCAGCACATAAAAAATGTTCAGCTTTGAGCACAGAGCCTGGACATTACAGATGTACCAGATGGCATGGGGGGGAATCCACAACTGAAAAAAAATCATGCCCACAACTGGATCTCTAGCAAGGCTCGGAAAAGTTATGTTGGAACTCCAACTTCAGATTCTGGGTATTCAAATCCAAAAAAACCACCCCACAACTTTTCTTAGCTGCCTATCTGATGTGGGCAAATACTGTATAAATACAGAATACTAGCTTGAAGCAGAGGAAGTTTTTAAATTATGTTCATTGTTTAGGCACACCTTATTTCTCTGACACATCAAACAAGCCTTTATTTACAGACGTGTAAATTCTCAAGGCAAGGTGTACTTCTTCCCAGAATAAGTATCGGGAGGGTGAGGGACTTCTGTTGAGATAGCATTGACTCCAATTCCGTTATTTCCCATCCTTACCTAATACCCTGGCAACCAAGCAGAAGAGCAAGGTGCCAATGACAAAAGTCCAGTTCCAGTGGTGTTTCCCGGCTACAGTGGAGACACCAAGGAAGATAAAAATGAGGGTCTCGCTGACACTGCTCCACATCTTCAGGAAATACTTGATAGTGGTATGGGACTTATGGGAGATGTTGGCCTCCACATAAGGACGCATAACCACGCCGGCGGCAATCAGCCTGCAAGGGAAGAAGAAATGTGCTATAGAAAGCCACAGAAACCACAGGACAGGCAATTAATTTATTTCTTCTGAAGAGGCCTCTACGGTCCGACAAAAACCCACTCCAAATGGCCCAAGCATAGTAAATCACACTCTGTGTACATATAAAAGCCCAGTTTAAAATGTCAGGCCTCATGACTTGAGAGGAAGCTTACCTGAATCATTGGGTTGCTACCCGGGGAGGTTTTGATTGTGCAGCTGATCCACCTTAAACAGTTCTGTATTTGAGGTGGATCAGCTGCAACCAAGCCTCATGAGGAAAAACTGAAAGAACTGAACGCATGTTAAGCCTTGAGAAGAAAAAAAACAACTGAGGGGAGAGATTATACCTCTTTTTAGTCACTTGAATAATTGTCATACAGAGGAATGGCAGGATCTGTTCTCAGTCATTCCAGAGTGTGGAGCATGTAATCATGGGCTCAAGCTACAGGAAACCAGATTCAGGCTGAATACCAGGAAAAGGACAGGTTACTTACCTGTAAACATGGTTCTTCAAGTGGATTCTCCATGAATACACACTAGTGGGTTTAGACAGCGCCTGCGCTGGCCTCTCGGAATTTTCTAGAGCTGTAAGAGAAAAGTAACAATGTTTGAGGCTACCCTTACCGCGCATGTCTAGCCCGCCAACGGCTCAGTTCCATATGCCCGCCACAAAGAAGAGTTGGGACTCGATTCCAATGACGGACATGTGGGGAGGCCGGGCGGGACGTGTGTATTCATGGAGAATCCACTTGAAGAACCATGTTTACAGGTAAGTAACCTGTCCTTCTTCAACGTGGTTCTCCATGAATCCACACTAGTGGGTGATTAGCAAGCAAACTTACTGGATGGTGGGCCGTCATTGCAGCAATGACGTAAGGACAGCCCTTCCAAACTTGGTCTCATTCTTGGCCCGGAGGTCCAACTTATAATGTGTAACAAACGTGGACACATTAGACCAGGTAGCCGATCTGCAAATTTCTTGAATATCGACTCCTCGCAGCAAAGCTGTAGACGTGGCCACAGCCCTAGTTGAATGGGCTTTAAGACCCTCAGGAATAGGTCTGTGTTGTAGTTCATAGGCCAAAGAAATAGTGGAGACCAACCACCTAGAAAGGGAGGACGACGAAGCAGCTGAACCCTTTTGCTGACCATAGAAGCACAGGAACAGTCTAGGAGACTTCCTAAAATCTTTAGTCCTGGAGACATAATAGGCAAGTGCCCTTCGAACGTCCAAAGAATGAAGCATGCGCTCAACATCTGTCGCTGCTTCAGGAAACAACGTTGGTAACACCAAAGGTTGGTTAACGTGGAACTCAGAAACCACCTTAGGGAGAAAGGAAACATCAGGATGCAAAACAACTTTATCCTTGTAAAACTGAAGATAGGGAGAATCCGCACGCAAAGCAGCAAGTTCACTGGCTCTCCTAGCCGAGGTGATGGCTACCAGGAACAAGGTTTTGAAGGAAAGGAACTTAAGGTCACAAGAGGTCATAGGCTCAAAGGGAGGTCTGGTGAGGCTATGTAAAACAGTTTGCAGAGACCATTGTGGTACTGGCTTCTTCAACGGTGGTCTCATGTTGCTTAAACCCTTGAGGAAGGCTTTAAGTGTTGGGTGCGAAAACCAGCGAGATGACTCAGAACCCTGAGGTTGAAAAGCTACGATAGCCGCCGTGTAAACCTTCAGGGTAGATTTGGATAGCCCAAAATCAAAAAGATGTCTGAGGTAGAGGAGAAGAGTAGACAAGGATACTGGGGACGACTGTAAGTTGCGTTCCTTAGCAAACTTCAGGAAACTCCTCCATTTATATTGATAAAGCAACTTTGTTGCTGGTTTACGAGCTCTATCAATGACTTCAATCAGTGATGGGAAATCCTCCACGCTGTCAGATGGAGGGTTTCTAGGTCTGGATGCAAAATCTTCCCTTCGTCCAGAGTGAGAAGATGTGGATGCAATGGTAATGTCATGTAGTCCACTGCATTCTGAAACAGTGTGGAGAACCACGGTCGACGTGGCCACCAAGGGGCGATCAGGATCGCCTCCGCTCTCATTCGCAAGACTCTGATGATAGTTCTCTGCAGAAGAGGTAGCGGAGGGAACAGGTAGACCAGTCCCCCGTCCCAAGGGATCATAAAAGCATCCCCGAGGGAGTCCTTTCCTCTCCCGGCCCGAGAAGCGTAATGCAGACACTTCTTGTTGCTGAACGTCGCAAACACGTCCACCCGAGGTTGGCCCCACATGTGACACAGCCTGAGGAACACCTGTTGATCTAGTTCCCACTCGTGGGTCTGAGCAGAGCGGCGACTCAAGTCGTCCGCCAGCTGATTGTCCGTTGTAGCAATGTGGATGGCTACCGGAAAGATGTGTTGCTGGTAGCACCACTCCCACAGCTGGATAGTGAGGAACAGAAGAGACTTTGATCTTGTGCCTCCCTGCTTGTTCACGTAGAACATCGTGGTGGTGTTGTCCGTGACTAGTTGTATGGCCCTGCCCCTCACTAGGGGAAGAAAGGACCTGAGGGCTTTTATGACCGCCAACATCTCCAAATGGTTGATGTGCAGCTTCGATTCTTCTGGGGTCCAGAGGGCATTGATCTGATGACCCTCGCAATGGGCTCCCCAGCCTGTCGGACTCGCATCTGTGGTGACCTGTCTGGTAAGCAGAATGGGTGTGAACGGCCTGCCGACCAAGAGATGGGGGAGGAATGTCCACCACTGTAGTTGACTTGCCAGCTCTGGTGTGACCCTGAGGCGCTTTCTTTGGCTGTCTGTCTCTGGGTTGAACAGGGTGAGGAGCCAAATTTGCAGGGAGCGCATCTTCAACCGCGCATGAGACAAAGTGGCTGTTGTCGATGCCATGAGGCCAAGCAGATGTTGAGCTAGCCTGGCCGACACCATGCGTCGCGGTTTGAACTTGCGAACCGCTTTTCTGATCTTGTGGACGCGTTCTAGAGGAAGAAACATGCGGCCTTGCACTGCATCGAGATGTGCCCCTATGTAGTCCATCGTTTGGGATGGCTCTAGATGAGACTTCTCGAGATTGATGGATAGTCCCAGGGCTTGAAGAGTGTTGAGGACGAATAGAGTGTCTCGATATGCCTTTGGTTTGGATTTGGAGATGATGAGCCAATCGTCGATGTACGGATAAATTTGGATGCCCTGCAATCGGAGGTAAGCCGCCACCGGGGCCATACATTTGGTAAAGGTCCTCGGTGCCGAGGCTAGACCGAAAGGAAGAGCCACGAACTGGTATACCGTATCCTTGAACATGAGACGGAGATACTTTCTGAATTTTCGGTGTATCGTCACGTGAAAGTAGGCATCCTTGAGGTCCACCACCACAAACCAGTCTCCTTTCTTCAACAGGTGAAGGATCCCTTCTAAAGTGACCATCCTGAAGCGACGAGGCCTGAGGTAAGAATTGAGGTCCCTCAGATCTAGTATGGGACGCAGACCGCCGTCCTTCTTCGGAACCGTGAAATACCGGGAGTAAAACCCGTTCAGGATGTCTCGTTGAGGAACCACCTGGATGGCCTGCTTCTGTAGAAGGGTAAGAATCTCGTCCTCTAGGATGGGATCGAACGAGGTAGGCTTGATCCAGCCCAGAGGAGGTAACTCTATAAACTCCAGGCGGTAGCCGGAGCTTATAATGTTCAAGACCCAGGTATCCTGTGTAATCATTCCCCAGTTCTGAAGGTGAGGAGAAAGTCTTGTGTGTGACCTGATGGACCGGATGGGATGATGAGAGTCAAAGATATTGTTTTGACCTTTTCCCCCCAGGTTTGAAGGACTGCCGCTTGTACGCCTGAGGCTTGAAGCTGGAGGCTGATGAAGAAGCCTGTGAAGATCGTGGAGCTGCCTGAGATCGGAATGAATGGTAAGTGGAAGGACCGGGTTGTTGATAGGTCTGCTGTTGATAGGGTTGTTGCTGGGGTCTAGGCCTCCACTGCGATTTGGAGGGCCTAGGCTGCTGCTGCACTGCATAAGATTTTGCCGTCTTTTTGCTCTTGTGTAAGTTCTCGAGATTCTCATCTGTGGAGCCATTAAATAGTCCCGTAGCATCAAAAGGCAGATTTTTAATCCTAGCCTTGATGTCCTCCATAATATTGGCAGAACGAAGCCAGGCATGCCTTCTTAAAGTAATGATGGATGCCAAATTTCTCGCGTTGGCATCAGCGACGTGACGAGAGGCCAAGCGTTGGTGCTTGGAAACGGTCAAGGCCTCCGCATGGGCATTGAGACAAGTCTGCCTGATGTCTTCCGGAGCTACTTGCAGGGCTGGCAAGACTCGTTCCCATAGTTGTTTCTGATATGCCCCCATAGCAACCAAGTAATTGAGAGCTCTGAGTGCAAAAGTAGTCATAGAATAAAGCCGTCTGCCCAAAACCTCCAAGTCCTTGCCCTCCTTAGTGGTTGGAGTTGGATGACCTTTGGCTGGTAACCTCGAAACACTAGACTCCACCACCAAGGAATTGGGAGCTGGATGCTTTAACAAGAACGAGGTATCATCTCCATGTACACGGTACATGTTCTCAGTACGCCTGGACATATTGGGAGGGTCAGCAGGGTGCTGCCAATATTCCTTGAGAAGGTCCATAAGTTCAGGCACGTAGGAGAGACTGACAGGGCGAGACCTTGCGAGGTGGATATCCCCAAAAATCAGGTCGTCTGCACGCGAAGGGGATTTTTCTATGTCCAGTTTAAGCGCTGCAGCCATCCTAGAAACCATCTGAGGATAAGAGGAGAAGTCCTCAGACGGGGAGGAAGGATGGATGTCAGCTGCGTCCGAGCCTAGGGGTTCTCCTGGAGGTGGTAAGTCCAGAGAAGCCTCAGAAGTGTTTCCATCCTCTTGCTCAGAAGAGGAGTGAGGGTCCTGGCTTTCCTCATCAGAAGACTGGAGAATACTAGGACGAGAGTCCGTATCCTTAGTCTTAGAGGTTTTACGAGGCCGGGGCGCTTGAGGTACAGGTTCGGGCACCGGGCGCACCGGAGGAGGAGGTGGTGTTGGTCGACCTGGAGGGTCAGTCGGCTTAACCGGTGCCGAGGGCGCAGATTTGTCCGCGATCGGACGCTTGCCATGTCGACCCTTTCTAGGGGGTGAGGCAGACGACGAAGAGGAAGAGGTGTATCGGGACCTCTTCCGACGTCGACGTCGGTCGCGAGAAGTCGAGGACGAGGACTCAGTAGAATCGTCCCGCCGACGACGCCGACGCCGGGACCATTTCCTGTCCCTGCTGTCCTCGGAGTCGGAGGAAGAGTAGTCTCGACGACGATGTCTCTTATGCCTATCAGCACCAGAACCGCGTTTACGTTTGCGGTGGCGCCGGGGCTTCTTAGGCACAGGCTCCTCCTCTAACTCGGATGCTGGAAGCCGAGGAGAGGGGGCCGGAACAGGCTTAGCAGGTCTCACTGGTGTAGATGGAGACTTGGAGCCTGGGGATCCCGGTGTCGAAGATCGCGAGCCCGTCCCTAGTCCGGTTAGAATGGGGCTGCGAGGGACGCCCGGCAGATCCGCCACTATCTTCTCCAAGTGGCTCGACGTCGGTGACTTCTCCACAATGGATGGTGGCTCCTGATGAGGAGGCAAAGAGGGAGCCAAGTCCGACACCGATTCCCGGTCTCGAGACGAATCCTCGAGTAAAGGAGAGGGCAAAGAGGTCGAAACAGATGGGACAACGAGGGTAAGCTCCTTAGCCCTCGACGATGACTTTGTTGACGGTTTTTTCTTTTTCAGAGGCTCCGACATCGGTGGAACCGAGGACTCGGCCGATGTAAAGAGGGAGACCGAAGCGGAGGTGAGTGTAGACGGGATCTTCCTCTTCTTGGACTTGTCCTTGGAGGATTGCTTAGGTCCCTTTCCCTTAGATGACTCTGGCGCCGAGACAACTTTGATTTCGGAGCGCACGGAGGAGGTAGAAGGTACAGCCTCCATTTGAGAGGGCTGGGACGCGGACAAAGTCTGTTTCCACAGAAAATACTTCAGGCGTTGCTGGCGCGCTTTGAGAGTGACCTTTGTGAACTGCTTGCAATGCCTGCAATGGGACACCGCGTGCGATTCCCCCAGGCAGTACAAACAGAGGGAATGTCCGTCCTGAAAGGGAAGTTTTCTGGAGCACGCGGTGCAGAGGCGAAAGGGTCCTCTCCTGGGAGATGGCTTTTCTTTAGGAGGCATAGACCAAGAGGAAAGGGGAAAAAACCAACCGTAGCGGAGGGTCCGATAACTGAAAGTAGAGCCGCGTCGACAGGAGCAAGAAAGGAAGTCCAATGAGGGGTAATTGAAAGATTCCTGTAGGCGCGTGGCGCCTCAGCAGGGAGCCCGTTAAGGCCTATTAGGCCCCAGCGGGAGGCCTTTTGAGGTAATCAAGGTCGGATAGAGGCACGGTTCACCGAAGAAAAATCACCAGAGGCAGAAGCGTTGTCAAAAACGGTCCGAAGTCAGGGTAGCCAGAAAAATAGAAGAAAAATAGTTCGCCAAAAACGAACCAAGAAGGCAAAGCTCTAACGAGAGGTCCCAACTCACTGGCGGAAAAAAGGAACTGAGCCGTTGGCGGGCTAGACATGCGCGGTAAGGGTAGCCTCAAACATTGTTACTTTTCTCTTACAGCTCTAGAAAATTCCGAGAGGCCAGCGCAGGCGCTGTCTAAACCCACTAGTGTGGATTCATGGAGAACCACGTTGAAGAACCTTCTTAACTGTTAGAGCAGTATGACAATGGAACCAATGATTTTGGGAGGCGGCGAGCGCTCCAACACTGGAGGCATTTAAGAGAAAATTGGACAACCATCTGTTAGATCTGCTTTGACTGAGATTCCTGCATTCGGCAGGGGGTTGAACTCCATGGCTTTATGGGCAACATCCAACTCTATTATTCTATGACTTGTATCGGTCAGAATGCTGGACAGAGACTTGGGACACCTCGGTTCCAGTTGCCACTGAACCATGAAATACTAAATGCAGTGGGTGATCTTGACCAGTCAGCCTTTCATTCAATATGACTTACTTTCCCTGAGAAAAAGTGGGATATAAATGTAGCCAGTAAACACCCTCTGTTTACAGAGACACTGACAAATCTCCTTCACACATGTCTCCCATCACTTCTTCTGTCTCTTCTTTTAGAAGAACAACAAAAAAGCATTCAGGATGGAAATACAGAAAAGTGACTCTTGGATTAAAACTCCCCAGATTCCCCAGCCAACATGGCAATTGGCCATGGTAGGGGATTCTTGGGGGTTAAATCCAAAGAAGACAAGCTCCATGTCCCAGGTTCAACAGTTTCCATCTCCAGGTGGAAAAGGTAACACCTCCATTCTGAATCCGCAAAGACCCACTGTCGTTCAGCCTAGATTGTAACTGAGCCAGAAGGACTTCTAGTCTGAGTCCATAGAAAAGAGTTGTTCATGACTCTGTTACAGGATGATGCAAAGCTGGAAAAGGCGACTGTGTTGTCTGGAAGGTTCTAGGGATTGCAGTCAAGGTTCTGGGGCTTTCTGGCATGACCTAGTTGCATTCACAGTTAATGTGCCACGGACTCAAGAAAACAGAGAAACACTGACTGGTCAGCCCAAAACACAGCAGTGTTCTATTAATAGCAAGACTCAATAGCAGAAGAGTCTTCCTTATTGCAGGAAATATATTCGCAGCCACATATTCCTCTTGATCTTTGTGGGAGAAGGTGCTACATTCTGCTAAATGAGACATCCCCAGAGCAGTACTCTCCACTGTGTGGGACTACAACTTCCACTATCCCCAGACAAAGGAAATTGACTACAATTTCCACCATCAAGACAAAGTTGTCATCTGTAGAATTTCAGCTTTAAAACAAAATCAGTCAGAATTTTCCTTCATTTTCACCTTGTGCAATTTCTGGGGACAATTCGAAGTGCTGGCTTTAACCTATCATGCCCTAAACAACATGGGTCAAAGATATCTCAAGGACCACATCTCTCTCTAGGAGCCTGCCCTAGAGAGCATTAAGATAATCAGGATAGTCCTCTCTCTCAGTCCCATCACCTTCACCTTCCCATCACCTTGTTTGGTGGGGACAAGGGAGAGGGCCTTCTCTGTGGCTGCCCCCAGACTCTGGAACTCCCTCCCACAAAAAACTAGGCTAGCCCCATCCTTACTGTCCTTCCATAAGCAGGCAAAGAAATTTTTCTTCCGGCACGTTTTTCCTTAGTGACTGGCTGTCTGACTGAGGTTTTTCCCAACTGGATTGTAAAATATTTGTATACTTTTTTTTTAAGCTTCCAACTATAGTCCTTGTAATGACGTAAGATGCCTTAGGGCCTTTAAAGGAGAAAGGTGGGGCAAAAATATAAATAAATAGTTAATAAATAATGCGGGCTGGAATTCTGATTAAATGAAAGAGAGAAGGAAAGTGGGGTACAAGCATACACACACACACACACACACACATGTATGTAAGTATTTATGTGTGTATTTGCTTCCATCACCAGTTGTGAGAGCCATTGGATTAATAGGATAAGTGTAGACGTTGCACCAGTTTCTTGCTCTCTCTAGCTACATTGCTATGCTCGTATGTGCCGTTAAGTCACATCCAACTTAGAGAGTGGTGATTTGAAGCCAAGCCTCTTAAGTCCTAGTCCATCACTATGTCCACTACACCACACTAGAAGCTTCCCCGTAGTTTATTCTGCCCAAACTATATTTTATGTTCTTTTCCAGCAGGCATCCAGCTAGGCCAGTGTAGTCCCCACTTCCTTTCCTAGCTGATCTTACTGACAATATCAGCCTCACTACCAGCTAAGCCTGGGGATGACGCATGCATCAGGCTTGCTGGAGAGCACTGTTGCTAAGTCACACTGTATGACAGGGTTACAAAACAGGAAGAGAGGCCGTATATTTCACTTGATCAACTGAGAGCACTTTTTGCACAACACGTTCGTGGATTCAATGTCTGTGTAGGAAAAGAACTTCTACAGTGCTGGTTGCAAGGTGGACTTTGTATTTTACAATGTGTTTTTATGATTTTAGCTTTACTTTCTGTACACCACCCAGAGTAGCAATTTGCTAGACGGATGCTATAAAAACTGAATAAATAAATAAACTCAGCTACTTGTGCAAATCATGCTAACAGTGTGATCTTATATATTTATTTTTCAAAAGCAAACTCTGATACATTCAATGTGGTATTCTCCATAGTAAGTGTTCAGGAGGACCGGCTCAAACCATTATGTATCTGAACTTCAAGAATTATTCCCAGAGTCATTTTTGAACAGTTAGATGTGTATTGTTGGAAGGGTCACACACACATACAAAAGCTATTAACAAGAAAATTCTTTTGAAACAATAACAACTTTGCATGCACTAACACTGGGTATAAGTGGGAGGAGCTCTTCACAACCTAATGTGATTGTCCTCAGGCACTAAACTATTGCTAAACTTTTTCCCCTTGCTTAAGGCAGGCCCTCACTCCCTATTCCTGTTTGTTTGTTTACTGTGCTTCTCTTATAAGTCTCTCTCTTTCTCTCTCTTCCATGTGGTGGAGACTCCATTTTTAACTTTTTTATTTTTTAACTAACTGTAACTAGAGACGGTAGCAACTGTAATGAATGAAACCTTTTTCTATTTTCATAGAGGTTCCAGATTGCTTTTTAACATGTAAAGCGTTCGTCACTGTAAAATGTGGTGGGCTACAGAGATTTAAGATATTCTCTCATGCGTTCTCTGTGCAATTGTCTTTTGCACATGATACTCTGCTGACTTTAAAAAGAATTAACCAGATTCTCCAAAAAATTATGGGCTCAAATCTCACCTGAATTGACTTGGCATGCTTAAAGAAGCCACTATTTCTTAATCTGAGTTAGCTAACTATATGATCGAGACAGGATGACCGGTCTACCTCATAGGATTATTGCATAAACTACCTAAATTATGTATGCAAGACACTTTGGGTGCTTTATGAGGGCTAAACATGACATAGGTTTTCACATCTACACAGATGACTTAGTCTTAGTAATTGAACAGAATGAAAGAGAGCCAAATTTGTCAAGGATTCACAAGCTAAGGTAAAATGTTTCCTAAGAGCGCTCAATTTCCTTTATTTGAACACTGCAGACAGAACACTTGTTTCTTTATTTTTAGTTTGCACAAAGAAAATTCCCTGACAAAGGCAAAACAAAGCATAAAGGCTGCATTTCTCTCAAAGGTGATCGCCAGCAGGCACAGAAACTTAGCTTAATGCAGAACTGGGAAACCATCAGCTTCATATGCCCATCCTGGACGTTGGAGGGCCACGCCAGCTCCCATGAACCTCACCCTCAATTTTAAAAAAATAAATAAATAATGGGACATGGGTATTTAAATGGAAAAAATCACTTTGTGCTTTTTCTGGAGGGGGAAGAATTACAATCAAAAATTTTGAAACAAAGGAAGGGCAAAGGGCAAAAATTCTGGGCCTATCTTAAAGTTCGTTCATTCAAAATATTTTTACCCTGCCTTTCTACTAAAAAGGATCCAAGTACCACAGTATAGCTTACAGCATTAAAAATGAACAGTACAAAAGGCTCTTCTCTCAAACACACTTGAACAATCCTTCCATTCACATGGGCGATATTTCTCCTCCAGTGAGAAAGATTATTGATGCCCCTCCCCCACTGTATTGGCTGGGGCGAATTCCATTTTTTTCTAACTTAGGAAGTGGCATAGCGCTACAGGAATACATCAACCTAGCATGGATACTCTCTTGTATCTGAAATGGTGCTCTGTCCCTTAGAAGAATATCTTTTACATTTTGTAAGAAGAGGAAAGTAGAAGAGACGGTTTCTTCAGTGTCCTTTCTACTGTCACAACCCACTGCATACGTTATAGGATTGTCACAGAAGAGAATGCCATCCACAGCTCAATTTTGGGAGTGAATTAAGTAAACACACAGACTGCAGAACAGGATAACCAGGAGTGCTCTCAATCACACCAAATAAACTGCAGCGCCAGCGCTATGCCAGAAAGGAGTACAGGTCCTGGCAAAAGGGGGAGGGTGGGTGGGTGGATTGCTCTTGCTTAAAACACATGTGGCTGCCAGAAAGTAGAATGAACCAAACCATAGGAAAAAGAAATCAAAATTGGTAGCTACATGCAGACCTGGTAGCTCCCTAAACTAGACAATTATCTGACTCAAAATAAGTTACGTTTCCTGTGTTCTCATTTAGATCAGCTCTTTATTCAGAAACATATTGAGGTGAAAAAACTTATTTGTGGTAGAGTACAGGCTGTGTGCATAAAAGATGCACAGTTGCATCCCAGTATCTCCAGAGAGGATGGCAACTCTGGCCTTCCAGCTCCCTTCTGCCCTCACCAGCATAGCCAGTTGAGAAGGTCGATCAAAGTTACAGTCTAACAACACCCACGAAGACACGGTTCCCACTATTTATAAGACAGTTTTCTTTGTTCCTATGACAGCATAAAAAGTTACCTTTTAAAATAATTCATTTTTCTTAATGCATTATATTGCAAAAGTAACAAGTTGCTTGTTGCAATACTGAGGAAGTAATTTGTTGTGTTACTTGTGCTGCTTATTACTTTTTTGTTACTTTCCATTACTTTTTTTAGAGAAGGAAAATCCTTAGGACTGAAAAGAAAAATGACATTCAAGGTGGAAAAAAATCAAAGTGCCTCAAAATGCCCTTAACTTGAAAATGCCAAAGAAACTTTGTAACCAATGAGTTGCATTTTTTAAATGTAATGTAATACACACTGTTACCCCAAAAAGTAACTAGTTACAGTTTACTATATTACTGACTAGTTCCTTCCCAGACTGTGCAAATTCCAGCCCTCGCAGGCCAGACCAACTCCTGCTTGTCCAATACTTACGCCATGATGCCTGACAGGTGGAAGAGTTCTGCTGACAGGTAAGCCATGTAGCTGTACAGAAAGACGAACAGAGGCTCAATGACCCGTATGTGCGACGTAAAACGGGAGGTGAAGGCTGCGATCACGCCATAGACAACACCAACAAAAACGCCCCCCAGGGATACCACAAAGAAGCTGAGGAAGCCCAAGATGATGTTCGTGATGGTGATTTTGTCAAATGCGGCAAATTCTTCAAAAAGATGGTAAAGAACCTGTAGCAAGCAAAAGGAGGAAAGAGGCAGAAGTAATCTCAGCTTACACAAGCCATTATCAGAGACTGCCAACAGGGGTACCAGGATGAAAGAGGCAGAAAATTAATAACCTATGAAGCAATGGGGGGAAATGGATCAAAAGGTAGCATTAAAAATCAAGGCAGCATTTGTCCTGCTGAGTCCAAACCCCATTCCTAATTACTACCTTAAAATAATCAAAGCAAATCCTGGCATTAGGCAGCCTCCCTTGACTTGAACAGAGGGATTTTGTCAGTACGGCAGGTGGATGATGCCCCCCTATTAAGCAGGGAGGTGGCAGCCTGTTCCAGGAGCCAATATGGGGAGTTGTTAGCTCTTTATTTCGTGATGAGTGTGTTCTTACTGCCAGAGACAATGAGGAAAGTTTGTGGGACCCAACCACCTCCCAGGACAACATAATTTGGCCAGCTCTGGGAATAATGCACATTGACTGGGGTGCAGTTTGCTGCTCTACCTTTCACAATTTGGACACCTCAGTTTGCATTGGTTAAAACATGCAGTTAAAATCCAATGAAGCAGGAACCCCAAATAGAAAAATCAAGATTTTAAAAGTGGAGGTTAGCAAATATTAGTCACATTCCCAACACAGTTTGCACTGTATTAATAGTCTTTCATCAGGGGAATATACAACAATTATACAAAAAAGGGGGGTTACACACAATTTAAAATACACACACAAATATCTGGACTTTTTAAAGGGAATGTTGTGTATTCCTTAGCCAGGTGATAAAGTGATTAAAGTGTTAGGCTAAGATTTGAGAGATCCAGACTATCATCCCCATCAAGCCATGAAACCCACTGGTCAAAATCTTGTTGCTTAGCATACTATGTTTCACTAGAGCAGGCCCACTGAATCAGTGAAGATTTGATGAGTCAACTCTGCCTAAGCTCAATAGATTCAAATGGGCCTATTCTAGTATGCAACAGGATTTCGCTCACTGATTTATAGTGTTTTCTGGTTTCATATTTTCACTGCACGCTGCCTTGGGAGAGCTTATCCCCCCACCCCGCAAAGGGATTAATCTTTTCAACAATTAAATTAACCTGGTTAAAATAAACCACACGGTTTCATGGGAAATGGAGGGTTCTGATATAACATCAGCTTCTGATGTTACGGAGTGAATCAGGGGAAACTGCATCAAAATATTATGATGTGGATTACTAAGCAAATATGCACCATAACTCCCAATTTAGCATCGTTTTTCTCTGATGCTCTTAAAAATGACCTACAGAAGTGAATCACATTTTTAGTTCTTTTTTTTATATTGAGCTATTACTTCCTGAACGTCTCTGAAAGCAGCCGCCATTGGCGAACTTTCTCTTTTTGTGGAGGTATGAAAGAAATCTTCTCCACCAGTATTAAAATGGCAACATTCCAGCATGGGATTATCTTGGAACTCTAGCAATGGAACTCAACGTTTGGGGTATTCCCCTTCTGCCTCCACCTTACACCTGTTGCTTCTTTTAAAATCTCACCATCAGTTCTAGAAGAGTCACTCGAGAAAATCAGAACAACGAAACAGTCACTTTAGTTCATTTGCTCATGATGGGCACAACTACAGCAAAAGACATCTAAATAAGCTTTATTAGAACCTGCTTTATGTGACCACAGAGGATTGTCTGCGGACAAAGCTAGCTCTATGGGTTGGAAATGGAGATGAGCACCGCCGCCTAGAGTCGGACACAACTGGACAAATTGTCAAAGGGAACCTTTACCTTTACATTTACTCTTTCGGACTACATTTCCCAGCATCCACCACCGAACAAGGCCAGTACTTATGTTGGCTGGGGGATTCTTGACGCTGTGGTCCAAAAATATGACTTGTCCAAGCTCTGAATGCATGTAAGGCTCACTGGTAACCCTGTGTCCCTGGCTCCAAATTTCCCGTTAAAATAATTATGTACCACAATTCTGACTTACGGTAACCCTTGCCAGGGTTTTCTAGATGTAGAGTGCTCAGAAGTGGTTTACTATTCCCTTATTCTGGGGAGTGCCCTGGAACCGTACAACTTGTCCAAGGCTACACAGGATGGCTCTTCAATTTCCCAATCTCTAGCTCTACAGACAGGCATTCAGCTCACTAGGCTATCCAGCCAGAAATGTTCATTTGCTGTCTAAGATTTTTCTAGCCTCTTCTCTTCCTCGCAGCCACCAGCTGAAGATTCTAAGCTGTTTAATTTGGGCAGGCACCGTAACCCAATGTTCTGCAGAGGAAGAATTATTAAAACCATGATACAGAGACAGGAGGACAAACCCCATCTCCAGGGCAAGGAAGCTCAGAGACAGAAGGGGTGAAAAATCTCCTCCTTCCTAGATCAGATGCAGAAAAAAGTTCACCAATTCCTGGAGCAGGGTGAGAAGCTGGTGGAGGGGTGTCTAACCTGTTATTCCCTGCAGAATATCCCTTGGGTAATATTCAGAGGACATCTATTCTGTGATGAAACCACCTCAGCCACTGGCAGGCTGGAACTGAGCTTGGTAAAGTTCTGAGAACCCAGAATCCCCAAGCCAACACACTAGACATGCTGAGAGATGCTGGATATCATAGCCCAGAAAGTAAAATTTTGCAAGCTGTGTGTCTCAGCCTTGGCCTTTCACAGAAGCAGTGAAAAGAGGTTTCCATGCACACAAGTGACTTCCACACACAAAGGAGTCTCTCTAGATTTATGACGTTAAGAGGAAGAAGGACAGACAAAAGAAATGACATCTTTACACAGCAGAATGTGAAAATACTAAAGGGCAAAGTGAAGGCCAACAACTGAGTTGGCGTGGATGGAACCAATTAATGAAGAGGAAAGCTATCATGATGATTATAAGCTACCTGTAGGGTCACAAACAGCAAAGAGCCTTGTGATTCTTTCTTGCCAGTTACAAGGACGACGGCTATTGCTGTTTAGAGACATACTCTAAGCTGTTTAGGCTTGATGAACAGACCATGTTATTCCAACACAACACTGTCCTCTAAATGAACTGAATTCCTAGGGACTCGAGGGGATGGTTGGGCAGCTCTAGCTCTATCACCCAGCATCTGCTATCTAATTGCCTCAGTCTGCCCAACGGGAGGACCATCCCTGTGTTCTGCTCATATCGACTCGATTGTGGTGGGGAAACAGGATACTGGCCATCAGTGTCGTCCAGCAAGGATTTTCTCTATATCTTGGCACAGTTAGGCAATGACATAGAAATGCGGAAATGGTGCACAGAACAGTCACAGATTCAATCTGTCCAAGGGCATGAAGTTCACTGGTTAAAATGAGTCACCATGGAACTGGGCAGGTGAAATGGGTTCCAGAGACAGAAAGGAAGTACCCCCCACTGTTGCCTCATTTGAAATCACAGTACATTTCATGTACTTTCATAGCAGTGATGCCTTAGCATGGACTGGCACACATACAGGCATAATGTTCTTTCATGAAATGTAAAACGCTGTTTTCCCTCCGTGCCCTTTTAAATGTATGGCAGCTCGCAAGGTGGGGATTCTCACTGCATTAGCAATGACAAAATACAGTGTGATCCTGGATTAAATAAACAGGAAAGCCATCAGGGTGCAATCTGGTGTGCATACGGCTTGAGAGGAAGACCCACTGATGCTTAGGCTTGTCTCTGTTTCTGCCCAGTTGAAGCAGAGCTTGCAAAGTAAGATGCAAATTGCTGGAAATGTACCTAAGGCTCTTTGACCAGCAAATCATGAGATAGCTGTCTCCAATCCAACATCCTCCAGGTGTTTGAGAGGACAATCCCCACCATTTTCAACTGCTGCTGTGTTGATAAGGACTGAGAGCATAGACAAGAGTTATACAAGAAGGTGTCATTTGTTAACACAAATTAATTCTCTGGGAATTTTGGATAGCGATCATTCCCAGTCCAGAATTTACTGAGGTCCTATGCACCAAAATCCACCACTGAGCTACAAAAACATGGGAATGAAGCCTATCAATGGGAAAATAGCTAGTGGATGACTAGATGTCCATCATCTAGCAATCTAGGGCACTTTGGTATGCCAGATGGCATACATACATCTAGCAAAAACAGCCATGGATCACCCTTCCTTCTGAGGTTCCCACAGGCATACAATGAATCACATTTTCAGACAGAAATATGGGCAACGTAGTCTTATCCAATAAGTCATTTATGATTTCCACATCTTTCTGCTCTCCATGGTTGGTTGTGTGATGCTTAGGCAGAGATGCATTTTGACAGATTATGGAACTCTTCCTCTTTTAAGTGATGGAACCCAACATTGCAACCAGAAGCAAAGGTATGCTTTTCTCTTAGCAGAGTCAGATTCCCCTCAGCACAGTGACTGCATCATTCAGCAAATACTTGGGAAATTACCGGTGTTCAGTACATATGGATTCTTTTGTTTCTTATGGTGGCTAAATGTCTGACACTGCAACATTATAAAGAGCAATGCCACCCCCTGTCATTCAATGGATTGAGTTTATAGATGACAACTCCTTATGGGTGTTTACCCAGATATTTGGATATATTACATTGAAAGCTATGCTCAGATCACTTACAGTAGAGTTTATATTTAGTTATGGGATTCTGGTTACTATCACTGCTTTTCTAATTTTATTTACTATATGCTTTGTGCACAATAAATGCACAAATGAGCCCGGTAGTACAGTGGTTAAACTGAAGTACTGCAGCCAAAACTTTGCTCATGACCTGGGTTCAGTCCCAAGATATTCAGGTAGCCAGCTCAAGGCTGATCTATCTTTCCATCCTTCCAAGATCAGTAAATAAAGTGTAAGTGTGTGTGTGTGTGTGTGTGTGTGTGTGTGTGTGTGTGTGTGTGTGTGTGTGTGTGTGTAAGGGGGGGAACGATGGGAATGTGTTGCCTGCATAATAATTGTAAACCACCCAGATGCCTCTTTAAACACTATAAGCACCACACTTTGTTTTGCTAAATAAACAAACAATAGCAATAGAGACCGCACATCTACAAGTTGAGGACGGATGCCTCTTTCTTCATGTCTGGGCCACTTCTACTAGAGTTACATCCCACTCACCACAGTGACGGCATCATTGAGCAGAGACTCTCCAAACACCAAGATGTGTAACAGCTCGTTAATGTGGATCTCTTCAAACACAGCCAGCACAGCCACCGGGTCCACAGCGGAGATGATGCTACCAAAAAGCAGGTTGGCGATGAGGCTAATGTCATTCAGACCAGTACTGCCAATCTGGCACAGACCATAGAGCAGCGAGCCCACAAAGAAAGCGTTCCAGAGTGTCCCTATAACGGCGAAAATCAAGATGGTCCCCAGGTTCTCTGTGAATTGGCGCAAAGGCAGGAAGTAGCCAGCATCCAGGATGATGGGCGGGAGGAGGAAAAGGAAGAAGACGTCTGAACTTAGGATCGGGGGGTCTTCCCCCACAGCTTTGATGAGCCCTCCAACTAGGAGTCCTACAACAATTAACAAGCAGCTCTCGGGAACTATGCTGGAAATGGTTGGAATCACATGGAACCCTGGAAGTGGAAAAAGAAGGAGAAGCAAGGTGAGAAAGGTGAGCTCCTGTTTCAGTGAATTATAGCATAGACCAAATGTCCTATGCCTGCAGCCATATTTGAACACTTTGCTTTTTCGGACTACTGCTCCCAGAATCTTCCACCCAACATGCTCAATGGCCATGGCAGTTTTGTTCAGAAAGATAACATTTCCGTGCTCTGAAAAAAATCTTGTTTGTTTTCGTTTTTTCTCCTACTATTGGGACCTAAGGCAGCCAACAAAACGATTCAAAAAAGATTCAGATGAAAACCATAGTAAGATACACAACATTAAAGCATCATTGTATATATTATGATTAAAAAAAACTAAAGGTACAATTACATTGACAAATAATGCCTGAAATGCTCCAGGAATTAGATGACCTGATTCATATTACTTTCCATTGACTAAAATGACATTAAAAAGTCAATCAGACCAGAGTTTTCTGCCTCCAATCTGTAGTTTTTCCTTCCTCTGCTGGGACTTCTATTTTTTTTTTAATTGAATGCCTTTGCATCAGTTCACATGGTACGATTGCTTGAGTTGATGTGGAAGGATTTTCAGCTGAAGGACTTGGAACAGCCTCTAGTGTAACTGAGAAGGCCAATTTGAGAGTGGCAATGCCTTTCCGGTTGTTTCGACGCTGTACGTGAAGCTGGAGTGTCCTCTCCAGAGAACAAAGCCTGGGTGAAATAATATGGAGGATAGGCTGTTACCCAAGCAGCAAATCCCTCCTCTCTACGTCGCTGAAGTAGTCCAATGGAAAGGCAAGAGCCAATACAACTGGTTCCAGCGATGTCGCAGGAGTTGGCAGAACGACACAAACTGCCTCTGGGACTCCGGCTCCGGATTTTGCCTTGAGGTTTACTTCTGAAGCCTTTTCCATCAGTGGATAAACGAGGCAGTGGAGGTTTGAAATCAGAGTTTTCCTTCTCCTAACTAGCTGCTGTTTGATTCCTCTCCTCCACCCACCTGGTGCCTGGTTCTGCTTGCTCTTCCCTTCCCATTCCCCTTCTTTCTCATCCCGTCCCCTCCTTTTTTCATGCTTAAAGTCTTGCTGTCTTAGTGCTATGGCCGCTGGCTGATCAAAGAACAAAAAAGAGTAAGGAACTGGGGAGAAAGGAGGAAGTTCTAAGACAGCTCTGCTCTGGCCATCCATATTTGCATGAGGCATGATTAGAGCAGAGCTATCTTAAACACCCTCCTTTCTCTGTGCTGACTCCTTGTTCTTTTTTGGGGGGAGAGCTAACTACCCTAGCCTAGTGCTAAGATAACAAGCCCTTAAAGAAAAGAAAGAGACAGAGACAGGGGGAGAGGAAATGAAAACAAGCCCAGGCACCAGGTGTAGAAAGGAGACAACTGAAACTGTTAACAAGCTGCAAACAAGGCTGATTTCCTCCCTCTTTCTGCTGACTTCTGTGTTGCTGGCTAAAGTGAATTAACCAGGAGAAACCTGACTTCTTGGGTGCAACTTCAAGGTGGATCCATTCACATTTTTTGCACTGTGTAGTCACATCATGAATTAATATTGAAATATTTTAAGACACATAGGAAAATAAAAAGTACAAGCATACTCCACTCCACTTCCCTAAGAGCATGTTCAATTGTAAAAAGCCTTCCTGAAGAAAAAGACCTTTGTTTATCAGCAGAAGGACAGCACTTGGAGAGTGGAGCTTATATGAGGAAGAAGTATTTCTTCAGATGGCCTGAACCCAAGCTACACAGGTCAAAACCGGCACTCTGAATTGCCCCAACAGCCAATGAGACTGTTGAAACAAGATGTCTCTGTTGTTTCTGCAACAACAGTTAGGCTACAACATTTTAGACCCACTGATATTTCTGGATATTTTCCAAAGGCACATTCTGATAACCTAAGCAATCTGCACAGTAATAGAGGAAGTCAACCTGGTGTGGAGCAAGTGGGCCAAATAATTCTGATAGACTCTGGAGACAGAAAGAATAGAAAGCCAGGCAAGAGGTGGCATAAAACATTTATTGCCAGCTCTCAGCTATAGATAAAGCAAAGCAACCTCACAAAGCCAAGGTAAGAACCTTGCTTATTCCTCAATACTCAGCCCGCTGTTTAATGAACAAGGCAACTGATAGGCACAGTATGTTCTGTCCTCTAAATTCCTTGCAAAGGAACGAATGTTCACAAGAGCCAGCAATTTTTAATCAACACTTCCTGTTCAGCACATTAGACCATCTGGTTTTGCGTGCAACCTGTTGGGCTGTAGAATATGTCACTGTGATACTTTGAATGTGCGTGTGAAACTGTTAAAGGGAGTGACACCAGCTCAAACTGAGGTGCTCCTTTGCACAGACACCCGCCCCGTATGGGGATGGGCTACCAACAGGCTTGCGATGTGGCTGGGATTCTGCTTATGTCCAAGCAGAAGCCTCGACAGGGTTCTACTGGGGTGCTCTCACTCTGGATTTCTCGCCGTGTGCGGGAGGTTGGACTAGATGGCTTAGAAACCCACTGGCCTAAGATGGAACCCTCCAAGCCTGCACAAACCATAGGATCTCATGGCCCTCATCCCAGCACTCAAGAAGGAGCGTGTTTTGGCACACAAGCGGCTGCCCGGTGTCATCACATCCCACAGGCACAGCTCAGAAAATGAGTAGACACCCAAACCAGGTTAGTGCTGGCTAGGTTTTGACTGGATTCTAGCCAATAACACCAGTACCTGTTTAGACCCCTGGCCCAGATTTCCAGTTTTCATAAAAATAAAATAAGAATACAAAATGTAAGCCTCTAACCCAGTGGTTCCCAAACATTTAAAGTCAATACCCCTTTTTATAACAGGCGATATCCCCCTGCCACATTTGCGTAAAAAGGCTTTTTAAAAAATAAGAGGTTTCTTTCTCCCCTGGAGGGCCTGTTTTTTCATAC
Organism: Pogona vitticeps; assembly: GCF_051106095.1. Taxonomy (NCBI): domain Eukaryota; kingdom Metazoa; phylum Chordata; class Lepidosauria; order Squamata; family Agamidae; genus Pogona; species Pogona vitticeps. The sequence goes on along the minus strand of NC_135791.1, from coordinate 10,085,024 downwards.
ATACACATGCACACTAACTTTAATATCCCCCTCCAAAAGGTCAAGGGAGAAATTAAATAATAACAAGGGCTACAACACATACAATGGGCCCTCAACTTACAAACTTAATCCGTTCCGGAAGTCTGTTCGTAACCTGAAAAGTTCGTAACTCGAATCAGAATTTCCCACAGGAATGCACTGAAAACCATTTAATCCATTCCGACTGTTTTTGGTTCTTAAGTCGAGGGGCGGTTCGCAAGTCGATTCATTAGTTCCATAGGAACTAATGCAAAGCTGCTTAATCCATTCCTACCACTAGGGGCAGAATTTTTTCTCCCCCCTTTTTTTCTTTTGTTTTTTGTTTTTGTTCATAACTGGATTCCACGTTCACAAGTAGGGTCTATAGTTTCCTATGAGATCGGGTTTGTAACCCAAAACGTTTGCAACTAGGGCCATTCATAAGTCGAGGGCCCACTGTATAGGGACACCCCCCAAGAAAACACTTTTGAGACCCCTTTGGGTAGTCACCACCCCCTGGTTAGGAAATACTGCTCTAGCCCTTATAGAACTGGAAAAGTAAGGCAAAACATTCAGTCACTGTATTGCCCCACTGTTCTCCAAGGAAAGTGTGATTCTGTAAGAGGGTCTTAAAATGATTCACCCCCCAGATCTTCAGTATATGTTCCAAATGGAGGAAAGTCTCATTCTACCTTATTTGCACAAAAAGCAAGACTTATTTTGAAGAGCCTTCCTGCAAATGTAGAAAGCAACAATGCAAACGAAAAATGGGGGAGGCATGTAGAAGAAAACAGACTCGCCGTGAATCAAAAGAAGTATCTTAGTACTGAAAGCGCTATGGAATCTGTCGTGTTTGCCGCAACAGACTTGGTATGGTGTGATGTTATGCAGCTCCTGGAAAAGGTTACTTTCTTAGTTTGCACCTTCCATGCTGGCTGACGGGGATTCTGGGAATTGTAGTCCAAAACAGACCTTTTTCAAGCTCTGTTGCTACCAATCATTCTGGGCTTCCAGAAAAAAAAATTTAAGCTAGTTTGTCTTCCACAGCCACCTGGGATCTTAGCTGGGTGCTAATCTGAGGAAAGGAGGAGTTAGGAAAAGCAAAAGGAGAGGGACCATAAAACCTTACTGAGCTCATGCATGCTGTGTATCTTATTTTTCAGAAGGACTAACAGCCTTTGGAAAGGTAACTTCCTCAATCTTTGTGTCTTGGACTACAACTCCCACAATCCCTGTGGTCATTATCCAAAATGGATCTTTTAAAGTTAAAAAGTAACTTTTCCAACTGATTGGGAAAGTAACCTTTTCAAGTGCTCCTGGGCATCTCATTTGATAGTACCATGTATGGGGCTCACAGCAGTGAACGGAAACAGCTGTTGTTGGGTGTATGGTGCAGAAAGTACACAGACTAAGGAAAACTGGAAGCAAAATACTGGAGGGTATTTTCAGGAGCGGGTAACACTGCCGCACTGGATTGATGCTGACTTTGCACTACAGCTATTTCTTACAAAAGGAAACACCTTTCTTTCCAGGGGGAAAGCTGGTTGTCTCTTGCAGCAAAAGCAAGAGTAATGGGGTACATTAAAGATGGGCAAGCTTCGTTTGTTATAAAAACTTCCTCCAGCACTGCAGCCCGGAGAGCACAGGCATTGTGTCTTATGTACATGTTTGCTTCTCCATTTCACTAAGTCCAAAAACAGCCTGTCAAAATATTTAGGTACAGAGGGACTACAGCCACATCCCAGCCGTTCCTGGCTTCTGTCCTCTCCCAGCAACTGTAGTACAGATCACATGCTCATCCTTTAGCACACAAGGGAAGTTTTTGCTGGAACTTGTGTGTAGTGCAAGTATACATAAAGTTCTGTTTCAAAAGGCCAGGAAATTCAATTCTTTAAAAAAAAAAACCTCAGGTTTATGAATGAATGGATGCTAAGCTTCAAATAACAAAAGGAAGCCTGAATGTTGTGCTCACTACCATTCACAAAGTGATGCCAAGCAAGGGAAAATCCCAGAAGCTGGCTCTTTTTCCCCCCTATCAGTTCACTACTTCTCACCCAAACACAAAGCAATTGTCAGGGCTGTTTTCCAACAAGCATAAATGGTAGTGATTACAAGAGGGTATCCTGTAGACCATCTTGACAGCTGCCATTGGCAGCCCTTTGCAATGTACAGATTGGCATCCTTTTTCTTGCTGGCAAAGCAGGCACAAATATTGTGCATCAATATTGGGCCATTTCCTGAACTTCTGAATTGTAGATACAGAAGCACAATGTCCCACATCCATAAACCAGAGTGGAGTAGGGTTCTTGTTTCTTTAAACAATTGAATATAACAATATAATTATACAATTACAATATAACAATGACACCAGTTAGCTCCACTAGAGATGGGCACGAACTGCAGGATGGCTGCACAACTGCTCCATGCCTCAAGAGGCAGAGGCATGGCTTCTCCAGGCACTGTCTCTGAGTGGGCACCTGCTGGAGGAGGCAGGGCAAGGGAAGATGAGGTATCTGTGGAATAGCTG